>NC_087342.1:52027104-52652104 GCF_030014295.1 Loxodonta africana
TTGCTAGCATTTAAGACCCCAGGTGCCTCTCACCCAAGTGGAATGCAGAACATTTTCTTAATGCATTTTGTTATGCCCGTTGACCCAGATGTCCCCTGAAACCATGGTCCCCAGACCCCCACCCCTGCTACTCTAGCCTTCTAAGCATTTGGTTATATTCAGGAAACATCTTTGCTTTTGGTTTAGTCCAGATGTATTGACTATCCCTGTGTTATGTGTTGCCCTTCCCTTCACCTAAAAAAAATTTTTTCTACTACCTAATTAGTGAATGTCCCTTTCTCTCCCTCCCTGCCCTCCTAACCATCAAATAATATTTTCTCCTGTGTTTAAACTTTATCTAGAGTTCTTATAATAGCCTCATACAATATTTGTCCTTTTGCAATTGACTAATTTCACTTAGCATAATGCCTTCCAGATTCCTCCATGTTATGAAATGTTTCACAGGTTCATTGTTGTTCTTAATCATTACATAGTATTCCATTGTGTGAATATACCATAATTTATTTATCCATTCATCCATTGACGGGTGCCTTGGTTGCTTCCATGTTTTTTCTATTGTAAACAGTGCTGCAATAAACATCGGTGTGCGTATATCTGTTCATGTGAAAGCTCTTATTTCTTTAGGGTATATTTCAGAAGTGGAATTGCTGGATCCTATGGTAGTTCTATTTTATGGTAGTTCTATTTCTAGCTTGTTAAGGAAGCACCAAATTGACTTCCAAAGTGATTGTACCACTTTACATTCCTACCAGCAGTGTATAAGTGTTCCAGTCTCTCCACAACCTCTCCAACATTTACTATTTTGTGTTTTTTGGATTAATGCCAGCCATGTTGGAGTGAGGTGGAATATCATTGTAGTTTTGATTTGCATTTCTCTAATAGCTAATGATCATGAGCATTTCCTCATGTATCTGTTAGCAGTCTGAATGTCTTCGTTGGTGAAGTGTCTGTTCATATCCTTTGCCCATTTTTTAACTGGGTTATTTGTCTTTTTGTTGTTGAGTTTTTGCAGTATCATGTAAATTTTAGAGATCAGATGCTGATCAGAAATGTCAAAGCTAGAAACTTTTTTCCAATCTGTAGGTAACCTTTTTACTCTTTTGGTGAAGTCTTTGGATGAGCCTAGGTGTTTGACTTTTAGGAGCTTCCAGTTATCTAATTCCTCTTCTGGTGTTTGTACATTGTTAGTAATGTTTTGTATACTGTTTATGCCATGTATTAGGGCTCCTAACATTGTCCTTATTTTTTCTTCCATGATCTTTATCGTTCTAAATACTATATTTAGGTCTTTGATCCATTTTGAGTTAGTTTTTGTGCATGTTGTGAGGTATGGCTCTTGTTTCATTTTTTTGCACATGGATATCCAGTTATGCCAGCACCATTTGTTAGAGAGACTGTCTTTTCCCCATTTAACTGACTTTTGGCCTTTGTCAAATATCAGCTGCTCATATGTGGATGGGTTTATGTCTGGATTCTCAATTCTGTTCTATTGGTCTATGTGTCTGTTATTGACTACTGTGGCAGCATAATATGTTTTAAAATCAGGTAGTGTGAGGCCTCCGACTTTATTCTTCTTTTTCAGTAATGCTTTACTTACCCAGGGCCTCCTTCCTTACCATATGAAGTTGGTGATTTGTTTCTCCATCTCATTAAAAAATGTCACTGGTATTTGTATCAGGATTGCATTGTATCTATAGATCGCTTTGGGCAGAATAGACATTTTTACAATGTTGAATCTTCCTATCCATGAGCAAGGTATGTTTTTCAACTTACATAGGTCCCTTTTGATTTCTTGCAGTAATGTCTTCTAGTTTTCTTTGTGTAGGTCATTTACATCTCTGGTTAGATTTATTCCTAAGTATTATATCTTCATAGGGGCTATTGTCCCCCACGTGTCTGTCAGTTTGTCATACTGTGGGGGCTTGTGTGTTGCTGTGATGCTGGAAGCTATGCCACCAGTATTCAGATACCAGCAGGGTCCCCCATGGAGGACAGGTTTCAGCTGAGCTTCCAGACTAAGACAGACTAGGAAGAAGAACCCGGCAGTCTACTTCTGAAAAGCATTAGCCAGTGAAAACCTTATGAATAGCAGCAAAACATTGTCTGATATAGTGCTGGAAGATGAGCCCCCCAGGTTGGAAGGCACTCAAAAGATGACTGGGGAAGAGCTGTCTCCTCAGAGTAGAGTTGACCTTAATGAAGTGGATGGAGGAAAGCTTTCGGGACCTTCATTTGCTGATGTGGCACGACTCAAAATGAGAAGAAACAGCTGCAAACATCCATTAATGATTGGAACCTGGAATGTACAAAGTATGAATCTAGGAAAATTGTAAATTGTCAAAAATGAAATGGAATGCATAAACATCGATATCCTAGGCATTAGTGAGCTGAAATGGACTGGTATTGGCCATTTTGAATTGGACAATCATATAGTCTACTATGCTGGGAATGACAACTTGAAAACGAATGGTGTTGCATTCATCGTCAAAAAGAAAGTTTCAAGATCTATCCTGAAGTATAATGCTGTAAGTGATAGGATAATATCCATACGCCTACAAGGAAGACCAGTTAATACGACTATTATTCAAATTTACGCACCAACCACTAGAGCCAAAGGTGAAGAAATAGAAGATTTTTATCAGCTTCTGCAGTCTGAAAGTGATCGAACATGCAATCAAGATGCATTGATAATTACTGGTGATTGGAATGCAAAAGTTGGAAAGAAAGAAGAAAGATCAGTTGTTGGGAAATATGGCCTTGGTGATAGACAACAATGCTGGAGATCGAGTGATAGAATTTTGCAAGTCCAATGACTTCTTCATTGCAAATACTGTCTTCCACCAACATAAACGTCAATTATACACATGGACCTCGCCAGATTGAATGCACAGAAATCAAATTGACTACATCTGTGGAAAGAGATGATGGAAAAGCTCAATATCATCAGTCAGAACAAGGCCAGGGGCCGACTGTGGAACAGACCATCAATTGCTCATATGCAAGTTAGAGCTGAAACTGAGGAAAATCAGAGCAAGTCCACAAGAGCCAAGATATGACCTTGAGTATATCCCACCTGGATTTAAAGACCATCTGAAGAATAGATTTGACGTATTGAACACTAGTGACTGAAGACCAGACAAGTTGTGGAATGACATCAAGGACATCATACACAAAGAAAGGAAGAGGTCATTGAAAAGACAGGAAAGAAAGAAAAGACCAAGAGGGATGTTAGAGAAGACTCTGAAACTTGCTCTCGAATGTCGAGCAGCTAAAGCAAAAGGAAGAATTGATGAAGTAAAAGAACTGAACAGAAGATTTCAAAGGCCGTCTGGAGAAGACAAGGTAAAGTATTATAATGACATGTGCAAAGAGCTGGAGATGGAAAACCAAAAGGGAAGAACACGCTTGGCGTTTCTCAAGCTGAAAGAACTGAAGAAAAAATTCAAGTCTCGAGTTGCAATAGTGAAGGATTCCATGGGGAAAATATTAAACGACGCAGGAAGCATCAAAAGAAGATGGAAGGAATACACAGAGACTTTATACCAAAAAGAATTAGTGGATGTTCGACCACATCAAGAGGTGGCATATGATCAGGAACCAATGGTACTGAAGGAAGAAGTCCAAGCTGCTCTGAGCATTGGCAAAAAACAAGGCTCCAGGAATTGATGGAATATCAATTGAGATTTTTCAACAAACAGATGCTCTGGTGGTGCTCACTCATCTATGCCCAGAGATATGGAAGACAGCTTCCTGGCCAACTGACTGGAAGAGAGCCATATTTATCCCTATTCCCAAGAAAGCCAATCCAACCGAATATGGAAATTATAGAACAATATCATTAATATCACACGCAAGCAAAATTTTGCTGAAGATCATTCAAAAACGGCTGCAGCAGTGTATCGACAGGAAAGTGCCAGAAACTCAGGCCAGTTTCAGAAGAGGACATGGAACCAGGGATATCATTGCTGATGTCAGATGGATCCTGACTGAAAGCAGAGAATACCAGAAGGATGTTTACCTATGTTTTATTGACTATGCAAAGCCATTCGACTGTGTGGATCATAAGAAACTATGGATAATGTTGCGAAGGATGGGAGTTCCAGAATACTTAACTGTGTTCGTGAGGAACCTTTACATAGATCAAGAGGTGGCTGTTTGGACAGAACAAGGGGATACTGATTAGTTTAAAGCCAGGAAAGGTGTGTGCCAGGGTTGTATTCTTTCCCCATACCTATTCAATCTGTACGTGCAGCAAATACGAGAAGCTGGGCTATATGAAGAAGAACGGGGCATCAGATTGGAGGAAGACTCATTAACAACCTGCGTTATGCAGATGACACAACCTTACTTGCTTAAAGGGAAGAGGACTTGAAGCACTTACTAATGATGATCGAAGACTACAGCCTTCGGTATGGATTGCACCTCAACATAAAGAAAACAAAAATCCTCACAACTGGACCAATGAGCAACATTATGATAAATGGAGAAAAGAAGTTGTCAAGGATTTCATTTTACTTGGATCCACAATCAACAGCCATGGAAGCAGCAGTCAAGAAATCAAAAGACGCATTGCACTGGGTAAATCTGTTGCAGAGGACCTCTTCAAAGTGTTGTAGAGCAAAGATTTCACCCTGAAGACTAAGGCTCGCCAGACCGAAGCCACAGTATTTTCAATTGCATCATATGCATGTGAAAGCTGGACAATGAATAAGGAAGACTGAAGAAGAATTGATGCCTTTGAATTGTGGTGTTGGCGAAGAATATTGAATATACCAAGGACTGCCAAAAGAACGAAGAAATCTGTCTTAGAAGAAGTACAACCAGAACGCTCCTTAGAGCCAAGGATGGCGAGACTGTGTCTTACATACTTTGGACATGTTGTCAAGAGGGATCAGACCCTGGAGAAAGACATCATGCTTGGCAGAGTACAGGGTCAGCGGAAAAGAGGAAGACCCTTAAGGAGATGGATAGACAGTGGCTGCAACAATGAGCTCAAGCATAACAATGATTGTAAGGAGGGCTCCGGACCGGGCAGTGTTTTGTTCTGTTGTGCATAGGGCCACTGTAGGTCGGGTCTGACTCAAGGGCAGCTAACAACAAGGGGCTATTGTAAATGATATTGATTTGGTGATTTCCTCTTCAATCTTCTCTTTGTTGGTGTAGAGGAATCCTACTGATTTATGTATGTTTTCCTTATATCCTGTTACTCTGCTAAACTCTTCTGTTAGTTTCAGTAGTTTTCTTGAGAATTCTTTTAGGTTTTTCTGTGTATAAAATCGTGTCATCTGCAAACAGATACTTCTTCTTTTCCAATTTGGGTGCCTTCTATTCCTTTATCTAGCCTAATAACTCTGGCTAGGACCTCCAGCACAATGTTGAACTTAAGAGTGGCATTAAAGGGCATCCTTTTCTGGTTTCTGTTCTCAGTGGGAATACTTCAGTCTCTCTCCGTTTAGGATGGTGTTGGCTGTTTGCTTTTTATAAATGCCCTTTATAATGTTTAGGAATTTTCCTTCTGTTCCTATTTTGCTGAGAGTTTTTATCATGAATGGGTGTTGGACTTTGTGAAATGCCATTTCTGCATCAATTGATAAGATCATGTAGTTCTTATCTTTTGTTTTATTTATGTTATGGATTACGTTGATAGCTTTTCTAATGTTGAACCATCCCCACATATTTGGTATGAATCCCACTTGGTGGTGGTGAATTAATTTTTTTTTTTGATATGTTGTTGAATTCTATTGACTAGAATTTTGTTGAGGATTTTTGCATCTAAGTTCATGAGGGACATTGGTCTGTTAGTTTTCTGTTTTTGGAGTCTTCCCCTGGTTTTGGTATCAGGGTTATGCTGGCTTCCTTGAATGAGTTTGGGAGTATTCCATCTTTTCTATGCTCTGAAATACTTTATTAGTAGTGGTGTTATCTCTTCTCTGAAAGTTTGGTAGTATTCTCCAGTGAAGCCATCAGGGCCAGGGCTTTTTTTTTTGTTGGGAGTTTATTAATTACTTTTTCAACCTCTTCTTTTGTTATGGGTTTATTTAGTTGTTCCGCTTCTCTTTGTGTTAGTTTAGGTAGGTAGTGTATTTCTAGAAGTTTGTCCATTTCGTCTAGGTTTTCAAATTTGTTAGAGTACAGTTTTTCATAGCACTCTGTTATGACTCTTTTAATTTCAGTTGAATCTGTTGTAATATCGCCCATCTCATTTCTTATTCAGGTTATTTGCTTTGTCTCCTGTTTTTGGCCAGTCTGGCCAGTGGTTTATCAATTTTGTTAATCTTTTCAAAGAAGAAGCTTTTGGTCTTGCTAACTCTTTCAATTGTTTTTCTGTTCTCTGTTCCATTTAATTCTGCTCTAATTTTCATTATTTGCTTTCTTCTGGTGCCTGAGGGCTTCTTTTGCTGTTCTCTTTATATTAGTTCCAGTTGTAGGGATAATTCTTTGATTTTGGCCCTTTCTTCTTTTTGTATGTGTGCATTTATTGATATAAACTGACCTCTGAGCACTGCTTTAGCTGTGTCCCAAAGGTCCTGATAGGAAGTGTTTTCATTCTAATTGGATTCTATGAATTTCTTTATTCCATCCTAATTTCTTCTGTAATCCAATCGTTTTTGAGCAAAGTGTTGTTCAATTTCTATATGTTTGATTTCTTTTCCCTGATTTTTCTGCTACTGACTTCTAATTTTATGGCTTTATTGTCAGAGAAGATGCTTTGTACTATTTTGAAGTTCTGGATTCTGTTAAGGCTTGCGTTATGGCCTAATATGTGGTATATTCTAGAGAATGTTCTGTCCGTGTTGGAAAAGAATGTATACCTGGATGCTGTTGGGTGGAGTGTTCTGTATATATCTGTGAGGTCAAGCTGGTTAATTGTGGCATTTGGCTCTTCTGTGTCTTTGTTGAGCTTCTTTCTGGATGTTCTGTCCTTCACTGAAAGTGGTGTGTTGAAGTCTCCTACTATATTTGTGGAGCTATCTCACTTTTCAGTGTTGTTAGAGTTTGTTTTATGTATCTTGAAGCCCTGTCATTGGGTGCATAAATATTTAATATGGCAATATCCTCCTGGTATATTGTCTGTTTTATCATTATCCAGTGTCCTTCCTTATCCTTTGTGGTAGATTTAAGTTCGAAGTCTGTTTTGTCAGAAATTAGTGTAGCTACTCCTGCTCTTTTTTGAATATTGTTTGCTTGATATATTTTTTTTCCATCCTTTGAGTTTTAGTTTGTTTGTGTCTCTGAGTCTAAGGTGTGTCTCTTGTAGGCAGCATATAGACGGATCATGTTTTTTTATCCATTCTGCAATTCTCTCTCTCTTTCTTGGTGCATTTAGTCCATTTACCTTCAGCGTGATTATAGATAGGTATGAGTTTCGTGCTGTCATTTTGATGTCTTTTTTTGTGCGTTGTTGAAAGTTTCATTTTTCCACTTGTTTTTTTTTGTGCTGGGTAGTTTTTCTTTGTAAATTTTATGTTCCTCTTTTTCATTGTTGTTGATTTTGTTTTTGCTGAGTCTTTATGTTTTTCTTGTATTTTATTTTGATGTGTAAGATTTTTAGCCTCCTTTTTATGGTTACCTTAATATTTACCCCTATTTTTCTAAGTTTTAACCTAACTTATATCTCTCTGTATCGCCTTGATTTCCTCTCCATATGGAAGATCTATGATTATTTAAAAAATCAAAATACTTTATTTAGTCCCTCTTAATTGATTTAATGTTGTCATCTTTTACATAATGACATCGCTGATGCCCTGTTTTGAGCATTTTTTTATCTTGATTTATTTTTGTGATTTCCCTATCTGGGTTGATATCTGGTTGCTCTGTCCTGTGTTCTAGTGTTGTGTCGATATCTGCTATTATTGATTTTCTAACCAGAGCATTCACTTTAGTATTGTAGTTGTGGTTTGTTTTTTGCAAATTCCCTAAGCTTCTGTTTATCTGGAAATGTCCTAATTCCACCTTCATATTTAAGAGACAGTTTTGCTGGGTATATGATTCTTGGTTGGCAGTTTTTCTCCTTTGATGCTTTATATATGTCATCCCATTGCCTTTTTGCCTGCATGGTTTTTGCTGAGTAGTCCAAACTTATTCTTATTGATTCTCCTTTGTAGGTGAATTTTTGCTTATCCCTGGCTGCTCATAAAATTGTCTCTTTATCTTTGATTTTGCCAAGTTTGATTGTACTATGTCCTGTTGACTTTCTTTTGGGATCTACCTTGTATGGGGCTTGATGAGCATCTAGGATAGATATCCTTTCATCTTTCATGATGTCAGAGAAGTTTTCTGCCAACAAATCTTCAACACATCTCTCTGTATTTTTTGTTGCCCCTTCCTGTTGTGGTACTCGAAATCACTCGTAAGTTATTCTTCTTGATAGAGTCTTCCATGATTTTTAGGGTTTCTTCATTTTTAAATAATTGTTTTATCTGATTTTTCTTCAGCTATATCGTTGCCAAGTGTTTTGTCTTCAAACTCGCTAATTGGACTTCCATTTCCTCAATTCTGTTCCACTGACTTTATGAGTTGTCTAATTCTGAAATTTTATTGTTAATCTTCTGAATTTCTGATTGCTGTCTCTCTATGGATTCTTGTGGCCTATTAAATTTTTCATTATGTTCTTGAATAATCTTCCTAATTTCCTCAATGGCTTTATCTGTGTGCTCCTTGGCTTGTTCTGCATTTTGCCTTACTCCTTCCTGATGTCTTGAAGAGTTCTGTATATTAAACTTTTGTATTCTATATTCCAGGAAGACGCCTTCTTCCGGAAGAGTCCTTGATTCTTTGTTTTGGGAGTCTGTTGAAGCAATCATGGTCTGCTTCTTTATGTGATTTGATATCAACTTTTGTCTCCAAGCCATCTATAAGTTATTGTATTAATTTATTTTATGTTTGCTCACTGTGTCCTAGCTTCTTGCTTTGTTTTGTTTTTATATACCTGAATAGGCTACTAGAGTGTGCTAACTTGATTATTAAAAAGCCTTTGAAGCACTAATATCCTGTTACCAGATGGCTAGAGCTGTTAACAGGTATATGAGCCTAGGAGTCCATTCACTATTCTTGTATAGATTCAGCTCAGGTGTCCCGGTAGTCGGTCACCTAGTGTGTGGTGCAGGCTCTCACTTACTATCTTAGAGGAACAGTGGTAATTGGTGTATGCACAGGTTTCTGGTAGCACCAGGGGGTCACTCTCTGGGGAAGGCAGGGGGCTGACAACCTTCACCAAAGTGTCCATGAGGAAGGCACGTCTCTGTTCTCTAGAGTGCTCTGGTGGATGGGCTCTGCAGCCGTATCATAGGCACCCAATGCTTTTAACTGTAAGGACTGTTAGGCACCATTTATCCTTGGACCCATGTCATGGGAGGCTAGGTGGCGTAATTGTAGACTCCAGTCCTCAGTCCCCTGATGTGGGTGGGTGAGGGCCCTGTTCAATAGGCAGAGTGGTATCAAACATCAAAAACCTACCCCTCCACCACACAGCTGAAACAGTTACACTCAGACCTCAAACAGATTCACCCTTGCAATATAACAGGCAGATCCTATCTGCTGTAATGGAGCCATCTGGATCCATGCAGGGGTGAAAGACAAAGTCTGTGGACTGCTTGTGCCTGGACTGAAGCTGCTTCTGCTCTGAGTTTCCAGATTAGAGGAGCTGGCAGAGTATTTTTCTGACGTTTGTTAATTTGTTCCTTTTCCAAGGCCAGGAGAATGGCTCAGGAAGTGCAGCAGGACCTATCTCAGGTCCAGAAAATCAACTGTTAATGATGCCAGCTGGGGCAGAGGGAGGAGGGATCAGATAGATAGGAGAGAGTTCTTTCAAAAGGAGGAGTTATTAGATCCACACAGTAAATTAGTCAAAATCACTTACCTCATGCTGAGAGTGCTGTTTTATCTCAAATTCTGGAGGTGACTGTAGATTGTGTGCACTGGCTGGGTCCCTGCCGTGATCGCTGTAGGGGGTCAGGGTTGCAGCACCTTGCTTGCCTTCTTTCATTGAAGCATCTGCATCCTAAACGTCACAGCCAGCCCCACCACAGTCATGCCACAGGGCCAAGGGTGTGCCAGTTCGCTTGCCTTCTTTTGCTGAAGCAGCCATGTCCCCAAACACTACCATCAGCCCCTCCACAGTAGCACCAAGGAATCGGGGTGAGGTGTTGCCATGGACTTGGCAACTCTTCGCTGCTTCTGCACCATCTCTCCCTCCCCTGTCACTCATCCAACTTCTTAACTTTGCCTTTGATGTTCAGGGTTCCTAGCTTATCATATATGTAATCGATAAACTTGTTTTTTTAGGTCTTTGTTGTAAGAGGGACCAGTGGAAGCATCTGACTACTCTGCCATCTTGGCCCCACCCCACCATCCTTAACTTCTAAGGAACATTCTGGTTGTATTTCTGCCGAGACTAATTTGTCCATTCTTCTGGCAGTCTATGGTATGTTCAGTATTCTTTGCCAGTGCCACATTTCAAATGCATCTTCTTATTTCATTGTCCAGCTTTCACATGTGTATAAGGTGATTAAGTGATTGAAAAGATCATAGCTTGGGTCAGGCGCTGAGCTAGACGTGTGCTCTTGGGAGAGAGGGGTGTATTAGTTTCCTAGGTCTACAGTAACAGTAACAAAATACCACAGAATACTTCGTCTATTCCACCTTCTGGTAGCTCCAGGCATTCTTTGGTTTGTGGCAGCATAACTCTAATCTGTGCCTCCATCTTCACATGGCCCGGTTTTGTCTTTCTTCTGTGTCTGTCTGTCTCTTCTCTTTTTATAAGAACACCAGACAATTTGGATTAGGGCTCACCCTACTCCAAGATGACCACATGTGAACTAATGGCATCAGTACATAAGGCCATATTCGGAGGTACTAGGTATTGGGACTTGAACATATCTTTTTAGGGAATCCAGTTCAACCTATAGTAAGAGATGAGACACAGACATGTTTCTTACCCCCACCCTTGCAAATACATGTACATACAAAAAAAGACTGGAAGATACACATGAGGATGGCTATCTCTGAGTTGTGGGGTTATGGATTGTTTTTGTTACTGTCACTATATTCTGCAGTATGCATTGCTTTCATCAATGGGAAAAATGTTCTGTGTAGTTTTATTTTTTATAAAATAAATACGGGAATCCAGAAATGTCACAGTGGAAAAAACCTCTGCTCCAGGAGTACCAAACTGCAGTAGGCATGGTACCAAAAAAAAAAAAAAAATCAAACCCATTATCATCAAGTCGACTCCAACTCAAGGTGACCTCGTGTTGCAGAGTAGAACTGTGCTCTATAGGGTTTTTTTTAAAATAATATTTTATCGAGTTTTTGATGACAGTTTACACGCAAGTTAGGCTCTCATTTGACAATTTCTACATAAATTATTCAGTGATGTTAGTTACATTTATCACAATGTGTCAACGTTCCCTTTAATTGTGTTCAGTTCATTCCCTTGCCAGTACTCTAATTTTATTAGGAAATGCTGTTGAACTTTATCGAATACCTTTTCTGCATCGATTGATATGATTATATGGTTCTTTTCCTTTGCTTTATTTATGCGGTGGATTACATTGATTGATTTTCCAGCGTTGAACCACCCTTGTAATCCTGCTATGAATCCTACTTGACCATGGTGTATGTTTTTTTTGATATGTTGCTGGAGTCAGTTGGCTAGAATTTTATTGAAAATACTCACATCTATGTTCATAAGGGGTATTGGTCTGTAATTTTTTTTTTTTATGTCTTTGCCTTATTTAGTTATCAGGGTTATGCTAGCTTCCTAGAAAGAGTTTGGTAGTGTTCCTTCCTCTCCTATTTTTGAAGAGATTGAGTAAGATTTGTGTCAACTCTTCTGTGAATGTTTGACAGAATTCTCCAGTGTAGCCATCTGGCACTAGGCTTTTTTTATTGGCAGTTTTTTGATGACGTCTTTAAAATCTCCTTTTGTAAGGGGTCTTTTTAAATTTTCTATCTCTGTTTGTGTGTGTGTGTGTGTGTGTTAGCTTGGGTAGGTAGTGTGTTTCTAGGAATTTGTCCATTTCATCTACGTTTTCAAATTTATTGGATTATAATTTTTTATAGTAATCATTTATGATCTTCTTTGTCTCTGTTAGATCAGTTGTAATGTCACCAATTTCATTTCTTAATTTGATTATTTGCATTTTTTTTTTTTTTTTCCTTTTGTTGGTTTAGCCGGTGATATCTCTGTTTTACTGATTCTTCAAAGAACCAACTTAAGGTCTTGTTGATTCTTTCTATTGTTTTTATATTTCATTTATTTCTGCCCTGATATTTATTATTTCCTTTTTTCTGGTACCTTTCACCTTCTTTTGTTCTTCCTTTTCCCTTTGTTCAAGTTGTTACTTTAAGTTAGTGGTTTTGGTTATTCTTTTTTAATGTAGGCATTTATTACTATAAATTTCCCTCAGAGTACTGCTTTTGCTGTGTCCCAAAAGTTTTGATATGTTGTGTTTTCATTTTTGCTTAAGTCTAAGAATTTTTTTATTACACTTTTGATATTTCCCATAACCTAATGTTGTTGTTCTTGTTAGGTGCTATTGACTCGGCTCCAACTCATAGCGACCCTATGAACACTGTCCGGTCCTATATCATCCTTACAATCATTGTTATGCTTGAGCCCATTATTGCAGCCACTGTGTCAGTCCATCTTGTTGAGGGTCTTCCTCTTTTTCGCTGACTCTTTACCTTACCAAGCGTGATGTCCTTCTCCAAGAACTGATCCCTCCTGATAGCATGTCCAAAGTATGTGAGATGAAGTCTCACTGTTCTTGCTTCTAAGGAGCATTCTGGCTGTACTTCTTCCAAGACAGATTTTTTTTTTTTTCTGGAAGGCCATGGTATATTCAGTATTTTTGCCAACACCATAATTCAAAGGCATCATTTTTTCTTTGGTCTTCCTTATTCATTGTCCAGCTTTCACATGCATATGAGGCAATTGAAAACACCATAACTTGGGTCAGGCTGACCTTAGTCCTTAAAGTGACATCTTTGCTTTTTAACGATTCAAAGAAACCTCTTGCAGCGTATTTGCCCAATGCAATGCGTAGTTTGACTTCTTGACTGCTGCTTCTATGGGTAATTATTGTGGATCCAAGTAAAAAGAATTCCTTAACAATGTCAATCTTTCTTCATTTTAATAATGTTGTTCACTGGCCTAGTTGTGAGGATTTTTGTTTTCTTTATGTTGAGATGCAATCCGTACTGAAGGCTGTAGTCTTTGATCTTCATCAGTAAGTGTTTCAAGTCCTTCACTTTCAGCAAGCAAGTTTGTGTCATCTGCATATCATAGGTTGTTGTTGAGTCTTCCTCCAATCCTGATGCTCTGCTCTTCTTCAAATAGCCCAGCTTCTAAGATTATTTGCTCAGCATACAGATTGAATAAGCATGGTGAAATGATACAGCCCTGATGCACACCCTTCCTGACTTTAATCCGCGTAGTATCCCCTTCTTCTGTTTGAATGACTGCTCTTGGTGTATGTACAGGTTCCTCATGAACACAACTAAGTGTTCTGGAATTCCCATTCTTAACAATGTTATCCATAATTTGTTATGATCCACACATTCGAATGCCTTTGCATAGTCAATAAAGCACAGGTAAACATCTTTCTGGTATTCTCTGCTTTCAGCCAAGATCCATCTGACATTAGCAATGATATCCCTCATTCCACATCCTCTTCTGAATCCAGTTTGCATTTCTGGCAGTTCCCTGTCAATGTACCGCTGCAACCACTTTTGAATGATCTTCAGCAAAATTTTACATGCGTGTGATATTAATGATATCGTTAAATAATTTCACTTTCTGTTGAATCACTTTCTTTGGAATGGGAACACATATGAATTTCTTCCAGTGTATTGGCCAGGCGACTGTCTTCCACATTTCTTGGTACAAATGAGTGAGCACTTCCAGTGCTACATCCATTTGTTGAAACACCTGAGTTGGTGTTCTGTCAGTTCCTGGAGCCTTGTTTTTCATCAGTGACTTCAGTGCAGCTTGGACTTCTTCCTTCAGTACCATTGGTACTTGATCTTATGGCTACCTTCTGAAATGGTTGAAGGTAGGCCAATTATTTTTGGTACAGTGACTCTGTGTACTCCCTCCATCTTCTTTTGATGCTTCCTGTGTCATTTAATATTTTCATTGAAGAATTCTTCAATATTGCATCTTGAGGCTTGAATTTTTTTCTTCAGTTCTTTCAGCTTGAGAAATGCTAAGTGTGTACTTCTATATGTCTGTCAGTTTGTCATACTCTGGTGGCTTGTGTGTTGCTGTGATACGGGAAGCTATGCCACTGGAATTTCAAATACCAGCAGGGTGGCTCATGGTAGACAGGTTTCAGTTGAGCTTCTAGGCTAAAACAGACTAAGAAGAAGGACCTGGTGGTCCACTTCTGAAAAAATTTGCCATTGAAAACCTTGGGAATAGCACATTACAATGAAATGTGCAAAGACCTGAAGCTAGAAAACCAAAACGGGAGAATATTTTTTTCATTGTGTATCATTTAATCGGAAACCCTGGTGGCATGGTGGTTAACTAACCAAGCGGTCGGCAGTTTGAATCCTCCAGGTGCTTCTTAGAAACTCTATGGGGCAGCTCTACTCTGTCCTGTAGGGTCGCTATGAGTTGGAATCGACTCAACGGCACTGGGTTTGGTTTTGGGTTTTATTATTTAATCTCCATGTTTTTGTTTTTTCCTTATTTTTCCTGTTGACTCTCATGGACTTGCTCTGATTTCCTTCAATTTCAGCTTGAACTTGCATATGAGCAATTGATGGTCTGTTCCACAGTCGGCCCCAGGCCTTGTTCTGACTGATGATATTGAGCGTTTCCATCATCTCTTTCCACAGATATAGTCAATTTGATTCCCATGTGTTTCATCTGGTGCCATTTATGTTGGTGAAAGAAGGTATTTGCAATGAAGAAGTCATTGATCTTGCAAAACTCTATCATGCGATCCCTGGCATTGCTTCTATCACCAAGGCAATATTTTCCAACTACCGATCCTTCTTCTTTGTTTCCTACTTTTGCATTCCAGTCACCAGTAATTATCAGTGCATCCTGATTCCATGTTCGATCACACAGAAGTTGGTAAAAATCTTCAATTTCTTCATCTTTGGCCTTAGTGGTTGGTGCATAAATCTGAATAATAGTCATATTAACAGGTCTTCTTTGTAGGCGTGTGGATATTATTCTATCACTGACTGCATTGTACTTCAGGATAGATCTTGAAATGTTCTTTTTGACAATTAATGCAACACCATTCCTCTTCAAGTTATCATTCCTGGCATAGTAGACTATATGATTGTCTGATTCAAAATGGCCAATGGCAGTCCATTTCAGCTCACTAATGCCTAGGATATCGATGTTTATGTGTTCCATTTCATTTTGGACGATTTCCAATTTTCCTAGATTCATACTTCATACATTCCAAGTTCTGATTATTAATGGATGTTTGCAGCTGTTTCTCCTAATTTTGAGTCAGGCCACCTCAGCAAATGAAGGTTCTGAAAGCTTTACTCCATCCATGTCATTAAGGTCAACTCTACTTTGAGGAAGCAGCTCTTTCCCAGTCATCTTTTGAGTACCTTCCAGCCTGGGGGGCTCATTTTCTGGCACTATATGAGACAGTGTTCTGGTGTTCTTAATTGAATCCACATTTCGTTTTGGGTTTGTTTGCTTTTCTTTGTTCTTTTGTCTCTTTTGAGAGTTGATAAGTTCAGTTATTTCATCTTCTAGTTCTTTTATTCTATCTTCTTTCTATTCGACTCTCTTGTTGAGTGTTTCTCTTTCTTTTTCTAATTCAGTTTCTTTATACTTCAGTTCCAGTAGTTTTCTTTTTTTTGTTGTGGTTGATATTTTCAGTTTCCTTTTTGAGGCTCTCATTTTGTTCCTCCATTTATTTCCTGATCTCTGCTAGTTTGTTTTCTTGTGCTTTTTGCTTTCTTTAAACATATTTAACACCATAGTCTGAAAATTATCAATTCTATTAGTCTGGTCTCCATATGAGAAATTTTCTCCTTTTCATGTTTTGCTTCTGGTTTTTCTTTTTTCTCTTGTGATTTTGTGTGTTTTACTCTCTTATTGAACTTGGACTCCCTGGTGGCACAACAGCAGAGCCCCCGATAGCCAACCAAAAGGCCGGGGCCTGCATCAGCTACTCCATGGGAGAAAGGTGCAGCAGCCCACCTTCGCAAAGACTTACCACCACTGGAACCCACAGGGCGGTTCCACTCAGCCCCACTGGTTGCTATGTATCAGAATCAACTCAGTGGCAGCGGGCTTGGTATATTCTCTTGAGAACCACTAGAGGGCACTCTTATCCTTAGTTTTTTTTGTTTGTTTAGTGCTGATTCAGGAGTTCTGGATGCTTGATCTCTGGAATTCAGTGTGCATCCACAGAGGGAGGGAGGTTAGCTGGTCACAGACACTTGTGTAAGCAGTGGGGCTTGACTTTCTTCTGGTGAAGGTGGGGGTTTCCTATGTTTTTCTCTCTTGGGTACCGCTGCACAGGCTCTCCAATGATGTCCCACTGTGGACTATTTCCCTATGCGTCATCTGTCACTCTGAAGTATTCCCCTCACCCTGCTCTGTTGCAGTTCCTCCCAGTCCTATTGTCCATCAGTCTCAGGCCTCAGCAAGATTCAAGAGTACTCTCTTGCATCACCACAGTCTCCCTTCGCCTCCTCTCAACTGCACAGCTCTTGAACTCCCAAGGCCAATTTGTGACACCTTAAAAAAATTGGGCTACAGCTTCCTCAGATGAGCTCCCTTTCTGTGTTCCCTGTTTGTGTTGTTACGCAAGTCCATCCCAAAATGCTGCAATGAGCAAGCGCTCCTAATGTTAACAAGTAGTTTCTCCCAGCTTCCGTGCCATCTGTGTTCCTCCTCTCTCCTGCTTCTGACCCACTCTGACCCTCCAATACCTCAGCTACTATTCGGAGATGTGCTTGTTTTTAGTCACTGTTCAGTGGGTTAGTTGCTGGGGGAGTAAATGGGAGTGTCCACTCATTTCATCATCCTGCTCCACCCTTCCAACTCTTGTTCTTAGGAGAAATAATTTATTTACAGAAGATAACTAAGGATTTAAAGGACACTCATAAATATAAATATAAATATCTGGGGGCACAGTGGTTAAGAGCTACAGCTGCTAACCAAAAGATTGGCAGTTTGAGTCCACCAGGTGCTCCTTGGAACCCTAGGGGGCAGTTCTACTCTGTCCTGTAGGATTTCTATGAGTCAGAACTGATTTGATGGCAGTGGGTTTGGTTTTGGTTTTTAACAGGAGTTTTGAATACATCTTTGACTTTAGTCACAATGGTTTCAAAAAACTTTTAATTTTTGCTGTGAATGTATTTGCCCAATCCTGATAAGGCTCACCTAAACCAATGTTATCACACTATGCTTCAAAGTGCAAATATTATACCAGCCTTTTTTATAAGCACAGATATTTTCTTTTGCTTAGATTTCTGAGAGTGGAAACTGAATGTAAGAACAAGTCTCATGAAGTTAAGATAGCCTCACCCTTTGTTTAACTTGACCTTCGGTTGAGTAGTGAGTTAGGCCAAGGTGTAAAAAAAAAACCAGTTGCCATGGAGTTAATTCTGATCCCATGTGTGTCAGAGTAGAACTGTGCTTCATAGGGTTTCAGTGGCTGATTTTTTGGAAATAGATCACCGGGCCTTTCTTCCCAGACACCTGTGGGTGGACTGGAGCTTCTGACCTTTCGGTTAGCAGTCAAGCATGTGAACTGTTTGCATCACCCAGGGACTCCTAGGTCTAGAGAAGTGCTGGTAAATTTTTCCTTTCTAAAGTCTGAGGCAGCTTATCAGATCTGGCACTTGATGGTGGCAGGACTTCCAGCAAGTCACTTTCCTGCTCTCAATGGCATTTTTCTTTCCTTTGTAAAAGGGCAGGGTGGGGCCAGATGACCTCCAAGTTTCTTTCCAATTTTGACACTTCACCGTTCTCCTATGTAGCCATTTAACTTTTCTGAAAAAAAATAGGTTGAATTTAAAATTGAACATTCAGTCACATTACAAGGGAAGAATTAAACCAAAACTATGTAATTTTCATATGAGCATGTGTAGGGCACTGGGGAAAATTAATTTTTAAGACTAATCTCTAATTCTGAAAATGAATAATATAAGTGATGATATATAACCTCAGGTTACATATTCTCTCCTGACTTCTTGGTTCTGTCTGCCAGCATATTCCAGTGGAGCCCCAATAGCATCCCGTACTCCACACCTTACTCACTTTTCTTCCATCTAATCTGACTTGTCTCTTGTCCCATTTTCTTCAGAACCTTTGTTGAGTGTTGCTGGTTGCTAATGGCTTAATGAGATATATAAAAGTTATCTATGTGCTTCTTGAATAATAACTCACTGAAACAATTTGTCTTCTTATGAGGTCTCTTGTCCTTGAAGAAACCTTGGCTGGCTGGTAGGGTTGAGACCTTGAGCAAGGCAGGTTTTTTAGTTATTTCAGATGCTACATTGAGTACTCCTCTATGGCTTAGAAAACAATGTCCCTCCCTAGAAGTTGCTCAATCTAGTGGAGAATGAAGTGCTGAAGTGTCATGAAAATGTCCCCTCCCATCCATCCGTAAGATTCTTCTCCCTTCCACCTATCTACAAGATTTTTAACCACCTAAATGAAAGGAAGGCATCCCTGGGTGGTGCAAATGGTTAATGTGCTTGGCTGCTAACTAAAAGGTTAGTGGTCCACCCAGTGGCACCTCAGAAGAAAGGCCTCGCAACCTACTTCAAAAAATCAGCCTTTGAAAACACTGTGGAGCACAGTTCTACTCTGACACACGTGGGGTCGCCATGAGTCAGAATTGACTCCATGGCAACTAGTTAAAGGACAAGAAAGATATGTCAAGCTATTCCATAACCAGCCACTATGTGGCAGCACGACATCTTGCCAAAGTTTGAGTCACAGTTGAGTCAGGCCAAGTGCAGTGTGCTATCAAATTCCAATCCACTAGTGGTCTAAGTAGACTTTAAAGTGACCATGTGTAGGTAGTAATAATAATAACAATCTTATGGAGTATTTTCTGTGTGCCAGAGACTGGTCAAAGTGCAATCAATTTTTTAGTTCATTAATTCGCCAAACAATTCACCTACTGTTATTATCCTTATTTTACAGATGAAGAAAGTGAAACCAAAAAGTAACATGACTTCCCCAGGATCACATAGCTAAGAACCAGCAAAGCCAGGATCCAAACTCACACGGATTCTCTGTAGAGCCCACACTCTACCATCAAATATGATGCCTTTCTAATATTCAGAAGGAAATCCAGAAAATAAAGCAAAAAGTTGTAAAATGATACCAAATCCACAATTGTCATCTTGACGTAGTGAAAAGTAGATGGTACATGGAGGCATCCATAAATATAGAACAGGGGTCAGTAAACTTTGTCTGTAAAGAGCCAGATAAAAAAAAAACCCAAAGAGCCAGATAGGAAATATTAAAAGGCTTTACTGACCAGATGGTCTCTGTCCCAACTACTCAACTCTACACTTGTATTTCCAAAGCAGCCGTAGACAATATGTAAACAAATGAACATGGCTGTGTCCCAATAAAACTTTATTTAGGGACGCTGATATTTGAATTTCCTATAGTCTTTATGTGTCACAAAATATTATTCTTCTTTGGATTTTTTTCAACCGTTGAAAAATGTAAAACATTTTTTAGCTTGCAGTCTGTATAAAAACATGCAGTGGGCCAGATCAAACCCGCTGGCTCTGGCTTGCCAACCCCTGGCATAGAGGACAGGACTTAATTCAATGCTGAGTGTCTACTGTAAGCTAGTGCTAAAACAAAACAAAACAAAACCTAACCCATTGCCATCGAGTCGATTTTGACTCATAGCAACCCTATAGGACGGAGTAAAACTGCCCCATTGCGTTTCCAAGGAGCACCTGGTGGATTCAAACTGCCAACCCTTTGGTTAGCAGCTGTAGCACTTAACCACTACGCCACCAGGGTTTCCAAGTGAAAGGGCGCTTGAACAGGGACATGAACCCTGGCCCCTCAGATTAAAAGTCTGGTGCTCTACCAACTGGGCTAAGGTATACAGAAAGAGTCCTCTGTGGACTAGTGGTGGAGCAAACAAATAATTGATGCTATTAGGGTAGGTGGAAGGGTGCTTACCCAGGCTTGACAGGGGAGGGAAGGTTTACCAAGAAAAGCAGTGTCACACCAGCACCTGAAGGATGTGTAGGAACTCAAGAGACTGTTCCATTGGTGTGTATGTTTTCACCACAATGAAAAAGAGCAAGAAATAAAAAGAGAGAGACTATTCCAGGTAGAAGGCCAGTGAAGTCAGAAGAGGGAGGTTTGAGACCCAGTGCTGCCATTAACTAATTATTGCATATCAGGCAAGTCAGAGTACCTTTGGACTTCAGTTTCTTCATGTGTAAAATGGATGTGCCGGGACAGTGGTGGTTCAGTGGTAGAATTCTCTCATTCTGTATGGTACACCGGGATCCGATAGATGGCCAATGCGTCTCATGCACAGCTACTAGCACTCTGTGATTGGGGGCTTTGTGTGCTGCTATGATGCTGAACAGGTTTCAGTGGAGCTTCCACACTAAGATGGACTGGGGAGGAAGGCCCGATGATCTACTTCTGAAAAATCAGCCAAGAAAAATTCTATGAATCACAATGGTTTGATGCACCACAGATTGTGGAGATGGCATAGGACCGGGCAGCATTTCATCCTGTTGTACATGAGGTTGCCATGACTTGGGGACCGATTTGACACCAGCTAACAATGACAACATATTGGATTAGGGTCCACCTTACTCCAGAATGACCTCACGTTAACTTAATTGCATTAGCAAAGACACTATTTCCAAATGAGGTCACATTCACAGGTACCAGTGGTTAGGACTTGAACATGCCTTTTTGGGGACACAATTCAACACGTAATAAAGGGTGAGAGACATGTTTCTTGCTCCCCCCAATCCTCAGCTGCTAACAACAGAAACAAAAATGGATAGAATGTCAATACTGACCTCACAGATTTGCCAGTGAGATTATGGAGGCAAATATATGGTTGAATATTAGTAATAATTCATTCTCAGTGTTCTCCATTTGTCTTTTGAGTGAGTTGGTTGAGATTCCGTCCAGCTCTGAAGTTCTGTGAACTTTTTATTTTTATTTTTAGGTATAAAGAAACAACGGTTATTGAGCGACTATAGGTGTTGTCAAAGGAGCCCTGGTGGCGCAATGGATAAGCTCTCAGTTGCTAACCAAAAGGCCGATGGTTTGAACCCACCAGCTGCTTTCTCTGCAGGAGAAAGATGTGGCAGTCTGCTTCTGTGAAGATTTACAGCCTTAGTAACCCTATGGGGGTAGTTCTATTCTGTCTTATAAAGTCATTAGGAGTTGGAATCGACTTGAAGGCAGTGGTTTTTTTTCGCTGAGTGTTGTCAGTGTAAATTGCAACCTGCCTTGGGACATCTGTGACAGATCACAGTTGAAGGTATATGTGTGTATATATATATATATATTGTCCCCTGTATTCAAATGTGATATTAATAACTGTGATGGTGGTCTTCTCTGACACACATTCTACTCTTAACTTACATGCAAAGATCACCCCAAGTTGACAGCTGGAGCAGATTCTGCAAGGTCTTGATTTCAGGATGAAGCTGCCCAACTGTGCTTAGCTCTTGTCCGGGTATTCAGTTTGCCTCAGTGACTCACGTCCTCAGATCCACTCGATCCCTTCTGCAGACTTGTGATTGATCCTCCTTCCCTTTCATGAGAGCCAATACTTCTACTCTTACCAAAAACAAGAATTTGGAGCAGATTTTCCAGCTGTCTGTGGATGAACCTGCAGGTTGACTTCAGCAGTGCTATGAAGTCAGGCAAATGACTTGAAAAAGATGATATTAAAAATGAAGCTGAAGATGTTTGGCTTTGTCATAGGGCTTATGGTCATGTCTATAATTCTTTTTTTTCTATATACCAACAACTTAGTTCCACACAAATACCTGCAAGTGGGGAAAATCTCAAGCACTTCAGTCCTTGCAGAAGTCTGTGATATGATTATGACAGGAAAAAAAGTGATCTTGGATGAAAATATACCAATGACATCATTTGGAGACATAACTTGTCAACAATACTTGATGCTAAACCACTATATAATGGAGCCTTTGTCCAAAGAAGAAGCTGAGTTCCCTTTGGCATATATCATGGTCATCCACAAAGACTTTGAAACATTTGAAAGGCTCTTCAGGGCCTGTTATACACCCCAAAATGTCTACTGTGTTCATGTGGATGAGAAGGCCACAGCTGCTTTCAAAGAGGCAGTGGGAAAACTACTGAGCTGTTTCTCAAATGCCTTTCTGGCCTCTAAGAGGGAGTCTGTGGTCTATGCAGGAGTATCTAGGCTCCAGGCCGACCTGAACTGCATGAGAGACCTGATGGCCTCAGAGGTTCCCTGGAAGTACGTGATTAACACCTGTGGGCAAGATTTCCCCCTGAAAACCAACAAGGAGATAGTTCAGTATCTGAAAGGGTTTAAAGGGAAAAATATTACCCCAGGGGTGCTGCCTCCTCCTCATATTATCAGAAGGACCAAATATGTGCACTTGGAACAGAGATACCCTTTGTTTTCCTTCATGTGGTGGACTTGGATGAGAAAAATGCCTCCTCCCCATAATCTAACCATTTACTTTGGCTCTGCCTATGTTGCCCTTACAAGGGAATTTGCTAGTTTTGTTCTTCAAGACCAGAGGGCTACTGATTTCCTTGAGTGGTCAAAGGACACCTACTCTCCTGATGAACATTTCTGGGTGACACTCAATAGGATTCCAGGTATGTGGAACTTGATTTCCATTCTACATTTTTATTTTTATTTAAAATTTAAAAAATTTTTATTTTAGGAATAATGGCCCATTATACAAATTAAGATGTAATTCTTGTTTACATGTTTTCATTATTTATCTCTTCTCTGTATATTGTTTTATGTAGGTAGGTTATACTAATACAATTTTGTATCCTGCTCCTTTTACTTAACAGGATATCGTAATAATTCCCCTATGTTATTGGAAATATGCAGTGACAACATTCTTTTTCCTGGTATGGAGGTACCACAATTTGCTTACCAATTCCTCAGTTGTTGAGCATTCCTTTCCAGTTTTTTTTTTTTACTGTGTAAAATGCTATTGTAATCATTGCTGAACAACATAAAAAGTAATGTCTTTTCACATAAAGCATAGCCGTGTTTAATGTTATTGCCTTTGAAATGGAAACTTAATGGATCCAAAGACAGGAATATTTTAAGTTCTTGATGCCTATTGCAAAATTGCTTCTTAATGTATGTTTTAATTTTCAATCAGTCCACCGGTGTATATGAAGGCTTATTTCATCACACCTTTGCTAATAGTGAGTAAACTAGTTTTTTTTAAAGCTACTTGAAATAAAGAGACAAAGAACTGCATTACTTTTATTTTAAAATAATTTTTATTGTGCTTTAAGTGAAAGTTTGCAAATCAAGTCAGTCTGTCACATATAAGGTTATATACACCTTATTCCATACTCCCACTTATTCTCCCACTAATTAGTCAGCCTGCTCCCTCCTTCCAGTCTGTCTCCTGACGGTTTTGCCAGTTTCTAACCCTCTCTACCCTCCCATCTCCCCGCCAGACAGGAGATGCCAACATAGTCTCAAGTGTCCACCTGATACAAGTAGCTCACTCTTCATCAGCATCTCTCTCCAACCCATTGTCCAGTCCCTTCCATGCCTGATGAGTTGTCTTTGGGAATGGTTCCTGTCCTGGGCCAACAGAAGGTTTGGGGACCATGACCGCCGTGATTCTCCTAGTCTCAGTCAGATCATTAAGTCTGGTCTTTTTATAAGAATTTGGGGTCTGCTTCCCACTGTTCTCCTGCTCCCTCAGGGGTTCTCTGTTGTGCTCCCTGTCAGGGCAGTCATCGGTTGTGGCCAAGCACCAACCAGTTCTTCTGGTCTCAGGATGATGTAAATCTCTGGTTCATGTAGCCCTTTCTGTCTCTTGGGCTCATAGTTATTGTGTGACCTTGGTGTTCTTCATTCTCCTTAGATCCGGGTGGGTTGAGACCAATTGATGCATGTTAGATGGCCGCTTGTTAGCATTTAAGACCCCAGACGCTTCACTTCAAAGCGGGATGCAGAATGTTTTCATAATGGAATTATTTTGCCAATTGACTTAGAAGTCCCCTTAAGCCATAGTCCCCAAACCCCCGCCCTTGCTCCACTGACCTTTGAAGCCTTCAGTTTATCCCGGAAACTTCTTTGCTTTTGGCCCAGTCCAGTTGAGCTGACCTTCCATGTATTGAGTATTGTCCTTCCCTTCACCTAAAGTAGTTCTTATCTACTACCTAATCAGTAAATAACCCTCTCCCACCCTCCCTCCCTCCCCTTCTCGTAACCACAAAAGAATGTTTTCTTCTCAGTTTAAACTATTTCTCAAGTTCTTATAATAGTGGTCTTATACAATATTTGTCCTTTTGCAATTCACTAATTTCACTCAGCATAATGCCTTCCAGGTTCCTCCATGTTATGAAATGTTTCACAGATTCCTCACTGTTCTTTATCGATGCGTAGTATTCCATTGTGTGACTATACCACAATTTATTTAACCATTCATCTGTTGATGGACACCTTGATTGCTTCCAGCTTTTTGCTTTTGTAAACAGAGCTGCAGTAAACATGGGTGTGCATATATCTGTTCGTGTAAAGGCTCTTATTTCTCTAGGGTATATTCCGAGGAGTGGGATTTCTGGGTTGTATGGTAGTTCTATTTCTAACTTTTTAAGAAAAAGCCAGATAGATTTCCAAAGTGGTTGTACCATTTTATATTCCCACCAGCAGTGTATAAGAATTCCAATCTCTCCACAGCCTCTCCAACATTTATTATTTTGTGTTTTTTGGATTAATGCCAGCCTTGTTGGAGTGAGATGGAATCTCATCGTAGTTTTAATTTGAATTTCTCTAATGGCTAATGATTGAGAGCATTTTCTCATGTATCTGTTAGCTGCCTGAATATCTTCTTAGTGAAGTGCGTGTTCATATCCTTTGCCCACTTTTTGATTGGGTTGTTCGTCTTTTTGTGGTTGAGTTTTAACAGAATCATATCGATTTTAGAGTTCAGGCGCTGGTCGGAGATGTCATAGCTGAAAATTCTTTCCCAATCTGTAGGTGGTCTTTTTAGTCTTTTGGTGACTGTAGATGAGCATAGGTGTTTAATTTTTAGGAGCTCCCAGTTATCTGGTTTCTCTGTGTCACTTTTGGTAATGTTTTGTATTCTGTTTATGCCTTTTATCAGGACTCCTAACGTTGTCCCTATTTTTTCTTCCATGATCTTTATCGTTTTAGTCTTTATGTTTAGGTCTTTGATCCACTTGGAGTCCGTTTTTGTGCATGGTGTGAGTTATGGGTCCTGTTTCATTTTTTTGCAAATGGATATCCAGTTATGGCAGCACCATTTGTTAAAAAGACTATCTTTTCCCCAATTAACTGACACTGGGCCTTTGTCAAATATCAGCTGCTCATATGTGGATGGATTTATATCTGGGTTCTCAATCCTGTTCCATTGGTCTATGTGCCTGTTGTTGTACCAGTACCAGGCTGTTTTGACTACTGTGGCTGTATAATATGTTCTAAAATCAGGTAGAGTGAGGCCTCCCACTTTCTTCTTTTTCAGTAATGCTTTTTTTTTTTTACTTATCCGGGGCTTCTTTCCCTTCCATATGAAGTTGGTGATTTGTTTCTCCATCACATCAAAAAATGTCGTTGGAATTTGGATCGGAAGTGCATTGTAGGTATAGATGGCTTTTGGTAGAACAGACATTTTTACTATGTTAAGTCTTCCTACCCATGACCAAGGTATGTTTTTCCACTTATTAGGTCCTTTTTAGTTTCTTGCTCTAGTACTTTGTAGTTTTTTTCTTTGTATAGGTCTTTTACATCTTTGGTAAGATTTATTCCTAAGTATTTTATCTTCTTGGGGGCTACTGCGAATGGTATTGATTTGGTGATTTCCTCTTCGATGTTCTTTTTGTTGATGTAGAGGAATCCAAGTGATTTTTGTATGTTTATCTTATAACCTGAGACTCTGCCAAACTCTTCTATTAGTTTCAGTAGTTTTCTGGAGGATTCCTTAGGGTTTTCGTGTATAAGATCATGTCATCTGCAAATAGAGATAATTTTACTTCTTCCTTGCCAATCCGGATGCCCTTTATTTTTTTGTCTAGCCTAATTGCTCTGGCTAAGACCTCTAGCACAATGTTGAATAAGAGCGGTGATAAAGGGCATCCTTGTCTGGTTCCCGTTCTCAAGGGAAATGCTTTCAGGCTCTCTCCATTTAGAGTGATGTTGGCTGTTGGCTTTGTATATAAAAAAAAAAAAAATATGCCCTTTATTATGTTGAGGAATTTTCCTTCAATTCCTATTTTGCTGAGAGTTTTCATCATGAATGGGTGTTGGACTTTGTCAAATGCCTTTTCTGCATCAATTGATAAAATCATGTGGTTTTTGTCTTTTATTTATATGGTGGATTACATTAATGGTTTTTCTAATATTAAACCAGGCTTGCATACCTGGTATAAATCCCACTTCGTCGTGGTGGATTATTTTTTTGATATGTTGTTGAGTTCTATTGGCTAGAATTTTGTTAAGGATTTTTGCATCTATGTTCATGAGGGATATAGGTCTGTAATTTTCTTTTTTTGTGGTGTCTTTACCTGGTTTCGGTATCAGGGATATGGCGGTTCATAGAATGAGTCAGGTAGTATTCCATCATTTTCTGTGCTTTGAAATACCTTTAGTAGTAGTGGTGTTAACTCTTCTCTGAAAGTTTGGTAGAACTCTGCAGTAAAGCTGTCTGGGCCAGGGCTTTTTTTTGTTGGGAGTTTTTTGATTACCTTTTTTTTTTTTTTTTAATCTCTTTTTTTGTTATGGGTCTATTTAGTTGTTCTACTTCTGATTGTGTTAGTTTAGGTAGGTAGTGTTTTTCTAGGAATTCATCCATTTCTTCTAGGTTTGCAAACTTGTTAGAGTACAATTTTTCGTAATAATCTGATATGATTCTTTTAATTTCAGTTGGGTCTGTTTTGATATGGCCCATCTCGTTTCTTATTCGGGTTATTTGTATATTTTCCTGTATTTCTTTAGTCAGTCTGGCCAATGGTTTATCAATTTTGATTAATTTTTTCAAAGAACCAGCTTTTGGCTTTGTTAATTCTTTTAATTGTTTTTCTGTTCTCTAATTCATTTAGTTCAGCTCTAATTTTTATTATTTGTTTTCTTCTGTGCCTGATGGATTCTTTTGTTGCTCGCTTTCTATTTGTTCAAGTTGTAGGGACAGTTCTCTGATTTTGGCTCTTTCTTCTTTTTGTATGTGTGCATTTATCGATATAAATTGACCTCTGAGCACTGCTTTTGCTGTGTCCGAGAGGTTTTGATAGGAAGTGTTTTCATTCTTGTTGCATTCTATGAATTTCTTTATTCCCTCTTTAATGTCTTCTATAACCCAGTCTTTTTTGAACAGGGTATTGTTCAGTTTCCAAGTATTCAATTTCTTTTCCCTGATTTTTCTGTTATTGATTTCCACTTTTATGGCCTTGTGGTCTGAGAAGATGCTTTGTAGTATTTCGATGTTTTGGATTCTGCAAAGGTTTGTTTTATGACCTAATATGTGGTCTATTCTAGAGAATGTTCCATGTGCGCTAGAAAAAAAAAGTATACTTTGCAGCAGTTGGGTGGAGTGTTCTGTATAAGTCTATGAGGTCAAGTTGGTTGATTGTAGCAATTAGGTCTTCCATGTCTCTATCGAGCTTCTTACTGGAAGTCCTGTCCTTCTCTGAAAGTGGTGTGTTGAAGTCTCCTACTATAATTGTGGAGGTGTCTATCTCACTTTTCAGTTCTGTTAATGTTTGTTTTATGTATCTCTCAGCCCTGTCACTGGGTGCATAAATATCTAATATGATTATATCTTCCTGGTCTATTGTCCCTTTAATCATTATGTAATGTCCTTCTTTATCCTTTGTGGTAGATTTAACTTTAAAGTCTATTTTGTCAGAAATTAATATTGCTACTCCTGCTCTTTTTTGCTTGTTGTTTGCTTGATATATTTTTTTCCATCCTTTGAGTTTTAGTTTGTTTGTGTCTCTAAGTCTAAGGTGTGTCTCTTGTAGGCAGCATATAGACGGATCGTGTTTCTTTATCCAGTCTGAGACTCTCTGTCTCTTTATTGGTGCATTTAGTCCATTTACATTCAGCATAATTATAGATAAGTATGTGTTCAGTGCTGTCATTTTGATGCCTTTTTGTGTGTGTTGTTGACAATTTCATTTTTCCACATACTTTTTTGTGCTGAGACGTTTTTCTTTGTAAATTGTGTTTTTCATTTTCAACTTTTTTTTTTAATGATTCATTTAGAGTGAATATTGTTTAAATGTATGTTGTAATTTTTCTATCTTCTTTGTGGATTGTCTGCTTTCTCCATGGTGGGCATGGATTTTAATTGCTCTGTTGTTAATTACAGAAAGATGGAATGGCCTTCTAAAGACACAATTGCAGTGCCAGCTAGATGGCAATACTTTGCAGGGTTGGAGCAGAGTTTTCCAGGAGGCCATATATGCTCTAACCTAGGAAAAAAAAAAAAAAAAGTGTCCAATATATGGTGCTGTTTCTCCCATAGCCAGAATTTATGGTTTCAGGAACCAAAAGGTGGAGATGACAGTGGCATCGCTCAGTATTGCCCATAGTGACCCACTTGCAAAATTTCTGCTTCCTGTCCTCACTACCCTATGCTCTGTGGGTTTAGAGGTCTTAGTGTCAACGGGAGAAATGCTCCCACCTGGGGACACATCACTGGTTCTATTGAACTGGAAAGTTAAGAATAGCACCCAGTTCACCCTTCAGCCAAAGATTGAACAGGGCCATAAAACAAAACGAGACTAAAGGGGCACCTCAGTTCAGGGGCAGGGACTAGGAGGCAGAAGAGAACAGGAAAGCTGGTAAAAGGGAACACAGCATTGAAAAGGGAGAGTGTTGACATGTCATGGGGTTGTTAACGAATGTCATAGAACAATGTGTGTTTGTACTATTTAATTAGAAACTAGTTTGTTCTGTAAACCTTCATCTAAAGTACAATAATAAAAAAAAGAATAGCACTCAGCTACTTTGGACTTCTCATGCCTCTAAATGACAGGGAAAGAAGGAAGTTACTGTACTGGCTGATGTGATTGATCCTGGTTACCAAGGAAAAGCAGATTGATATTACATAATGGAGGTAAAGATGAATATATCTGGAATTCAGGAGATCCCTTAGGACATCTCTTAGTACTACCATTCCCTGGGATTAAAGTCAGTGGAAAACTACAGCAACCCAATTCCAACGTGACCCTTCAGGAATGAAGGTTTGGGTCACCCTGCCACACAAAGAACCCAGCTGAGGTGCTTCATGAGGGCAAAGGGAATATGGAATGGGTGGTGGAAGAAGGTAGATCTAGATACCAGCTCTGACCACATGACCTTTTGCAGAAATAAGGACTGTAATTGTTTTGAGTATTTCTTCCTTCTTTTGTTATACATGTATGTATGCATATATATATTGTGTTAGCAGACCTGAAAAATAATAGTCTGAATAGTCGGGAGATTAGCTGGTATGTAGAAAATTGCTGAAAAACAAGTTATTTCTAAATGTTTGTAGTCATGGTGACCATGATGAACCTCGAGTATAAAAACCTCTTACACTTTCTGAGCCTTGGAGCACTTTGCATTTTTTTTTCTTACCTAGTGCTCCCAGCTACAGCTGTTCTATTCCTCAGTACAACTCTGTTCATACTTCTATCAGAGTACAAGGTTTTGTTCTTTGATGATATATATATATATATAGAAAATATCCTTGTTTTTTTCACTCCTTTATTCCATTACTTATCACGAATTATAAGATGTAAACAGGCTATTGTATTTTCAGTTGTATGTGTGTTAGTTGTATCATGTTAGGCACAGGCATGACTTTATAATTGTCTTTATTTAGAGATTATGTATGGTTAAGGAGATGTGTACAGGTGTCAAGTTGGAAAGGGGTGGATTGTGATGATTAAGGTTTGCCAGCTTGGCTGGGCCATGATTCTCAGTGGTTTGGCAGTTATGTAATGATGTACTTTGGCAGTTACATAATTTTGGTGCAGCGAATTACTTAATATGACCCTTTGGGCCAAGATCTTGTAACTCCCACCAAAAGACTGGGTAGAACTATGAAAATGAGGGTGATTGTGGCCCATAAATGGGATTGGATAACTTGCAAATAATGTAAATAAGATGCATGGCACCCTTGTCAGGGGTGGGACCATGCAAATAAGGTGTATGGAACCTTAATGAGGAGATTGGTCAGTTTTGCCATCCTGGTAGGCTTAAAAGAGAGAAAATTCCAGAGCAGAGAGGGGACCTCAAGACCATCAAAAAAGAAGAGCCAGGAGTGGAGTGTGTCCTCTGGATCCAGGGTCCCTGCACTGGGAGCTTCCTAGCTGCAGAAGAAGAGAAGAGAGCTGCAGCAGCAGAGTGATGGCAAGATGTGGCAAGAAGCTGTAGCGGAGAAACAGCAGCAATGGAGGCAGCAGAACCAGGAAACTGGCAGAAGAAGGCACAGTGGGTGTGCTGACCCACAAAGTGAGAAAGCTGTGCACCTTTGAGCCGGAGACTTGCTGGGAGAGTGGGGTATCTCCAGGCACTTGACAGACCTAGGCTTGCAGACCCACAGAGCAAGATTGCTGAGTGACTTTGGGCTGAGGTGTACTGGCAGAGCCGAGCACTTCTGGGCACTTATCAGCAGAACTAAAAGACCTTTGTAACATTTGCCTGAGTAGGGCAGAGGCTAGGTCATCCCTAGAAGCCCAAGGGGCTAAGGGCCAGAGAGAAGTCTGCCTGCGGCACAGCTAAGAAGTTGTCCTGATCGAAGAACTGTATCCTGACCATTCTGAACCTGAATTGTAATCTGCTACTTCTCTAATAAACCCCGTATCTGTGAGTATGGTCTATGAGTTCTGTGTGGCCCTTGGAATGAATTATCAAACCCAGCAGAGGAGTAGAGAGTGCCATGGGAGGGTAAGGTAAAAAGGTAAGGGAGATGAGGTGTGTGTGAAATCTGCCTTGTAGGAATCAGCCTTGGGCTGTTGATGCTGATCTTGATTTCCTCCCCCTTGTGAAGTTAGAAGAGATCAGATGCTGCCATATTTTTAGTAATGATGTTATTTGGCAGTTATGTAATGATGTAATCATCCTCTATTTCATGATCTGCTGTAGTCATCCTCCATTTTGTGGTTTGATGTGAGTAGCCAATCGGATGAAAAGGGCATTTTCTTTTGGGGGGGATGGGGTTGGCCTGCATACAGTATATACAGATATTCTAGCACAGCTGGCACACTCTGGATCCTGTATCTGACTTGTCATCCTCTGACCTCCGGTTCTTGGAACGTGAGCTAGCAGCCTGCCACCTGACCTGCAGATCGTGGGATTCACCAGCTCCTGCAACCTCAAGAGCCAGCAGCCTTCTGCCTGACATGCCAATTTTGGGTTGGTCAGCCCCTGCAACCACATGAGTCAGGAGAAGCCTCCAGCCTGATCCACGGATTTGGGACTTTCCAGCCTCCACAACTGCATGAGCCATTTCCTTGAGATAAATCTCTCTCTCTCTCTTGCCATCTATATATATATACATATATGCTTCATTGGTTTTGGTCCTCTAGAGAATGCAGCCTAAAACAGAATCTAATCCTGAATCTTTAGAACAGCTACTTTTCCCTACCTCCATCTTCAAACTCTTTGGAAAAGTTAAAACACTGAGGTGCACAATCACACAAATTAGGTTATTTTATTTCTTTTCTTGTAAAAGTATAGAATCCTATGAGATAGTTTACTTACCTCTCCAGCAAAATTCCTATGGACTAACACAAAATAATAAATATTGGAGAGGCTGTGGAGAGATTGGAACACTTATACACTGCTGGTGGGAATGTAAAATGGTACAACCACTTTGGAAATCAAGTTAGCACTTCCTTAAAAAACTAGAAAATAGAACTACCATACAATCCAGCAATCCCACTCCTTGGAATATACCCTAGGGAAATAAGAGCCTTTACACGAACAGATATATGCACACCCAAGTTTATTGCAGTACTGTTTACAATAGCAAAAAGATGGAAGCAACCAAGGTGCCATCAATGGATGAATGGATAAATAAATTATGGTATAGTCACACAATGGAATACTACGCATCAATAAAGAACAGTGAGGAATCTGTGAAACATTTCATAACATGAAGGAACCTGGAAGGCATTATGCTGAGTGAAATTAGTCAATTGCAAAAGGACAAATATTGTATAAGACCACTATTGTAAGAACTTGAGAAATAGTTTAAACTGAGAAGAACACATACTTTTGTGGTTACAAGAGCGGGGAGGGGGGGAAGGTGGGAGAGGGACGTTCACTAATTAGATAGTAGACAAGAACTACTTTAGGTGAAGAGAAAGACAGCACACAATACAGGGGAGGTCAGCACAACTGGGCTAAGCCAAAAGCAAAGAAGTTTCCTGAATAAACTGAATGCTTTGAAGGCCAGCGTAGCAGGGGCAGGGATCTGGGGACCATGGTTTCAGGGGACATTTAAGTCAATTGGCATAATAAAATCTATTAAGAAAACATTCTGCATCCCACACTGAAGAGCGGTCTCTGGGATCTTAAACGCTAGCAAGCAGCCATCTAAGATGCATCAGTTGGTCTCGACCCACCTGGACCAAAGAAGAATGAAGAATACCAAGAACACAAGGCAATTACGAGCCCAAGAGACAGAAAGGGCCACATGAACCAGAGACTGCTTCAGCCTGAGACCAGAAGAACTAGATGGTGCCTGGCCACAACCGATGACTGCCCTGACAGGGAACACAGCAAAGAACCCCTGAGAGAGCAGGAGAGCAGTGGGATGCACACCCCAAATTCTCGTAAGACCAGACTTAATGGTCTGACTGAGACTAGAAGGACCCCGGTGGTCATGGCCCCCAGACCTTCTGTTGGCCCAGGACAGGAACCATTCCCGAAGCTAACTCTTCAGACGTGGATTGGACTGCACAATGGGTTGGAGAGGGATGCTGGTGAGGAGTGAGCTTCTTGGATCAGGTGGACACTTGAGACTATGTTGGCATCTCCTGCCTGGAGGGGAGATGAGAGGGTGGAGGGGGTTAGAAGCTGGCGAAAAGGGCACGAAAAGAGAGAGTGGAGGGAGAGAGCAGGCTGTCTCACTAGGGGGAGAGTAATTGGGAGTGTGTAGCAAGGTGTATATGGGTTTTTGTGTGAGAGACTGACTTGATTTGTAAACTTTCACTTAAAGCACAATAAAGATTATATAAAAAAAAAATTCCTGTGGACTAGTCCCTATTTTTTATAATTTTGTAAATCATATTTACAGCCAGTCACAAAGAAATTGAGAGTCACATGTGGTAATGAAGTTGAATTATAGATCTAGGTCTAACACACACAGCATTGTATAGGATGAGGAAAAGTCAAAGCCATTAAAATTTTATTTTGGAATTAGAAAAATAATTTCTGGCCATTTCTGATAATATGGAATACATGAAAATATATTTACGAGTTACCATTTGTCACTGAGTCAGTTCTGACTCATGGCGACCCCATGTGAGTCAGGTAGAACTGTGCTTCACAGGGTTTTCATGGTTGTGACCTTTCAGAAGTCTTTGGCCAGGCCTTTCTTCAGAAATACCTCTGGATGGGTTTGAACTGCCAACTTTTTGGTTAGTAGCGGAGTGCTTAATCATTTGCACCACCCAAGGATTCCTGAAAAAATATATACCAAACTCAAACCCATTGCCATCTAATTGATTCCAACTCATAGCAACCCTATAGGACAGAGTAGAAAATTCCCCATAGGTTTCCAAGGCATGGCTGGTGGATTAGAACTGCTGACCTTTTGGTTAGCAGCCGTAGCTCTCAACCACTGTGCCATCAGGGCTACAAAAAAGTACATGTTGTTGTTAGGCATCGTTGAGTCGGTTCCAACTCATAGTGACCCTATGAACAACAGAACAAAACACTGCCCAGCCCTGTGCCGTACTCACAATCTTTGTTATGCTTGAGCCTATTGTTGCAGCCACTGTGTCAATCCATCTCCTTGAGGATCTTCCTCTTTTTCACTGATCCTCTACTTTACCAAGCGTGATGTCCTTCTCCAGGGACTGGGCCCTCCTGATAACATGTCCAAAGTGTGTGAGACATAGTTTTACCACCTTTGCTTCTAAGGACTTCTTCCAAGACAAATTTGTTCTCTCTTTTGGCAGTCAGTGGTTCTTCCTCAGTCTTCCTAATTCATCGTCCAGCTTTCACGTGCATATGAGGCAATTGAAAACACCATGGCTTAGGTCAGGTGCACCTTAGTCTTCAAGTCTTAGACATCTTTGATCTTTAGCGCTTTAAAGAGGTCTTTTGCAGCAGATTTGCCTGACGCAATGCATCTTTTGATTCTTTGGCTGCTGTTTCCATGGGTGTTGATTGTGGATCCAGCAAAAATGAAATCCTTGACAACTTCAGTCTTTTCTCCATTTATCATGATGTTTTTGTTTTTGTTTTTTTTTTTTGCTTATTGGTCTAGTTGTGAGGATTTTTGTTTTCTTTATATTGATATGTAACCTATACTAGAGGCTGTGGTCTTTGACCATCAGTAAGTGCTTCAAGTCCTCTTCACTTCCAGCAAGCAAAGTTGTGCCATCTGCATAATGCAGATTGTTATTGAGTCTTCCACCAATCCTGATGCCGCATTCTTCTTCATATAATCCAGCTTCTCAGATTATTTGCTCAGCATGCAGATTGAATAAGTATGATGAAAGGATACAACCTCGATGCACACTTTTCCTGACTTTAAACCACGCACCATCCGTTTATTCTGTTTGAACAACTGTCTCTTGACCTCTGTACAGGTTTCTCATGGGCATGATTAAGCATTCTGGGATTCCCGTTCTTTGCAATGTTATTTATAATTTGTTGTGATCCACACAGTTGAATGCCTTTGCATACTCAATAAAACACAGTAAAATCTTTCTGGTATTCTCTGCTTTCTGCCAGCATCCACCTGATATCAGCAATGATATCCCTGGTTCCACGTCCTCTTCTGAATCTGGCCTGAATTTCTGGCAGTTCCTTGTCGATAATACTGCTGCAGCTTCTTTGAATGATCTTCAGCAAAATGTTACTTGTGTGTGATATTAATGATATTGTTTGATAATTTCCTCATTTGGTTGGATCACCTTCCTTGGGGATAGGCATAAATATGCATCTCTTTGAGGCAGTTGGCCAGGTAGCTGTCTCCCACATTTCCTGGCATACACGAGTGGTCACTGCCAGTGCTGCAGCCATTTGTTGAAACATCTCAATTGGTATTCTGTCAATTCCTGTAGCTTTGTTTTTTGCCAATGCCTTCAGTGCAGCTTGGACTTCTTCCTTCAGTACCATCGGCATCTGATTATATGCTACCTCCTGAAATGGTTGCACGTCGACCAGTTCTTTTTGGTGTAGTGACTCTGTGTATTCCTTGCATCTTCTTTTGATGCTTCCTGCATCATTTAATATTTCCCCCATAGAATCCTTCACTATTGCAACTTGAGGCTTGAATTTTTTCTTCAGTTCTTTCAGCTTAAAAAGCCAGGCTTCCCAGGTTCGATTCCCTGGCTGGGGCTGTAGCCCCTCACTGCCCCGGTGGAAGGTCACACAGCAGTCACAGGTGGATGTTCTGCGCATGTCCCTGGGCCTAGTTTTCTCCAGCTGCTTCTGAAAGGCAAATTTAAAGAAGTTTGTGGGCTATTTTTAGACACCCTGCCCCATTGTTCTGGGGAATGGCTTCGTTTCTGTGCCCTGGCCCATTTCTTGTTACTTCGTTTGCAGTTTTGGGGGCCCTTCTGTTCTCTGTCTTACTAAGTCTCTAGGTTCCACACTCAACCCCCTATTACCTCCCTGATAGTATAGCCTATTTCTCTTTTACTTGTTTCTCCTCTAACCACACCAGTCTCTTCGCTTTTTCTCAAACAGGCACCCTCCAATCTCAAGGCCTTTGCTCCCTGTCTTACCTACAAGGAAGACCAGTTAATATGACTATTATTCAGATTTATACACCAACCACTAAGGCCAAAGATGAGGAAATTGAAGAGTTTACCAGCTTTTGCAGTCTAAAATTGATCAAACATGCAATCAGGATGCATTGATAATCACTAGTCATTGAAATGCCAAAGTTGGAAACAGAAGGATTGGTAGTTGGAAAATACGGCTTTGGTGGTAGAAAAACACTACTGGAGATCAGATGATAGAATTTTGCAAGACCAAGGACTTCATTGCAAATACATTTTTTCAGCAATGTAAATGGCAATTATACATGTGGACCTTGCCAGATGGAATACACAGCAATCAAATTGACTACACCTGTGGAAAGAGACAATGGAAAAGTTCAATATCATCGCTCAGAACAAAGCCAGGGGCTGACCGAAGAACAGACCCTCAATTCCTCACATGCAAGTTCAAGTTGAAACTGAAAAAAATTGGAACAAGTTCACAAGAACCAAAGTATATTCCACTTGAATTTAGAGACCATCTCAAGAACAGATTTGACGCATTAAACACTGATGATTGAAAAAGTATATAGAATAGAAATAATAGTTTTTCATACTCTTGACACTCAAAAGAAAACTCTTAAAACAGCTTACTTTTAATCTTTCCAGAAATAGGTAATTTTAAGCTTGTTGATTTGCTGTTCCTTCTTCTTTTAGCTCTACTTCTGCAACTTTTTTTTAAAACCCCATTGAATTTTATAAGCTGCTTCAAGCCATTCATTTATGGGAAGAGAGGAACACGAACGAATGTGTAGTTGCACTTAGCTTGTTCCCTTGAACATGAATCATAATTCATTCCTGGAAGGGTATTTAAATAACACAAGGTTTCTCCCGTTGCCTTGCCTAGGAAGAATCTGAGGTTCAAAAAGAGAAAATGACTTGCTCAAAGTATCCAACTTGTAAGGGGTCATTATCGAGGCTAGACTCCAGCTTCTGACTCCAGTCCAGGCATTTGCTATGAAATCCTGCTGCCAGCTTGTGATTTCCTTTCCCCACTGGGGAGGCTTTTGGGAGGAACGCAGATCTGTGTCTGTTAGAGGTCATCGGGAGTCCGAGGCTATATCAGGTCTCTAGGTGGAGTTGTGTGTCGATGAGTTGATTCTGACTCATAACGACCCCATATGACAGAGCAGAACTGCCTTATGGGGTTTCCTAGGCTGCAGTCTTTATGGGAGCAGATAGCCAGGTCTTTCTCCCTCAGAGCGCTAAGTGGGTTCAAACCAGTAACCATTCAGTTAGCAGCTGAATGCATAACCATTGCCAACAGAGCTCCTTCTCAAGTCACCTGGACCAATATTAAAGGCAGAATGTTGAGTACGAAGGGTCTGTGAAGGGAGTCCAAAAGTTCCTTCTCTGGGAAAGGCAACCTGAGTAGATAAATTGGAGCAGCACCCCAGGAAAATATCAGAGAAAAATTATCACGAGCCCTGTATTGGAATGTCCTTGTGGGGGATCCAGTTATATCAAGGGCAGTTATCTCCCGTCCAGCCTTTTCTTACGTCACCTCTGGAGCTGCAAGCATTAGACCTAGAGTCCTCTGGATTCTGTTGTGGAGGGATTAGCTGGTGTTGGGTAGCACCTGGACTACTGTAATTTGAGAGAACAGGGCTTTAGGCACAGCTCCTTTTAGCCATGCATTCTGGTCTCTGAGACTCAAAGGGCAGGGCCTTTGCGGGTGGGACTGGGAAGCAAACAGCCAGCTTTTGTTCTTCTTCTTCTGAAGACAACATTTAGCCTGCCTTTACAGCAAAGAGGCCTGGAGAGTTCGTTGTAGAATGTGTCCAGGCAACTTTATCCTCCTGGGAACCAAGAGAGGCAAGTAGAGGCCAGTTTGCTGGAAAACTATGGAAGGGAGGAAGTTGAAGGGAGATAATCTTCCGCAGCCTCTCCTCTGTTTAATCCTTGGTAGCACTTTACTATCCAACTGACTTATACTCATTTGGGTGACATTTATGTTGCATAGTCACAGAAACTAGTGCAGTGCCTGGCACAAAATAAGTATAGAAAAAAAATATTTGTTGAATGAGTGAATCATTTGGTCATGATACATGAGATTTCTATTTGGAAATACCTTTAGAAAGAAGAGGACGTGTTTCTGTACTGTTTCATTATGTGATATGCCAACTGAGAACTACAAGTTTTTTCATTTTCCTTATTAAATCATTATTATTACCAGTTGCCACTGAGTCATTTCTGACTTCTGGCGACATCACTAGATTTCCAGGCCTTTCTTCTGAGGTGCTTCTGGGTGGAGTCAACCTCGAATCTTGGGTTAGCAGCCAAGGGCATTAACAGTTTGCTCCACCCAGGGACGGCTGTTAAATCATTAGTACTTAAACCCAAAAACCAAACGCATTGCTGTCAAGTCGATTCTGACTCATAGCGACCCAGTAGAACAGAGTAGAACTGCCCCATATGGTTTCCAAGGAGCGGTTGGTGCATTTGAACTCTGACTTTTTGGTTACCAGGAATAGCTCTTAACCCCTTCACCACCAGAGCTCTACTCATAGCGATCCTATAGGACAAAATAGAACTGCCCCATAGGGTTTCCAGGGAGAAGCTGGTGGATTCGAACTGCTGACTTTTTTTTTTTCTTATTTATTGTGTTTTGAGTGCAAGTTCTACTCTGTCCTATAGGGTCACTATGAGTCGGAATCGACTCGCTGGCACTGGGTTTGGTTTTTTGGTTTGGTAAGTGAAAGTTCACAATTCAAGTCAGTCTCTCACACAAAAGCTTATACACACCTTGCTATGTAACCCTAGCTGCTCTCCCCGTAATGTGACAGCACACTCCTCCCCTTCACCCTGTATTCCCTGTGTCCATTCAACCAACTCCTGTCACTCTGCCTTCTCATCTCCCCTGCAGGCAGGAGCTGCCCACATAGTCTCATGTGTCTACTTGCACCAAGAAGCTCACACCTCACCAGTATCATTTTCTGTCTTATAGTCCAGTCCAATCCCTGTCTGAAGAGGTGGCTTCAGGAATGGTTTCAGTCTTGGGCTAACAGAGGGTCCAGGGCTGTGACCTCTGGGGTCCCTCCAGTCTCAGTCAGACCATTTAAGTCTGGTCTTTTTATGAGAATTTGAGGTCTGCATCCCACTGTTCTCCTGCTCCATTAGGGATTCTCTGTTGCGTTCCCTGTCAGGGCAGTTATTGCGGGTAGCCAAGCACCGTCTAGTTCTTCTGGTCTCACTCAGGCTGATGGAGTCTCTGGTTTAAGTAGCTTTTTCTGTCTCTTGGGCTTGTATTTACCTTGTGTCTTTCGCGTTCTTCACTTTCCTTTGCTCTAGGTGGGTTGAGACCAATTTATGCATCTTAGATGGCAGCTTGCTGGCTTTTAAGATCCCAGACGCCACTCACCAAAGTGGGATGCAGAACGTTTTCTTGATACATTTTGTTATGCCAGTTGACCTAGATGTCCCCTGAAACCATAGTCCCGAGACCCCCCCTCCCCTGTCCCTGTTACTCTGGCCTTCAAAACGTTTGGTTGTATTCAGGAAACTTCTTAGCTTTTGGTTTAGTCCAGTTGTGCTGACCTCCCCTGTATTGTGTGTTGTCTTTTCCTTCACCTAAAATATTTCTTGTCTACTATTTGATTAGTGAATACTCCTCTCCCTTCCTCCCCATCCTTGTAACCATCAAAGAATATTTTCTTCTGTGTTTAAACTATTTCTCAAGTTCTTATAATAGTGGTCTCATACAATATTTGTCCTTTTGCAATTGACTAATTTCACTCAGCATAATGCCTTCCAGATTCCTCCATATTATGAGCTGTTTCATGGATTCATTGTTGTTCTTAATCGTGGTATAGTATTCCATTATATGAATATACCATAATTTATTTATCCGTTCATGCATTGATGGGAACCTTGGTTGCTTCCATCTTTTTGCTCTTGTAAACAGTGCTAGCTTTTTAAGGAAATGCCAAATCAATTTCCAAAGTGTTTGTACCATTTTACATCCCTACCAGCAGTGTATAAGTGTTCTAGTCTCTCCCCAACTCTCCAACATTTACTATTCTGTGTTTTTTGGATTAATGCCAGCCTTATTGGGGTGAGATGGCATCTCATCGTAGTTTTGATTTGCATTTCTCTGATGGCTAATGATTGTGAGCATTTCCTCATGTATCTGTTAGCCACCTGAATGTATTCTTTGGTGAAGTGCCTGTTCATATCCTTTGCCCATTTTTTTAATTGGGTTATTTGTCTTTTTGTTTTTGAGCTTTTGCAGTATCATGTAGATTTTAGAGATCAGATTCTGATTGGATTTGTTGTAGCCAAAAACTTTTTCCCAGTCTGTAGGTAGTCTTTTTACTCTTTTGGTGAAGTCTTTGGATGAGCATTGTTTGATTTTTAGGAGCTCCCGGTTGTCTAGTTTCTCTTCTAGCACTTTGCATTGCTAATAATGTTTTGTATACTGTTTATGCCATGTATTAGGGCTCCTAGTATTGTCCCTATTTTCTCTTCCATGACCTTTATCCGTTTAGATATTATATTTAGGTCTTTGATCTATTTTGGGTTAGTTTTGTGCATGGTGTTAAGCATGGGTCTTGTTTCATTTTTTTTTGCAGATGGATATCCAGTTACACCAGCACCATTTGTTAAAGAGACTGTCTTTTCCCCCATTTAACAGACTTTGGGCCTTTGTCAAATATCAGCTGCTCATGTGGATGGACTTATGTCTGGATTCTCAATTCTGTTCCATTGGTCTATGTATCTGTTGTTGTACCAGTATCTGGCTGTTTTGACTACTGTGGTGGTATAATAGGTTCTAAAATCAGGCCTCCCACTTTGTTCTTCTTTTTCAGTAATGCTTTATTTATCCAGGGCCTCTTTCACTTCCATATGAAGTTGGTGATTTGTTTCTCCATCTCATTAAAAAATGTCATTGGAATGTGAATTGGGATTGCATTGTATCTATAGAGTACTTTGGATAGAATAGACATTTTCACAAGACATCATGCTTGGTAGAGGGTCAGTGAGAAAGAGGAAGACCCTTAATGAGATGGATTGACACCGTGGCTGCAACAGTGGGCTCAAGCATAACAACTATTTTGAGGATGGTGCAGGGCTGGGCAGTGTTGAGTTGGAACTGACTCTACGGCACCTAACAACAACAACCTATATATTCTAAGGGGCTGTGGTGGCACAGTAATTGAAAGCGCTCAGCTGCTAACCAAAAGGTTGGCTGTTCAAACCTACCAGCTGCCCTCCTGGAGAAAGATGTGACAGTCTGTGAAAGATGTGGCAGTTGGCTTATCTAAAGATTACAGCCTTGGAAATCCTATGGGGCAGTTCTGCTCTGCTCTGTAGGGTCTCTGTGAGTTGGAATTGGCTCTACAGCGGTGGTTAATGGTAACCTATTTTTTTTTTTATGTATTTAGTTACACGTTTCAGTTTTTTTGAAGGGCAATGTTCATTTCTAGTTTATTGGTGTACATTACGTTCTCAGCTCCCGTCAGGCAAGGGGAAATGCACTTGGCGCTGTCTCAAACTTAAAACATCCTTTATTAGCCACTTCCTGCAACCCCTCTGGGAGTCACGAGCTTCAGTTTTAAGAAGGTAAAAGTGAAAATGAAGCCCTGGACCATCTAGGGAAGCAGTGAAGTACTGTTGCAACTCTGGAAAAACCCATCTTCCCAAATTTAAGATGGTAAATTTAGGTTTTGCAAAACTGAAAGGTACCTTTTTGTTTTCCTCATTTTTTAATTTGGAAAAAAAATTTTTAATTTTAATCTTTTCAGACCCAGTGGCGGATTGGCCAGAGAGTCGGCAACAGTTAGCTCCTTGTATAGTGCTCTTCTTGGAGAAGAAACAGAGAGAGTGCAGTTGAGGGCCCGCTGGATCTTTTTTTGCACTCTGTTCTCATTGAACAGCCCAATTACAGTTGGAGGAAGGGAGGCACATTCTTTCAGAACATATTCTTAGTGAATACAGTCTCCCTTATCGTTAGAACACTCCCTCCAGGGATGCTCTTTAGGTTCTATAACTTCAGTATCAAACTGAGGACTTTCTGAGGAATAGAGTAGAGGAAGGAGAGAGCACAGACCTAGAAGACGAAAAGACCAAACTGGCACTATGATTGTGCCTCTGTTCTACCTTCTCCCAACCTCAAATGCAGCCCAGACACAAGCCTGAAGAAGCGTTTCTGGAGCAGAAAGAAATCAATCTTTTAAAATGCCTGAGGTGGTTGGACTTAGCCTCTTTCCTTAGCACTTGGCATCGGAGTCTAGAATTGCCACCTGTCTTTCCATGTGCAAAGGCAGCTGGAAGTGCCTGTGGGTGCAGCCTCTCCCTAATGCTCACCGAGGTACTGCTTAGCAGTCAGCGCCCCGCCTTGGTCTTACATTACCCCAATTTGTTAAGTTGACTGAGCTGGAAGAAAGTGACTTCTTCTTGCTTTTCTCTATTATCCTATTTCCTGTTCTCTTTAAAAATAGTGCAGCCTTCCCCTCCCCTATCCCTTTCTTTCTCATAGGTTTTCCTCTAGGTCTGAAATTAGCTCTGTAGTCTCTGGCCAGTGCTCAGCTAGGTGCTTTACCTCCAGAATCCTTCAAGCAACACGCAGAGATGAGTGTTTTATTTACTTTCAAGTTGAAATACCAGAACTTAGAGGTGTGGGTCCCACAGCCAAGAAAGAAGTCCCCACTAGTAATTGCAGAGCCCTCTCAGGTGAGATCTGCCCGGGTTGTTTGTTCAGTTTCACCCCAGAGGAAGCTGTGAGATCAAATGACTCCCTCATGGGCTCAAAGCCTGTCAGGGGTGGACTTGGCCCAACCAAGACTTTGACACCTAATCCAGGGCACTTTTTAACTACACAGCTTTTCTACGTATTTTAAAGCTCTGTTTCTTCAGACTATTTCTCATGGTTGCAGAGAAACCTTGATGAGAGTAAAATCAGGGCACTGAATTTAACAGAAATAAACAGAGAATAAAAGTGGAAGAAGAGAGAGGAGGGCAGGGAAATGGTGTAGTGAGAAAAAGCAAAATGTCAAGTGCTGCAGCTTAGATTTCAAAGATCCGTTTAATCCACGCTCCTCTTCTCTGAACCGTCTCCAGGCTTTCCTGAACACCGAGAACTTTCCCATTTGGCTTCCCTGGTTTCTAACTTTGACACAGAGGTGATGTCATGATAAAATGAATAGGTGAAATTGCACTTTGGGCATTAGGTGGCCCTAGGAGAAAAGATGAGAATTTTGGGCGTTGCATCTGTAGAAATGAAACCCTTTTTGTCTGCTCCCCGTTCTATGGTGAGTGGTTCAAAATGCAGTTATTTAAACTAAAAAAACCAAACCTGCTGCCGTTGAGTGGATTCCGACTCATAGCGACCCTACAGGACAGAGTAGAACTGCCCCATACGGTTTCCAAGGAGGAGCCGGTGGATTTGAACTGCCGACCTTTTGGTTAGCAGCCGAGATCGTAATCACTGTTGCCATCGGAGCTCTGCAGTTATGTTAGTACAATAAAAATTAGTTTATATCTGGAGCAAGGATTTTTAAAGGTGTAAGTTATGTAGAAATAAGCCATTATAGGTTGAATCTAGTACATAAATATTTACCAAAAAAATCCAAAATTAAACCTGTCGCAGTTGAGTCAATTCTGATTCGCAATAACCCCACGTGTTACGGAGTAGAACTGCTGCATAGGATTCTCTTGGCTGTGACCTTTATGGAAACAGATCACCAGGCCTTTCTTTTGTGGTACCACTGGGTGGATTTGAACCACCAATCTTTAGATTAGTAGTTGAGTGCAAACCGTTTATGCTACTTAAAAAAAAAAAAAAAATTTTTTTTTTTTTTTTTAAGTACTGAATAGGACCTATAAATGTATGCACGACCATTGATTGAGTGACCAAGGTGCCAAATCTATTCTGGCTCCCAAGCTCTTCGGAACCCTGTCCTACCTGATCACTGCCTCCATCTTGGGTGTGTGTTTTGATCTCATGTTCAAGGTAGGATGCAGACTCTTCTTCTTGGCTGCTTAGCATCACCCCCCCCCCCCCTTATTTAGCACAAATGCAACAGCGCTGAGCCTAGAGCCCAGAATTTAGAAAATGATTGGAGAAAATTTGCAAAATGACATAGAGAGAACAGGGAGGGTCAGGAGAGCCAGCATTTCCAATGTGACCCTCCTGTGAGTAAGCATCAGATAGCCCTGGGTTGATGAAAGAAAAAAAAAAAAAGATTGATGCTAATTCTTTTAAAAACGTCTAGCTATTTTAAATCATTGTGAAAGTTTCTAGAGCTCCAAATCGAAGGACCATCTAGCATTCCAGGGCATCGCAGGACCTGACTGAGGCAGAGTACTAAGTGCAAAGGTTGCTCAGCGTGGAACTATAAGTTCAGTGAGCTGTAAATTCCAAGAGCAGGCATCTGATCACAGACTTTTTAATGCCTGAAATTTTTGGAGGGATGAAACTGTGCTGACAATGAGGTGATGGCCAAAATCAACAATGCGAAGAACTGGTGTAGTTGTGCGGTTATGTTAGGGGAATGGCCGTAAAAACCACCTGACTACTGTAAGTAAGTATGATGAGGTACTGAATTTTTCATTTAAATGTTCCTGTAGTCAGCTTTATTTGATGTGAGCAGATGACACCTCCTTAGAGGATATTAACAATTTAAAAAAAGAGAGAGAAATTTTAGTCATCGCTTCAGAAAAGATTGCTTTTTCAGGATGGCTGAATTGAAGAAGTGATTTGTTCAAAGGAATCCCAGATAGAGACATGAAAGGTAGGTATGTAAATAGAGATTTGGATTGACTGAATTGTGTTTTGTGTCACGTGGAGAAGGCTGTGTCCAAGTCACACTGTAGAATCTGACTCTCTAACCAATAGAAGACTGACTCAGAGTTTCCCTGGGCCCTTGCTTTTCACCATTTCCTCTGCCTCTGGTGCCTGGGAAACACGGTTGACAACACTCTCACTAGTGCATTAGCCTTCAGCTGGGGTGATTGAAAACCAACCACATAGAATAACAGTTCCAATCTTGTGTTCCAAAGTAATGACTGCAAAGGCAAATGTCTAGTGAAGACTGAGTAGCACTATGGCAAATGTTATGGTCTATTATTAAGTGCAAAAAGCAGGATGCAAAACTGCATCTCGCTGTGTTCTTGATAAAATCAAGATGTGTGTGCCTTTTGCATCTACTAATCCAAAGGTTCCTAGTCTAAACCTACTCAGTAGCACTGCTGCAGAAGAAAGGCCTGGTGATTTGCTTCCGTGGAGATTGTAGCCAAGAAAATCCTATGGAGCACAGTTCTACTTTGTAACACATGGGATCACCATGAGTCAGAATTGACTCCATGGTAATTTTTTTCTCCAAGGGACAAGAGTTAAATGAAGGTACAAGAAAGCAAAAATATATTAGGTTGTTTTTATAATTAAAATGTATCCAAAGATATAGTTATGTTGAATGTGCCCACATTCACAGATAAAAAATATCTCTTTCAAATTATTATTACCTGGAGTCTGATACTGATGGGATTGGGATGTGGGAAACAGAGAAGTGGAAACTTGAGCATCCAATCAGTAAACATTTGATTGCGTACTGTGTGCAGGCAGTGCTAAGCGTTAGAAGCAGGCAGAGAACACTTCAGTGCACTGGCAGCCTCTTCTATGTGCATGCGTGGTGCCCTTAAATACCTGTGACTCGTGATGACTGCATGCATTTCAGAGTAAAGCTGTGCTCCATGGCGGTGAGCTTTCAGAAGCAGATCGCCAGGCCTTTCTGGATGGGTTCGAACCATCAGCCTCTTGGTTAGCAGCTGAGCACTTAATGGTTTGCTCCACCCAGGGTCCTCTAGATGCAAATAATATGAAACTGACGAATGTTATTCTGGGTCTATAATCCACTGATAGGGGCTCACAGAGGAAGGAGTAATTCATTCTGCCTGGCAGAGTCAGATGGTTTCAAAGGAGAAGTGGTAATTGTATCTTTTTCTTAAGCATGAGCTTGGTGGAAGCGTGGATGTGTGTAAACTGACTCTTGTGCACTCTGGTGCCATCGTGGCTGTTCTCTCCCAGGCCCGTTTGTTGCTGGACGTGAATCTGTGTTGGTAATGATATATGTTACCACATTTTATTTCACAACTGAGCTATAAAGGTGGCATAATTGTTCTCTGTCTTTACAGATAAGAAATGAAGCTCCTTTTAAAGGCTTCATAAATGTGAATCAAAGAGCCTCTCTCCATAAGTTCTGGGGATGGGCAAAGCTGGGCTGGCATCTCTAGCCTACCTCTCCAGGCACCAGAGGGCTTCACCTCCACCTTCCTTTGTACAGGATGCAGTAAATTTGACATTCACTAACTTAGTTTTGAGGGGCCTTGATGGTTCAGTGGGAGACTTCTTGCCTTCCATGAAGGAGACCTGGATTCAGCTCCCGGCCAGTGCAGCCACCACCTATCTGTCAATGGAAACTGTGTGTTGGTATGACGTTGAACAGGTTCAGGGAGCATCCAGACTAAGTGGGACTAGGAAGAAAGGCCTGCAATCAACTTCTGAAAAATCAGCCATTGAAACACTATGGATCACAAAGTTCCGATTCCATCGTGCCTGGGGTTGCCACGAGTCGGGGGCTGACTCCAGGGTAGCTAACAGCAACAATCTGAGATTTAGCCTCTATGCAGTTTTGGGTTAGAGCACTTGTTGCAGTGGTTAACTGCTCGGCTGCTAACCGAAAGGCTGGAAATTCTAACCCACTGGCCACTCTGTGGGAGTCAGCTTCCGTAAACATTTACAACCTTGGAAACCTTATGGGGCACTTCTACTGTGTCCTGTACGATTGCTATGAGTCAGAATCGACTCGACAGCAGTGGGTTTGGTTTGGATGAGCTTTTTTTAAAAAAAAGAAGTTAGCCTATATTCATCATAATTTCCCAGTCACTTGTGTAGTAAGTTAGGTGGTGAGGTAACCTTAGTAATGTGCCTTTTTAAGGACCTTACCTTGCAGCAGAGAAAATAAAGCCCTGGAAAGAATTAGGCTCCACACCCAGTAGTGTGCCGTGCTTTATAGCATAGCCAGCCCATGTGAAGAGCATGTGTGTGGGGGAAGAATCAGGTGATTTATCTGAAGTGAGGATGGTAAGACTGTCACACGTACTTTGGACATGTTTTCAGGAAGGATCAGTCCCTGAAGAAGGACATCATGCTTGGTAAAGTAGAGGGTCAGCAAAAATGGGGAAGACTCTCAACAAGATGGACTGACACAGTGGCTACAACAATGGGCTCAAACATAGCAATGATTGTGAGGATGGCACAGGACCGGGCAGTGTTTTGTTCTGTTGTACACAGGGTCGCTATGAGTTGGAACCGACTCGAGGGCACCTAACAACAAGTGATTTATTATTTTTTTTCCTTTACACTTATTTTTTTGGTTGTTGAGAATATACACAGCTAAACATACATTGATTTGACATTTTCTACAGCTACGATTTAGTGACATTGATTATGTTCTACGAGTTATGCAGCCATTTTCACTGTCCTTTTCTCATTTGTTCCTTCTTCATTAACACAAACTCACTGCCCCCTAAGATTCCTGTTTAATCTTTTTGTGTGTGCATGTGAATTAGGTAAAAGTTTACAGAGCAAATTAGTTTCCCATTTGGTAGTTTTTACATAAAGTCCACAATATGTCAGCACTCTCCCCACTTCCGCCCTGGGTTTCATTTTCTTTCCTTCTGATTTTCTTCTACCCCTTCCTGCCTTCTCATCTTTGCTTTTGGACAGATAGTGTTGTTTTGATCTCGTATTATTGATTGTTCTAAGCAATACGTTCCTCTAGGGTGTTACTGTTTATCTTATGTGCTTGTCTATTGTTTGGCTGGGACTTGGTCTCTGAGAGTGCCTTTAGTTCCCAGTCTCAGAAGGGTCTCTTAGGGTCATAGTCTCAGGGGTTCCTCCTGTCTCTGTCAGACTAGTAAGTCTGCTCTTTTTTTGTGAATTTGATGTTTCGTTCTACAGTTTTCTCCCACTCTGTCCAGGACCCTCTGTAGTGATCCCAGCCAGAGCAGCTGGTAGTGGTAGCCCAGCACCATCTAGTACTTATGGTCTCGGGATTGTGTAGGCTATGGTCATGTGGTCCACTGGTCCTTTGAACTAATTATTCCCTTGAGTCTTTCGTTTTCTTCACTCTCCTTTGCTCCAGTCAGGAAGAGACCAATAGTTGTATCTTAGATGGCTGCTCACAAGCTTTTAAGACCCCAGATGCTGCTCATCAAAGTAGGATGCAACATATGTATTCTATTGTGCCAGTTGATGTAGATGTTCCCTGAGTCTATGATCCTTTGCCTTCTAGCCTAGGAGCTTCATCCCATGAGGTGTTTGGTTATGTCTAAGAGGTTTCCCTGACTATACCCCTCATGCACTCTGCATGAGCCGCACCTATTGTCATGTGTGTAGAAATATCCACCACTAAACCTATATCTGCTGGTGGGTGTATTCCTTTATACCCTCCCACACCTCTTGGCCTATCTACCTTTTGTCCATTTGTTATCGTTGTCTGATAATATTATTGCTGCAGGATTGTCTAAGCTGTAGTATTTTCCATTAAAAAAAAAAACCAAACTCATTGTGGTTGAGTCAATTCCAACTCATGAGGACCCTATGGGACAGAGTAGAACTGCCCCATAGAGTTTCCAAGGAGCACCTGTTGGATTCCAGCTGCCAACCTTGTGGTTAGCAGCTGTAGCTCTTAACCACTACGCCACCAGGGTATTTACTGTAGTTTCCCTTTAGTCCTGTGTTTCTCTCAGTGTCCTCTCTTGCCTTGGTCATGTTGCACTGACTTCTCCCATATTATTTATTGTCTATCCCTTCACCAATATTACCTTGTGTCTTCTAATTGGTAATTTACCCACCCTCCCCTTCCATCCTTGGTAACCCAAAGAATGTTATTTCTCTTTTTCCTATGTGTAAACCTTTTGTTGTTACTTTATAGTAGTGGTCTCAAATAATATTAGTCCTTTTGCAATTGATTTATCTCACTCAGCATAATGCCCTTCAGGTTCGTCCACATTGTGAGATGTTTTGTGAATTCATCATTATTCTTCTTCTTTGCATAGTATTCAATTGTGTGTATATACCACAGTTTGTTAATCCATTCATATGTCAATGGGCACTTAGGTTGTTTCCATCTTTTTTGCTACTGTAAGTAATACTGCAGTGAACGTGGTGTGCATATGTCTATTTGTGTCACGGCTCTTATTTCTTTAGGGTAACATGCCTAGGAGTGGGATTGCAGGATCATATGGTATGTTTATTTCTAGCTTTTTGAGGAAGCGCCATATCGTTTTTCAAAGTGATTGTACCATTTTACATTCCCACCAACTGTGTATAGAGTTCCAGTCTCCCCACAACCTTGCCAACATTTGTTATTTTCTGGCATTTTTATTTATTTTTTTATTAGTGCCAGTAATGTCGGGGTGTGATAGTATCTTATTATAGTTGTAATTTGCATCTCTCTAGTAGCTAATGATCACGAGCTTTTCTTCATATGTTTGTTAATTGCCTGAATGTCTTCTTTGGTGAAGTGTCTGCTCATATCCTTTGTCCATTTTTTAATTGAATTGTTTGTCTTTTTATTGTTGAGTTGTTAAAGTTTACTATGATTTTAGGGATTGGTGCCTTGTCAGATATGTCATAGCCAATTTTTTTCCCCCAGTCTGTATGTTCTCTTTTGGAAAAGTCTTTTCTTAAGCCTAAGTGTTTAATTTTTAGGAAATCCCAGTTACCTAGTTCATCTTATGCTGTGTGTGCATTTTTAGTTATGTTTGGTGCTATAGGAACGACAATGTGGAGGTGGCGTGTGACCTCCTCTAATTTCACAAGGAGGAAGGAGAATCAAGATCAACAGTCCGAGGTTGATTCCTCTGAGGCAGAGGTCAGACATTTCTCCTGTTTCCGCCATCTTTACCAATTCTAACACTAACCGTCCTTCCCATGGCATTCTCTACCTCTCTGCTGCGTTTGGCAATTCTTTGCAGTAGCCGCACAGAGCTCACAGCAGTACTCGCAATTATGGGCTTTATTAGAGAGGTAATAGGTTACAATTCAGATTCAGGAATGCTCAGGATACAGTTCTTCCATCAAGATAGCCTCTTTCAACGGTGCCCACAGGTACACCTCCCTGGCCCTCAATCTCTGCCCTGATTGGGCAAGTATTACAAAGTTACGTGGTTTTGCTGATAAGTGACCAGAGGCACCCTACTCCACTAGCGAGCCTCCTGCCCAAAGACACTCAGCTTTCTCCATCTGTGGGCCGGGAAGCCTACCATGCTTCCTCTGGCTGTTGTCTCTCGCCATCGTTTCTCTGCCACCGCTTCTTGAGAGCTCTTTCTCTCTGTCACCTGGTTCCAGGAGCTTCTCAGGGCAGGGATCCCAGGTACAAAAGATGCATTCTGTGCTCCTGGGTGTTCTCCCTTGGTGGTGGTGGGATTCTTTCTCTGCTCTGGAATTGGCTCTATTTTAAGGCAAAACTGACCAGTCCCCTTTGTGGGCCACAATTACCTTATTTGCACAGTCCTATCCCATCACTTCAGTGGAAGTTACAAGACCAAGGCGAGAAGGACCACAGAAAAGCAATCCATTTCACTACAGTTACTTTGTGCCATATGTTAGGGCCCCTAGTGTTGTCCCTATTTTTCCTCCATGAGCTTTATAATTTTGGGTTTTATATTTAGCAAGTGATTTATTTTTAAGCACTAAATATTTATTGACTCAATATCTCTCCAGGCAGTGTTCACGTGCTTGGAACTGAAATGTCTAACTTGGCAGTGCTGTTTAAGCAAACAAACTCAGTCAGTTGAACAAATGATTAACAGAAAGGTGAGGAGCTCATGAAGTTACCAGCCTTCAGTGGGGAGAAGATGCTGGGATTGAAAGCTCAGAGCGATGGCTTACAGAATGGTCTGCTCAGCCACAAGTGATTTCACTGTGGGAATATGTGGACGCCTTGGCATTAGTACCCACCTGAGGCAGTTTGTTCTTGTGTAGTATTAGGTTTCAAGTTAGCAGGAGACTGAGCAAAACAAATCAAAGGAGCTCCTTCAGAAATGTTTCAAAGAAAGGTAGAAATCTAACACAGAGGTAAATAAAGATGGAAGGAAGAAAGAAAAAAGTCAAGAACCTAGAGGTAGAAGAAGGTCAAACAGACAATACCAAGAGGACGTCTCTGGATTCTAGAGAAAATGTAAGTTAAATATGTCTACACTCTGATCATATCTGAAGAGACGTTTTACTCATTTCCTGGTTTGAATGATGAGATCTCAGAAGCATTGTCTTTTTAGCCTGTCTCTTATTACTACCCTGATTTTTTTATTTGTTTACATTAACAAGTTACAGGAGAATAAAACTCTTCCAAAGGGAGCTCTGTCAAACACTTCACAATTAGCAGAAGTCTGTCATCAGATTTTTGAGGGGAAGGTTTTTGATGAAGTTGAAAATGCCTTGAAAATGACCCTCAATGAATCTACCTGTGATGAGTACTTGGATCTCAGTCACTATATAACAGAGACACTGTCTACAGAAGAAGCTGCATTCCCTTTGGCTTACACAGTGACCATCCACAAGGACTTTGATACTTTTGAGAGGCTCTTCAGGGCGATTTACATGCCCCAAAATGTCTACTGCATTCACGTGGATGAGAAAGCCACAGTTGAATTTAAAGATACAGTGGAGCAATTACTGAGCTGCTTCCCAAATGCTTTCCTGGCTTCCAAAATGGAGCCAGTTGTCTATGGGGGCATTTCCAGGCTCCGGGCTGACCTGAACTGCATGAGAGACCTGGCCGCCTCGGCGGTTCCCTGGAAGTACGTGATCAACACCTGTGGGCAAGATTTCCCCCTGAAAACCAACAAGGAGATAGTTCAGTATCTGAAAGCATTTAAAGGGAAAAATATTACCCCAGGGGTGCTGCCTCCAGATCATGTCATTGGACGGACTAAATACGTCCACCAAGAATTACTAGGTAGTAAAAGCTCCTACATGACTAAAACAAGAAAATTAAAAAGTCCTCCTCCTCACAATATGACCATTTACTTTGGGACTGCCTATGTGGCCCTCACAAGGGAATTTGTTAATTTTGTCCTCCAAGATCAACATGCACTTGACTTACTCTCCTGGTCCAAGGATACCTATAGTCCTGACGAACATTTTTGGGTGACACTTAATAGGATTCCTGGTATGTATATCTCTTAACTTTCATTTTTATGGAGAAACACTGTTTTTGATACTGAAAATAAACAGCTTACAGCAGGAAATTGTATTAAAAAAAAAAAAGTTGTAAAACTTCCCTCCAGTGGTTAAGAGTTCGAATGCTAACCAAAGGGTCAACAGTTCAAATCCACCACCACTCCTTGGAAACCCTGTGGGGCAGTTTTACTCTGTTCTATAGGGTCGCTATGAGTTGGAATTGACTTGAAGGCAATAGGTTTGGTTTTTAGATTTTGTTTATAGTTTCAAATGTTGTTGTTTTTTTAATCCTTACAGCAAGTCTGCTCACAGGGTGAGTGATACAACTCATCTCCATTTTATAGATGAGGAAACTGAGGCATAGTGATTGGGAGGAGGGCTGAGATAGAGCTCAGTTATCTGACTTGATTTTGCTGATGAGCCAAGTTGCGTTTTGGGGCCCACAGACCCATTTCAAATAGGAGCTGTCGTCTTGAGGCAGCAAGAGATTGAGGAACCATTGCCCATGCAAATGAAAACTTAAGAGTAACACCTTAATTCCTTGTTATGAATTGAGTTGTGACCTCCCCCCCAAACTTGTGCTGCAAGTTCTAACCCTTATACTTGTGGAGGGGAGTCCTGCTGGGGCAGAGGTTAAGAGCTACAGCTGCTAACAAAAAGGTGACAGTTCGATTCCACTGGCTATTATTTGGAAACCCTGTGGGATAGTCCTACTCTGTCCTGTAGGGTTGCTATGAGTCGGAATTGGCTCCACAGCAATGGGTTTGGTTTTTGGTGTATACTTGTGGATGTAATCCCATTTAGGAATAAGGTTTTCTTTGCTATGTTAATGAGGCCATAGCAGTGTAATGTATGTCTTAAAACAATCACTTTGAGCTATAAAACAAGCCAGTTAGGCACAGGGAAGCAAGCAGAGATGGTGAAGATAGATGTCATACCACATTAAGATCACCAAGGAGCATAGGAATAAAAGCTGACAGAGAGAGAGAGCCTTTCCCTAGAGCCTGAGCCTTGAATTCAGACTTCTAGCTACCTAAACTGTGAGATAATAAATTCATGTTTGTTAAAGTCATCCACTTGTAGTATTTCTGATATAGCAGCACTTAGTAACTAAGACAGCCCTCAAGATGATTGGAAATGGATTACTACACATTTGGTTAACAGCTCTGATGATGCAAAAGGTTAAACGCTCAGCTACTAATTGAAAGGTTGGCTGTTTGAACATACCCAGAGATCTCTCAAGAAAGGCCTAATGATCTGCTTCCAAAAGGTCACAGCCACAAAAAGCCTATGGTGCACAGTTCTACTCTGAAATACGTGGGAGTCGCCATGAATTGGAATCAACTCAGTGGCAACTGGTTTGGTTTTTGGTTGGTTAGCAGTAACTGATCAGCAACTCAATAGAAAATAAATGCACTGAACTTACGTATTTCAAATACTAAAAGAGGTAGTCCCTGAAATAGTTACTGTGCTATGTATAGATGTCTACTGTGTGGTATGAAGGATCCTTGGTAGAACCGTAGAGCCCCTAGATGGTCTAGCCAACTCTTGCTGCACCTGGGGTAGTCCTGAAGTAGACTTGGTCATGAGGAGGTAAGAGAACTTGAAACTGTGATGGCCATCTTGTTTAACTGTTGACTCCTACTATTTGGAAATCTGGACCATTTCTGCTTGGAGAGCCCTTCAAGTTTATGTGTGTTTTTCTTGAGCATTTTAAGATCGTTCCAGTTGATTGCAGTGATCGAGGATTTATTTTTAGGATTTTCAAAGAAATAAGGCCAGAAAAAATTCTCACAGCTGAATTCTCACAGGCCTCACGAAGACCTAGAACGACACTGTCCCATAGAAATATAATGTGAGCCACGTAAGTAATTTTATATTTTGTAGTATTTACTTTTAAAAAACAAAAGAAAAAGAAAGGTGAAATTAATTTTAAAACGTATTTTATTTAACCTAGTATATCCAAAATATCACCACAACGTGTGGCACTAGCCGCATTTCAAGTGCTCTAGGTGGTTGGTGGCTTCTGTAATGGGCTGGGCAGAGAGGCCACGTGTCATTGCTGCTTTAGGTATAATGGTCAGACAGCAGCTCTGCCGCCCAAGCAGCACTGAGAAGTCAGCCATTCACGTGCCTCAGACTCTTCATCTCTGCTCATTGTGCTTTACCTACCTCCTCTTTATCTGAAGTTCTTACCTCTGCTTCAGAGTTTCCACTTGCGTATGCTGTCTACTACCCCATGGCGTCTTTCCACATCTTCTCATTGTGTCTTCCAGTTTCTATGCTGCTCTACTAATTGCTATTCCTCTCTGTCTCATCCAGATATACCCAGAGAGTCTTGTTTTGGGGCCCTGTATTCACTGTACAATACATGTCCCAGTTTTCAGTTCACTCCGTCTCAGGCTGCTGCTAACCTCTCAAGACGGTGCCCTTCAACTAGACCCTGGGTGGTTCTAGTCCACTGTGACCAGATTGCCAGGGTCATGTGGTTTAAAAAACAAAACAAAACATCGTCACCTGTGTATAACAAGTCATTTAAAAAGCGGTTGTTGATGTGGCAGTTCCTCTCAAAGTCTCTCAGAAGCTAAGACTACCTGCATGGGCTGCTCAAACCCAGGGCAAGATACATTGGAGGAGAAAAGTGTTTCAGAAAAGAAATTCATATGTGGCTTTAGAGATGTTGCCCAGTAAATTTCATTCTTGTTGTTGTTAGCTGCTGTTGAGTCAGCTCCTGATTCATGGCGACCCCATGCACAATGAAACAAAATACTGCCTGGTTCTGCACCATCCTCATGATCAGTTGTGGATCTGATCATTATGATCCATAGGGTTTCTTTTTTTCAATAATTTATTTTTTGTTGTTGAGAATATACACAGCAAAAACATATACCAATTCAAGTTTCTCCATGTACAATTCAGTGACATTGGTTACATTCTTTGAGTTGTGCAGCCATTCTCACCCTCCTTTTCTGAATTGTTCCTCCCCCATTAACGTAAACTCACTGCCCCCTAAGGTTCCTATGTAACCTTTCGAGTTGCTGTTGTCACTTTGATCTCATATAGATAGTTCTTAAAAGAGCATAATGCTCAGGGCAGACTTTTTTTGTGTGTGTGTGGAATATTTTATTGTGGCTCAAGTGATAATTTACAAAGCAAATTAGTTTCCCATTCAACAATTTATACAGCTTGTTTCATGACATTAGTTGTTATCCCCTCAGTATGTCAGCACTCTCCCCACTTCTTCCCTAGGGGCCTGGTTCCATTCCCCCAGCTTTCCTGTCCCTTCCTGCCTTCTGAACTTTGCTTTTGGGGAAATACTGTCCTTTTGGTCTCGTATGGTTGATTGTTCTAAGGAGCACATTCCTCACAGGTGTTGTTGTTCACTGTACAGGCCTGTCTATTGTTTGATATCCTGGAGTGGGTTCAGTTTCAAGTTTGAAGGTTGTCTAAGGGCCATAGTCTCGGGGGTTCCACCAGTGTCTATTAGACCAATAAGCCTGGTCCTTTTTTATGAATTTGAACTTTGTTCTACCTTTTTCTCTCACTCTGTGCAGAACCTTCTATTGTGATTCCTATCAAAGCTGTCAGCGGCGGTAGCTGGCACCATCTAGATATTCTGGTCTCAGGCTAGTGGAGGCTGTGGTTCACGTGGTCCACTAGTTCTTTGGACTAATTATTTCCTTGGGTCTTTATTTTTCTTCACCTTTCTTTGCTCCAGATGGGAAGAGACCAATAGTTGTATCTTAAATGGCTGCTCCCAAGCTTTTAAGACCCTAGTTGCTACTTGCCAAAGTAGGATGTGGGGCATTGTCTTTATGGACTATGTTATGCCAATTGACCTAGATGTCACTCAATACTATGGTCCTAAGCTCTCAAGCCCAATGACTCAATCCTGTGAGGTGTTCGGTTTTAACTAAGAAGTTTCCATAACTGTGCCCACTGTGTGCTCTATTATATAGATGGTTATATTTGTAGCATGTATAAATCTATATATAGAAATATCCACAATCAAACTTACATATGCTCGTGGGTGTACTCCATATGCTATCTCACACTTGTTCAGCTTACATATTAACTTATTTAACCACTCCTAATTTATTATTTGTTGTTACTGTTATTGCAGGATTGTATACCCATTGCCATCAAGTCGATTCCGACTCATAGCAACCCTATAAGACAAAGTAGAACTACCCCATAGAGATTCCAAGAAACGCCTGGTGGATTCGAACTGCCAGCCTTTTGGTTAGCAAACATAGTTCTTAACCACTACGCCACCAGGGTTTCCACAGGATTGTATATGCAATAGTAATTATCTTCATTGCCTTTTACTTTCGTATACCTCTCAGTGTCTTCCTTTACCTTGGTGATGTTGTGCTGACTTGCCTCATATTGTGTATTATCTGTCCCTTCATCCAAGTTAGTACATGTCTGCTATCTAGCTGGAAACCCTGGTGGCATAGTGGTTAAGTGCTATGGCTGCTAACCAAAAGGTCATCAGGTCAAATCCACCAGGTGCTCCTTGGAAACTCTGTGGGGCAGTTCTACTCTGACTTGTAGGGTCACTATGAGTCAGAATTGACGCGATGACAACAGATTTTTTTTTTAATCTGATTAGTGATTTTTCTTCCCTCTCCTCCCATCCATGGTAACCATCAAAGAACATTTCTTTCTGTGTGTAAACTTTTTCTTGAATTTTTATAATTATCATCTCATACAGTATTTGTCCTTTAGCGATTGACTTATTTCACTCAGGATAATGTCCTCCAGATTCATCCATGTTGTGAGATGTTTCACAGATTCATTGTTATTCTTTAACATTGCATGGTATTCCGTTGTGTGTACGTATCACAGTTTGTTTATGCATTCAGCCATTGATGGACATTTAGGTTGTTTCCACCTTTTGACGCTTGTGAATAATGCTGCAATGAACATGGGTGTGCATATGTCTATTCATGTCATGGTTCTTATTTCTCTAGGATATATATATATAGAAGTGAGATTGCTGGATCATATGGTATTTCTATTTTTAGCTTTTTGAGGAGATGCCATACTGATTTCCACAGTGGTTGTACCATTTTACATCCCTACCAGCAGCGTATGAGAGTTTCAATCTTTCCAAACCTTGTCACCATTTGTTCTTTTCTGTTTTTTTGATCTGTGCTTATTGTTGGGGTGTTTTGATTTGAGTCTTTCTAATGGGTAATGGGGAGCCCCGGTGGCCCAGTGGTTGAGAGCTATGTCTGCTAACCGAAAGGATGGCAGTTTGAATCCACCAGCCGCTCCTTGGAAACACCATGGGGCAGCTCTACTGTGTCCTATAGGGTCACTATGAGTTAGAATCAACTCGACAGCAACGGTTTGGTTTGGTTTTGTTAATGGCTAATGTTTTTTAATGTTTGCAAGAATCTCTTTAGGATTTGTTGACAGCCTGAATGTCTTCTTTGGTGAAGTATTGGTTCATTTCCTTTGCCCATATACATTTTTTAATTTTTATTGACTTACAAATCAAGTCAGTCTCTCATACAAAAATTTATATACACCTTGCTATATACTCCTAATTGCTCTTCCCCTAATGAGGCAGCACACTCTTTCCCTCTACTCTCTCTTTTCGTGTCCATTTGGCCAGTTTCTGACCCCCTCTGCCCTGTCATCTCCCCTCCAGATAGGAGATGCGAACATAGCCTCGTGCATCTACTTGATCCAAGAAGCTCATTCTTTACCAGAATCATTTTCTATCCCATTGTCCAGTCCAATCCCTGTCTGAAGAGTTGGCTTCGGGAATGGTCCCTGTCTTGGGCTAACAGAAGGTCTGGGGACCATGACCACAGGGATTCTAGTCTCAGTCAGACCATTAAGTCTGGTCTTATGAGAATTTGAGATCTTCATCCCACTGCTCTCCTGCTCCCTCAGGGGTTCTCTGTTGTGTTCCCTGTCAGGGCAGTCATTGGTTGTAGCCAGGCACCATCTAGTTTATCTGGTCTCAGGATGATGTAGTCTCTGGTTTATGTGGCCCTTTCTGTTTCTTGGGCTCATAATTACCTTGTGTCTTTGGTGTTCTTCATTCTCCTTTGCTCCAGGTGGGTTGAGACCAGTTGATGCATCTTAGATGGCCGCTGGCTAGTGTTTAAGACCCCAGACGGCACTCTCCAAAGTGGGATGCAGAATGTTTTCTTAATAGATTTTATTATGCCAGTTGACTTAGATGACCTCTGAAACCATGGTCCCCAAACCCCTGGGCCTGCTACACCGGCCTTTGAAGCATTCAGATTATTCAGGAAACTTCTTTGCTTTTGGTTTAGTCCAGTTGTGCTGACCTTGCCTGTATTGTGTGTTGTCTTTCCCTTCACCTAAAGTAGTTCTTATCTACTGTCTAATTAGTGAATACCCCTCTCCCTCCTTCCCTCCCTCCTCCCTCTCGTAACCATCAAAGAATATACTCTTCTCTGTTTAAACTATTTCTCAAGTTCTTATAATAGTGGTCTTAAGCAATATTTGTCCTTTTGCAACTGATTAATTTCACTCAGCATAATGCCTTCCAGGTTCCTCCATGTTATGAAATGTTTCACAGATTCATCCCTGTTCTTTATCGATGTGTAGTATTCCATTGTATGAATGTACCATAATTTATTTATCCATTTATCCATTGATAGGCACCTTGGTTGCTTCCATCTTTTTGCTATTGTAAACAGTGCTGCAGTGGACATGGGTGTGCATATATCTGTTTGTGTAAAGGCTCTTATTTCTCTAGGATATATTCCAAGAAGTGGGATTGCTAGATCACATGGTAGTTCTATTTCTAGCTTTTTAAGGAAGCACAAAATCGATTTCCAAAGCGTTTGTACCATTTGACATTCCGATCTCTCCACAACCTCTCCAACATTTATTATTTTGTGTTTTTTGTATTAACGCCAGCCTTGTTGGAGTGAGATGGAATCTCATTGTAGTTTTGATTTGCATTTCTCTAATGTCCTTTGCCCATTTTTTAACTGGATTGTTTGTCTTTTTGTTGTTGAGTTGTTGAAATTTTCTATAGATTTTTCATATTAGTCCCTTGTCAGATATGTCATTGCCAAAAACTTTTTCCACATCTGTGGGTTCTGTTTTTACTCTTTTGGAGAAGCTTTTGATGCACATAAGTCTTTGATTTTTAAGAGTTCCCAGTCATCTTGTTTATCTTCTGCTGTTTGTGCATTTTTAGGTATGTTTGATAGTCTACTTATGCCATAGAATAGGTCCCCTTGGTTTGCCCCTATTTTTTCTTCGATGATATTTACCATTTTGGGTTTTACATTTAGGTCTTTGATCCATCTTGAGTTAGTTTTTTGTATATGGTGTGAAGTATATGGATCCTGTTTCATTTTTTGGCAAATGAATATCAAGTTTAGCCAGCAACATTTGTTAAAGACACTATTTCTTTTGCATTGAATGGATTTTGACCCTTTGTCAAGGATCAACTGTTCATAGGTGGATGATTTACTTCTGGGTTCTGATTTCTTTCGGTGTACCAGTACCAGGCTGTTTTGACTACTGTGGCTATATAGTAGGTTCTGAGATAAGGGAGTATGAGGCCTCCTACTACTCTTAGTGTTTGCTTATCTGGGCCCTCTTTCCTTTCCATATAAAGTTGGTAATTAGTTTTTCCAAATTGTTAAAGAAAGTTGTTGGGATTATACCTATAGACTTCTTTGGGTTGTATTGATATTTTCACGACGTTAAGTCTTCCTATCCATGATCATGACATGTTTTTCCAATTATGTAAGTCTCTTTTAGTTTCTTGTAGTAGTATTTTCTTTGAATAAGCCTTTTACATCCCTGCTTGGATTTATTCCTAAGTATTTTATCTTTTGGAGGACTATTATAAATGGTATTGTTTTCCTGGTTTCCTTTTTGGAGTTCTCTTTGTTAGTATAGAGGAATCTGACTGATTTTTGTATGTTGATATTGTACTCTGCCACTTTGCTGAATCTCTGGAATTTCCTATATGTAGAATCATATCATCTGTAAACAGGGATAGTTTTACTTCTTCTTTATTGGTTTGTATGCCTTTCTTTTCCATTTCTTGCCTTATTGCTCCATCTGGCTAAGGACTTTGAGAATGATATTGAGTAAGAGTGGTGGTAAGGGGCATCCTTGTCTGGTTCTTTTCCTCAAGGGGAGTGCTTTAAGCCTCTCTCCTTTGAGAATAATGTTGTTATTTCGAAGAATCTCCCTTCTATTCCTGTTTTGCTGTGAGATTTTATAAAAAATGGGTGTGGACTTTATCAAATGCCTTTTCTGTGGCAATGGAGATAATCATGTGATTCTTTTCCTTTGTTATATTTGTGTGGTGGATTATGTTGATTAATTTTCTAATGTTGAAGCATCCTCACACACCTGGTATGAATCCCACTTGGTCATGATGTACTATTATTATTATTATCTGATATACTGTTGAACTCTATTGACTAGAATTTTGTTGCCACCACTCATGTGTCAGTTTGTTGTACTGTGGTGGCTTGCATGTTGCTGTGATGCTGGAAGCTATGCTGCCAGTTTCAAATACCAGCAGAGTCACCCATGGTGGGTAGGTTTGAGCAGAGTTTCCAGACAAAGACAGACTAGGAAGAAGGACCTGATAGTATGCTTCTGAAAAATTAGCCAGTGAAAACATTATGAATAGCAGCAGAACATTGTCTGATATAGTGCTGGAAGATGAGCCCCTCAGGTTGGGAGGCACTCAGAACACGACTGGAGATGAGCAGCTTCCTCAAACTAGAGTCAGCTTTATTGACGTGGTTTGTGTCAAGCTTTCAGGACCTTCATTTGCTGATGTGACATGTATCAAAATGAGAAGAAACAGCTACAAATGTCCATTGATAATCAAAATGTAGAATGCAAGAAGTATGAATCTAGGAAAATTGGAAGTCTTAGAAAATGAAATGGAATGTATACAGATCTATATCCTAGGTATTACTGAGCTGAAATGGACTGGTACTGGCTATTTTGAATCAGACAATCATATGGTCTGCTTTGCTGGGAATGACAAATTAAAGAGCAATGATATTGCCTTCATCATCTAAAAGAACATTTCAAGATCTGTCCTGAAAGACAACGCTGTCAGTGATAGGATAATATCCATATGAATATTATTAAAATTTACACACCAACCACTAAGGCCAAAAATGAAGAAATTGAAGATTTTTACCAACTTCTGCAGTCCCAAATTGATCAAACGGGCAATCAAGATGCATTGATAATTACTGGTGATTGGAATGCAAAAGTTGGAAATGAAGAAGGATTAGTAGTTGAAAAATATGCCCCGGTGATAGAAATGATGTCAGATATCACATGATAGAAATTTGCAAGACTGACAACTTATTCACTGCAAATACCTTTTTTTCAACAACATAAAGAGCAACGATACACGTGGACCTCACCAGATGGAATACACAGAAATCATATTGACTATATCCATGGAAAAAATGATGGAGAAGCTCAGTATCATTAGTCAGAACAAGGCCAGGGGCTGGCTGCACAACATACCATCCATCACTCATGTGTAAGTTCAAGTAGATGCTGAAGAAAACTAGAGCAAGGCCATGAGAGCCAAAATATGACCTTCAGTATATCACACCTGAATTTAGAGACCATCTCAAGAACAGATTTCATGCATTGAACACTAATGGCTGAAGACCAGATGAGTTGTGGAATGACATCAAAGGCATCATACATGAATAGAGCAAAATATTGTTAAAAAGACAAGAAAAGACCAAAATGGATGTCAGAAGAAACTCTGAATAAGGGCTGTGGGGACCGTGGTCTCCGAGAACATCTAGCTCAATTGGCATAGCATAGTTTATAAAGAAAATGTTCTACGTTCTACTTTGGTGAGTAGTGTCTGGGGTCTTAAAAGCCTGTGAGTGGCTATCTACAATACTCCATTGGTCTTACCCCTTTGGGAGCAAGGGAGAATGAAGAAAAATAAAGATACAAGGGTAAGATTAGTTCAAAGGACTAGTGGCCCACAACTACCACAGCCTCCACCAGACTGAGTTCAGTACAACTAGATGGTCCCTGGCTTCCACCACTGACTGCTCTGACAGTGATCACAATAGAGAGTCCTGGACAGAGCTGGAGAAAAATGTAGAACAAAATTCTAACTCACAAAAAATGACCAGACATACTGGCCTGACAGAGACTGGAGAAACCCTGAGAGTATGGCCTTCAGACACCCTTTTTAGCTCAGTAATGAAGTCACTCCTGAGGTTTACCCTTCATCCAAAGATTAGACAGGCCCATGAAACATAACTAGACTAAATGGGCACACCAACCCAGGGGCAATGACTAGAAGGCAGGAAGGGACAGGAAAGCTGGTAACAGGGAGCCCAGGTTCAAGAAAGGAGAATGTCGACATGTCATGGGGTTGTTAATCAATGTCATAAAACAATATGTGTACTGTTTAATGAGTAGCTAGTTCTATAAACTTTCATCTAAAACACAATAAAAAAATAAATAACAAAAAGAAAAAAAAAAAAAGAAGAGACTCTGTAACTTGCTGTTGAATATAGAGTAGCCAAAGCAAATGGAAGAAATGATGAAGTAAAACAGTTGAACATAAAGTCTCAAAGGGTGGCTTAAGAAGACAAAGTAAAGTATTATAATGAAATGTGCGAAGACCTGGAGTTAGAAAACCAAAAGGGAAGAATATGCTTCACATTGTTCAAGCTGAAAGAACTGAAGAAAAAATTCAAGCCTCTAGTTGCAGTAGTGACGGATCCTACAGAGAAAATATTGAACGAAGCAGGAAGCATCAAAAGAAGATGGAAGGAATACACAGAATCACTGTACCAAAAAGAATAGTCTATGTTCAGCCATTTCAGGAGAGAGACAGATGATCAAGAATCAATGGTACTGAAGAAAGAAGTCCAAGCTGCGCTGAGGACATTGGTGAAAAACAAGACTCCAGGAATTGACAGAATACCGAATGAGATGTTTCAACAAACAGAAGCAGTTCTGGAACTGCTCACTCATCTATGCCAAGAAGTTTGGAAGACAGCTACCTGGCCAACTGACTGGAAGAGATCCGTATTTGTGTCCATTCCAAAGAAAGGTGATCTAACAGAATGCAGAAATTATTGAACAATGTCATTAATATAACACACTATAGAAATTTTGCTGAAGATTATTGGAAAATGGTTGTAGCAGTACGTGAACAGAGCTGGATTCAGAAGAGGATGTGAATGGAGGGATATTATTGCCAGTGTCAGATGAATATTGGCTGTGTGAAGACTCTGGAAAGTAGTACTAGGAGAATCACAGCACAGACCTCTGATTTTTTTTAAAAAAATTTTTATAGTACTCTATTTTTTAATTGTGATTTAGGTGAAAATCTTTAGCTCAAGTTAATTTCTCATGCAAAAACTTAGACACATATTGTTACATGACCCTAGTTGCAGTACCTATAATGGGACAGCACACTCCCCATCCCCTCCCCCCCCCGGGATTCCTGTGTCCATTCAACAAATTCCTACCCCTTCTTGCCTTATCCCACTTCCGGACAGGAGCTGCCCATTTGGTCTCGTGTATCCACTTGAACTAAGAAGCACACTCTTCATGAATATTATTTTATGTTTTATAGTCCAGTCTAATCTTTGTCTGAAGGGTTGGCTTTGGGAATGGTTTTAGTTCTGGGTTAACAGAGTGACCAGGGGCCATATCTTCTGGGGTTCCTCTAGTCTCAGGCGGACGGTTAGGTCTGGTCTTTTTACGTAAATTTGAGTTCTGCACCACACTTTTCCTTTTGCTCCATCAGGGATTTTCTGTTCTGTTCCCTGTCAGGGCGGTCATTGGTGATAGCCGAACACCATCTAGTTTTTCTGGTCTCAAGCTGATGGATTCTCTGGTTTATGTGGCCCTTTCTGTCTCTTGGGCTAACATTTCCCTTGTGTCTTTGGTGTCCTTCATTTTTCTTTGTTCCAGTTGGGTTGGGACCAATTGATGAGTCTTAGGTGGCTGCTAGGATGATTTTAAGTCCCCAGATGCCACTCACCAAAGTGAGATGCAGAACATTTTCTTAATAAACTTTGACATGCCAGTTGACCCAGATGTCCCCTGAAACCATGTTCCCCAGACCCCCACGCCTGCTACTCTGTCCCTCGAATTGTTTCGTTGTGTTCAGGAAACTTAACTAGCTTTTGGTTTAGTCTGGTTGTGCTGACTTCGCCTGTGTTGTGTGTTGTCCTTCCTTTCACCTAAGATAATTCTAGAAAATTTTTTAATTCCCTCTTTGATTTCTTTTATTACCCAGTTTTTTTTTTATAATTTTTATTATGCTGTAGTGAAAGTTTACAAATCAAGTCAGTCTCTCACACAAAAGCCCGTATACACCTTGCTACACACTCCCAATTACTCTCCCCCTAATGAAACAGTCTGCTCTCTCCCTCCACTCTCTCTTTTCGTGCCCTTTTCGTCAGCTTCTAACCCCCTCCACCCTCTCATCTCCCCTCCAGGAAGGAGATGGCAACATAGTCTCAAGTGTCCATCTGATCCAAAAAGCTTACTCCTCACCAGCATCCCTCTCCAACCCACTGTCCAGTCCAATCCCTGTCTGAAGAGTTGGCTTCAGGAATGGATCCTGTCCTGGGCCAACAGAAGGTCTGGGAGCCATGACCACTGGGGTCCTTCTAGTCCCAGTCAGACCATTAAGTCTGGTCTCATGAGAATTTGGGGTGTGCATCCCACTGCTCTCCTGCTCCCTCAGGGGTTCTCTGTTGTGTTGCCTGTCAAGGCAGTCATCGGTTGTAGCCGGGCACCAGCTAGTTCTTCTGGTCTCAGGCTGATGTAGTCTCTGGTTCATGTGGCCCTTTCTGTCTCTTGGGCTCATAATCACCTTGTGTCCTTGGTATTCTTCATTCTCCTTTGGTCCAGGTGGGTTGAGACCAATTGACGCATCTTAGATGGCTGCTTGCTAGCGTTTAAGACCCCAGATACCACTCTTCAAAGTGAGATGCAGAATGTTTTCTTAATAGATTTTATTATGCCAATTGACTTAGATGTCCCCTGAAACCATGGTCCCCAGACCCCTCCCCCTGCTGTGCTGGCCTTTGAAGCATTCAGTTTATTCAGGAAGCTTCTTTACTTTTGATTTAGTCCAATTGTACTGACCTCCCCTGTATTGTGTGCTGTCTTTCCCTTCACCTAAAGTAGTTCTTATCTACTATCTAATTGGTGAATACCCCTCTCCCACCCTCCCTCCCCCGTCCCGTAACATCAAAAGAATGTTTTCTTCTCAGTTTTAACTATTTCTCAAGTTCTCGTAGTAGTGGTCTTATGCAATATTTGTCCTTTTGCAACTAATTTCACTTAGCATAATGCCTTCCAGGTTCCTCCATGTTATGAAATGTTTCACAGATTCCTCACTGTTCTTTATCGATGTGTAGTATTCCATTGTGTGAATCTACCGTAATTTATCCATTTATCCGTTGCTGGGCACCTTGGTTGCTTCCATGTTTTTGTTATTGTAAACAGTGCTGCAGTGGACATGGGTGTGCATATATCTGTTCGTGTAAAAGCTCTTATTTCTCTAGGATATATTCCAAGGAGTGGGATTGCTGGATCACATGGTAGTTCTATTTCTAGCTTTTTAAGGAAGCACAAAATCGATTTCCAAAGCCTTTGTACCATTTTACATTCCCACCAGCAGTGTATAAGTGTTCCAATTTCTGCACAGCCTCTCCAACATTTATTATTTTGTGTTTTTTGAATCAATGCCAGCCTTGTTGGAGTGAGATGAAATCTCATTGTAGTTTTGATCTGCATTTCTCTAATGGCTAATGATCGTATTTCCTCATATATCTGTTGGCTACCTGAATGTCTTCTTTAGTGAAGTGTCTATTCATACCTTTTGCCCATTTTTTAATTGGGTTATTTGTCTTTTTTGCGGTTCAGTTTTTGCAGTATCATGTAGATTTTAGAGATCAGGCGCTGATCAGAAATGTCATAGCTAAAAACTTTTTCCCAGCTTGTAGGTAGTCTTTTTACTCTTTTGGTGAAGTCTTTGGATGAGCATAGGTGTTTGATTTTTAGGAGCCCCTAGTTTTTTTTAGTTATCTAGTTTTTCTTCTACATTCTTTATAATATTTTTTATACTGTTTATGCCATGTATTAGGGCTCCTAATGTTGTCCCTATTTTTTCTTCTATGATCTTTATCGTTTTAGATTTTATGTTTAGGTCTTTGATCCATTTTGAGTTAGTTTTTGTGCATGGAGTGAGGTATGGCTCTTGTTTCATTTTTTTGCAGATGGATATCCAGTTATGCCAGCACTATTTGTTAAAAAGACTGTCTTTTCCCCATTTAACTGTTTTGGGGCCTTTGTCAAATATCAACTGCTCATATGTGGATGGATTTATGTCTGGATTCTCAATTCTGTTCCATTGGTCTGTGTATCTGCTGTTGTACCAGTACCAGGCTGTTTTGACTACTGTGGTGGTATAATAGGTTCTAAAATCAGGTAAAGTAAGGCTTCTCACTTTGTTCTTTTTCAGTAATGCCTTATTTATTCGGGGCCTCTTCCCCTTCCGTATGAAAATGGAGATTTGTTTCTCCATCTCATTGAAGAATGTCGTTGGGATTTGGATCGGAATTGCATTAAATGTATAGATCGCTTTAGGTAGAATAGACATTTTTATAATGTTAAGTCTTCCTATCCACAAGCAAGGTATGTTCTTCCACTTATGTAAGTCTCTTTTGGTTTCTTGCAGAAGTGTACTGTAGTTTTCTTTGTATAAGTCTTTTACATCTCTGGTAAGATTTATTCCTAAGTATTTTATCTTCTTGGGGGCTACTGTAAATGGCATTGATTTGGTGACTTCCTCTTCAATGTTCTTTTTGTTGGTGTAGAGGAATCCAATTGATTTTTGTATGTTTATCTTGTATCCCGATACTCTGCTGAAGTCTTCTATTAGTTTCAGTAGTTTTCTGGAGGATTCCTTAGGGTTTTCTGTGTATAAGATCATGTCATCTGCAAATAGAGATACTTTTACTTGTTCCTTACCAATCTGGATGCCCTTTATTTCTTTATCTAGCCTAATTGCTCTGGCGAGGACTTCCAGCACAATGTTGAATAAGAGTGGTGATAAAGGGCATCCTTGTCTGGTTCCCGATCTCAGTGGGAATGTTTTCAGGCTCTCTCCATTTAGGGTGATGTTGGCTGTTGGCTTTGTATAAATGACCTTTATTATGTTGAGGAATTTTCCTTATTTTCCTATTTTGCTGAGAGTTTTTTATCATGAATGAGTGTCAAACTTTGTGAAATGCCTTTTCTGTATCAATTGATAAAATCATGTGATTCTTGTCTTTTGTTTTATTTATGTGGTAGATTACATTAATTGTTTGTCTAATGTTGAACCATCCCTGCATACCTGGTATGAATCCCACTTGGTCATAGTGAATTATTTTTTTGATATGTTGTTCAATTCTATTGCTAAAATTTTGTTGAGGATTTTTGCATCTAAGTTCATGAGGGATATAGGTCTGTAATTTTCTTTTCTTGTGGTGTCTTACCTGGTTTTGGTATCAGGGATATGGTGGCTTCATAGAATGAGTTTGGTAGTGTTCTGTCCTTTTCTATGCTCTGAAATACTTTTAGTAGTAGTGGTGTTAACTCTTCTCTGAAAGTTTGGTAGAACTCTGCAGTGAAGTCGTCTGGGCCAGGGATTTTTGGGGGGGGAGTTTTTTGATTACCTTTTCAATCTCTTTTTTTGTTATGGGTCTATTTAGTTGTTCTACCTCTGTCCGTGTTAGTTTAGGTAGGTAGTGTGTTTCTAAGAATTCATCCATTTCTTCTAGGTTTTCAAATTTAAGTATAGTTTTTCATAGTAATCTGACATGATTCTTTTAATTTCAGTTGGGTCTGTTGTAATATTGCACATCTCATTTCTTATTCAGGTTATTTGCTTCCTCTCCTGTTTTTCTTTTGTCAGTTTGCCCAGTGGTTTATCAATTTTGTTGATTTTTTAAAAAAAACCAGCTTTTGGTCTTGTTAATTCTTTCAAATATTTTTCTGTTTTCTATTTCATTTAGTTCAGCTCTAATTTTTATTATTTGTTTTCTTCCGGTGCCTGTGGGTCTCTTTTGTTGCTCTCTTTTTATTTCTTCAATTGTAGGGGGAATTCTTTGATTTTGGCCCTTTCTTCTTTTTGAATGTGTGCATTTATTGATATAAATTGGCCTCTGAGCACTGGTTTTGCTGTGTTCCAAAGGTTCTGACAGGATGTGTTTTCATTCTCATTGGATTCTACGGATTTCTTTATTCCACCCTTAGTGTCGTCTATATTCCAGTCTTTTCTGAGTAGGGTATTGTTTAGTTTCTAAGTGTTTGATTTCTTTTCCCTGCTTTTCCTGTTATTGGTTTCTACTTTTATGGCCTTATGGTCGGAGAAGATGCTTTGTAATATTTCAGTGTTTTGGATTCTGCTAAGGCTTGCTTTATGACCTAATCTGTGGTCTATTCTAGAGAATGTTCCATGTGCACTAGAAAAGAAAGTATATTTGGTTGCTGTTGGGTGGAGTGTTCTGTATATGTCTACGAGGTCAAGTTGGTTGATTGTGGCGTTTAGATCTTCCGTGTATTTATTGAGCTTTTTCCTGGATGTCCTGTCCTTCGCCAAAAGTGGTGTGTTGAAGTCTCCTACTATTATTGTGGAGCTGTCTATCTCACTTTTCAATGCTGATAGTTTGTTTTATGTATCTTGCAGCCCTGTCATTGGGTGCATAAATATTTAATATGGTTATATCTTCTTGGTGTATTGTACCTTTAATCATTATATAGTGTCCTTCCTTATCCTTTATGATGGATTTAACTTTAAAGTCTATTTTGTCAGAAATTACTATTGCCACTCCTGCTCTTTTTTGATTGTTGTTTGCTTGATATATTTTTTTCCATTCTTTGAGTTTTAGTTTGTTTGTGTCTCTAAGTCTAAGGTGTGTCTCTTGCAGGCAGCATATAGACGGATCTTGCTTTTTATCCATTTTACCACTTTTTCTCTCTTTATTGGTGCATGTAGTCCATTTGAATTCAGTGTAATTATGGATAGGTATGAATTTAATGCTATCATTATGATGTCTTTTTTTGTGTGTTGACAGTTTCTTTTTCCCACTTGATTTTATTTGCTGAGTAGATTTTCTTTATATATTGTCCTTTCCTCATATTTGTTGTTGTCGATTTTGTTTCTGCTGAGTCTGTATTTTTCCCTTGTATTTTATTTTGATGAGTAGGATAGTTTGTCTCCTTTGTGGTTACCTTATTATTTACCCCCGTTTTTCTAAATTTAAAACTTTTATTTCTTTGTATCAATGTGTCTTCCTCTCCATATGGAAGGTGTATGATTATATTTCTTAGTCCCTCTTTATTATTTTAATGTTGTCTTCTTTTGTATAATAACATTGCTGTTGGGCTTTTTTTTTTTTTGAATCTTGCTTTGTTTTTTTGGATTTTCCTGTCTGGGCTGACTTCTGGTTGCCCTGCCCAGTGTTCTAGTCTTGCGTTGATACTTGATATTGATTTTCTAACCAAAGAACTCTCTTTAGTATTTTTTGTAGTTTTGGTTTGGTTTTTATGAATTCCCTAAACTTGTGTTTTTCTGAAAATGTCTTAATTTCACCTTCATGTTTAAGAGACAGTTTTGTTGGGTATATGATTCTTGGCAGGCAGTTTTTTTCCTTCAGTTTTTTAAATCTGTCATTCAATTGCCTTCTTGCCTGCATGGTTTCTACTGAGTAGTCCGAGCTTATTCTTATTGGCTCTCCTTTGTAGGTGACTTTTCATTTATCCCTCGCTGCTCTTATAATTCTCTCTTTATCTTTGGTTTTGGCAAGTTTCATTATACTATGTCTTGATGACTTTCTTTTAACATCTATTTTATGTGGAGTTCGATGAGCATCTTGGGTAGATACCTTCTCATCCTTCACAATATCTGGGAAGTTTTCTGCCAACAAATCTTCAACAATTTTCTCTGTATTTTCTGTTATCCCTTCCTATTCTGGTACTCCAATCACTCGTAGGTTATTTCTCTGGATAGAGTCCCACATGATTCTTAAGGTTTCTTCATTTTTTTTAATTCTTTTTTCTGATTTTTCTTCAAATATTTTAGTCCCAAGTTATTTATCTTTGAATTCAGAGATTCTGGCTTCTACTTGCTCAATTCTGCTCCTCTGACTTTCTATTGAGTTGTTTAATCCTGTAATTTTATTGTTAATCTTCTGAATTTCTGATTTCTCTCTGTCTATGGATTTTTCCAGCTTATTAAACTTTTCATTATGTTCCTGGATAATCTTTCTAATTTCTTCAGTTGCTTTATCTGTGTGTTCCTTGGCTTGTTCTGCATATTGCCTCATTTCCTTCCTGATATCTTGAAGGGTTCTGTATATTAAACTTTTGTATTCTGCATCTGGTAATTCCTGGAATGCACTTTCATCTAGAAGATCCCTGTGTTCTTTGTTTTGAGAGCCTGTTGAGGTGATCATGGTCTGTTTCTTTATGTGACTTGGTATTGACTGTTGTCTCTGAGCCATCTATAAGTTATTGCATTAGTTTATGCTTGCTTACTGTGTCATAGCTGCTTGCTTTGTTTTGTTTTGATATACCCCTGTGGGTTGCTTAAGTGAGCTAGCTTGATTATTTTCTCCTTTGGAGCTCTGGTGTCCTGTCCCCAGCTGGCTAGAGCTGTTATCAGATATATCAGTCTAGGAGTCCATTCAGTTTTCTTGTATGAATACAGCTCAGGTTTCCAGGTAGCTGATCATCAAGCGTGTGGTACAGGCTCTGTCCTACAGTCTTAGAGGGGCAGGGGCGATTGGTGTCTATACCAGTATCTGATTGCAGCAGGGGGTCATGCTCTGAACAAGGCAGGGGGCTGAGAACCGAGCCTCAAGTGTCTCTGAAGAAAATGCATCTCTGTTCCTAGAGCATGCTGGTGGGTGCGTTCTGCAGATGGACCATGGGCACCCAAAGTTTTTGGTTATAAGGACTAGGAGGTACCAGTTATCTCTGGACCTCTGTCACGGGTGGCTGGGTGACCTGAGTGGAGCTTCCAGTCCTTCGGTCCCTGATGTGGGTAGGTGAGGACCTTGTTTAATAGGCAAAGCAATGTCAAACGTCAAACACCCACCTCTACATCGCACAGCTGAAATGGCTGGAGTTTGCCAACAAGGGCCTATTCTCCTGAAATAGGCCCACACAGGCCCATGCAGAAGGGAAAGGTGCTCAAGGTCCATGGATGGTTTATGCTTGGACAGGAGCTGCTTCTGTCCTGAGTTCCCCTGGTTAATGGAGCTAGGAAATTATCTTTTCTCCCCATTTGCAAATTTTTTCCTTCCCCAAGGCCAGGAGGATGGTTCTAGGTGCTCACCAGGGTCTATCTCAGGCCCAGGGATTCAGCCACTGAGGCCAGCTCGGGGTTCGGTGTCAGGGGGTGCATTAAAATATGCACAAGTGCTTAGCTTTTGCTGAGAGCGCCATTCTTCTCAGGTTCCAGAGGTGTGAGTAGACTGTGCAGCCGGCTGTTTCTCCCTGAGGAAACTGCGGCTGAACACTAGTACCAGCCCTCTGCCACCACCGCCACCACTCTGGGAATGGTGCCTGAGGGCTCCCTGCAATTCAGGTCTGGTAACTCCTCTCCACTTCTGAATGGTGTCTTCCTCCTCCTGCCCCTCAGTTCGTTGTCTAAGCTTGCCTTTGATGCTCAGTACTCCCAGCCTGTCACAAATATACTCGTTTCACTTGTTTTTGGGGGTCTTTATTGTAAAGATGGCTCACCGGAAGCGTCTGTCTGTTCCGCCATCTTGGCTCCGCCTGATACCCAGTTGTTTTTAAGCAAGATGTTATTCAGTTTGTTTTTGATTTTTTTTCCTTGCTCTTCCTGATATTGATTTCTAATCTTACAGCATTGTGATCAGAGAAGATGTTTTGTATTATATCTATGCCTTCGAATTTATTGAGGCTTCCTTTGTTGCCTAACATGTGGTCTATTCTGGAGAATGATCTATGTGCATTGGAGATGAATGTGCACTTAGGTGTTGCTGGGTGCAGTATTCTGTATATGTCTTTGTGGTCAAGTTGGTTGATTGTGGTATTTCAATTTTCTGTGTCTTTGTTGAATTTCTTTCTAGCTGTTCTGTCTGTCACCAAAAGCCGTGTGTTAAAGTCTCCTACTATTACTGAGAAACTATTTCTCTCTTCAATGCTGTTAGGGTTTGTTTTCTGTATTCTGGAGCTCTGTCATTGTGTGGATTTATGTTTATTATGGTTATGTCCTCTTTTTGGATCGACGCTTTAATCATTATATGATGTCATTCCTTGTCTTATATGGTAGCTTTTTTACCTTAAAGTCTGTTTTATCTGAAATTAATATTGCCACACCTGTTTTGTTTATTGTTTGTTTGATAAATTTCTTTCCATCCTTTGAGTTTTAGTTTATTTATATCTTTGTGTCTAAGGTGTGTCTGTTGTAGACAGCACATTGATGAGCCTTTTTTTTTTTCTTTTAATCCACTCTGTCATCCTCTATCTCTTTATTGGTACATTCAAACCATTTATTTTCAGTGTGATTATCAATAGGTATGAGTTTACTGCTGTCATTTTGTTATATTTTTTGTTGTTGTTGATGGTTTCTTTGTTCTTAATTTTTTGTGCTGAGTTCTTTTTGTTTGTGGATTTTCTTTTTCATTTCCTTCATTTTTATTGATTTTGTGTTTAATGAATCATTATGATTTTTTTCTTTTGATGAGTAGGTTGTTATCTTTCTTAGTGGTCACCCTAAAATTTACCTTTATTTTCCTAAGTTTAAAGCTGTTTCTTATTTCATTTGCTTTGACTTCCACTTCATATGGTAGTTTTATAACCGCACCATTTATTCTACCTTTTCATTTTGAGTTGTTGTAATTTACAGATTGTCATCTCTGGTTGCCTGTTTTCATTCTTTTTAGCTTTATTTTATTTGGGGGAATTCTTCATCTGGGTTGGTATCTGGCTGATGCTGTCATGTGTCTTAATCATACATTGTTGACTGATGTTGTTGGTTCTCTCTCCAAAGGACTCCTTTTAATATTTCTTGTAAGGTTTGTCTGGTTTTTACAAATTCCCTTAATTTTTGTTTATCTGGAAATGTCCTATTTTCATCATTGTATTTGAGGACAGTTTTGCTAGATATATGATTCTTGGTTGGCAATTTCTTTCTTTCAGTGTTTTATATATGTCATTCCATTATCTCCTTGCCTGCATAGTGTCTGCCTAGAAATCAGAGTTTAGTCTTATTGGTTCTCTTTTGTAGGTGACATTTCATTTTTCCCAAGCTGCTCTCAGGATTCTTTTTTTGTCTGTTGTTTTGGAAAGTTCGATTATGATATGTCTTGGTGACTTTCTTTTGAGGTTTATGCTATATAGGTTTTGTTGAGCTTCTTGGATGGCTATCTTCTCGTCTTTCATGATATTAGGGAAGTTTTCTGCCAGCAAATCTTCTACAATTTTCTCTATGGTTTTTTAACCTCCTCCTGTTCTGGAATTCCAAACACACATAAATTATTCTTTCTTGATAGTGTCCACATAATTCTTGGGATTTCTTCATTTTTCTACATTCTTTTTTCTGATTGTTTCTCAAGGAAATTAATGTCAAGAGATTTGTCCTTTGTCTCGCTGCTTCTTTCCTTCATTGATTCAATAATGTTCCTATGTCCTTCTGTTAAGTTGTCTGTTTCTGAAGTTTTAGAGCTAATATTCTGAATCTCTAGTCACTGTTGTTGTATGGTTTCTAATTGTCTATTTTGTCTTATATTGTTTTCCTGGATTATTCTTGTGCTTTGGATGCATTTTCCTTGATTTTATCTGTATTTTCCTTGGTTTTGTCTGTATTTCTCTTGATCTCGTTTTTGATGTCTTGGAGAACCCTATGTGTAAGTCTTTTGGATTCCTTCTCAGGTAGTTTCATTACCATTTCTTCCTTAGGAAGGTCATGGTTCTTTATTTTGGTCACTTGCTGGAGTCATCTTGTCCTGCTTCTTTATGTCATTTGATATTGCCTATTGTCTGTGGGAGCCCTGGTGGAGCAGTGGTTAAGAGCTCAGCTGCTTACCAAAAGGTCAGCAGTTCAAATCCACCAGCTGCTCTTTAGAAGCCCTATGGGGCAGTTCTACCCTCTTCTGTAGGGTTGCTATGAATCAGAATCAACTCAGCAGCAATAGGTTTTGGTTTTTGGTATTGTCTATGAGGCATAAGGTGTTATTATGGTCATTTATTAATTGTGTGTTTGTTTGCTGCATCCTAATTTTTTGTTTTGTTTGTTTTGATGTATCCAAGCAGATGGGGCATGCATTCTACTCTGGTCTCTAGCCTGGTTGCACTGGAGCACTCACTACCTATCGCCAGTTGGCTAGGGCAGTGGTTGGGTGTGTGGGCACAGGTTTTTGTTTGCTGATCTTGCAGGGTGGCTGAGGGTGTATTGAGCAATCGTTGACTGCCATCTGTCATCGTTCCAGTGGTGCAGGAGTGGGCAGTGGCACTCATTAAGTGGGTGGAATGGTAGATGTGGTGTGTCTTAGTTATCTAGTGCTGCCATAACAGAAATACCACAAGTGAATGGCTTTAACAGAGAAATTTATTTTCTCATGGTCTAGTAGGTTACACTCATAGCATATAGGGTTGCTATGAGTAGGAATCGACTCAACAGCACTGGGCTTAGTTTTGGTTTTAGTAGGCTATAAGCCCAAATTCAGGGTGTGAGCTCCAGGGGAAGGCTTTCTCTCTCTGTCGGCCTTCTCACCAGTGTTCCCCCAGATGGGGGCTTCTTCACGCAGGGATCTTGGGTCTAAAGGATGCACTCTGCTCCTGGTGCTGCTTTCTTAGTGGTATGAGGTCCCCAAGTCTCCGCTTGCTTCCTTTTTATCTCTTGAAAGATAAAAGATGGTACAGGCCACACCCCAGGGAAACTCCCTTTACCTTGGATCAGTGAGGTGACCAGGATAAGGGTGGTGTTACAATCCCACCCTTGTCCTTTTAACATAAAATTACAATCACAAAATGGAGGACAACCACAGAATGCTGGGAATCATGGCCTAACAAAGTTGATACTCACATTTTTGGGGGGATATAATTCAATCCATGCAGCTGGGCTGTCACCATGTTCTACCAGGTCAGGAAAGGAAGGGGGTGAGTGTTGGGCAGGTATGTACACAGCCATGTGGTGCTGCTCACTGGACCGGGTGCGGGGGATGAATGATAAATAGGCACATATACAGCCATGCTGATGCCACCTCTCACTGGTCAGGTGGAGGCGGTGAGCAATGGGTGTGTGGGTGCACAGTTAAGCTGGCCCTGCCTCCCATCAGGTTGGATGGGGAGGGTGAGCAGTGGGCAGGCGTGGGTGTAGTCATGCTGGTGCTGCCTCCCGTGGTGTCAGGTGGAGGGGTAAGTGATGTGCTGGCTCACACACGGTCACTCTGATGTTGCCACTTGTCAGGTCAGGTGAAGGAGGTGTGAGTGATGGGTGGGCGAATGTGTGGTTGTGTGGTCACACTTGTGCCGCCTCCTGGCAGGTTGACTGGGGTGCTGTGAGCAACAGGCAGGTGCACACATGGCTGCATGGTCACTGCCTCTCACCAGGAGGAGGGGTGCTCATCTTATGACCTGTGGTCTGGCAGAGTGGGTGGAGCACAGGACCCTCCACCACCTGCAGTTGGGAGGGTTAGGGGAGAGGGAGTGTGCCTCTTTGGACAACTGACATGGGTCCTTGGGCACTTCCCATCAGCTGCAGCCAGTGGTCAGGGCCTGTTTCCAACCAAGTGCAAGGAGGGGGGTGCCTGGGGTCCTGGTTGGTGTGTGACCTCCCACTGATACTCTGTGGATCTTCTGCCTGTGTGTGCCACCTGCCCCAATTGTTTGAGACTGCCATTTTTTAGTATATCTTGCCCTGGTTCCTGGCTTTCTCCCTGCTCTGTGGGCATTAGAATCTCTGTAGCTCTCACCCTCCTTGCTAAGTTTTCTTTCCTTAGATCTGGTTAATGATCTGCTCACCTTGCTTCCCTCTGGGTGTTTCTATATAGTTTCCTTGTCTCTTGTTGGGAGTGCCATGCTATTGACTTCCTGTGCTCTTCACCTGGAGTCACTACTGGCTTTTTCTCAAGATGGCCACACTGTGCCAGGATGGCTGGCAGAGCCTCTCTGCTCCATGTCACACTTTGTTTGCTTCATTTGTTCAATTTCTTCTTCCAGCTGGTGTTTGACTCAATTCTTTATCCTTCCTTTTTGATGTTCAGGGTTTCAGGATTGTCATCTGGATCTGTTTCACTTGGTTAATTGAGTCTTTGCTGTGGAGGGACGGTATGGTATGTCTGATTAAGCCACCATCTTGGCCCCCACCTCACAGCAGACGTTCTTTACTAACTAATCTAACCTATTACTTGGTTTTAAGAAGACTTCAGAGAATATTTTTGGTTTAAGATTTAAAGATTATCTTAGGGCAGTAGTTTAGAGAGTTCATCCATCCTCCATGGCTCCATAAAGTCTGAATTCCATGAGAATTTGAAATTTATGATCAACAGAGTTTTCATTGGCTGATTTTTTAGAAGTAAACTCACCAGGACTTTCTTCCTAGTCTATCTTAGTCTGGAAGTTCTGGTGAAACCTTCCCAGTCCTATGCCATCGCCATGATCAGTTGTAGGTTGAATTGTTGTGATCCATAGTTGTTTTTTTTTTTTTTTTCCTTACTTTTGGTGAAAGCTTACACAGCAAATTTGGTTCCCATTTATCAACTTCTATACAAATTGTTCCATGACATCAGTTACATTTTCCACATTGTGTCCACAATCTCCATATTTTCATTCTAGTGGTTCTGCTTTCATTAATCCAGCTTCCATGCCCCCGCACCTGACCCTCTCCTCTATGCTTTAGGGTGAGTGTTGGTCATTTCGTCTCATACGGATGGGTTTTTTTTTTTTTTAAATAAAAAGGAACACAGTACTCATAGGTGATATTGTTTATTTTTATAAACCAACCTGTTATTTAGCTGAAAAGTGACCTCCAGGAGTAGTTTCAGTTCAAAGTTTAAAGGGTATCTCACGGTGATAGTCTTGGGAGTCCCTCTAGTCTCTACCAGTCCAGTAAATCTGGCTTTTTTTTTTTTTAATAAGAATTAGACTTTTCTTCTACAATTTTTTCCCTTTCTATCTGGGACTAGCTATTGTGTCCCTGGTCAGAACGGTTGGTAGTGGTAGCAGGGTACCATCTAGTTCTTCTGGTCTCAGAATAGGTGAGGCCATGATTCATGTGGGCTATTAGTCCTTAGTAGTTTCTTCTTCGAGTCCTTGGTTTCCTTCTTTCTGTTTTGCACCAGATGAGTAGAGACCAGTAGTTGTATCTTAGATGGCCCCTTGCAAGCTTTTAAGACCTCAGATGCTACTTACCATACTAGGATGTAGAATATAAATGTTATAGATTATGTTGTGCCAATTGACCAAGTTGTCCCAGGAGACTATGGTCCTAAGCCTTCAAACTAAGTAAACCAGTCCTGCAAGGTGTTTGGTTATGCCTGGGAGGTAACCATGGCTGTGTCTCCTATGTGCTTTATTATACATATTAATATATGTGCAGCACACACGTGTATATCTATGCCTACAGATACACCTATATATGCACATGCATATACACACATATACCTTGCTATACACATATATGCGTATATATCTACTTACATAGTCACTCGTGTATTTTTTGGTTGTTAGTGCTGTTGTTGCCAAATTGTATGTTATAGCACTTACCAATACCAGAAAACCAAACCAAACTCACTGCTGTCGAGTCAATTCCGACTCATAGCGACCCTATAGGACAGAGTAGAACTGCCCTGCAGAGTTTCCAAGGAGCGCCTGGTGGATTTGAACTGCTGACCTTTTGGTTAACAGCTATGCCACAGCTCTTAACCACTATGCCACCAAGGTTTCCCACTTACCAATATGGTCTCTTAATATGTGTATTTCTTGTCATCCATAGGGTTTTCAGAAACAGATCATCAGGCTTTTCTTCCTAGTGTGTCTTAGTCTAGAAGCTCCACTGAAACCTGTTCAGCATATAGCAACACACGAGACCCTACTGACAGATGGGTGGTGGCTGCCCATGTGGTCCATTTTTGCCAAAACTGCACACTAACCAAACACATTGCCATTGAGTCTATTCCAACTCATAACAACTCTATAGGACAGACTAGAACTGGCCCATAGGATTTCCAAAGCTGTAATCCTTGCAGACGTAGACCATCACATCTTTTTCCTGAGGAGTAGCTGGTGGGTTTGAACCACTGACCGTTCAGTTAGCAGCCAAGTGCTGTAACCACTGCGCCAACAGGGCTCCTTAAAACGTCACTACCAAAACCAAACCCATTGCCATTGAGTTGATTCTGACTCAGAGACACCCTATAGAACAAAGTAGAACTGCCTCATAGGGTTTCCAAGGAGTGGTTGGTAGATTAGAACTGCCAACCTTTTGGTTAGCAGCCGTAGCTCTTAACCACTATGACACCAGGGCTTCAAAACTTCACTAGCTGTTGTGAAATCAGAACTTCCTGCCCCCTCCCCCTTCTCTCCCTCCTCTCTTCTTTTCATCACTTCCTCTCCACTCACTCCTCTCCTCTAATCCAGTCTGCAATAAAATGGCAACCTTTTAGTTCAGCATCTAACTCAGATCCGTGGATGATTTCAGTTAGTGATGAGAACTCTTTCTGGACTTTAGGTGTGATTCATACATCTTCTACTTTCCTTCTGGGTTGTGGATGATGTGATCATCTGGGTTGGCTGGTCCTGCCTGGGACGTGAACTCTCAGTAGCTTTCATTCATTCTTCTTGTGTTCCTTGGATTTAAAGATTTCAGAAATGACCAATAATTTTTGCTTCACCTGATACAAAGGAGTATTTCTAATATGATTCCTGTGGGGGTTCATGTCAAACTCATTAATATGTGAGTGAATGAAGAAGATCCTTTTCTTGAGAGCAGACTTTGTTGGAGATTAGAGGAAGAAGGCATGACTAGGTACCTGAAGGGGAAGGAATAGAGAAAGGACAGAAGTTGGAACTTGTGGGCCTAGAAAACAGACTCTACCTACTTCCCAGGTTTTTTGTTTTTCTCTTTCCTGGACCCATTTTGTGGGCAGGTCTGTGTGGTCTATGGCATGCATGTATCCCTGTCATGAAAGGCTTATTGCATTTCCATTTGCTGTAGAGTCCATTGCCATGAGTTGAAATCTACTCAATGGCAATTTTTTTCTTTTTTTGTAGAGTCCGTACTGGTTTGGCCCTTTGTCACTGTCTGAGCCTGAATAATTGCTTTAGTCCCAGTACATGTAAAAAGGGAATGTGTTGAGTTGCCAGGTGATGAAATCTTGAGAGATGTGACTGTGGGAGGCGGGTGTCTTAGTTTTCTAGTGCTGCTACAACAGAAACACCACAAGTGGGTGGCTTTAACAAACAGAAATTTATCCTCTCACAGCCTAGTAGGCTGGAAGTCCAAATTCAGGATGCCAACTCAAGGGAAAGGCTTTCTATCTCTGTTGGCTCTAGGGGAAGGCCCTTGTCATCAGTCTTCCTGGTCGAGGATCTTCTCCGCACAAGGACCCTGGGTCCAAAGGATGTGCTATTCTCCTGGCTCTTGTTTCTTGGTGGTATGAGGTCCCCCGTCTCTCTGCTCGCTTCTTTTATATCTCAAAAGAGATTGGCTTTAAACAAAAGCTAATCTTATAGATTGAGTCCTGCATCATTAATATAACTACCGCTAATCCCACCTCATTAACATCATAGGTGTAGGATTTACAACACATAGGAAAATCACATCAGATGGCAAGAATGATGGACAATCATACAATACTGGGAATCATGGACTAGCCAAGTTGATACACATTTTTAGGGGACATATAACAGTGAGGAAGAGCAGATCAGAATGAAGGTGGTCTTGGGAGCTCAGAGTCATATCCTGAGGTCCCTAGGTGGTGCAGAGTTTACACTTGACCACGAAAGGAAGGTTGTCAGGTCAAACTACCCAGCGGGACAGCAGAAGAAAGGCCTATGGACCAGTTTTGCTCTGTAACACATAGGGTCACCATGAGTCAAAACTGGCTCAACAGCAATAGGCTTGGCTTTTTTTTGCTCATGTCCTGATGATTTGGCTGGGATCTTACTATGTTTGGGGCAGGGAGTTATGTTTCTGTCATGCTCACAGAAGTTCTGAGGTCACTGGGTCTAGGTGCAAACTTGTAGGAGAGGAAGTTTTCAGCTTGAATAATCTCTATTTTCATGTCTGCTAGGAATAACCCACTTTTGTCAACTCATATGAAAAAAAAATAGTGAGTTGGGTCACCTCTGAGTTCATTTCAAGGTGACACATCACTTAGGCAGGTGATAAATGGCCTGACAGTTTTCACCTTTCATATAAATAGATGATCAAGGAAACGTGGCCTTAGTATGGAGGTACGGAGAGTTTTTAACCTAAGAGTGAGTTATCTCTTTGCTATACCTTTGTCTTCCCTCCTTTACGGGTCTCTGGGTTTGTTCTTTGGGCATTCTGTGGTTCGCACCCCATCCTCACTTTCTTCTGCTCCTTCCCCAGCAAAGCTGGACTATCCTTTCCAACTCTCGAGAAGAAAATTCATACCTGTGTCACCTTGGAATTAAATCTGACTTGGGGCACCTAGAAATTTAGTGTCTTCTATGTTTAAGTTACAGAGTAACAGGCTTAGTTGCTGAAAGTTATACAATAACTCAGCGTGACCAAGGACTACTAGAAGATGTTGGCATTTTATTGAGTTTTTGAAAAGATTTTAATTTCTTTACATCAGAAATTTCCTTCATGTGCAGTTTATTGATTTATAAAAATTTTACACAGCCACATAGATTAACTTCAAAAATGATTTGCATGATGATGGTGATGTATATGAACACGTTTGCTTTGTTAATTCGCCACCGGTCTGTCAGTTTGTCATACTGTGGTGGCTTGCATGTTGCTATGATGCTGGAAGCTATGCTGCTGGTTATCTCAAATTTCAGTAGGGTCACCAATGGAGGACAGACAGGTTTTAGTGGTGCTTCTAGACTAAAACAGTCTAAAAAGAAAGGTCTGGAGATCTACTTCCGAAAATGAGCAAATGAAAACCCTATGGATCACAATAGAACATTGTCCAGTAACTATACTGGAAGATGAGCTACTTAGGGCAGAAGTCACTGAAAATACAATGAATGATGCAGTGGCTACAACAGTGGGCCCAAACATAGCAACAATTGTGAGGATAGCACAGAGCCAGGCAACATTTCATTCTGTTATACATAAAGTCCCAGTGAGTTGGAGCCAACTCGATGGCACCTAACAACAGCTTTGATAATTATTACACTATCTTCTGGGACCTCTGAGGAATACCCAAGACATGACCCTGTTTTAATATTCAGTTGCCCCTCTCACCAGCAATTCCTTTTTGAAAACCAAAAGGCAGTGTTTCTTCCTGTGGTGACCTACCTTAATTTCATACCGAGGAAGCTGAAAGTGGACTAACGAGAAAAATAAATAAATAAAAGTTAGGCCAAATTGAACTAGAGTCAGTTGTGATTGATTGGAATGCATTTTTGACTTCAGCTGACTCCTGTTGAAAAAGAAACAAACCCACTGCTATAGAGTCGATTCTAACTCACAGAAACCCCATAGGGCAGAAAGGAACTGCCCCATAGGGCCTGCAAGGAGTGGCTGGTAGATTCAAACTGCCAACCTCTTGGTTAGCAGCTGATCTCTTAACCATTGAGCCACAAGGGTTCCCAGTTGAATGTGGAGCAGGTTACTGAGAAGAGGGTTAAAGGAGTGGTCCAAGGATCTGTTTACAGAGTCAAAGGGAGGGGGCGAGGCTCACAACAGTGGTGGGATTTAGAAGCAGGCCGACCTGGGTTTAATAAAGCCAGGCTGTACCACCTACAGTCTGTGTAAATTTGGACAAGATGAGTAATTTCTCTGAGCTGGGTTCTTCAAATATATACAAGGGATGAAAATATCTCCTTCAATGCTGTTGGGAGGATTAGAGAGGATATGAGTGGTACCTGGCACGTTGTGGTACTTGTGAAATGTCAGAAGAGAGGAGGAACAGATGAGCATCTCAGATGTTGGTTTTTGAAGGTTTAGTGTTACTGTTCTAAAACTCCCATGTGCAACAACAACAGAAAAGAACACTTGGTTTTGAGGACATAAAATATGATTTTCTGCTAAGAGTCCCGGTATGTGGCTAACAGAGTTACCTCAGCCTTAGATCTTCTTAATGACATCATGTGTGGAGCCGCGAGTAACTGGCTTCTCTCTCCTCTTATTAGGAAGTAGCGTTCTGTGACTCGTTTGAAAGCCTCTCACCCTGCCAAGCTTCTGTCACTTTACACTGGTCTGAAGACAGATGGCCTCCATGCCCTTGTTCTGCTCCCTGTCCTGGAATGCCCTTTACCCTTGCTGCTCGTTCTTGTCAGTTTATCTCAGGATCCAGTTAAAATGTCACTCTCTTCTCCCACAAAACGAGTCCCAACAGCCATTTTACTCATATTTCAGTTATAGTGCTTCCCCCCATTGCATCTTAATTATTTGCGTGGGTCCCAGCCCCCCTCTCCCCGGTGCTTATCTCCTCCAACACACCCACCACACACACAGCAATGTGAGAACATGAACTGAATGATTGCTCTGAAGACCTTGAGTTTTCCCTAGCCTCATCCTTTAGGGGGGTTACAGTATAATGTTGAAGGAAGGGGTGAATGAATCGAAGAAAGAATAATGTTCTGCTTGTCTGATAAGATATTTTCAACAAATGAAGGAAATGCTCCTTCAGCTTTGCAGAAAGTTTATCTTGTTATTTTTCAATTTGGATTCAAATTTTAAGCCTTCCAGAAGGGTGGGTGCTCTGCCCCCCCAGCCTATTTTTCCAAAGGGCAGACGTCTTTTGCCCCCTTGACTAAATCTCTTAGGAACGCTCTTGGGATTGTAGTTAACCTGTGGGAGTGATTAGTTATCTGATTGCTAAAGTCAGCATAAATTACTGTCTTTACGCATTTAGGGACTGGAGTTACACGTTTCAGTTCAGGTTTAGAAAGGTGAAATCAAGGATTAAGGGAATTTGTTTATTAGTAGTTAACGGGGTGGGAGGGAAAGGAAAAGGAAGAGTCGTTGCTTAGTGGGACACTGAGCTTCTGTTAAGGGCAATGGAAAGATTTGGAGAAGGGTAATGGTGATGATTACACAATGTGATAAAGGTAATTAATATCACAGAAGTGTCCATGTAAAAGTGTTGAAATGGCAAATGTTTTGTTATATATATATTTACCACTATAAAAAAAAAGTGAGGAGGGGAGAGGGAAGAATTGAGGGAATTGCCTAGAGTAATTCTGACCCTGAGAGGCTTTGATTTAAAATATCCAGAAAATGTAGTCCAAGTGACTTTTCTGGCTCCAACTTGAATTCCCTGTGTAATTGCTGTTCCCCAAATAGACCTCTTTGCCTTTATGCCAGTTTTCCCTCTAGGCCTTTTTTTGTCGAGAAATTCTAGTTATCTTAGAGGACCCATCTGAGATATCCTGTGCTCTGTGAAACCTTTGACCCTCCCATGCCCCAGGCAGAGCTAACCTTTCATCCCCTGTGTCCCCAGTATGCTTTACTTATGCCTCACTGATAGCAGTTATCTTCTTCTGTTAGATGTTGTCATTCAAGCATCAATTTGTACCGAGAGAAAGCTGAGTCCTTGAGGGTACAGGACTGCTTTCATCTTTGTGAGCCTCAACCATTCTCTGGTTGGTGTTCAGTTGAATTTGTTGTTATTAGGTGCCACTGAGTCGGCTCCCAACTCATAGCGACCCCATGTACAACAGAATGAAATATTGCCCAGTCCTACACCATTCTCACAATCCTTGCTCTGTTTGAACCTGTTGTTGCAGCCACTGTGTCAATCCATCTTGTTGAGGGTCTTCCTCTTTTTTGCTGACCCTTTACTTTACTAAGCATGATGTCCTTCTCCAGGGACTGATCCCTCCTGATAACATGTCCAAAGTATGCAAGACAAAGTCTCACCACCCCCACTTCCAAGGAGTATTCTGGTTGTACTACTTCCAAAACAAAAAATTGAATTTAATTCATCTTATATTGCTAGTGTGAAGGTCCCTGTGTGGCACAAAGGGTTTATATTTAGCTGCTAACCTAAAAGGTTGGTGATTCAAGCCCACCCAGAGGTTCCTTGAAAGAAAGACCTGGCAATCTGCTTCTGTAAAGATAACAGCCAAGAAAGACTTATACAAAGAAAACTACAAAACACTTCTGCAAGAACCAAAAGAGACCTACATAAGTGGAAAAACATACCTTGCTCATGGATAGGAAAACTTAACATTATTAAAATGTCTATTCTACCAAAAGCAATTCCGATCCAAATTCCAATGATGTTTTTTAATGAGGTGGAGAAACAAATCACCAACTTCATATGGAAGGGTAAGAAGCGCCAGATAAATAAAACATTACTGAAAGAGAAGAACAAAGTGGGAGGCCTCACTCTACCTGATTTTAGAACCTATTGTACCACCACAGTAGTAGCCAAAACAGCCTGGTATTGGTACAACAACAGATACATGGACCAATGGAACAGAATTGAGAATCCAGACATAAATCCATCCACATATGAGCAGTTGATATTTGACAAAGGTCCCAAAGCAGTTAAATGGGGGAAAAGACAGTATTTTTAACAAATGGTGCTGGCATAGCTGGATATCCATCTGCAAAAAAATGAAACAAGACCCATACCTCACACCATGCACAAAAGCGAGCTCAAAATGGATCAAAGACCTAAACGTAAAATCTAAAACGATAAAGATCATAGAAGAAAAAATAGGGACAATGTTGGGAGCCCTAACACATGGCATAAACAGTATACAAAATATTACTAACAATGCAGAAGAAAAACTAGATAACTCGGAGCTCCTAAAAATCAAACACCTATGCTCATCCAAAGACTTCACCAAAAGAGTGAGAAGATTACCTACACACTGGAAAAAGTTTTTAGCTATGGCATTTCCAATCAGCGCCTGATCTCTAAAATCTACATGATACTGCAAAAACTCAACTGCAAAAAGACAAATAACCCAATTAAAAAATGGGCAAAAGGTATGAACAAACAGTTCACTAAAGAAGACATTCAGGTAGCTAACAGGTACATGAGGAAATACGATCATTAGCCATTAGAGAAATGCAAATCAAAACTACAATGAGATTCCATCTCACTCCAACAAGGCTGACATTAATCCAAAAAACACAAAATAATAAATGTTGGAGAGGCTGTGGAGAGATTGGAACACTTAAGCACTGCTGGTGGGAATGTAAAATGGTGCAACCACTTTGGAAATCGATTTGGTGCTTCCTTAAAAAGCTAAAAATAGAACTACCATACAATCCCGCAATCCCACTCCTTGGAATATACCCTAGAGAAATAAGAGCCTGTACATGAACAGATATATGCACACCCATGTTCATTGCAGCACTGTTTACAATAACAAAAAGATGGAAGCAACCAAGGTGCCCATCAGTGGATGAATAGATAAATAAATTATGGTATAGTCACACAATGGAATACTACACATCGATAAAGAACAGGGATGAATCTGTGAAACATTTCATAACATGGAGGAATCTGGAAGGCATTATGCTGAGTGAAGTTAGTCAGTTGCAAAAGGACAAATATTGTATAAGACCACTATTACAAGAACTCGAGAAATAGTTTAAACAGTGAAGAAAATATTCTTTGATGGTTACAAGGCAAGGAGGGAGGAGGGAGAGGGGTATTCACTAATTAGATAGCAGATAAGAACTACTTTAGGTTAAGGGACAGACAACACACAATACAGGCGAGGTCAGCACAACTGGACTAAATCAAAAACAAAGAAGTTTCCTGAATAAACTGAATGCTTCGAAGGCCAGCATAGCAGGGGGAGGGGTTTGGGGACCATAGTTTCAGGGGACATCTAAGTCAATTGGCATAATAAAATCTGTTAAGAAAACATCCCGCCTTCCACTTTGGAGAGTGGCATCTGGGGTCTTAAAGGCAAGCAAGCGGCCATCTAAGATGCATCAATTGGTCTCAACCCACCTGGACCAAAGGAGAATGAAGAATACCAAGGACACAAGGTAATTATGAGCCCAAGAGACAGAAAGGGCCACATAAACCAGAAACTATATCAGCCTGAGACCAGAAGAACTAGATGGTGCCTGGCTGCAACCGATGACTGCCCCGACAGGCAACACAACAGAGAACCCCTGAGGGAGCAGGAGAACAGTGGAATGCAGACCCCAAATTCTCATAAAAAGACCAGACTTAATGGTCTGATTGAGACTGGAAGGACCCCGGTGGTCATGGCTCCCAGACCTTCTGTTGGCCCAGGACAGCAACCATTCCCAAAGCCAACTCTTCAGACATGGATTGGAGTGGACAATGGGATGGTGAAGGATGCTGGTGAGGAGTAAGCTTCTTGGATCAGGTGGACACTTGAGACTATGTTGGCATCTCCTGCCTGGAGGGGAGATAAGAGGGTAGAGGCAGTTAGAAGCTGGCAGAATGGACACGAGTATAGAGAGTGGAGGGAGGGAACGGGCTGTCTCATTAGGGGGAGAGAAATTGGGAGTATGTAGCAAGGTGTATGTAAGTTTTTGTGTGAGAGACTGACTCGATTTATAAACTTTCACTTATAGCACAATAAAAATTAAAAAAAAAAAAGATAACAGCCAAGAAAGCGCGATGGAGCTTAGTTCTACTCTGTAACGTGGGGGTTGCTGTGAGTCAGAATTGAATGGACGGCAACGTGTTTGGTTTGTTTTTGGTTTATGTTGCGAGTGTAAGATAAACATGGTGTTGCTTTCGTGCAAATACAGATGTTTTCTACTGTCCAAGTCACTGACAGAGCTTACAGTAGACTGACAGAGTTACAGCTGCCTTTTGAGCCCCAGTTTTAGGCACTATAAGTCCTTTCCAGAAGGCGTGTAAAGTGCCACCATCACTACTTAATGAGTTTTTACAATGTCAGGCACTGAACTAAGTGCCATTTTTCCTTCTATATTAGCAGCTTCTAAAAATATTAGCAGCTTCATGGAGGTATAATTTACGTACACAAAATTGAAGTATAATTTGCATACCATAAAATTCAACCATTTTATTGTGCAGTTCAGTGGTTTTTAGTATATTTGCAGGGTTGTGCAGCCATCATCACAATGTAAATTGAGAACACTTCTGTCACCCCAAAAAGAAACCTCGCAGCCATTTAGAGTCATTTTCTATTTCTCCAGCCAAGCCCTATGTTGTGTCTCTATGGATTTACCTTTTCTGGATATCTCATATAAACTAAGTCATACAGTAGGTGGTCTTTCCTGTTTGGCTTCTTTCACTTAGCACGTTTTTGAGGTTCATCCATGCGGTAGCATCTATCGGAACTTCATTATTTTTCATTGCTCAATAGTATTCCATTATGTAGACATACCACCTTTTGATTATCTGTTCACCAATTGATGGACATTTGGATTGTTTCCACATTTTGGCTATTGGGAATAATGCTGTTATGAACATTCCTGAAAAAGTCTGTGTGTTTTCATTTCTCCTGGGTACGTACCTAGGAGTGCCATCACTGGGTCATATGGTAACTCTACGTTTAACCATTTGAGGAACTGCCAAACTGGTTTCAAAAGTGTCTGCACCTTTTTGCATCCTCACCAACAGTGTATTAGGGTTTCAGTTTTTCCACATCTTACTGTCTTTTTTTTTTTTTTTTAGCATTCTAGCAGATGTGAAGTGGTATCTCATTATGGTTTTGATTAACATGTCCCTGATGCCTAATTATGTTGAGCATATTTTCAGGTGCTTATTGGCCTTTGTTACATCTTCTTTGGAGAGGATTAAGTACCTTTTTGGAGCACTGGTGGCACAGTCGTTAAGAGCTCAGCTGCTAACTTAAGATTGGCAATTCAAATCCACCAGCTGCTCCTTGGAAACCCTATGGGGCAGTTCTACTCTGTCCTATAGGGTTGCTATGAGTCGGAATCTACTCGACGGCAATGGATTTTTTTTTTTTTTTTCCAGAGTGGCTTTTAAGGAGCCCTGGTGGTGCAATAGTTAAGCTCTCAGCTGCTAACTGATAGGCTGGCAGTTCAAACCCACCAGCTACTCCGCAGTAGAAAAGACCTGGCAATCTGCTGCAGTAAAGGTTACAGCCTGGGAAACCCTATGGGGCACCCTTGGCTGTGGTCTCCATTTCTGTGTCTGCATGTTTGTCTATGCTGAGACTTAGAAGGTGGCATGTGTTTTTTTTAATTGAGGCTTCCTTATTCGTCTCTGCTACTTTAAATACTAATCCTTGTGTTTCTGAGCTTGACAAATTTAGGGTAGTGTTTGACGAAGTTTTGCAACCATTTGTTTGTACATGGGGAATACATAAATGTGTTTCTCTCTAGTTTTCTCCTTATTAGGAATGAAAGGATTTCAGATTCCTTTAATCTTTGCAATCCTAGCTAACCTCCTTCTAGCCTTGGTGAAACATCATAACCGTTTTTGTGGATGATAAATCTACTACCCTAATAGAATTTTCCATTCAAATGCTAACCTGTATGTAGCTCTTTTTAGCCCCTCTTGCTATTTAACAGGGGTCAGTCCTGCTCTGTGAAACTCCACAGTGCCTTCAGCCCCATAAACCAGGCCAAAGCTAGGAGTGAGATGTGGTTTAAGGCTCTCCTTACTTTCTAGCTTTGAAGAAATAAAAGGGAAGTTTAAGACAGAAGGGGAAATAAAAAAATCAAGGAAAATGCAAAATAAAATTAATCTCAGCAATAGGTCGCTATTGACGAGGTGTGGGACCAGAGAACCTGGAGTTGTCCTGAAGGTTGCAGGGCCCGGCACAGCCCAATCCTGAGAGCAGCTGGATACAGTTCCATCTTTTTCCAAAGTGTGTGGAGCGACATACTGGAACTGGAACTGTCTCCCATAGTAGCAGTCCCTTCCTTTGCTGCACTTCCCACCCCATATCTGTGCACACTGGGAATGGGTTACAGAATGGCCACATATAGACCTCAGCAATGCATACAGCAGACGAGACCCAGACAGCTGGAGCTCCTCGCCCAGTCTGACCAGAACAGCCTTGTCCATTTGTTCACCGGGACCAGACAAATAATTGTTTTCAAGATGTGTGAGGGTGTGTAAAATTTGTTGAAAAACACATCCTTAATATACCGTCCCACATTTAAAAACTAGATTTCAGACTCTCAAAGGGCAAAGCTTCCATTTGATTCCATAAGGTAGGAAAGAGCTGGAACTGGTAATAGAGCATAGAATCATATTTTAACGCCCTGTGTTAATTCTATGTTTTGTTAGTTGCCGTTGAGTCAGCTCTGACTCATGGAGACCTTATGTGTAACAGAGCAAAACATTGTCCTGTCCTGCACCATTGTCCCGATCATAGAATGGGGCCATTCCCACAGCCTAGGAGATTGTAGCATTAGCACTGTCTTGTTGATGCAGGAAATATAAATTTCCTCTGAAGAAGAAATTCTATGGAGCGATTGTTTTTTCACGGGGAGAGGGAAAAGGCTGACAGCGATGTTTTATTTGATTAAGTCACTTAAACTGTGTGGAAATGATTATCTTCAATTTGCAGATGAGGCAGCTGACGCTCAAGAAGGACAATTACTCTAGATTTGTTTGACTCCAAATTCAGGATCATTCTAATTCAATATACTACCTTTCAGAAGTTTCTGCCGTTTAAGCAATTTCTTTAATGAAAATAAAGCCAAAAAAAACAAACTTGTTGCCGTCGAGTTGATTCTGACTCATAGCAACCCTCTTCAAAAAATGTTTAGAAGTCTTAATCAGTTTTTAACCTTTTATTTTAAACCATTTCAAACTTACTATAAGAACAGCATAAGTCACTCTGCTACATCCTTCACCCAGAGTCCCCAACTCATAACATTTTCCCACATCTGCCTTTTCATTTTCTCTCTCTCTCTGCCTCATTCTTTCTCTGTATGTATACTTGCTTATTTCTGAATTTTTCCTGAACTGTTTGTTAGTTGTAGACTGATGCCCCGTTAGCCTCTAATGTTTCAGAGTGTATTTCCTAACAAAGACATTCTCCTGTGTAATGGCAGTACAACCATTGATACAGTGTTACTATTTAATTCATAGAGGCTGTTTAGTAATAATGCTGTCCATAAATTTAAGATCTGATCAAGGACCACTAAGAATAATGCCCTCCACAAATCTGGGATCTGATCAAGGACCACTAAGAATAATGCCCTCCGTAAATCTAGGATCTGATCAAGGACCACTAAGAATAATGCCCTCCATAAATCTAGGATCTGATCAAGGACCACTAAGAATAATGCCCTCCATGAATCTAGGATCTGATCAAAGACCACTAAGAATAATGCCCTCCATAAATCTAGGATCTTATCAGAGACCACGTGCTACACACAGTTGTCAGATCTTGTTAGTCTCTTCCAATTTAAAACAACTCCTCAGTCTTTGTCTTTTAAGACCTTGTCCTTTTTGAAGAGTTTCCTTATGATTAGATTCAGGTTACTCTTACTTCCTTTACATGTTAACTTGCTTACTTTGGACATGTTATCAGGAGGGTCCAGTCCCTACAGAAGAACATCATACGTGATAAAGTAGAGGGTCAGCGAAAAAGAGGAAGACCCTCAGTGAGATAGACTGACACAGTGGCTGCAACAACAGGCTCAAACATACCTACAATTGTGAAGACGGTGCAGGACCACCAACGGTTTCATTCTGTTATACATGGGGTTGCTATGAGTCAGAGACGGTTCAGCTGGACTGCACCTAACGACAGTGACAGCAACAAGATTCAGGTTATGCCTTTTGGGCAAAGATACCTCAGGAATAAGACTACGGAGGCACGCAATATTGACATGTCCAGACAGTGATGACAACCCTTATCACTTGGTTAAGATAAAAAAAAAAAAGTTTTTTTTTTTTTTCAGTGCCTGTCAAATTTCTCCACTGTAAAGTTAATTAACAAGTATTTTCTATTTGTTATTGAGAAATAAGTATTTTGTGGAAAGGCATTGAGACTATTTAGAGATCCTGTTCTTTGCTCCCCAGGATCTTGATGATTCTTGCCTGACTCAGTTTTCCCTGTGATGGTTCTTGCCTGACTCAGTTTTTCCTGTGAAGATTGGCAAATTGTGATTTTTCTAATACCATCTTTTTTCTGTGTTTATTAATTGACACCCCGCTATGAAATAGATCTTTCTCTTCTCGCCATTTGTTTGTCTGTCTGTTTATCTATCTTTATGTTCCTACGATCTTGAATCCCTATTTTACTCAACAGCTTAAAGTCCATTAATATTGTTTTGTATTTTGCTTCTCAAATTGTCCCAAACATGACCAGTGGGAGCTTCTTTAAGCTCACTCCTCTTTTTATCAAGTCCCCAACATTGTTTGAGCTCTTCGTTACTCCCTGGCACAGGAGATGTTCCAAGCTATCTCATACTTAACTGGCTCCAATCTTGGAGTCAGTCATTTTCTCCAAAAAGCTGTGGCTCCATTTAATGAAAATGGCATTTAGAAGCCAAGACCTGGGCACTGGAAATCCTCATTGATGCAAGGGTGTAATGACGTACTTCTAGGCACTTTCAGAAGTCCCTGGGTGGTACAAGTGGCTAATGTGCTTGACTGATAACTCAAAGGTTGGAGGTTCAAGTCTACCCAGAGGTGCCTTGGAACAAAGGCCTGGTGATTTACTTCTGAAAAACCAGCCTCTGGAAACCCTGTGGAGCACAGTTCTATTCTGACACACAATGGGGTCGTCACGAGTCAGAGCTGACTTGACAACTGGTAAAACTGGTAGGCCCTTTTAGGGGTCAGAGCTAGGAAAATATATGTCTGTGTTCACCTGTATTCTCAAACACAAACTCACTCTCACTGGCTCATGATCACACATACAAGCACGTCTATATTTCAGTTTTTTAAAATATGTACTAAGGAATTAAAAACCCTGAGTTCACCCTATCCCCAATTCCAATCCAGCACCACAGAATCTGTTTTTTGCATACTTGTAACTTTGATCTCCAACTGTGAGAAAGCTGGATCCCATTAAACTTGATTTACTCATTTTATTTTCTCAATCCCTCTATGTGTAGCCATTCTCCCCCATAGTCCCCAGCCAAAGTCCCAGCCACAGGGCATGGCCCTACCTCCCACCAATGTAGCCTTGACCTCTGGGAAGGAAGAAGAAGCTCTTGATGGATTTTGTTACCTTTAAAAGCCTTGTTGTGTTGGGAGACAGTTGAGCGGTGGTCCTTGGAGTCTAACTGTAGCTCCAGTGCTGCCTGACTTCGTGACCTTGGGCAACGTGTTGGACTTCTCCGGGTCTCACCTGCTTTCTTTGAAATAGGCATAATAACTGCCTACTTCCAAGGGTTGTTGTGAGCATTAAATGATAACCCACTGCTATCGAGTCAATTCTTGCTTTCTTTGAAATAGGCATAATTGCCTACTTCACAGGGTTGTTGTGAGCATTAAATCATAATCTACATAAAATATTCACCATTATACCTGGTACATTATAAGTATTCTCTCAGTGTTATCTTTTTTATTATTTCAGTCAGGGTCCCAGTAGGAAACAGATGGCACACTCCAATTAAGCTGCTCAAGAAGGGTTTGATAAAGGGGCCACTTTTAAAGGTGTGGGCAGAGTGGACGGGAACTATGAAGGATATTGCAACACACAGGATTTGTGATAATGAAACTTACCATTCTTAAGCCTACAGGGGAGAGTGGTTAGAAAAAGTGCTGTGGACAGGGCCCCTGGAGGGGAACTGTGACTTTGGAACTTTGGTCAAAGGCTGCAGCTCTCCTGCTATAAGCAGCAAGAAAGGAGCTGGGGAGGAAACACTCTGAGCTCTCTCCCTCTTCTCTCTCTCTCTTTTTTTATTGTACATTAGATGAAGGTTTACAGAGCAAAATGGTTTCTCATTAAACAATTAATACACATATTATTTTGTGATATTGGTTGCCCGCCTCACAACATGTCAACACTCTCCACTTCTTGACCTTGGTTCCCCTATATCAGCTTTCCTGTCGCCTCCTGTCTTCTCGTCCTTGTCCCTGGGCTGGTGTGCCCATTTAGTCTCATTTTGTTTTATGAGCCTGTCTAATCTTTGGCTGAAGGGTGAACCTTGAGAGTGACTTCAGTACTGGCTCTAAGGGTGTCTGGGGGCCATACTCTTGGGGTTTCTCCAGTCTCTGTCAGACCAGTAAGTCTGGTCTTTTTTGTGTGTGTGAATTAGAATTTTGTTCTACTTTTTCTCCAGCTCTGTCCAGGACCCTTTATTGTGATCACTGTCGGAGATGTCAGTGGTGGTAGCCAGGCACCATCTAGTTGTGCTGGCCTCAGTCTGGTGGAGGCTGTGGTAGTTGTGGTCCGTTAGTCCTTTGGACTAATGTTTCCCATGTCGCTTTGTTTTTCTTCATTCAACCTTACTCCAGACGGGGTGAGATCAGTGGAGTATCTTAGATGGCCGTTCACAAGCTTTTAAGAAAAAAAAAAAAAAGACCCCAGGCTCTAGTCACCAAAGTAGGATGTAGAACATTTTCTTTATAAATGGTGTTCTGCCAATCGAGCTGGATGTTCCCTGAGACCATGGCTCCCAGCCCTCAGCCCAGTAAATTGGTCCAGCCCAGGAAGTTTGGCGTGTCTGTGAAGCTTCAGTGACCTTGCCTGCTCATGTCGTGCGGACTTCTCCAGTATTGTGTACTGTCTTACCCTTCTCTAAAGTTACCACTTATTTATTGTTTAGTTAGTGTTTTTTCCTCCCTACCACTCTGCTCCCTTGTAACCATCAAAGATTGTTTCTTTCTGTGTGTAAACTTTTTCACGAGTTTTTATAATAGTGGTTTCATACGGTATTTGTCTTTTTGTGACTGATTTATTTCGCTCAGCATAATGCCCTCTAGATTCATCCATGTTGTGAGATGCTTCGCAGATTTATCGTTGTTATTTATTGTTGCATAGTATTCCATTGCTTGTAGTTCCATAGTTTGTTTATCCGTTCATCTGTTGATGGGCACTTAGGTTCTTTCCATCTTTTTGTTATTATGAATAATGCTGCAGTGAACATGGGTGTGCATATGTCTATTTGTGTGACAGCTCCTATTTCTCTAGGATATATTCTTAGGAGTGGGATTGCTGGATCATGTGGTATTTTTATTTCTGGCTTTTCAAGGAAGTGTCATTATCCTTTCCCAAAATGATTGTACCATTTTACATTCCCACCAGCAGTGCATAAGAGTTCCAAGCTCCCCACAGCCTCTCTGACATTTTTTATTTTTTTATTTTTTGGATTAGTGCCAGTAATGGTGGGGTGAGATGGTATCTCATTGGAGTTTGAATTTGCATTTCTTAAATGGCTAGTGATTGTGCACATTTTCTCATGCGTCTGTTACCCGCCTGAATGTCTTCTTTGGTGAAGGGTCTGTTCATATCTTTTGCCCCCACCCCTGTTTTTTTTTTAATTTTTAAAATTTTGCTTTAAGTGTAAGTTTACAGCCGAAGTTAATTTCTCAAAAATTTATACACATATTGTTTTGTGACATTAGTTGCAATCCCCACAATGTGACAGCACACTCCTCATTTCCACCCCAAATCCCCTTTGTCCATTCAACCAGTTCCTGTCCTTTGCTGCCTTCTTATCTAGCTTTTGGACAGAAGCTACCCATTTAGTCTTGTATATCCTGCTTGAACTAAGAAGCACATTCCTCATGTGTATCATTTTTTGTTTTATAGTACTGTCTAATCTTTGTCTGAAGAGTGGGGTTCCGGAATGGTTTTAGTTCTGGTTAACAGTTCATCTGGGGGCCATAGTTTCAGGGGTTCCTCCAGTATCTTTTAGACCATTAAGTCTGGTCTTTATATGTGAATTTGAGTTCTGTTCTACATTTTTCTCCTGCTCTGCCCAGGTCTCTCTGTTGTGTTCCCTGTCAGGGCAATCATTGGTGGTAGCTGGGTACCATCGAGTTCTTCTGGTCTCAGGCTGGTGGAGTCTTTGGTTCATTTGCCCATTTTTTATTTGGATTATTTGTCTTTTTATTTTAGAGGTGTTAGATTTTCCTATAGATTTTAGAGATTAGAACTTTGTTGGATTTGTCATAGCCAAGAATTTTTTCCCAGTGTGAAGGCTGTTTTTTTACTCTCTTGGTGAAGTCTTTTGATGAGCATAAGTGTTTAAAATTTTTAGAAGATTCCAGTTATCTGGCTTATCTTCTCGTGTTTGTGTATTGTTGGCTATGGTTTGTATCCTATTTATGCCATGTATTAGGTCCTATGAGTCAGAATTGACTCGACGGCAGTGGGTTTGGTTTTTTTTTTTTTAATTAGGTCCTCTGGCATCGACCCTAGTTTTTTTTTTCTTCTATGATCTTTATAGTTTTTGGTTTTATATGTCAGTCTTTGATCCATTTTGAATTAGTTTTTGTGTATGGTATGAAGTATGGGCCCTTTTTTTTTTTTTTTTTTACAGATGGACATTCAGTTTTGCCAGCACAATTTGTTAAAAAGACTGTCTTTTTCCCCATTTAATGGACTTTGGACTTTTGCTGGATATCGGGTGACCATAAAACCAAAAACCAAACCCGTTGCCATTGAGTGGATTCTGAATAGTGACCCTATAGGACAGAGTAGAACTGCCCCATAGAGTTTCCAAGGAACACATGGTGGATTTGAACAGTGGACCCTTTGGTTAGCAACCATAGCACTTAGCCACTATGCCACCAGGGTTTCCATAAGTTAATGGATTTACATCTGGGTTTTGTTCCATTGGTCTATGTGTTTGTCATTGTACCAGTATCAGGCTCTTTCGACTACCATAGCTGTATAGTAGGTTCTGAGATCAGGTAGTGCGAGTTCTCGTACTTTGTTCTTTTTCTTCAGTAATGCTTTACTTATCCAGGGCCTCTTTCCTTTCCATATAAAGTTAATGATTAGTTTTTCCATCTCGTTAAAGAATGCTGTTGGGAACACAATAGAGAACCCCTGAGGGAGCAGGAGAGCAGTGGGATGCAGACCCCAAATTCTCATGAAAAGACCAGACTTAATGGTCTGACTGAGACTAGAAGGACCCCAGTGGTCATGGCCCCCAGACCTTCTATTGGCCCAGGACAGGAAGCATTCCCGAAGCCAACTCTTCAGACATGGATTGGACTGGACAATGGGTTGGAGAGGGATGCTGGTGAAGAGTGAGCTTCTTGGATCAGGTAGACATGAGACTATGTTGGTATCTCCTGCCTGGAGGGGAGATGAGAGGGTAGGGGGGTTAGAAGCTGGCAAAATGGATATGAAAAGAGAGATTGGAGGGAGGGAGTGGGCTGTATCATCAGGGGGAGAGTAATTGGGAGTATATAGCAAGGTGTATGTAAGTTTTTGTGTGAGAGACTGACTTGATTTGTAAACTTTCACTTAAAGCACAATAAAAATTATTTAAAAAAAGAATGCTGTTGGTATTTGGATCAGGATTCATCGTATTTGTAGATTGCTTTGGGTAAAATTGACATTTTCACAATATCAAGTCTACCTATCCATGAGCATGGTATGTTTTTCCATCTATGTAGATCTCTTTTGGTTCCTTGCAGTAGCGTTTGGTAGTTTTCTTTGTATAGGTCTTTTATGTCCATGGTTAGATTTATCCCTAAGTATTTTTTTTTTTTAGTGCTGTTTATAGTGGTGGAAACCCTAGCGGCATAGTGGTTAAGAGCTATGGCTGCTAACCAAAAGATCGGCAGTTTGGATCCACCAGGAGCTCCTTAGAAACCGTATGGGGCAGTTCTCCTCTGTCCTGTAGGGTCACTGTGAATTGGAATTGACTCGATAGCAACATTTCTTTTTTTTAATACAGTATTTCTTTCCTTTTTGTAGTTCTCTTTATTGGTGTATGGGAATCCAACTGATTTTTGTATGTTTATCTTATTTTCTACTACTCTGCTGAATCTTTCTATTAGTTTCAGTAGTTTTCTTGTGGAGTCCTTTGATTTCTCTGTGTATAGCATCATATCATCCACAAAAAAGTATAGTTTTACTTCTTCCTTACCAATTTGGATGCCCTTTATTTCTTTTTCTTGCCTTATTGCTCTAGCTAGAGCTTCTAGCACAATGTCAAATAGAGCTCTCTCTCTTTCCTCCCTCTAATTGGCAAACCCAACCAGACCCAGAGCTCACTGATATTATTCAGATGGGTCAGCCTTCTTGCAGGAGGGACAAGAGAGTGGAGTGAAACTAAAGGGCCAAATGGAAGCTATTCTGCACAATTGTTCAACTTTCTGGGTAGATTATTGTCTTTGCAAAACTGGTACCTGATTCTGATGGAGTTCTGGTAATAGGGCTTGAGTACTTTCCAGTGTTCGGGATAGACTCAGACCTAGACTTCATGAGAAAGAAAATGTCTGGGTGGGAAATATTATCAGGAGAGCAAGTGTTGTGAGGATTGTGAGAGTTGGGAGTCTAGGAAGAATGAGGTGAAGATTTGAACACCTGGTATTGTTCAAAGTCGACAGAGAGGAAGAAGTACTTTGTGCTTGGCAAATTGTTCTCTGCAGAAAGAGAAGAAATAGGTGTCTTATTCATCTGGTGCTGCCATAACAGAAATACCACAAGTGAATGGCTTTAACAAAGAGAAATTAATTTTCTCACAGTTTTAGTAGGTTATAAGTCCAAAATCAGGGTGTCAGCTCCAGGGGGAGGCTTTCTCTCTCTGTTGGCTCTGGAGCAAGGTCCTTGTCTTCAATCTTCCCCTGGTCGAGAAGCTTCTCAGGTCCAGGCACCCTGTGTCCAAAGGATGCGCTCTGCTCCTGGTGCTGCTTTCTTGGTGGTATGAGGTCCCCTACTCTCTGCTTGCCTCCCTTTACTTTTATCTCTTGAGAGATAAAATATGGTGCAAGCCACACCCCAGGGAAACTCCCTTTACCTTGGATCAGGGAGGTGACTTGGGTAAGAGTGGTATTATAATCCCACCCTAATCCTCTCAACATAAAATTACAATCACAAAATGGAGGACAACCATACATGGCCTAACCAAGTTGATGCACACATTTTGAGGGGGGGGGGACATAATTCAATCCATGACAGTAGGGGTGGCACACAGGTGCATTGTCACTGGAGATCCTTCCAGGTGCTTGTCAATTAGTTCCTAGGCCAGGCCTGGGGAATCCCATTCAGCCTGGGCCAGGTGTACATACGCTGGATCACTCCTTCTGCTTGTGACTGGTCAGAATATCCAGAAATGTGCTCACCTGAAGAGGGAGCTGGAGAGATGGAATTCAGAAGCCCATCATAATATGAGCTATTAGAAAAAAAAATTGCCCAAGAGTGGTCTTCTGAACAACAAAGAAGTGGGAGGGAAAGGAAAAGAAAGTTCACATGCTTCAAGTGTAGGTGCGTTCTCAGTACATGTTTGCTGAGTGAATGAATTTGAAAGACACAAAAGGAGTGTTGGGGAGAAGACTGTGTGTGCCTTACTGGAAACGACACAGCTGCCCTTATTTCTCATTCTTTCTCCATGAAGCAGCTCTGAGCACTGACTCCAAGACATCCCTGGGCCTGCTGGAGAGGGCTTGGCATGGCACAGTGATTAAGAGCTAGGGTTCTGGAAAAAACCTGCTCACATTCAAGTCCCAGGTCAACCTCTCCATGATGAGTGACCTTGGGCAAAGACCGGTGACCTTCTGAGCTTCAGCTTCATCATTGGAAAAATCAGGGGTGATCGTAGTCCCTAAGGTCAGCTGTTAGCTTCATCATTCATGCTTCTTGATACCCTGTTACAGCATTCAGGTCTGCTTGTTAGTGCAGTTGGTGCTCTTCCCCCGTTCCTTCCTTCTATACTCTGGATTACAAGTGTCTTAAGGGCCAGTGCTCAGTTCTATGTGGATGATCAGAATGTGTGTTTGAATTGAGTTAAATTTCAACCTTCTGTTCTGCTAGACACGGCTCACTGGTAGGAAAGAGAAGTGGTTGGGGTCATGGCGGAGGGTGGCCACATTGCTGAAGGCAGGGCTTCCAGCTGATTCCAACTGGTTCGATCATGGCCAAGAAGCAAAACCAGAACAGATCCAAATTTTTACAATTTGGGTGGTCTGAAATGATAACTGGAACGGAAAAAGTCATGGTCGAAGCCCTGGAATAAGAGACTTGGAAGAGGCATAGAAGGCCCTTTCAGGAGCCTAATGCGTGAGATTGGATTACTGCCAAGACTGTGGAGAGTGATACACATTCAAAGCAGTGCAGTTGGCTGCCATCTTTGAGTGAGGCACCACTGTTTCTCACTGTGCTCAAAATCTGACATTCAAGAGATTTGGTTTCTATGCCATGCGTTCACTGCCCTTATTTTCTAATAGGGAGATTAAGTTTCTTGCAAGGCCTTGACCAGTAATTTTTCCCCTTCCAGTTACCTTTTCAGTTCACCCAAATTCCAAACATTTGGACCTGTTCTGGTGTCATTTCCTTGGCCATGACTGAACCAGGAAGAACCAGTTTGAAGCCCTGCCTAAAGATGTGATGTGGGTTCTGTATGTGGTACTGAAGAGTAATTGACCATAAATGATATCCATAAATATTATTTACCCAAAAGGAACTTCTGATCCCCACTTCCTTTGATGACTCCCCTTGAAGAGTTTTTCTGGGAGGACCGTGATTGTATTTATGTATGCATTTATTAGTAACATATTTTTTAACATTGAAAATTGTTACAGATTTTTCATAGATCAGTGTTCAGCCTGATGAATTTTCACAAACTGAGCACACTCATGTCAACCACATCAAGAAACAGAACATGACCAGCACCTCAGTACTACCCTGATGCTCATTAGTTGTTTTTTGTACTTTATATAAATGGAAATATAAAGCCTCTATTGTTTCTGTTTGGCTTTTTTGTTTTGTTTTGGCTCAGCATTATGTTTGCAAGATTCATCTTCTTGGTTACATGCAGTCATATTTTGTTTATTCTCATTGCTGTATAAGCAGTAGCTCTCAATGCAAGGAGATTTGGTCCCCCAGAAAGCACTTGACAATACCTGGAAATGCTTTTGGTTGTCACAACTAGTAGGGTGCTACTGGCATCTTTCGGGTAGAAATCAGGGATGTTGCTAAACCTCCTACAATGCATGGAACAGCCCCCACAGCAAGGAATTATCTAGCACAAAGTACCAATAGTGCTGAGGTTGATAAACCCTGCTATATCGTAACTGTTGATGGGCACTTGGGTGGTTTTCAGTTTGGGGCTATTATGAATAGCTGCAATGAATATTGTACCATATGTGTAAACATGTACACATTTCTGTTGAGTGAATACCTGGAAATGGAATTGCTGAGTCATAGAGTATGCATATGTTCAGCTTTAGTAGATACTATAAGTTTTCCAAAGTTACACCAATTCCCACTTCCGCCTTCATTGTTTGAAAGTTCGGGTTGTTGCACATCTGCACCAATACTTGATATTTTCTGTCTTTAGCTCATTTATTTTTTTTTTTATCCATTCCCTACACTCTCCTCTCATTCAGCTTGTGGCACACACCAGATAAGCAATACATCAGTGTTTGTTGTTAAAAATCCCGTTCCATATTTTGTGAAAGATGGAGATTATGCACAGGTGTGGAAGCTGTGTTCTGTAAGTTAATTACTGCTCTGGTAATTGTGTTGCCAGGTAGAAACCCCGGTTCCACGTAGCACAGCTCATCTCAGGCAATAAATGAGAGACTGAGGTGGGAGAATAGGAAGGCACCTTTATTTTGTTACACAAGGAAAGGAACAGTCAGGGCTACTGCTGCCAAGACTGCTCAGTGAGGGCAGGGAGGGAGGTTACTTTTAAGGGGTTTATAAGTAGGAAGTTACATCAGCAACATTTTTAATCATACCACGTAGGTGCAATGGGGTTTACATATAACTTCATGCATCACGTGTTCAGAAAATGGCTGTTAAACTCCTCCCAGAGGTGGGGAAGTTACTACTTGTGAGGTACTTAATGAGCTAAAAGGTTATCTTGAATGTCAGCATGCCACCTAAACCGATTTCTGCCAATTTCCTCTAGATTGGGGCAGCAGTTAAGGAGAGGGGTACCAGGATTTTAATGTAAAGCTGTGGGGCATGCCAGGCAAGCTGCTTGAGGCAGTGGAGTTTTCCGCAGCCTGGGGGACCTCTGTCTTAAGTAGGGTTTCTCTTATTTGAATAATAGCACAAGCATGTTTCTTTATATTCATGTTCTTCCATTCTTCCTAAGGTTAGAGATTAGCTTTCCTTTGTAAATTTTGCTCCAGGAATCAGATTATCTACCATTTGAGTTCCTGTTTATTATTTTCAAATTCTATAGTATTGTTTATCCCAAAACGTTGTCTTTTTCTTACACTATTTATAGGAAAGTAGAGCAACTGAAAGGAGCCCTGATGGTACAGTGCTTAAAGCTATCTGAAAGGTCAGAGGTGCTGCGGGAAAACGTGGAGAAAGTTGTGGCAATCTGCTTCCGTAGAGATTTACAGCCTCAGAAACCATATGCGGTCACTATGAGTCGCTATGGGTTGTTGTTGTTCGATCACGGGAGATCATAGAAGAAAAATCAAGTTTGTTCTCAAAGTTTGGTCCCAGAACCAGCTGCATAAGCATTACCTGGAACCTTGTTAGAAATGCAGATATCATCATCATCATCACTGAGCCCTACTGGGAAGCTACTGAATGAGAATCTCAGGGGTTGGGACCCTGCAGGCTGTATTTTAATAACCCCTCCAGGTAATGAGATGTCAAACTAATCCCTGATCTGGGCTATCCTTATCCCCGAGCTACTAGGAGATTGCTGTCTATAGGCATGAGCTTTAACGTTTTCGTAGTTGAATACTTCCTGTACTGTCTTTTGTAGGTATTTGCTTAGCATCATTCAGCATCCGAAAGTGTTTCACTGATACATTTGCCACTTCAAAATCAGGTGCAGATCACTTCAGCGCATGCTGTGGTGACAGGGTCTAGCATGACCAACCTCTGGACCCGCCACTTGGGTCTTTAAGATTCTACATTTTAGGTTTTTCTCCCCGCCCTGAGATGAGAGTTTAAAATAATGCTTTGAGCTCCGTGTTCCAGACAACTTCTTCTGTTGCTAATTAGAGGTATGGTGTAGAAAGAAAAACGATTGGGTCCCAGGAGGAGCATTTTCCCCAGTAAACCCCTTTGGAGGATTCATCAGTTATGGGAGACTTGTTGTTTAGTTAAAAGATGTGCTAAGGAAATGTCTTCTTTCTCCATTTCTTTATCATCATGGCTATCATTAAAAAAAAAAAAGAAAAAGAAAACCTCCGTTTATAAACCATCTGCCCACACAGAACAGAACTACTTAATTGGCTGTCCAGAGTGAATTGGATTGCCACCAGGCTCTACTGTCCCCTGAATTACCCTTAGTTCAAGGGAATAAACAAATCCCTGTATTTTATAATTAAGAATGAATTCCTGAGTCATCCGACCTGCTCCAGTAGCGACACAAACACTCAAAAATGCCTTTCCAAAGAAGAGCCATCAGTTGATACAACCTCACCTCGTTTACCTAACATTTTCTGTCCATAAAATTTCCATGCTGCTTCAGCAGACTATCAGAGCCAGTCCCCTCTGGGGCCTTTTTTCTAGTTTTGAACTTCACAAATCTAGTGCTTTCTACTCAAACCTATATCCCCTCCAGTTCTTCCCCATCTAAAGGATTACAGTTAATTGGAACTACAATAATGAGCCCCAGAGCAATTATGACAATGTAATGAAGTTAAAAAAGAAGTTGGCATAGTGCATGTAATTATACAGAGGAAAAATGCATGAGGCAGTGTGGACAGAAGTCAGTAAGCTAGCCCAGAAGAGTATAATGCTAGTAGTTGTTCTTATTAGCTGACCCTGATTCTTGGTGACCCCATGCACAATGGAATAACACCCCGCCCAGCCCTGTGCTATTCCCCATGATTGGTCTGAAATTGGACTGTTACGATCCATAGAATTTTCTTTCATTTGCTCATCTTTGGAATTCGATCACTAGGCTTTTCTTCCTAGTCCATCTTATTCTGGAAGCCCCACTGAAACCTGCACAGCATCATAGCAGCACGTAAGCCTTCACTGACAGCCGAGAGGTGGCTACACATCAGCAGGAATGGAACCAGGTCTCCTGCACGGAAGGCAAGAGTTCTCCCACTAATCCCCCAATGCCCGTTCTGTACGGTGTTAGTACTAGTCCTGTAAAACAACACATCCCGGTAACTAGAAGTCTGCTTAAAAGCAAAAATCACAGCAGGCTCTGTTGCAGCCTATAAATAAAGACATTGGGCAAATATGGGTATGGACCCTTTATTTTCCTAGTTGAGAATTGCACTTTCCAAATGCCTAGTTGATTGTGGACCCATTCAGCAAATGCTGAGCACAGTGGGTACCAGCCCCTGCTCAGGTTGTTGGGGATACTGAGATGAGCAGGAGACAAAAGTCCCTCCTCTCCCAGAGCTCATTTCCAACTATGACTGGTCCTTAGAGATTGTGGTCACTGAGTGTTTTATCTACTGCCATGCCAGAGAGGTTCTCACAGCTCTCCCTGGGCAATCTCTCCATACTGAACTTTCCTGCTGTTATGTTCTTGCTCCTCGTAATTCTCCAAATGGAATGGCTGCCCTCTCCTCACAGAGTATCTATATCTAACCATGTGCAAGTGCTTTCTAACCATCCCAGCTACACGGAAACATTTTCCACTCGGAGATGTCTGATCCCTCAACTGGAGTGATCCACAACTTTATTAGTTTCCTGTGACTGCCGTAACAAAGTACCACAAACTGGGTGACGTAGAATAAATTTATTGTCTCACAATTCTGGAAGGTAGAAATCTGAATTCAGGTGTTGGCAGGGTGAGGTTTTTTCCAGGATCCTTCCTCATCTCTTCCAGGTTCTGGTATCCCCAGTTGTTCTTGGTTTGTGGCAGCCTAACTCCAATCTCTGCCTCCAGTTCACGTGACGGTCCTGACTCTGTGTCTCTTCTCTCTTACGGATGGCCGTCACGTTGCACTAGAGCCCACCCTACTCCAATATGACCTCAGATTAAGTGTTTGCATGTGCAAAGATGTCCTTTCCAAATGAGGTCATATTCCCAGGTACTGGGGGTTAGGACTTCAGTATACCTTTTGGGTGACACAGATCAACCCAGAACAATTGCTTCCCCTGTTTTGTCAGCTGTATTGTCAATTATATGCACCTGAATCCTAGTGGAGATATCATCTCCTGCAGACCATAGGTCTAACCTCACACTTCCTGGATTCCATCCTTGTGCTTATCAGACAAACTTTGTTATAGTTGTTGTTAGTTGCCATCAAGTCAGTGCAGAGTAGAACTGCTCCATAGGATTTTTAAGGCTGTGACCTTTTGGAAGCAGATCACCAGGCCTGTCTTCTGAGGCACCTCTGGGTGGGTTCAAACTGCCAACCTTTTGGCTAGTAGTTGAGCACTTAACCTTTGCATCACCCAGGGATTCCTGAATAAACCTCGTTGTTGTTGTTATGTACTATCAAGTTGATTCCTACTCATAGCAGCCCTATAGGACAGAGTAGAACTGCCCTATAGGGTCTCCTAGGCTGTAATCATTACTGGAGCAGATTGCCAGATCTTTTCTCCCTCAGAGCGGCAGGTGGATTCAAGCCATGGCCTTTGGGTTAGCGGCAGAGCACTTACGTGTTGCACCACCAGGGCCCCTTCAGACAAATCTTATACATACTGAATTTTAGCTACAACGGACCATAGAGAACATCCTTTATAAAGATAAGGCAGGTGGGAGACTGAGATCATGTAATCAGTTAAAGATGGAAAAGTGACAGGAATCCATGTCTCCTGGTTTTTGTACCACACCCTATTATTATGGGAGTTGACAGGCAATCCTTTGATAAACATAAGAAAACACATCTTGCCCAGCGTCCCCCAGAAATTTGATTATTTGGTTAAAAGTTGTGTGTGTGTTTAACATCATATAATCTATCTGATCAATCAACCTGCTTAGAGTTTTTGGTTTGTCAAGAGAAAAGATACTAGTTGCTCCATTCCCAATACCAGTTAAGACTGAATTTCTCCATGGATGCCTGGAACCATCTGCGGTCTGTGGACTCTAGTTATTCATTCATTCATTCTACACACATAAACAGGTAAATCAATGACATGAAGAAGTTAATGCACATACTTCTACCCATTATAAGGTAAGAAGGGTTGAGGGAATGGAAAAATAAGCCTAGACTCTCACTAATTCCCAGTCCTTTAATTCCATAGTGACTTTGGAACTTTAAATCCTCCTGCTTCTGACTTTACTTTAAAAAAGATGAAGAAGTGTCTATTCATATCTTTTTCCCATTTTTTAATTGCGTTATTTGTCTTTTTGCAGTTGAGTTTCTGTAGTATCATGTAGATTTTAGAGATCAGGCGCTGATCAGAAATGTCATAGCTAAAAACTTTTTCCCAGTCTGTAGGTAGTCTTTTTACTCTTTTGGTGAAGTCTTTGGATGAGCATAGGTGTTTGATTTTTAGGAGCTCCCAGTCATCTAGTTTTTCTTCTACATTCTTTATAATGTTTTGTATACTGTTTATGCCATGTATTAGGGCTCCTAACATTGTCCCTATTTTTTCTTCCATGATCTTTATCGTTTTAGATTTTATATTTAGGTCTTTGATCCATTTTGAGTTAGTTTTTGTGCATGCAGTGAGGTATGGGTCTTGTTTCCTTTTTTTGCAGATGGATATCCAGTTATGCCAGCACCATTTGTTAAAAAGACTGTCTTTTCCCCATTTAACTGTTTTGGGGCCTTTGTCAAATATCAACTGCTCATACGTGGATGGATTTATGTCTGGATTCTCAATTCTGTTCCATTGGTCCATGTATCTGTTGTTGTGCCAGTACCAGGCTGTTTTGACTACTGTGGCGGTGTAATAGGTTCTAAATTTGGATAGAGTGAGGCCTCCTACTTTGCTCTTTTTCAGTAATGCCTTATTTATCCAGGCCCTCTTTCCCTTCCATATGAAGTTGGTGATTTGTTTCTCCATCTCATTAAAGAATGTCGTTGGGATTTGAATTGGAATTGCATTAAATGTATAGATTGCTTTTGGTAGAACAGACATTTTTATAATGTTAAGTCTTCCTATCCACGAGCAAGGTATGTTCTTCCACTTATGTAAGTCTCTTTTGGTTTCTTGTAGAAGTGTACTGTAGTTTTCTTTGTATAAATCTTTTACATCTCTGGTAAGATTTATTCCTAAGTATTTTATCTTCTTGGGGGCTACTGTAAATGGCATTGATTTGGTGATTTCCTCTTTGATGTTCTTTTTGTTGGTGTAGAGGCATCCAACTGATTTTTGTATGTTTATCTTGTATCCCGATACTCTGCTGAAATCTATTAGTTTCAGTAGTTTTCTGGAGGATTCCTTAGGGTTTTCTGTGTATAAGATCATGTCATCTGCAAATAGAGATACTTTTACTTCTTCCTTGCCAATCTGGATGCCCTTTATTTAGCCTAATTGCTCTGGCGAGGACTTCCAGCACAATGTTGAATAAGAGTGGTGATAAAGGGCATCCTTGTCTGGTTCCTGATCTCGTTGGGAATGTTTTCAGGCTCTCTCCATTTAGGGTGATGTTGGCTGTTGGCTTTGTATAGATGCCCTTTATTATGTTGAGGAATTTTCCTTCTATTCCTATTTTGCTGAGAGTTTTTTCATGAATGAGTGTTGAACTTTGTGAAATGCCTTTTCTGTATCAATTGATAAAATCATGTGATTCTTGTCTTTTGTTTTATTTATGTGGTGGATTACATTAATTGTTTTTCTAATGTTGAACCATCCCTGCATACCTGGTATGAATCCCATATGGGCAAAAGATATGAATAGACACTTCACTAAAGAAGACATTCAGGTAGCGAACAGATACATGAGGAAATGGTCACGATCATTAGCCATTAGAGAAATGCAGATCAAAACTACAATGAGATTTCATCTCACTCCAACAAGGCTGGCATTAATACAAAAAACACAAAATAATAATGTTGGAGAAGCTGTGGAGAGATTGGAACACTTGCACACTGCTGGTGGGAATGTCAAATAGTACAACCACTTTGGAAATCAATTTGGCGCTTCCTTAAAAAGCTAGAAATACAACTACCATACAATCCAGCAATCCCACTCCTTGGAATATATCCTAGAGAAATAAGAGCCTTTACACGAACAGATATATGTACACCCGTGTTTATTGCAACACTGTTTACAACAACAAAAACATGGAAGCAACCAAGGTGCCTATCAATGGATAAATGGATAAATAAATTATGGTATATTCACACAATGGAATACTACGCATCGATAAAGAACAGTGAGGAATCTGTGAAACATTTCATAACATGGAGGAACCTGGAAGGCATTATGCTGAGTGAAATTAGTGAATTGCAAAAGGACAAATATTGTATAAGACCACTATTATAAGAACTTGAGAAATAGTTTAAACTGAGAAGAAAACATTCTTTTGTGGTTACGAGAGGGGGAGGAAGGGAGGGTGGGAGAGGGTTATTCACTGAGTAGTTAGTAGATAAGAACTACTTTAGGTGAAGGGAAAGTCAGCACACAATACAGGGGAGGTCAGCACAATTGGACTAAACCAAAAGCAAAGAAGTTTCCTGAATAAACTGAATACTTCGAAGTCAATTGGCATAATAAAATCTATTAAGAAAACATTCTGCATCCCACTTTGAAGAGTGGTATCTGGGGTCTTAAACGCTAGCAAGCAGCCATGTAAGATGCATGAATTGGTCTCAACCCACCTGGACCAAAGGAGAATGAAGAACACCAAGGACACAAGCCGATTACGAGCCCAAGAGACAGAAAGGGCCACATGAACCAGTGACTACATCATCCTGAGACCAGAAGAACTAGATGGTGCCCGGCTACAACGGAAAGCAGTGGGATGCAGACCCCAAATTCTCATAAGACCAGACTTAATGGTCTGACTGAGACTAGAAGGACCCCAGTGGTCATGGCCCCCAGACCTTCTGTTGGCCCAGGACAGGAACCATTCCCGAAGCCAACTCTTCAGACATGGACTGGACAGTGGGTTGGAGGGGGATGCTGGTGAGGAGTGAGCTTCTTAGATCAGGTGGACACTTGAGACTATGTTGACATCTCCTTCCTGGAGGGGAGATGAGAGGGTGGAGGGGGTTAGAAGCTGGAAAAATGGACACGAAAAGAGAGAGTGGACGGAGGAAATGGGCTGTTCATTAGGGGGAGAGTAATTGGGAGTGTGTAGCAAGGTGTATATGGGTTTTTGTGTGAGAGACTGACTTGATTTGTAAACTTGCACTTAAAGCACAAAAAAATTATTTAATAAAAAAAAAAAAAAGATGAAGAAAACCAAATAATCCAGTATCTGATGCTTTGTGAATATCTACAGGGCGAAAGTCTCGTTTGGAGTCTTGAAGCCTTTTCTGGGACACATTGTTCATTAAGACATAGCGCCTTCACCTCATGCTTGGTTTAAATCTGTTGTTATTATTAGCGTGTATTATGCATTTATGGGCTGACAGGTACTTTATGACCAAGATTTACTTTGCCCTTACCCGTTCTGTAGTTGGTCCGTGTTGCCTGGGAGAACTTCTCCACCTGGAGATTTTGGCAGTGTTCCTCTGCCAACAAGTTGAAGTCCAAGTTTTTTTAGCATAAACATGCAAGGTCTCTTTCAACCTGCCATGGCCTTCCTCTCTAGTTTGACTTAGCCTAAAAACCTGAAACCCATTGCCATCAAGTCGATTCCAGCCTGTAGCAACCCTATAGGACAGAGTAGAACAGCCCCGTAGAGTATATAAGAGCAGCTGGTGGATTCGAACTGCCGACCTTTTGGTTAGCCAGTAAGCTCTTAACCACTGTGCCACCAGGGCTCCTGACTTAGCCTGGCAAGCAGCAAATTTGCCCTGTGGTACCGCTTTCTTCCAAAGTTCTTCTTTAGGTTTTGCAGAGTCAAACAAGCACCAATTTACCCCTTCACTCAGGAAAAAAATTTGTCCAGGAATGGTCTTCTGGGCAACAAAGAAAAGAAGTTGGAGGGAAAGGAAATTTCAGAGTGCTTCAAGCCTAGTCTAATTCTCAGAAAATGTATGCTAATTGACTGAATTTGAGAGAAAAGCCTGGAGGTGCTGCGCACATGCAGGACAATCTTTTCCCCCTTTGAATTATTTTTCCATCATCGAGATTCTAAATCCTCTGTCATTTCAGTTAAGGGATGCCCTCTTCATTCTTGGGGCTTTGTTTACATATCTTTACAACTGGAGAAATTCTGAAACAAGTACACAAGATAAAGACTTCTGAATGAAACAAAGGTGGAGCCTTTAAGGCGACCCCAGGGGAAGGTAAACGTGTCTAGCTTGATTAATTGGTGAGTTCTGGAGTCATTGCTTCCATAGTGAGTGACAAGGCCTGGTTGTTAGGCTGGCAGATGTCAGCTTTGTCCTTGTGGTTGAGTGCCAAAGAAAAGTCAGGTAGGGAGGGCTGAGCTGTTCGGTCTCAGTGGCAAAAATCACATGGTATCTGTTCTGGATAAGCAGGTTGTATGACCTATTAGGAAGGAAAGATAACAGGTAACAGCCTTCCTCTAATAGGATAAGCAGCTTTTAAAAAAATTTTGGAAGAGTTTTTAATACCAGCGCCTGAGAGTGGGGGAAGTCAGGCCAAGGACAGTGAAAAGAACAGAGAGGAAAAACAGCTATATATTTCCACACACAAACAATGCAATTTGAAGTATTGGATGGAATACAGAAGTATTATGAAAGTTCCTAATTTGGCCAGTGTGTATTTCTTAATGTAGTACCAATAGTCATGTCTGTCCCCTAAGTGCCTGTAAATCTGAACCTTTGTGTTATTGGCCACTTGGAAATAATCATGTAAACAAACTCAGCTGAAATTTGTTATCCTAATTAAGTTATGGAAACCCTAGTGGCATAGTGGTTAAGAGCTATGGCTGCTAACCAAGAGGTTGAAAGTTCAAATACAGCAGTGCTCCTTGGAAACCGTGCGGGGCAGTTCTACACTGTCCTGTAGGGTCACAATGAGTCAGGATCAACTCAATGGCAATGGGTTTGTTTTTTTGTTTTTTGTAATTAAGTTATATATCTGTGTACCTAACTCTTTGCCAGAGTTAAATTGCAAATGTTTTAATGTTCGTTCTAACCCACAAGGCTTTGCCAATCTAGCTATGAAAAGTACTTCATTGTTTCAAAATAAAGTATTATTGTTAGCTGCTGTACAGTCAGCCCCAACTCATGCTGACCCCAGGTACAATGGGATCGGACCATAGGGTTGTGTGACCCATAGAGATTTTTTTTTAGGTTCCCATTTGACAATTCCACACATATTGTTCAGTGACATTAGTTACATTTATCACAATCTGTCAACATTAAAAAAAAGTTTCCACATGTCTAATTAAGTGACATCGATTACTTTCTTTGAGTTGTGCAACCATTCTCACCCTCCTTTTCTGAGTTGTTCCTCCCCCATTAACATAAATTCACTGACCCCTAATATTTCTAGTTGCTGTTGTCACTTTGATCCCATATAGATAGTTCTTCAAAGAGCATAATGCTCAAGGTTGACCTTTTTTACTAGATAAGCTAGATTATTGTTTGGTTTTAAAAAGACTTCAGGGTATCTTTTTGGTTTAAGGTTTAAAGATTATCTCAGGACAATAGTTTCAGGAGTTCATCTACCCTCCATGGGAGGGATTTCTCCTGGAAGTCTGGATTCCATGAGAATTTGAAATTCTTTTCTGCATTTTCCCCCTGTTCATCAGGATTCTTCTATGGAATCTTTGATCAAAATGTTCAGTAATGATAGCCAGGCACCATCCAGTTCTTCTGGTCTCATGGCAAAGGAGGCAGTTGTTCATGGAGGCAATTAGCCACATATTCCATAAAAAAAAAAAAAATTCCCCTCCTATTGCTGACTGTCCTTCTTCCTCTCTTGCTCCAGGTGAATAGAGATCAAGTGTTGTGCCTTGGATGGCCACTTGCAAACTTTTAAGACCCCAGGCACTACACAAGGAACTAGGAAGTAGAACAGAAGCAGTAAACATGTTATTAGGCCAGTTAACTGTGATGTCCCATGAAACTAAGACCCTAAACCTCCAAACCAAGGAGCAGAATCCCATAAGGTATTTGATTGTGCATAAGCGGCCTCAGCAGCTACTGTTTTTCTTTTGCCATTGTTGTAAATATATCTATCACACAATTTTGCCAATTCAACTTTTTACAGGTGTATAACTTATTGACAGCAGTTATAATTATCGGCTGTGCAACACTACCCTTAATGCAATTTTTCATCTAGGTTATCTAGTTTGTTTTCATATAGTTGTTCATAACATTCTGTCATAATTCTCTTTATTTCCTTTGGGTCAGTTGTAATGTCCTCTTTTTCATTTTTAACTTTGGTTATTTACATCTTTCCTGTTCTTTTCTTATTGACAAATTATGTTAATAGGGCACATGAAATGTAAAGATGTAATTAGTGATAACAACAACCCAAGTGGGGGGAGGGGAGAGGAATGGTGTAGATACAGAGTTTCTTGTATGTTACTGAAGTTAAGTTGGTTCCAACTTACCCAAAATGTTATAAATACAAGCTCTTAAACGTAATATTAATGGCAACCACTAAGAAAATGTATTTAAAAATATACAAAAGGAAAGGAGAGAACCAAAAAGGTGTACTACAATAAACCAATAAAACACAAAAGCAAGTAGTACTAAAGGACAAAGACAAAGAAGGTATAACACACACAAAAAACAAAATGGCAGAAGTAAGTCACTTCTTATCAATACTTACAGTGAATGTAAATGGATTAAATGCTCCAATCAAAAGGCAGAGAGTGGCAGAATAGATAAACAAAACATAGCATGATCCAACTATATGCTGTTTACCAAAGACATACCTTAACTCCAGTGACACAAATAGGTTAAAAGTGAAAGAATGGAGAAAAAAAATTCTGTTCAAGATAAACTAGGTAACTGGGAGCTCCTAAAAATTAAACACTTCTGCTCATCAAAAGACTCCACCAAAACAGTAAATCTCTTTTTCCTACAGACTGGGAAAGTTTTGTTTACAGCATATCCGACAAGGGTCTAATCTCTGAAATCTATAGAATGCTTCAACACCTCAACAACAAAAAGAAAACCCAATTACAAAATGGGCGAAGGATATGAAAAGACACTTTACTAAAGAAGACATTCAGGTAGCCAACAGACACATGAGCAAATGCTCACAATCATCAGCCCATAGAGAAATGCAAATCAAAACTACAATATCACAGCTCAGCATTACTGGCACTAATCAAAAAACAAAACAAAACAGAAAATACCAAATGAAGAGGTTGCGGGTAGATTGGAACTCTTATACTGGTGGGAGTGTAAAATGGTACAACCACTATGGGAAACAATATGGCACCACCTTAAAAAGCTAGAAATAGAAATACCATAGGATCCAGCAATCCCACTCCTAGGACTGTATCCTAGGGAAGTAAGAGCTATCATACAAATAGGCATATGCACACTCATACTCATTGCATTATTCACCATAGCAAAAAGATAAAAAAAACCTAAATGCCCATCAGCAGATGAATGGAGAAACAAATTATGCTACATACACACAATGGAATTCTACCCAACAATAAATCACCATGATGAATCCTCGAAACATCTTACAACATGGATGAATCTGGAGGGCATTGTGCTGAGTGAAATAAGTCAGTCACAAAAGGGCAAATAATATATGATAACACTATTATAAAAACCCAAGAAAAGGTTTACACACAGAAGAAAACAATCTTTGATGTTTACAAGGAGGGAAGGAGTAGGGAGGGAAAATCACTAAGTAGATGGTGGACAAGTGTTAACTTTGGAGAAAAGAAAGACAACACAATATAGGGGAAGTCAGCACAACTTGACCAAGGCAAAGTCATAGAAGCTTCCTAGACACATCTAAACACCTTCAGGGACCGAGTTACTGGGGCTAAGTTCTGGGGACTATGGTCTCAGGGGACACCTGGGTCAACTGGCATAACATTGTTCATAAACAAAGTGTTCTACACCCTCCTCTGGTGAGTAGCATCTGGGGTCTTAAAAGCTTGCGAGCAGTCATCTAAAATACACCTATTGGTCCCGTCACGGTCGGAGCAAAGGAGGATGAAGAAAATCAAAGACACAAGGAAAATACTAGTCCACAGGACTAATGGCCCACGTGAACCACAGCTTCTACCAGCCTAAGCCCAGAAGAACTAGATAGTGCCCGGCTACCACCAGCAACTGCTCTGACAGGAATCACAATAGAAAGTACTGGGTGGAGTAGGAGAAAAACGTAGAACAAAATTCAAATTAAAAAAACAGACCAGACTTACTGGTCTGACAGAGACAGATGAACCCCCAAGACTCTGGCCTCCTGGCACCCTGCTAACTCAGAACTGAAGCCACCTTTCAGCCAAAGATAAAAAAAAAAAGAGAGATTAGACAGGCCTATTTATAAAACAGTAGCACATATAAGGAACGTGCTTCTTAGTTCAATCAAGTATATGAGACCAAATGGCCAACACATGGCCAAAAGGAACAAGGAAAAGGCAGGAAGGGAGAGGAAAACTAGATGAATGAACACCGAGTACCCAGGGTGGAAAGGGAGAGAGGGTGCCAGCACATTGTGGGGACTGCAACTAATGTAACAAGACAATTTGTGTATAAAATTTTTGGATGAAAACCAATTTGCACTGTAAACTTTAAAACATCATAAAATTAGAAATACATATATTCCATGCAAATAGTAACCAAAAGAGAGCTAGAGTGGCAATCTTAATATCAGACAAAGTAGCCTTTAAGACAAAATCTGTCAGAAAATATAAAGGTGGACATTTTATAGTAATAAAAAGATCAATTAATCAAGAAGATTTAGCAATCATAAATATACGTACACCCAACATCAGGGCACCTAAGTGTATAAAGCAAACACTGATAGAACTGAAGAGAGAAATAGTACTACAGTAATAGTTGGAGACTTCAGTACACCACTTTCAATATTGAACAGAACAACTAGAAAGATAAGCAACAAGGAGACAAAGGACCTGAAAGATAGTATAGACCCACTAGACATAACAGACAGATGAGAACACCCCACCCCAAAACAGCAGAATGTGCGTTCTACTCCAGTGCACGTGGATCATTCTCCGGGATAGACCACATTTTAGGTCACAAAGCAAGACTTGGTAAATTTAAAAAGAATGAAATCATACAAAGTCCTTGTTCTGACCCCAACAGAGTGAAGCTAGAAATCAATAACAGAAAGCCACCTGAAAAATATACAAACATATGGAAATTAAACAACACACTATTAAACTACCAATGAGTGAAGGGAGAAATCAAAAGAGAAACTACAAGTTTCTTAGAGTCAAATGAAAATGAAAGCACAACATACCAACACTTACTGGATGCAGTGAAGGCAGTGCTCAGAGAGTTACTGGGGCTGAGAGTTACTGAAGAAGAAAGATCTCAAATCAACAGCCTGACTTGACAATTGCAGGAACTAGAAAGAGAAGAGCAAACTAAGCCTAAATTTACCAGAAGAAAGGAAATAATACAGATCAGAGCAGAGATAAATAAAATCAAAAACAGAAAAACAGTAGAGAAAGTCAATAAAAACCAGAAGTTGGTTCTTTGAAAAGATCAGTAAAATTATCCATAGGGTTTTCATTGGCTGATTTTCAGAAATAGATCACCAGGCCTTTCTCCCTAGTCTGTCTTAGTCTGGAAGCTTCCCTGAAACCTGTTCAGCATCATAGCAGCAGGCTACCTCCTCTGACAGATAGGTGGTGGCTGCATATGAAGTGCATGGCTGGGAACGGAACGCGGTCTCCCACATACCCATACCCATTACAGTGGACTCACTTCCGACTCATAGCGACCCTATAGGACAGAGTGGAACTGCCCAATAAGGTTTCCAAGGAGCGGCTGGAAGGTGAAAATTCTGCCACTGAACCACCACTACCCTCAAAGTGGGTAATACAGTAACCTAATATTTAAAGGTGTTATTTGGAAAAAGAGAAGCTTGGGGTTGAATTTTTTTTTTTTAATATTATGAACTTTAGGTCATTCTCTTTGCTGTACTCCAGAGAAGATAGTAATAATTAGATTGGCCTGTTTTATCCATATGATGTCTGTTTTCTATTTCCACTTTGCCTAAAAACCCTGGGGTGGATTATATAGAGAGGTTATTTGTGATGGGTCTTAAGGAGGAGAATTTAGTAAGGGACCGCACAAACTGGAGGAATGAAAAATGAGAACAATGAAAGTGAGAAGACTGAAAACACCATTGTATCCAGGAAATGAAGTACCATTCAATTGGCGGTTCCTGTGTTGTGAATCAAAGGGGCGGGGCATAGCTTTGGTTTTCTAACCCATGCTGAAAGCACACTAAGTATACTGCCCTATCAATGGTGTTAATACCAGAGTAGAGACTTTTCAAAGGGAAAGCAAGGAAGCACATTAAAGGACATTATTTCTTCACGGGGTGAGGCCTTGGTTTCCATTGTGAGTTAACATTCACACAGGGTGCAGGTTCTGAGGTGTTAAGTTCAGATAGTGGGGGGTGGGGGAACTGAACAGCAGTTAATAGTTGAATTGGTGTTTAAGAAGTCATCCTAAGAAGAGGAGATTAAATAAAATATATTGATCTATGTTTTATTCAAAAATGAACCTAACTTGTTGCTGTCGAGTCGATCCTGACTCATGGTGACTCTACATGTTTCAGAGTAGAACTGTACCCCATCGGGTTTTCTTGGATGTAATATTTATGGAAGCAGATTGCCAGGCCTTTCCTCCTAGGTACTGTTGGGTGGATTTGAACCGCCAACCTTTAGGTTAGCACTGTTGAGTTGATTCTGACTCGTAGTTGACCACAAACCATTGCCCATTTGGAGGGCAGGCAGGGGCCTTCGTTATTTAAAAATGTTATTGTGTACGGCCAAGTTGCTTCCAACTCATAGCTATGATTCGCTATAAGTATTGAAAAATAGCTAGTGGAAAAGTGAAAGGTCGAAGAGGAGAACTTTAGAAGTAAAAGAGCTTGATCTTCCTTAGACAAATTACTGCTACATTTGCAAATAGGAATAAACAAGCTACATTTCTCAAGTGGTCAGTAAGAGTTACTGGGCAGACAGACACTTCTCTAGCCTTAGATCATGTTCTCTTTGTAGTTAAAACCTGAATGTCCTTTGTGGGCAGAATTCAAGGTCTTTCCAATGACGCTTTAAGGTCTCATCTAAGTCTGGGATGTAGCTTGGGACTTGTTCATTTGACCACAGCAGTCTGTGACAAACACCACAGCAGATCCCTGAAGTGGGAAGACATGAGCTATCACCTAATTTCAGAGTGATGGGACCAGGAGGCCCTCCCAGCTCGGAGAGCCTGTGAGTGGAGCTCCTGTCTCCTGGGTGGCATGGGGCTGGAAAGCATTACGATGGAGCCAGGATGGATGTGATTCCCTTTCGTTTTAAATTTTGTCACCTTCATCATGTTCCATTAGAGCAGTATGTTTGAGAATGTAGGCCGTGCTCTGTCCTGTGGACTACTCTGGGCGGGCAGAGGAGACAGGTTGTGGATCTTTGCCAGGCAGCAGGGCGGGGCAGGCAGGGAGAGCAGCGTGAGCAGGAAACAGCTCGCCTGCTGGAACACATCATTTCAGCTTTGGCTTTCACTGTGCTGATTTCTTGAATGGTAGCAACGATGGGGGGAAATTAAAAAAAAGACATTGTGAGAAACTAAATCTGTAGGGGAAAAATAGAGTTCCCGGAGTTTTCGCAACCTATAGGAGAACAGCTAGCAGATGCAGACAGGGAGCCAGAGGGAGGGAGGAAGAGAGGGAGGGAGGGAGGGAGGGAGGGAGAAAAGGCTGGGCTTCGCAACCTGCTGCTGGGATTTAGACAAAGGAGGTTTGAGAGGCAGAGACCCAGGCAGATCAGCTTCTAGTATCAGCGTGGGAGAGAGAGAGCCAGCAGCTGGGCTCCTGGGATGAAGCGGAATAAACTCACAGCATCTCCTTCAGGGTAGGAATTACTGGAGTATGCACCAAAATAAGAACTTTTTTTTCCCAAAAAGTGAGTCTGGGAAAGGACTTTCAGCTTTCGATGGGTCTTTGACATTTTACTCCTCTTCGAGGCATGCCTTCACTGTTGCGCTCCCTCTTCATAGTTTCTGTCTCTAGTGTCATCCTTTTTATCGTCTTTTATGTATTCAATTTTGGGGGCGATCAAGGCTTCCAGAAGCTAAATGCCTCAGAGACGTGGATGCTGTCTCAAGTCTGCACAGCCTTTATCGAAGGGAAAACATCTTTCCTGTGGAGGAACAAACTCATGATGTCTGAGACATCTTCTTGCAAGGAGTACTTCACCCAAAGCCACTATATCACGGCCCCATTATCTAAAGAGGAAGCAGAATTTCCTTTGGCGTACATCATGGTCATCCACCACAATTTTGATACATTTGCAAGGCTCTTCAGGGCGATTTACATGCCCCAAAATGTCTACTGCATTCACGTGGATGAGAAAGCCACAGTTGAATTTAAAGATGCAGTGGAGCAATTACTGAGCTGCTTCCCAAATGCTTTCCTGGCTTCCAAGATGGAGCCAGTTGTCTATGGGGGCATTTCCAGGCTCCAGGCTGACCTGAACTGCATGAGAGACCTGGCCGCCTCGGCGGTTCCCTGGAAGTACGTGATCAACACCTGTGGGCAAGATTTCCCCCTGAAAACCAACAAGGAGATAGTTCAGTATCTGAAAGGGTTTAAAGGGAAAAATATTACCCCCGGGGTGCTGCCCCCAGCTCATGCGATTGGTCGGACGAAGTATGTCCACCGAGAACACCTGGGCAAAGAGCTTTCCTATGTGATCAGGACGACAGCATTGAAGCCGCCCCCTCCCCATAATCTCACCATTTACTTTGGTTCTGCCTATGTTGCTCTGTCAAGAGAGTTTACCAGCTTTGTTCTCCACGACCCGCGGGCTGTCGATTTGCTCCAGTGGTCCAAAGACACTTTCAGCCCTGATGAACATTTCTGGGTGACGCTCAATAGGATTCCAGGTATGTGAGGTTCCCTATTTCACACCTAGGGGCTGTGCTGTCTTTGGAAGGGCTTTTGTAGATCCAGCCCCTTTGTATTAGAAGTGGCAGATGAAAACTAAAATCCATAGTTCCCACCCTAGTCCTTTTTAAATGCAGGATGACGTCCTTTAGGCGATAGATAGTACAGGTGTTCCAGCACTGCCACGTAAAGCCTTCCATTGGTATCGCCTTACCATTTTTCCTGTCCTTTTGCATACATCATCTTATTTAATCCTTACCACAGTACTTATGTTTGTTCTCAGTCCGTACTAGTGTTCTGTCTTTGCCTGAAATTTGTCAGGCTTGTTCTTCCCTCAGGATCTGTGCCTTGGCCATGCCTCCTGGCTCCCCCCAGACCACTCCCGGCTCCTTCTCATCAGTGGTACCTCAGCTCAGGTGATCTGACCACCCTCCCACCCCCAGTCATCAGTGGGGACATCACCCTGTTTTTCCTTCAGAGACTTTACCTCCACCTGGGATGATCATGTTCACTAATTTGCGTGGGTTTATTCTTGGCTTCTCTGCACTAGCTCCGCGAAGCCAGGGACATTTTCTGTCTTCTTCACTGCTGTATCCTCAGTACTTGGAGCACATAGTAAATGCTCAATAAATACATGTTAGATGAATGAATGACTAGATGGCAGAGCCCGAGGCTTTCCTACAGCACCCCAGCTGTTTCTTCAGTGAGCTGAGAAACATTTGGACTCATGTGTACTGTATTACATGTGTATTACATGTGTAGGTGTTTAAAAAAAATATACAAACATTTCACTTTGGACAAATAGAGATTCCAGGAGAAATCTTCTTTCTCACCAAAACTTTTTCACCTTTATGAATTGACCAGATTCATTATTCTTTAAAAACATATAAAACATGATTGGATTTCTTCTGAAGGAAGGAGCCTGCTTTGGACTCAATGAAAAGTACAAAATGGCTCTCTGATGAGCTAGCATTATTACAGCGGGGGAGAAGCCATCATTGTTCTGGTTGTTGGGGGGCTGCCAAATTGGAAACGCTGGTAGGTGCTCTCAGGCTGCAGGGCAGGGCCTGCTGGCCGATAAACGTGCCAGCCTCCTCTGGAAAAATCCATGTTCGGGCTCTGAGTCCTAGGGTGACTTGCCTCGTGAATGGGCTGCCCCCGCACTGTGATCCCTTTTGGCTTCTTCCTGCACCCTCTCCCCTACCTTGCGTCTGCCACCACCTCCCACCACCAGCTTCTTGCCACTTAGCAGTTGTTTCCATCACTGTCCTATGACTGGGGACCATTAGCTACTTAGAGTGAGATTTTCATGTTTAAACATCCATTCCCTTTCTGTTTCACTAGTCCCTTAGCATTTGTTTTGTTCTAGCCACGGGGTCCCTTAGGAACTGTACTTAGATGAAGGCATTTTGTAATGTAGCAAAAGTCTGTACTGTCACATTAAAAAAAAAAGAAAGAAAAACATGGGTTACTTTGCCAGAGGGATGATCAGTCTCCCAATGTCAATCAATATAAGGACAAAAGAGTCCTGCACATCCCTTTTTTCTTCGCCCCTCTCCCTTTCCTGCCAGAATCAAATAGACAAGGTGGGAGACAGAGAATATCCAGGTGGGCCTGGGAGCAGAAGCCCTTTTTTGCTGTAGGTTTTCGAGGTAGCATGCTGGCTTCTGCTTCCTCACCAGCAACAGTGTGAACTCAGATGTAAATCAGGTAACCTCTAAAATCCTCACATCTCCCCAGCTACAAAATGAGGAGGCCAAGTAGGAAGCCCCCTTTTGTTCCTATATACACCTTTCCATGCAGAAGGCACAGTGCCCAGAGCCATGTAAAGTGCTAGCATGCAGCTATCAGGAATCTGCAGAGACAGGCAGTGCCCGCTTCATTAGTGAGGCCATCGGCTTCCCTCGCAGCACATTGGAGGTTAGGGTTCCTCTGACCACCTCTCCAGAGAGGAGGGGGAGAGCGGCCCATGTCAGGGGTGAGTGGAGGCCAATTCTGCAAGAGACACTTTTCAGGAAAACATGGCACTTCCTCGGGTTTTGCCTCCTTCCTTTCTTAGACTTTGGGAAGCATCCTGGCTCAGGGAGAAAGCACAGGATATCCTGCTTGTGATGAGTCGGGTGGGTCCTGCCCGAATCAGAAGAGATTTCAAGAAATCAAATCATCAGACACCCCAGCCCCAGCATTTGATATGTCCATCTTCAAAGGCAATGGAAAATTGGGTCACACACTCGAGTGACTCCAGCGGTTTTACACTTGGTCACTCCTTGTGATTTAAGATTGGAGTGTGAATCGGTCCTTTATGACCAGAAAATCTTTAATCATATCAGTTCCTTTATTTTCAATGTCATGTTTTAAGGGGAAAATGTCTTCGGCACATGGAGCATAAACATCTTTTTTTGCAAACCTTAAAGTGCAGAGAGTGCTATTCCTTTTCTCCCTCAAAGTTCTCAATTAAAGTGTTTGTGTTTGAAAGACCCTGAGGAGGCAAATCAGGTTTCCAAAAGCTGATTTGACCAAGAAAGTTATTAATACCCTGTAACTAGATGCTATTAGAAAGCAAAGTGAAAATAGCTTAAAACTGGCGAGACTGAAGAGCTGTTGGTAGTTGCCATCAAGTCGGCTCTGACTCACAGCAACCTTATGTATAACAGAGCAAAACGTTGCCCGGTCCTATGCCATCTCCGAGATCGTTGGTATGTTTCAGTCCATTATTGTGGCTATCGTGTCAGTCCATCTCATTGAGCATTTTTCCCATTTTTGCTGACCGAACACGATGTCGTTTTCTTGCGATTGATCTTTCCTGATGACCTGTCCAAAGTAAGCAAGCAGAAGTTTCACCATCCTTGCTTCTAAGGAACATTCTGGTTGTATTTCTTCTAAGACTGATTTGTTCCTTCTTCTGGCAGTCCATGGTACATTCCGTATTCTTCGCCAACACCACAATTTAAACACATCAATTATTCTTCTGTCTTCCTTTTTCATTGTTCAGTTTGTTCAGTTTTCACATGCGTATGGGGTGATTGAAAAGACCATGGCTTGGTTCAGGGGCACTTTAGTCATCAAAGTGACATCTTTGCATTTTAAAACTTTAAAGAGGCCCTTCCTCTGCTGCAAATCACATATTTTCACATTTTTTTTTTTCTTTTCCATTGTCTTTCTGTTGAGAGACTCGCTCTCTCTTTTGGTTTTCAACCACTAGGCATTTCCCGCACAGCTTTAGGGATATGCCAGGAATAGGACCTTGGGGCCCCAGTCTCACACTCTGCTTCAGGGAAATCTAGACAGGGTGGCTGTCGTTCTGTCGTACGGGAACCGTGTACAGGAAGTGACAACAACAGGCTACACGGCCCTCTCCCTTCTGGCTGAGCTCTCGGAGGAAACCCCCCAGGATCATGAACTTCTCTTCCTAACCTCCCAGAGCACCAGGCTCTGATAGCAGTAGAGAAGCCTCAATTCCAGTGCACACTTACATTTTCTGCCTCTTCAGATCTTTGTCATTATTGTTCTATGCTACCTTTCCATCACCTGTCTCTGTTTGTTGACCTGGGGTGGCTTGCTTGTTGCTATGATGCTGGAAGCTATCCCACCAGTATTGCAAATACCAGCAGAGTTACTCATGGTAGACAGGTTTCAGTGGAGCTTTCAGACTAGACAGACTGGTTATCTACTTCTGAAAATTAGCCAGTGAAAACCCTATGGATCGCAACAAAGTAGTGTCCAACTCGCTTGTTTGGACATGTCATCAGGAGAGATCATTCACTGGAGGACATCATGTTTGGTGAAGTAGAGAGCCAGCAAGGATGAGGGAGACCCCCGGGGAGATGGATTACCATAAAATCCGCAGCATGGACTGGACCATGCCTGTGACCTCGAGGATGACACAGAACCTGGCAACGTTTTGTTCTGTTGTACGCAAGGTTACCGTGAGTCGGAGTGGACTAGATGGCAGCTACGCATCTGTATATGCTACCTTAAGACAAGCCCATTTTCTCTAGTTCCTCTAGCAAGTCAGGTAACATTTCCATTTACCTACCTGCCCCCAGGGCAGAGTGCCAGAAGCCATTCAGCCTGGTCTAGTTTTTTCCTGTCCCTTCCCCCTGTAATCTGTCCTCCTATCGCTGTTCAGGGCTGGGCCCATCTCCAGTAAAAAAGCAGAGTTGCTGCATGCTTTCTCTTTAACTACTTTTCTTTCCTTTCACTGCGTAAATTCGTTCTTTTCCATCTTTGCTCTTGTGTTACTCTGACCTCTCTCACGCCATAAGAATGTTTTCATTTGCCTCTCTTCCTTTTTCCATTTTTTGTGTATATGTATATATATACCTTGGCCTCAGAAGTAACCACATAATCCATTTCCTCTTTTGTCACTTCTAGAAATAGTGTGTTTCCTGCTTAGCTTTACTTTGTGTTTTTAACTGTGACTTTTATTTATACGTGCACATTCTTTGGGGGGAGTGTCATGACTAGGTTGCAAGTGACAGACACTCACCTCAAAGCAGCTTAAACAAACACCAGAACTTACTGAGATGTTTAAGGGGGCCTCCAAACATAGCTGAATCCAATGCTGAAATGGTGCATTCAGGATCTTTCTTGTCAGGTCTTCTCTGTGGGGAGACCCACCATCCCAGTTTGCCTGGATCTGAGGGGCTCTCAGGGTCCAGGACATTCAGAGCTAAAATCAGGAAGTGTCCACGCAAACCAGGACATGTGGTCATCTTATCTCCCGTCCTCCCTCTGTGTTGGCTTCATTCAGGCAAGTTCACCCCACATGGCGTCAGAGATGGCCACAAGTAGCTCCAGGTTTACCTGGTACTGACAGGTGGTACTCCTTGTGGGAAAAAGAAAGCTTTTTCTTGATAGTTCTAGCAAAAGTTCACAGGGGCCCTCAGATTAGTCCAAATTCTCATCCCTAAACAAGTCAGGGGAATGGAGTATGCTGACCAGCTTTGCTCGGGTCACTTCCCCACCCCGGAGCTATGGGCTGGGGCTGGCCATGGTAGACAGTAGACAGTGGCTCTTTGGAGGGATGCTGGGCAGACAAATGCACACATCCACTGCTGCCCTGCAGGCGGTGTTGTTAATGAGCATTTCCACGTGTTAGTAGAGTTCTATATATAGGGCTTTGGAACCTTGGTGGCCCAGTGGTTAAGAGCTCGGCTGCTAACCAAAAGGTAGGCTGTTCGAATCCATCAACTGCTCGTTGGAAGCCCTATGGGACAGTTCTACTCTGTCCTGTATAGTCACTGTGGGTCATAATTGACTCAATGGGAACAGGTTTTGGTTTTTTTTCTTTTTCATGTAGAGCTTTGATGTTCTACATATATTATTAATATTCTATATATTTTTTGATGGTGGTAAAAATAATTATAATATGTGGTATATAAATATATAATATATACAATAAATATTTAATATATACAATAGATATATAAAATTATATATAACTATGTGTATATATTCCAACTCATAGCGACCCTGGAGGACAGAGTAGAGCTGCCCCATAGGGTTCCCAAGGAGTGCCTGGTGGATTCGAACTGCCTGCCTTTTGGTTAGCAACCATAGCTCTTAACTACTACGCCACCAGGGTTTCCAATTACATATAACTGTATATAAAATCATGTATAGATAACTAACATTTGCTAATTCAACAATTTTCACATGTATGATTAAGTGATATTGATTATGTTCATCACACTGTGCAACCATCACCACTATCCTTTTCCAAATTATTCCACCACCATTAACAGAAGCTCTCTGACCCCTAAGCAATGACTCCCTGTCTTCTTCTTCCTCCCACCCCTAGTAGCCACTAATAAGCTTTGGTCTCTGTAAATCCCAAAACCCCACTGCTGTTGATTTCAACTCCTAGTCGTATCCCATAGGCTTTCCAAGGCTGTAAATCTCTACAAAAGCAGACTGCCACATATTTCTCTCAAGGACCCACCAGTGGTTTCAAACCACTGACCTTTTGGTTAGCGGTTGATCATTTTAACCACTGCGTAACCAGGGCTTCTTTGGTCTCTATACACTGGCCTATTTCATATAAGTGGAATCACATAATATTTGTCCTTTTGTGACTGACTTATTTCATTAAGCATATTTTCAAGGTTCATCTATGTTGTGACATACATGAGGACTTCATTTCTCTTTATAGCCAAGTAATAAATATTTCTCTGAACATATATATAGTAATACCTGCAAAAGCCGGAACCTGTGTAAGGTGGAAACCAGTCAGAGAAGGAAAACTCAAATATTTTCCACTAACAGAGAGCGATAGAAAAGTGGTGACTGCAGCCTGTCAAAGGTGGAAAACATGCGAGACCTGGAAGAACAAGGCAGTCCTGTGGTGTTCCGGCTCTCACAGGTTTCACTGTACCGTATTTTGTTTGTCCATTCATCTGTCGGTGGACATTTCAGTTGTTTTCACCTTTTGGCTATTGTGAGTAGTGCTGCAATGAACATTTGTGTACAGGTTTCTGCTTGCATTCCTGCTTTCTGTTCTATACATCTTTAACGTTCTGTCTGTAAGAGTTTAACCACGTAAGCAACTTTAATTTGGAGAATGCTAATTAAATGACTTTTCTCAATAAGTGTATCCCTTTTCCCTCATAAAATCACTTAAAAAATTAGAATGTTACCTTATTATAGTTGGACACCATTTAGTTTGCAAAAGGATCTTTTATGCATTATCTCCTTTCATTCTTATAAGAACTCCATAAGAGGCTACTGTTGTTCCAGTTTTGCAGATGAGAAGATTTAAGACACAGAAAGGTTAAGTGTCTTGCCCAAAGCAAATATTGTATATACCCATAACCATTTGCCATCGAGTCGATTCCAACTCATAGCAACCTCTAGGACAGAGTAAAACTGCCCCATACAGTTTCCAAGGAGCGGCTGATGGCTTTGAACTGCTGAACTTTTGGCTAGCAGCCTAACTCTTAACCACTGAGCCACCAGGGCTCCTCTGTATGCACATACCTAGCAAGAAATAAGAATAAAAAGAAACGTGTTCAGAAGATAAAATTTAGCTAATTCTGTCTTATTAATTATTAAACGTCCAAAATAAGTATGTAATTAGACTCACCCATGAATTTTCTCCCTCATTCCTATTTCATCCTAACATTTAGCCCACATCCCTGAAACTCTGTGCTCTTTCATGTGAGCAGAAGGCACAGGGAGATGAGGGGAATGGATATTCCCTGACTCTGCCATGGGTCTGCATGATCTCACTGGAACCTTCCCAGGAATCCTTTACAGGTGCAAAGATGGGGTCAGAGGCTTTGAGGAAGTTGTCCTGCTCCAAAGGCAGGAAGCACAATAAAAGAGGGTTGTGATCCCCATCTCTTAACCTGCTAGTGAAGGAGGGATCCTGCCCTGAGAGTACAAGATGTCTGAGTACCAGGCTGATGAAACTGGCAGGGTTGATTAGTCACATATACTCACAGCCTGGGGAAGGAGGACACGCAGGGCCACACGAGGTTGCACTTGGAAACGCAGGTAACTTTGAAGGAGGAGGGGAACACTATCTGTACTTGCAGTTTTGCAAAAAAAGATGTTTACACTAGCTACTGTTATTATTATTATGATTATATTCTTCCTCTACTAAATGGATATTCATGCAAAAACTCTCTTGTACAACCAGAATGCTCCTTAGAAGCAAGGATGGCGAGACCACGTCTCACATACTTCCGACATGTTATTAGGAGGGACCAGTCCCTGGAGAAGGACATCATGCTTGGTAAAACAGAGGGTCAGCAATGAGAGAGATTGACACAGTGGCTGCAACAATGGGCTCAAGCATAGCAACAATTGTGAGGATGGCGCAGGACCGGGCAGTGTTTCCTTCTGTGGTGCATAGGGTCGCAATTAGTTGGAACCGACTAGACAGCACCTAACAACAACAGCATGCAAAAATATGTACTGAGAATCTAGGCACTGTGCTAGGTATTGGGATATAGTCATGAGTAAGACAAATAAAGTCCCCACCCTCATGGAGTATATATTCTAGAAGAGGGAGACAGAAAGACAAATAAGCAAAATAACGACATTATGGCAAGTGCTGTGAAGGAATTGCACAGGTTGATATAGAAGAGACCTACTTTGGGTGGATGGGTAGGGGAAGGCTTTTTGATGAAGATTGCACGTGAACTTTACCCTAAAAGTGAGAGAGAGCCAGCCACACACTGGGGGGAGGGCATCTAGGCAAAGGTTCTGAGGTGAGAGCTCAGTTATGTTCTAGAAGCAGAAAAGAAGCCAGCGTGGCTGTGGTCTGGGGAGCTGGGGCAAGAGCAGATTGTGGTACAAGGTAGGTGAGGCCGGAGCTCGACAGGGCCCTGTAAGGCCATAGTAAGAAGGCGGAGTCTTACTTTAAAAGTCAAGAGAGTGCAAACAACTGAAATGTCTGCCAGGGGCTGAATGGATAAAGAAAATGTGCTACATACATGCAGTGGAACGCCACTCAGTCATAAGGAGAAACGAAGTCATGATGCCTGCCACAACATGAAAAATCCTTGAAAACATTATGCTGAATGAAATAGTTGCAAAAGGACAAAAACTGTATGATCTCACTTATATGAAGTAAGCGAATACATGGAAACCAAAGCTTATTAGTGATTACCGGGGTGGGAAAAAGGGGGAATGAGGGAGCTTTTGTTAGGGGGCATTGAGATTATGTTAACGATGGAAAGATTCAGAAAAGCGTGGTGACAATGGTTGCAGAACATAAAGAACGTATCAATGTCACTGAATTATACATGTAGAAATTGTTGAATTGGCGAATGTATTATTGTGTATATTTTTACCGAAATAAATGTCACAGGAAGCCATTGCTTGTAGCCAGGGGAGAGACAGGACCCCAGGGCATCCAGTTCACAGGGCTCTTGGCTTGGAGAGTGTATGGGAGTGGCTAGCACTCTGCATAGTGCCGGATGCAGGGTAAACTTCCCATGAACTTTATCAGGCCTCCTCTATTCCTGGTGTTGTAATTCATCCCTCTTCATGTCTCTGCTACAAGAGTGTAAATTTTTTTCTAACTAGTTTCCCTGACTCCATTCCTGGCCTGCTTTAATCCATCCTCTACAGTGAAAAAATGACCTAAATAAAATGTACCTCTGATCATGGGATCATGACCAGAAACCATCTATGGATCCCATCACCTACAGCATGAAGTCCTAGCCCCCTCACTGGGCACAGGGAGCCCGTCACAATCTGGTCCCCATTGGCCTTTGCAGCACCTTCTCTAGCAATGCCCGCATCACATAGTGCACTCTAGCTCTTCCAGACTACTTGTGGGCCCCGAATATGCCACTTCTAGGCTTCCTACCATGAGACGGGACAGCCCTTCCACCAGGATGCCCTGAGATGCTGTTCCTCTGTCCTCGCTCATGTGACTGGCACGTGCTTTTTCTCTAAGATTCAGCCTTAGAGTTCCATTCCCTCAAAAGCTGTTTCCTAATTCCTGTTCCTGCAGACTCCTGAAGCATGTTGTACTGTTGTGAGTCTCACCATCCTGGGTTTTATTTGTGTTCCTTCCTAGTGGCCTTTTGGAGCCCTGGTGGTGTGATGGTTAAGAGATTGGCTGCTAACCAAAAGGTCAGCAGTTTGAATCCACCAGTTGCTCCTTGGAAACCCTATGGGGCAGCACTACTCTGTCCTATAGGGTCACTATGAGTCAGAATTGACTCGATGGTAATGGTTTGGTTTCAGTATTGGGCTTCTAGACTGAGCTTCAGGGCAGCAACTACACCTGCTTATTTTTGTTTTCATATACCTAGCACAGCCATCCTCAATACCATGGAGTCCCAGCTTACATTTGTTTAATTTATACAAAGTCAGCTGTACACACACACACATACACACACACAGTATGTAAGTTGAAATGGTGCCAGCCGTTCTACCCTACTCTCTGTTCCATGTAATGAGCTTATGGTCCAGAGGGAGAGCTAGGGTCCCGCTGTTCCCATGGCAGGTCTTGATTCCCATGGCTGGCCAGTGTTAAAGATCCATTGTGCATCTATGTCATAACATAGCTCCTCAACTCAAGCCAGCTTCCTCATCTGGTGCTCGTTAGAAGCAACAACCATGTGGGCCAAGATTAAAGGGAAAGTTGGCTTGTTGGAATTATGGAGAGACCACATGCCATGTTAAGGATTTTAGAGGGAAAGCACATTTAAATTGGCACATTCCCAAAGATTTTTCCAGAAGAATGTTGACAGTATGTTGTTTTCTCTTTACACACTGACTCTATAACCTCCCCTCTGTGTAGGATATATACCTACTCTAAGCATTTGTTGAATTTCTTGAACAGCTAGTAAATGGCAAAGCCAGGGCACAGATTCAGATTTTTATGCTTTGAAGCCAGAGCTCTGCCCCCTATTCACAATGCAATGTATAGAATCATTCTTTTCTAAAAGCCACTTTACTTAGATAGGCAGATGGGGTGAACATGGTAGGAAGAGATAATTATCGAAGACCGAAGCCAGCAGTGGGAAGCTATGACTTCAACATTGTGCAAAGGCTAGTGCCAAATGTGTTAAAGGTCATTGCTTTTATAATCTGAGAAATTTTCAGTAAAATGAATAATTTTCTTTTCATATTCCTGGTTACTGACTCTTGAATTGAGACTTCGATAACAGTTGAGCTTTCCAGCCACTGTTCTCAGTAGAACTCAGAGTTAGGTAAGTTTTATGTTTCTTTTCCAGCCTCAGCCTTTGGGTTGGAATGGTTTCAGAAACCATCCCCTGAATTCGTTCCTTAGTTTACTTTTTGACTCTCACTGTTCTCTCTCCCTTGGTGACCTCATCTATGTCTGCAGCCCCCCATCCTCTCTGTATGGATGATTGTAAAGGTACGTCGTGCACCCCAGGCCCTCTTCCGCATTTCTGTCTTCTACTGGGTAGCTTGTCCCAGAGCTTCCATCAGCACCTGCTAACATGCTCTCCCTTCCATCTCCCTAGATCAGTTGCTTTCTAGTTGATTCCAACTCATGGCGACCCCATGCGTTCCACAGAACCACTCCATAGGGTTTTCAGTAACTGGTTTTTGAGTTGTAGATTGCCAGGCCTCTCTCCCAAGATGCTGCTGAGTGACTTGAACTTCCAGTATTTCAGTTAGCATCAAGCGTGTTAATGTTTGCACCACCCAGGGACTCCCTCCCTGTTGCCCCCAGACCCACTTCTCCACAGCCTTGGTTAATGGCTCTGCCATTCTTCATGTTGCCCAGTGTCTTAGTTTCTTAGTTTGCTAGTGCTGCTGTAACAGAAATACTCCAAGTGGGTGACTTGAAAGAACAGAAATTAATTTTCTCACAGTTTAGTAGGCTAGGAGTCCAAATTCAGGGCACTAGCTTTAGAGGAAAGCTGTCTCTCTCTGTTAACTCTGAGGGAAGACCCTTGTCTTTTTCAACATCCCTAAGCCCAGCGTTTCTCGGTTACTTGGCGACCTTCACACGGCATCTATCTTCCCGTTTGTGCTTCCTGGCTTCTGTGTCTGTGTTGCTGTTGTGTGCCATACTCACAGCGAACCTACAGGACAGAGTAGAACTGTCCCATAGGGTTTCCTAGGCAGTAATCTTTACGGCAGCAGATCACCAGGTGTTTTCTCCTGTGGAGCGACTGGTTGTTTCAAACTGCCGACTTTTCTATTAACAGCTGAGCACTTTAACCATTGCACTACCAGAGCACAATGCTGCCCCTTATATCACGCAGCAGTGATTAGGTTTAGGATACACCCTACACTAATAGGAGCTCATCAACATTACAAAGAAAACCCTGTTTTCAAATAGAATTACATCCACATGTATAGGGGTTAGGATTTCAACACATAATTTGGGGGAACACAAGTCAGTCTATAACACCCAACTTGTTCCTCTTCTGGGCCCTCCAGTCTAATCAGTACATTCTGTGCATTTTGTCTCTGATGGGTTTCTGGTGGGTACCACCTGCGTGTTCCCATCACTACAGCTCTAATCCCAGCACATGGTGCCCTCAAGTAGATTGTTGTTAGGCCCATCCAAGTGTCTCCCTGTCCCAAGTCTCCATCTTCAAACTCTTGACACATTTTTCTTCTTAAGGCATGGCTCTGAGAATAACATTTTTCAGGCCCAAATCTTCAGTGGGTATCAACAGCTTCTTTTTTTTTTTTTTAATAATTTGTTTTCTTTTTCTCTTTATTGTTCTTGAAAATGCGCACAGCAAGAAAGAACATACACTAAATCAACAGTTTCTACATGTACAATTTGGTGACATTGATTACATACTTCAAGTTGTGGTATCATTCTCATTCACCTATCAGAGTTATTCCTCCACCATCAACGTGAACTGACTGCCGCCTAAGTTTTTTCTCTAACCTTTGGAGTTGCTGTTGTCACTTTGATCCTGTATAGATAGTTCATTAAAAGAGCTTAATGCTCAAGGCAGACATTCATTACTAGTTAAGCTAAACTATTGTTTGGTTTTGAGAAGACTTCAGGGGATGTTTTTGGTTTAAATCTCAGGGCAGTAGTTTCAGGGGTTCATCCACCCTCCATGGCACCAGAAAGTAGGGAGTTCATGAGAATTTGAAATTCTCTTCTGCATTTTCCCCCCTTTGATCAGGATTCTTCTATAGAATCTTTGATCAAAATATTCAGTGATGGTAGCCAGAAACCATCCAGTTCTTCTGGTCTTGTGACAAACTGTTCATGGAAACAATTAGTCACACATTCCATATCCTTCTCCTATTCCTGACTCTCCTTCATGCTCTGTTGCTCCAGGTGATCGACATTCTTGTTTTCCCCTTTCCTTATCTGGAAAGATACAGAATTTATAGGTGATTGCAAAGGCCCCAAACTTGCAACATTTAGGCCTGGAGGAGAATGATGATAATCTAGAACAGGGACGAACAAACTATAGCCCACAGGCTAAATTTGACCTATTTTTGTACTGCCCCTGAGCAATACAAAAATTTTCTAAATGTTGAAAAAGTGACATGTGGAAATTATACAAAACTTAAACGTTATTGTCCACAAATAAAACTTTTTGGAACACAGCAAAATTCAAACTGCTGACCTTTTGGTGAGCAGCCTAGCTCTTAACCACTGTGCCACCGGGGCTTCCCCTCTTCAACAGCTTACTGAATTCAGTTTAAATAGCTCAACATGGTACGCAAAGCCCTGTGTGGTGTTACTTCGACCACATCTCCCATTGCTGCTCTCTCCAAAAGCGACACTCCAGGCAAACTGTACACCTTGTATTCCTGCAATTTGCACTTTTTTTCACGCTACTCCATCTGCTAGGGCCGTTTGCCTCCATCTCTCCTATTTAAATCGTGGCCTTAATAGGTCTGCGTTCAATGGCTTGTCATTTAGGAAGCCTTTCTTATTTTTCCTCCCTCAATTTTACACCTTTGTAGACATTTACTAGAACTCCTTTATGCCCTGGTGGTGCAGTGGTTAAGCACTCAGCTGCTAACCAAAAGTTCGGCAGTTTGAACCCACCAGCGACTCCTTGGGAGAAAGATGTGGCAATCTGTTTCTGTAAAGATTACAGCCTTGGAAACTCTGTGGGGCAGTTCTGCTCTGTCAAATAGGGTCGCTATGGGTCAGAATCAACTCGACAGCGGTGGGTTTCAGCAACAGCTGGAAGTATTGGAGGATAAAGCTGCAATCTTTATTAAGTTACCTGAAGATGCCCAGATCACAGTCATGGATTTAGCTTTAAGCCATGATGTAGGTATTTCTGTCTTCTAGATATTTCCTATTTCATTTCCTCATTAGCCATCTCCTTTCTTAGCCCCTATGCTCCTTCACTGAAAATCTGCGATCCTGTCCTCACTCCAAGTCAGAGCCCCTTCTCTGAGTTCTTTATGGTTCTAAAGAACGAAAGACCTCGCCTCCCGCTGTAGACTCCAGATCCTCTCCTGAGTCCCATTCTAAAACTGCCCCCCCAACCCCTGAAATCCTAGCTATGTGTCATCTCCTGGAGAGGTGAACACTTCTCCCTTTTCTCCGCCCAGCACCTTGGACTGTCTGAGGTCACTGCCCTCAGCCCCACTTCCAAGTCGTCTTGACTTGTCTCTGGTCAGTTATTTACTTGCTTTTGGACTTTCCCCTGCAATTACTCATTCTAAGTCAAGCATCCCAAGTTCAGTTTTTCTGTAAAAACAACTTCCCCTTTATTCTATGCAGCATCTAAAATAATCACAGCATTTAGAGTGGAAAGGGGCCTTAGAGAGCGTCCAGTTCCAATTCTGCACTTTTACAAATTTGGAAATTGAGAGCCAGACAATCAATGGCTTATTGATTGAGCTGCTCAGTAAAATGAGTTCCCATTTTCTTACATCCTTGTCCATTTGTTACAAATCATATGATAAGAACTCCCATTTGTAAGAACCCACATTTTTCTATTAAGCCCAGCCCATATGGAAAGAAGCTCTCAAGTCACATGTGGTTTGGAGGGAGGGGATTTTCAATACAGTTAACAATCTAATAAGTTATTATCCCTTTAGGTTCTCCCATCGTTATTTAGGTTGTTGCTAAACTTTCTTATATCCACTGGGGAACAGATGTGTATTTATTATGATAGAAAAGCATTCTTTTGGGTTTACTGAAAAAGACACCCCCAGAATGTAATCTTTGTCCCCAGACCTCAGTGGTTCAGGGGTCTGTGGGGAAGGAACATGTAGAGTTTTAACCCCTACAGTTTGCACACTGCATGATGATCTGCATGTGCCCCTTTCCCCTCAAGTCAACGATGTGAACATTTCTTGTCTTTCCACCTGTTTACGTACCGAATATCCACCAATCAGTAAGACCTTCCTGCAGCCATTCTGCATCAGGCAGTGAGTGGGACTATTGGTGACCAGGTGGCCAATTTGTCCTGGCTTGCCTAGCACTTTCCCAGTTTAGCACTTGTCACGGGTTGAATTATGTCCCCCACAAAGTGTGTGTATCAATTTGGCTGGGCCATGATTCCCGGTATTGTGTGATTTTTCTGTATGTTGTAAATCCTGCCTCTACTATGTTTATGAGGGAGTATGGGCAGCAGTTGTGTTAGTGAGGTGGGACTCAACCTACAAGATTGGATTGTGTCCTCAGGCAATCTCTTGAGATGTAAAAGTGAGGGGTAAGCAGAGAGACAGGAGGGCCTCATACCAACAAGAAAGCAGTGCTGGGAGCAGAGCATGTCCTTTGGACTTGGGTTCCCTGGCCAGAGAAGCTACTAGTCTGGGGGAAGATTGATAAGAAAGCCGACAGAGAGAGAAATCCTTCCCCTGGAGCTGACACCCCGAATTTGGACTTCTAGCCTATTTTACTGTGACAAGATAAACTTCTCTTTGTTAAAGCCATCCCCTTGTGGTATTTCTGTTATAGCAGCACTAGACAACTAAGAGATCTCGCACTGGAAGTCCCATGGCCTGGGAAATCCCTCAGCCCTAAGCAAACTGGTCACCCTGTCCCCACTCCACCCCCCTTCATGATCACCTTTCTAACACCCAAGGCATTTTAGGATTGAGAATTTAACCAGTTGCCATTGAGTCTATTCCAATTCATGGTGACCCCATTTGTGTCAAAGTAGAACTGGGCTCCACAGGGTTTTCTTTCTTTTTTAAATGGGAAATAATTAGAACTTTATTTCTGTCTGAACTAATGAATATCTTTTTTTCATTGTTGTAAAATAACATATTTATAACACAGCATTTGCCAGTTCAACATTTTTCAGGTGTACCATTTAGAGAAATCAGTTACATTAATCATGTCGTGCATCCATCATCTGTCGTTGGCAACTTTCCCTTTATCCATAGGGTTTCCAGTGGCTGATTTTTTGCAAGCAGATCACCAGGCCTTTCTTCTGAGGTGCCTCAGGGCATACTCAGACCACCAACTTTTCAGTTAGCAGCCGGCACATTAACTGCTTGTACCGCCCAGAGACTCCGATTTCAGAATCAGGGGCCTTGATGTTTATTTATTTCTACAGAACTCACTCATCATTCAACTGAAAAAAAAATCAAAGCACTCAGTAATGTAGGTTAGAACCCACTGAAGACACATTGAAGCATTGTGATCAGAAATACAGTATCAGCCCTGAAGGCCCTAACCATGGTAGACTAGGCCTGGCCTGCTCTGTTTGTAAGTTTTTCTGTTGTTTTTGAGGAGAGACTACAGGGGTTACAGATATCATCTAAAAGGATGAGTTGCTAAGTTTGAGGTTTCAATTGAAAACCACTTTAACCAGTGGGAGAAACAAATGTAAACGTTTTCTTCAATTAATTACATACACAGGGCACATCTTAGAGACAAATTTGCTCCCGTTTGAATTACTCGGAAAGCAGAGAAAAAGCCTGCTTTGCAGGATTGATCCCGGCCCTTGCTTCACTATGTCCCATCCTTTGTCAGTGCTGTTTACCCCTAACAAGCAGCAGGTTCTGTGAGAAAGAAGCTAGCTTCACAGTGGGTTAAATAAACTAGGAAACCAGTCAAGAATGTAACAGGGCTCTTAGAATTAGAAGTTGGAGGAAACCACCGCCTATCTCTATTTTAAGACTGTTTTGTTTCCATTTATTTGGAAAGGACCAGAAGATAAAAGGGGGAGGGCAGCTTCAAAGTACAGATCTCCGACTGCAGCTGGACTGTAAATGTTGCTTCTTGGTAGAAATAGCCCCTTGCAACTTCAATGCAATGTTCAAAAATATGCGGCAAGAGGGTTGGTGTGAGCAGCAATTTGGGAGGTAGTTGGTATGAGAAGGCTACCCAAAGAATTTCCAGATTTTCCAACGTGCAAGAGCCTTGGACATACAAGGTCCTCTCATGAATTTGCAATCTTCTTTCTCAGAGGAGACCTTTGGAATCAGAGAAAAGTTGCATAGAAAGGCAATAACTAGTTACCTATTCTGTTCCTGAATAAGGAAGACCGAAGAATTGATGCCTTTGAATTGTGGTGTTGGCGAAGAATATTGAATATACTGTGGACCACCAAAAGAACGAACAAATCTGTCTTGGAAGAAATTCAACCAGAATACTCCTTAGAAGCAAGGATGGCGAGACAACATCTCACATACTTTGGACATGTTGTCAGGAGGGATCAGTCTCTAGAGAAGGGCATCATGCTTGGTAAAGTAGAGGGTCAGCGGAAAAGAGGAAGACCCTCAACAAGATAGATGGGCGCAGTGGCTGCAGCAGTGGGCTCAAACAGAAAAACTATTGTGAGGACGGCGTAGGACCGGGCAGTGTTTCATTCTGTTCTGACCCTCTGTCGACATAGGGTCACTTTGAGTCAGAACTGACTTGACGGCACCTAACAGCAACAACATTCTGTTCCTTGTAATTTAACAGAGTACAGCCAAAAATAAAATTTTCATTTGTGGGGTTTTTTTTTGCTTGGGCAATTAGAGTTAATGACTGGGCAGTTACCTCAGCTGGGAAAGACATTTGCTACCCCAAGGTGGATGCCAGGAAAGGAGAACAAAGCATGTGACCCTGAAAGAATGTGTTAATCTGGGCTATCTCACGCAAGCAGTTTGCTCTTGACTAAAGATTGGTAACTCAAACCCATCCAGCAGCACCACAGAAGGAAAGCCTTCTGGTCTGCTTCCGTAAAGATTACAGCCACGAGAACCCTACGGAGCAGTTCTACTCTCTTAACAAACACATGGGGTCACCACGAGTCGGAGAGTTGACAGCAGTGGGTTTGGTATGGTTTTTGGAGTAGAAGTGGGTAGGATGGGGGTTGCGGAGAAGATACTGGTTTGTACGAAGGACACACCCCCAAACAAAAGGCTTCTTAGCCAGATTGACTTTGCATTGCCGGGAAGACCAGTGATACCAAGAAACTTTCTCAGGGTGACATAGTAAATGGCAGAGCCAGGATTCAAACCCAAGTCTTTAGCTCCAAAGCCTGTGGTCTTAACCGCTGTGCTGCATATTGATGTCTATCATGAGCTTTCCGCAGGGTGCTCTGGCAGCCTGGCTTTCTGAAGTGGTAACCATATCAGATGCAGTTTGGAAGAGCTGGCTCAAGAGGTTGCAATTGGGAAAGCAGGAAGCAGGGGTGTTCCCCTACTCTGGGGTAGGGAAGAGGGCAGAAAGGCCAACACTGTCTATCATAATGAGTGACCTTGAGGGACTTTGAGACCTTTAAAGTGACAGAATGACCCCTCCCACACAGCTATTCTGCTTCACTAAGTATACCCAGAAAGGTGGAAAGAGTGCTTAGGATCCTATAGGAGCTGAGTTTGGCAGGAAAGAGATGTTTTCAGATTTGTTGAGTACTTATTGTGTGGAAGGCATTGTTCTGAACTCTTATTGTTGTTAGGTTCCATAGAGTTGATTCTGACTCATAGTGACCCTGTGCACAACAGAACAAAACACTGCCCAGTCCTGTGCCATCCTCACAATTGTTGCTATGCTTGAGCCCATTGTTGCAGCCACTGTGTCAGTCCATCTCATTGAGGGTCTTTCTCTTTTTCAATGACCCTCTACTTTACCAAGCATGATGTCCTTCTCCAGGGATTGATCCCTCCTCATAACATGTCTAAAGTATGTGAGATGAAGTCTTGCCATCCTTGCTTCTAGGGAGCATTCTGGTTGTACTTCTTCCAATACAGATTTCTTCATTCTTTTGGTTTTTCATGGTATATTCAATATTCTTCACCAACACCACAATTCAAAGGTGTCAATTCTTCTTCTGTCTTCCTTATTCATAAACCAGCTTTCGAATGCATATGAGGCTATTGAAAACACCATGGCTTGGGTCAGGCGCACCTTAGTCCTCAAGGTGACATCTTTGCTTTTCCATACTTTAAAGAGGTCTTTAGCAACCAATTTGCCCAATACAATGTGTCTTTTGATTTCTTGACTGCTGCTTCCAGGGGTGTTGATTGTGGATCCAAGTAAAATGAAATCCTTGACATCCTCAATCTTTTCTCTGTTTATCATGATGTTGCTTTTTTTTTGGTCCAGTTGTGAGGATTTTTGTTTTCTTTATGTTGAGATGTAATCCATGCTGAAGGCTGTGGTCTTTGATCTTCATCAGTAAGTGCTTCAAGTCCTCCTCACTTTCAGCAAGCAAGGTTGTGTCATCTGCATAATGCAGGTTGTTAATGAGTCTTCCTCCAATCCTGATGCCCCATTTTTCTTCATATAGTCTAGTTTCTCGGATTATTTGCTCAGAGTACAGATTGAATAGGTATGGTGAAAAGATACAACCATGATGCACACCTTTTCTGACTTTAAGCATGCGGTATCCCCTTGTTCCATTCAAGCGACTGACTCTTGGTCTATGTAGAGATTCCTCATGAGCACAATTACGTGTTCTGGAATTCCCATTCTCAGCAACATTATCCATAATTTGCTATTATCCATTGTCATGGATTGAGTTATGTCCCCCCAAAAATGTGTGTATCAGCTTGGTTAGGCCATGATGCCCAGTATTGTGTGGTTGTCCTCCATTTTGTGGTTGCAATTTTATGTTGAAAGGATTAGGGTAGGATTGTAATACCACCCTTACTCAGGTCACCTCCCTGATCCAAGGTAAAGGGAGTTTCCCTGAGGCGTGGCCTCTACCACCTTTTATCTCTCAAGAGATAAAACACATGGAGTCACCACAAGTTGGAGTTGACTCGACAGCAGCGAGTTTGGTTTGGTTTTTGGAATAGGGGTGAGTAGGATAGAGGGATAGGGTGGGTAGGATCAAGATATAAAAGGAAAGAGAGGCAAGCAGAGAGTTGGGGACCTCATACCACCAAGAAAGCAGCACCAGAAGCAAAGTGGATCCTTTGGACCTGGGGTCCCTGCGCCTAAGAAGCTCTTTGACCAGGTGAAGATTGAGAACAAGGACCTTCCTCCAGAGCCAGCAAAAAGAGAAAGCCTTCCCCTGGAGCTGACACCCTGAATTTGGACTTGTAACCTGCTAGACTATGAGAGAATAAATTTCTCTTTGTTAAAGCCATCCACTTGTGGTATTTCTGTTATGGCAGTACTAGATGACTAAGATATCCATAGTCGAATGCCTTAGCATAGTCAATAAAACAAAGGTAAACATCCTCTAGTATTCTCTGCTTTCAGCCAGGATCCATCTGGTATCAGCAATGATATCCCTGGTTCTAAGTCTCTTCTAAATCTGGCTTGAATTTCTGGCAGTTCCCTGTCAATATACTGCTGCAGCCGCTTTTGAATCATCTTCAGCAAAATTTTGCTTGCGTGTGATATTAATGATATTGTTCTATAATTTCTGCGTTCAGTTGGATCACCTATCTTGGGAATAGGCATAAATATGAATCTCTTCCAGTCTGTTGGCCAGGTAGCTGTCTTCCAAATTTCTTGGTGTGAACCTATTTTAAACACCTTAAGAATCCTGTGAGGTCACTGCTCTTAATATGTCCATTGTATAGAAAGAGAGAAGAAGCTGAGGCATAGAACTGGTCCTGCAGCCTGCCATAACCAGAGCATTTGACACTGTCCCAGAAGATCTGGGTTAGGCAAGAAAATTTCATATGCTCTAGGCCCCGTTCACCTCTGCAGAAATGAAGGTCAGTGGCCCCAGGATATTGTATATGCATGTGCTTTCACATACGCCATGGCATTTAGTCCTCACGACCCTTGAGGTAATTTTCACTACCTCCATTTTACTGAAAGGCAAACTGAGGCCAAGAGTGCAAATGACTTGTCCAAGCTCTTTATAGCTTCACTGCTTTGCATTACAACCCAAATAATACATGTAAAGGGGTTTCGTATGGGCAACATTTTTTTAAATATATTTTATTTTGTTGTTGTTGAGAATATACACAGCAAAACATACACCAATTCAACACTTTCTACATGTACAACTCACGGACGTTGATTACATTCTTCAAGTTGTGCAACTGTTCTCACCCTCCATTTCTGAGTTGTTCTCCCATGAACGTAAACTCACTGCCCCTGAGGATCCTATCTAATCTTTCTAGTTGCTGTTGTCATTTTGATCCCATATAGATAGTTCTTAAAAGAGCATAATGCTCAAGGCAGACATTTTTTATTAGTTAGGCTAGATTATTGTTTTGGTTTTAAGAAAACTTCAGGGGATATTTTTGGTTTAAGGTTTAAAGATTACGTCAGGGCAATACTTTCAGGGGTTTATCCACCCCGCCCCCCCATGGCTCCAGAAAGTAGGGAGTTCAATGAAAATTTGAAATTCTGTTTTGCATTTTCCCCCTTTTGATCAGGAATTGTCTATAGAATCTTTGATCAAAATATTCAATACTGGTAGCCAGGCACAACTGAGTTCTTCTCTCAAAGGAGGCAGTTGTTCATGGAGACAATTAGCCACACATTCCACATTCTCCTTCTGTTCTTGACTTTCCTTCTTCCTCTGTTGCTCGAAGTGATCAACATTCTTATTTTCCCCTGTTTTACCCTTTCCTTATCTTGGAAGATACAGAATTTATAGGTGATGGTAAAGACTCCAAAATTGCAAAATTTAGGCCTGGAGGAAAATGATAATAATCTAGAATGGAGAACAGCAAACTACAGGCCATGGGCTAAATTTGGCTTATATTTGTACTGCCCCTGAACTAAGAATGGTTTTACATTTTAAAATGTTGAAAAAAAAAATCAAAAGGAAACCATTTTGTGACATGTGGAAATTATATGAAATCCAAATTTTATTGTCCACAAATAAAGCTTTATTAGAACACAGCCATGCACATTCATGTACATATAGTTATGGCTGCTTTCACACTACAGTAGCTGAGTTGAGTAGTTGTGAAAGAGACCGTGTGGCCCACAAAGCCTAAGATATTAACAATCTGGCCTTTTACAGAAAAAGTTTGCTGAGATCTCTTGTAGAATCATATGGTAAACATCTGATCTTGCATTTTTGAGGAAAAAGTTTGGTCATAATTGTGACTTTTCTAGATAATTGAAGTTTACCCTTCTGTGTACAAAACTGTTAACTAAAAAACCGTTTTGGATAACCAAACCAAACTAAACCCGTTGTCACTGAGTCAATTTCAATTCATGGTGACCTTATAGGATAGAGTAGAACTGCCCCATGGCATTTCCAAGGAGTGCCTGGTGGATTTGAACTGCTGATCTTTTGGTTAACAGCCGAGTTCTTAACCACTGTGCCACTACGGCTCCCTATTTTGGATAAACGTTTCAAAAATGTCTTTTTAAACAGAATATGCAGAATACATGTATAGGTATAAGATACATATTAATACATTTCCGTTTCATTAAATGTTTGCGTTTGGCCTGGGTTTGCCCAGTGTTTGCACTGGTCTTCATAGACATTAGCTAATTTGATCATCTAAATACTAGAGATGTTGGCCTTGTAAAGTAATAAGATGGGCATTTGGCTATGTGATACTGATGACTAGTACACTGAATGGTTTCACAAACTGTTCTGCTTTTGGAGTTTTTCTTGAACTTTATTCTAAAAACTAGTTGCCCTGGAGTTGACTCCAGCTCATGGTGACCCCATGTATGTCAGAGTAGAGCTGTGCTTCACCGGGCTTTCGATAGTTAATTTTTCGGAAGCAGGTCATCAGGCCTTTCTTCTGAGATGCCTCTAGATGGACTAAAATCTCCAACCTTTAGGTTAGCAGCTGAGCGCATTAGCCAATTGTACACCCAGGGACTCCCTTGCTGACAATTAAGAAAAAACAAACTTGCCATTGAGTCGATTCCAACTTATGGTGGCCCCATATGTTAGAGTAGAACTGCTCCCTAGGGTTTTCTTGGCTGTAATCTTTGTGGAAGTAGATAGTCAGGCCTTTCTTCCATGGCTCTGCCGGGTGGGGTCAAATTGCCAACCTTTAGGTTAATGGCTCAGCAACAACCGTTTGTGCCACCCAGGGACCCTTTGCTGACAATAGGGCATCTGAATCTACCAGTTCTAATTTGTGACTTGTCTGCTTTGTTCAAAGAACTTTCGTTATGATTGTGTCTAAACTAAGAGTTAATAGGCTAAGTCTCCTTGGGTTCAAGGTACATGAGCTTTGATGCTTAAACCAGAGATGACAACAGGCACCCCAGCAGCCTACATGTGTGTGTGTTTTAAAGTTTGTTAAGTTGGTAGTATTTAAAAAGTGAGGAAATTTCCAAAAAAACTCAGATTTCCCACTTTTCTTAAAACATGGCAGAGCTGGTGGCACTTGGCCCATGGTCTGGCGGTACACTGATTGCAGGCATTGAGAGGCAGCTGCTTACTTTAGGTGGGCATGGCTCAGCACCGTCCCCACCCTCCCTCTATGTCCAGGATGCATTAGTTGGTTGCCATTTGTGAACTCTCTAGCCCTGTGTTCCTACCTTGCCTCCACTTGCTTCAAGTACTTACCTTACCTGCCAATTCACAATGGAGTGTGTGAACCCAGCCTACCGTGTGTGATCATTCATTTGGTTGCTTAGAGATCTTTTGTGTTTACTTTTTCTCTCCTTTTTTTAATTGTGCTTTAGGTGAAAGTTTACAGTTCAAGTTAATTTCTTATATAAAAATTTATACACATATTATTATGTGACAGTAGTTGCAGTCCCTATAGTTGCATACTCCCCCTTTCCACCAAGGATTTCTTGTGTCCATACAACCAGTTCTTGTCCCTTCCTTCCTTCTCATCCTGCCTCCGGACAGGAGCCGCCCATTTGGTCTTGTGTATGTGCTTGAACTAAGAAGCATAGTCTTCACGAGTATTATTTTATGTTTTATAAGCCAGTCTAATCTTTGTCCGAAGAATTGGCTTCAGGAATGGTTTCAGTTCTGGGTTAACAGAGAGTCGGGGGCCATGGCCTCAGGGGTTCCTTCAGTCTCAGTCAGACCGTTAAGTCTGGTCTTTTTACAGAATGAGTTTTGCTGTATGTGTTTACTTTCTGTATCTCACTTATGTCCAAATAGTTTAAGGCTGCCAGACTGAGACAACTGAAGCCATAGACAGGAAACAGCATGGTATGACCTTGGGGGAGATGAGAGCATGTACCAAAAGCATTGCCTTGCGCCACATGAAAAATGTAATCAGTGTCATGAATTGTAAACCTGGAAGCTGTTACATTGGTGTGTGGTTTGGTGTGTATATTTTCACCCCTACAAAAAAAAGAAAAAAGCGTTGTCTTGATTCAATAGCTAGTAATTACGCAGAAAGACGTACTCTGGTGTGATGGAAAAATAAAAGGCCTTGGGGGGAAGTCAGACCCAGATTCAAATCCATCCGCTGACCAGCATTCATTCTCCTTTGTTAAACCAGCTGTGGTAGAAGCACAGCTCATGTAAGCATGAAGCCCATGGGAAATTGGCCGCTACAGATTAGTAAGTAAGTACAAGTAAGCCCATGCTTACCTTGCTTACTGGGTAATCCATCCCTGTCAGGGACTGTAAATTTGAAAAGAGGCTTTGATTCTGTAGGAAAGTGTCATGGGGTTGGGAGAGAGACAGATGCTAGCCATACCTAGAAACAGAATCTTTGATGTGGTGAAAAAATGTAAAATTACAGATGATCTGGTGAGCAAGGTAAACACAGTGCTTACCTTGCCCATTGGATAATCCGCCCCAGCATGTAAGGTGGATGAGAGCTAAGTCACTTGGAGGGGGAAGATCCTGCCATGTTCTCAGAGGCCCCCAGACAGCCCGGCCCTCTGTTTTGCTGTTTGCACTGATCCGATTACGTGCTGTTAGCTGTACTCTTTGTGCTATCCCTTGTTTATGTCTGTAAAGGTCATCCCGGGGCAGAGACAGCCAGGGAGTGACACAAAAATGTCCACTCAATGACAGTTTTCACTGTGTTAAGCCACCGAGAGTGAACAGAGCAGAAAGAATGTCCTGGCTGGAAGTTACTAGCTTGTGGTTGTTGTTAGGTGCCCTCCAGTCAGTTCAGAGTCATGGCCACCCTATGTACAACAGAATGAAACACTGCCCAGTCCTGCATCATTCTCACAATTCTGGCTATGTGTGAGCCCGTTGTTGTAGCCACTGTATCAATCCATCTCGTTGAGGGTCTTCCTCTTTTTCGCTGGCCCCTGGCTCGTTCTCCAGGGACTGGTCTCTCCTAATAGCAAGTCCCAAGTATGTGAGATGAAGCTTCACCATCATCCCTTCTAAGGAGCATTCTGGTTGTACTTCTTCCAAGACAGATTTGTTCGTTCTTTCTGAAAGTCTGTGGTATCTTCAATATTCTTCACCAACACCATAATTCAAAGGCCTCAATTCTACTTCAGTCTTCCTTATTCATTGTCCAGCTTTCGCATGCATATGAGATGACTGAAAATACCTGGCTTCAGTCAGGCATGCCTTAGTCCTCAAGGTGATAATATTTGCTTATTTTGAAAGGTGTTTTGCAACAGATTTGCCCAATGTGATGCATTGTTTGATTTTTTGACTGCTACTGCCATGGGTGTTGATTGTAGTTAACAGCTCAGCCCGCCTAGTTATTTGTGAAGAAAATGCCTGTTCCGTTACCTCAGATGCCCAGCAAAACAAACCTACTGCTGGGCCTGCCATTAAATTAAGAAGGTATTACGTTCTAATCTCAGTTGCTGCATCTAAATCACTATAAATAAGTCAAGACAGACTATAGAACTTTTTTTTTTGGAGACTGCTCTTTTGACCTAAAAATGATGTTGCAGCTTCCCAACTTGCAATCTGCTTTGACTAAATCACAGTGAAAGACTGTATGAGTTTGCTTTGCAGTGACCATCTGCCAGAGCTCCCTGGTGTAGGATCAGGGTTTAAGGCAAAGAGAGAAAAAAAAAAAAAAAAAACTGAACCTGCAATGAAAGCCTTCTACCTCCCCTCCCCTTCCTACTTTTCCCTCCTTGCTCTGCTAAAGTGCTGCCAAAGATATGTTTTGCACAAAAAGGTGTGGCTCTAGTAAGAAAGAAGGGGAAGTGAAGCCATCAAGATGGACTATTTCCATGTTCCCTTCACAGTCACACTTCTGCTATATATTTTCTTCCGGGGTGAAGCAGGGGCAGCCATGGGGAAAGAAAACAGTAGAATTTAACCTCTGGGAATAAATCATGGGGATAAATCAACCCATTTGAAAGACTTGAAAAGGTAAATTTTTTTATCCTGAAAACAGAAATCAAAATTTAGAAGAGGTCAGGGGTCAGAAGTGTTGGATATTTTTCAAAGACAAACCTAAATAATAACAACAATAATTGTTGTTGTTGTTAGCTGCCATAGAGTTGGCTCTGACAATAGAAAGAAAGGCTGCCCAGCCCCATGCCATCCTCATGATTGCTGGCATATTGAGCCCATTGTTGCCTTCCATCCATCCTGGGGGGCTTATCTTCAGGGCTATAGTGGATAATATTCTGCTATCACCCATAGGGTTTTCACTGGCTAATTTTCAAATGTAGCTTGCCACATCTTTTTTCCTAGTGTGTCTTAGTCTGGAAACTCTACTGGTGATCCTGCTGGTATTTGAAACACCGTGGCATAGCTTCTAGCATCATAGCAACACTCAAGCCACCACAGTACGACAGACTGACAGATGGGTGTTGGAATAACAGAAAGAGCAAATTCTTATTGAACATATACCAAACCCAAACCTACTGCCATTGAGTTGATTCCAACTCATAGTGACCCCAGAGGGTTTCCAAGGCTGTAAACCTTTAAGGAGGCAGACTGGCACATCTTTCTCCAGAGGAGTGGCTGGTGGGTTCCAACTGCCGACCTTTGGGTTAGCTGCCAAGCGCTTTAACCACTGAACCACCAGGGCATATACTAGGTGCTTATTGAACACATACTAGGTGCCTTGTTCTGTGCTAAGCCCTTCATATGCGTTATCTCATTTACTTTTACAATGTGAAGTAGGAGCCTCTGATTTCCATTCCACAGATGAAAAACCTGGTGCTTAGAGAGGCTAAGTAACTTTACCTTGGTCACACAGCTGGTTGCTGACAGAGCTGGGGTTTGAAGCCAAGTATATGGGGAGTCCTGGTGGTACAGTGGTTACTAGCTATTTCTATCATTCCACTTGGAAACATTATGGGGCATTTCTCCTCTGTCCTGTAGGGTCGCTAAAAGTCAGAATTGACTCAACCCCAAAGTGTTTGGTATAGGATCACTGTAGGGTTGCTCTGAGTCGAAATTGACTTGAAGACAGTAGGTTTGGTTTTTGGTTTATGGTTAAGTATTTGGCTGCTAACCGAATGGTTGGTGGTTTGAACCCACCAATGGCTCTGCAGGAGAAAAAACTGGGCAATCTTCTCCCGTAAAGTCACAGACTAGGAAACCCTACGGGGCAGTTCTACTCTGTCCTATAGGGTTGCTATGAGTCGGAATGGACTTGACATCACACAACAACAAACTGGCTCCAGCAGTAGTCAATCATTTAACCATTTCTTTCACCCGGGACTCCTGGACTTAAAAGGAAAGCGGTAGAATTAGGCTCTGGCTCCTATCCAGTTGAGCGGCTTTGGGAAATGTATTTTTATTGGCCTCAGTTTCCTCATCTTGATCTCTAAAACCTCTTCCAGCTCTTTGGGTCTATCTCCAAATCAATATCCATCACCTCCATGCGGCTGTTAGCACTCATTAGTACAGTGAACTATAGGAAAATAGAGAGTGGTGTGGAATAGGGAGGGGCAGGGAGACTGCTTTAGACACTGCCTGTTTTCCTAACAGGGGCAGCTGTGCCAGTTGTCCTGTTGTGCCCAGGCAGGAAGGATGACTGGGCGACAACGGGAAGAAGCTGGGAGCGGGCCACTTTTAGCACACCTTGTGTGGGTGCTTCCCTCCACCTTTTGGTTGGACCAGTCACCCTCCCCCAGAAGTCTCCTTCCCACCTGTCTCAACCCCGAAGTCACTCCTGTTGAGAGCTGGAGGTGCCTGGTACAGGTGCACTGTGAAAACCCTATTAGTAATGTGACCAGACCTGCTGGGCTCCTCCTGGCTCCCCTGAACTGCACTGACTGACACTTCCAGGAATTCTGCCTGCAGCAGCCCTGAAGCTTTTGTTCTTCTTCTGTGTAAGGAAGCGGGGGAGGGGGCCAGGTGGGGAGGAGAAAGAAAATCCTTTGAGTTCTGTGAAAAGACTTGTAATGCCCTCAAACCTGAAGATATCGGACAATGCACATCAGGCTTTTGAAGGGGCCCAGTGGCTTGTCACTCCCCGTATTGGAGATAATACATTGTCAACAGCTCACGTTATCTGACCCTCGCGGCGTGAAATGGGAACCAGCCTCGCCCTCCGGAACAATATCGCATTTCTCTCCTGCGCGCACAGGAAGGTGTATTTATTTCATGATATGTCATCAACAGGACCCTTGATGTTAAAAAGCACTCCCAGGCGCTTTCGGTCCCCCATGCCGTCCTCGAAAGGGTGTCATTTTTAGTACCCGCTTCCCAGTCTGCAGCGCGGCCAGAGTCCGTCTGGTTTAATTCTGCAAACACCTACCTCACCAACAAAAATTTTTTGGCCTCTGGATGATCTATTTAGGCGGGCTGCAAGGGCATTTCTTCCTGCGTCAGTACGTGACCAGACGATAGAGCTAACACTGAGACAAAAAAGAGATGACCCAGAAACAGGAAGAGAAATTGACCCGGGGAGCAGATGTTCTCAAGGCTGCGGTTCGCAGAGACGGTTAGCAGGTTATGGCGCCCACAAGAAGAGGGAGAACCACTTGTTCTGCAAGGCTGCATGCAGGGGGGAAGCGCGAGCAGAGAAAGGAGATCGACGGTTTGAGAGCGCGGCGAGGGGGTGGGGGTAGGGGTGAAGCAAGAGGAAGTCGGCCCGGGTGAAAAGGGCTCCTCGTCTGTCCATTCGTAACGTAATCTGTTCACATCAACCAATGGCGTTTCGTATGCAAACGAGGAGGGCCGGGCCGCCGGGCCAAGCGGAGCTGCGCGACTGCTCACCCCGCAGCAGGGATTCGGCAGCCAGGGACCCAGGACCGGGGCGTGTTAGCGAAGCATCGCACCTCCAGCCGGCGCTGGAGAGGATGGACCAGACACTGAAACCGAGAGTAACTGAGGACTGAAGGAGTCGGGAAGAGCCCGCCTTCTAGAAGCTGTCAGAATTCGAGACTGGCGGGAGAGGTACATTCAACCTCTGACACTCGTGGCTTCGGGGACTGGTCATTTCTGAATCCCCGAAGAGAGATTCCATCCCCAAGGAAGTGAAAAGAATGAACTTTTGGAGGTATTACCTTTTTGCTTTTACAGTGTTCGGCGTGGTAATTTTTGTGATAGTGTACAATAGCCAATTAAGCCTGCCAAAAAGGTACGAGAAGCTGAATATTTCTGGCGAAAGGTATTTTAGAACACAAGCTTGTGATTCCGCCTTAGTAGAGAAGTCCACCTTTTTGTGGGGAAAGCCATTAGCATCACCACTGGGAAGTGTCCCTTGCAAGGAGTACCTGACCCACAGCCACTATATCACAAGTTCCCTGTCTGAAGAAGAAGCTGCGTTCCCCTTGGCATATGTCATGGTCATCCATAAGGACTTCGATACTTTCGAGAGGCTCTTTAGGGCTGTCTATATGCCCCAAAATGTCTACTGCGTTCATGTGGATGAGAAAGCCCGGGCTGAATTTAAGGAATCGGTGGGGCAATTGCTGAGTTGCTTCCAGAATGCTTTTATTGCTTCAAAGATTGAGCCTGTGGTCTATGCGGGAATATCCAGGCTTCAGGCCGACCTGAACTGCATGAGAGACCTGGCCGCCTCCGAGGTTCCCTGGAAGTACGTGATCAACACCTGTGGGCAAGATTTCCCCCTGAAAACCAACAAGGAGATAGTTCAGTATCTGAAAGGGTTTAAAGGGAAAAATATTACCCCAGGGGTGCTGCCTCCTGATCATGCAATTAAGCGGACTAAGTATGTCTACCGAGAGCGTATAGGCAAGGGTGGTTCTTTTGTGCAAAAGACTAATATTTTGAAAACCTCACCTCCACATCAGATGACCATCTACTTTGGCACTGCCTACGTAGCCCTGACCAGAGAGTTTGTCAATTTTGTCTTTCATGACCAACGGGCCATTGATCTACTACAGTGGTCTAAAGATACCTATAGTCCGGATGAACATTTCTGGGTGACACTCAATAGAATTCCAGGTAAATACTCGTTTCCATTCCCATTTCTTCTTATCGATACAGATGGAGTTTTCTAGCATTCTCTTCCTCTGGAGAACTGATGCATTTGCAATCATTTGGGAAAAAAAATTTTTTGTTTTTTTTCAATGCTTAGAAAATGATTAGCTTGACTGTTTTTTTTTTTCGCTTTATGTTTAGTGCCAGCTCTGTTGTCTATAAATCTGTGAGATACAGTGATGTAAAAAGTACCCAGAGCTGTGATAACAAGCTATGGCAAAACTACCTTTGCTTGTGAATCCCATAGTTACCGTCTTTCAGCTTAGTCTTTTGAATGATCGCTTTTCGTAGTTTTTAATAAGCACAGCTAAAACATAATGAAACCGATGTTTTCAATAAGTCTTCTGAAAAGAGTCGTGTTTCTTTCAGAGGATTGTTAGGCACGATTTCATTGACGCTGTCACTGCCCGGCGTTGGTGGAGCTGTTACGGGGGGAGGTGGGGTGCGTGGGAGGCTGTTTTTAGAATCTTTGGAAGCTCTTTGGACCTTGAGAGATTCTCACTGCCTTAAATGTCTTTAGTCTAAAATCTGAACGAGCATTCAGGTCTCCTCAACTTGGTTCAACAAATCTAGTCTGATATTTTATTACAGTGAGTTGAAATATATATGTATAAAGAGATTCTAGCTGGAATCGATCCAAAGTGAACTCTCAATCTTTAAATCACAAATTTTTAGTAGAAATTGCAGTTTGCGCACTCCTGTCTTTCTATACCATGAAGTCTTTTCAATTGTTTATGATAATTTAGAAAGGGGTCCAAGGCATACCAGGCACCTGATGGCAGAAAACAGCCCTAAATTCCCTCTTTGATTCAGGTCTGGGTTTCTTTTCTCAAAATTCTGTTTCCCAGAATTTCTCACACAGGGAATACCTTTGTGACCTGTGACACCTTTTCCTGGCAATGTCCTCATACACATTTCCACTCTTGCACCAGCATGGCTGGGTGTGTTGGCCAGTGTCGGAGTACTTCCTATCTGTCTGCTCTACTCGAAATAACTCCCTGCTCCTAAGTGTAGTGTCGTTGGCACATATGAGTGCTGTTTGAAGCTACCTTCATATCTGAAAGTTGACTCACAGCAGTAAGTCATATTTAAAACCAAAAAAACCAAACCAGTTGCTGTGGAGTTGATCATGATTCATGGAGACACCATGGGTGTCAGAGTAGAACGCACATGTGCTCCTTAGGGTCTTTAATAATGGTTGATTTTTCAGAAGTAGCTCGCCAGGCTTTTCTTCTAAGGTGGCTCTTGGTGGATTCAAACCACCAACCTTTCGGTTAGCAGGCAAGCACATTAACCGTTTGCAGCACCCAGGGACATTGTCATGTACAGATGAAGAAAATGAGGCTTAGAGAGACTGAAGTAACACACTTCTGGTCACACTGCTTGTTCAAGGCAAAGCTAGCATCTGAACCTAGATTTGTGTGACCCAAAGTTTGAGCTACTTCTCTTGCACCAGGAGAAGAAGGAATAATCATTTCTTCCATTTGAGCTGGAAATAAGGTCAACAAGGGCATGGCAAGAGAGAGAGAAGGAAAGGAAAAGAATGAGTTTGCTGAGTTTAGCAGAGCGACTGTGCTAGCTAGAGTCAGGGTGAGACGACTTTGCTGGAATTGGCCCCACCACCGGGCTCAGGCTTCTGTGCCAGTACCGTTGTCTCCTTGAAAAGGCTTTAGTCTGGTTCATCCTTCTTGGGCCAGAGGAAATGGCAAGTGTCCAGTGAGAGTTCTCAGTGAGGCTGGGAAAGGGGAAGCAAAGAGCTGGAGCCTTTCAACCTAACCTTTGTCAGAATAATGCAAGAAAATGAAGGGTCCTGAGGACTTCGTCTTCACACAGAATAGGAAAGACATTTTTTAAAAAATAGTAGAGTACTCTGATGTTTATATTTTCAACAACCAACAAGTATTTATTAAGCCCACGCTGTACTAGGGGAAACCCTGGTGGTGTAGTGGCTAAGTGCTACGGCTGCGAACCAAAGGGTCGGCAGTTCAGATCCACCAGGCACTCCTTGGAAACTCTATGGGGCAGTTCTGCTCTGCCCTGTAGGGTAGCTATGAGTCGGAATCAACTCGACGGCACAGGGTTCGGTTTGGGTGACTGTACTAGGCACTGGTCTGTGTACTTTGTACGCTATCCTGTGTACAAAAAGCCTTCATGGCATTAAAATTTCAGGATTTAAGTGGCTGAGTGTTAAGTTTTGGTGATTGTTTAGTAAGAGTATAACGGGGCTAATTTTTTCCCCATCCTAATTCCTCAAAAAAATTATTTTTCCTGAAAGACCTCTTCATCAAATATCCCTCTCTGGGAGGTTTTTTTTTTTTTTAAGGTCACCACAAAAATACATAGAAAAAGACAAGGGAAAATGGTCCTTATTTGGTGCACCATATTGTCTGTAAATGAGAAACAAAACACGTGACCTTCAGATGGGCTGGTAGATGGAAAGGTACATAGCCTGAGGTTCTCATGTAGTGGCTTCTCATTATCTTGAGGGTGAGGTTTAAGCTCTTCATGAGGCCTGCATGGCCCTCCATAACCTGACCGCTGCCCATTTCTCTATCCTCATTTCATTTTTACTCAGTGCCACAGACTTTCTGTTCCAACAGCTGCTTGAATTTCCCTAGATATGTGTAGGAAAAAATTTCACCTAATTTTTTCTTTTCAGTAATATCACGTTTGGGATCTCCTTCCTACCCTTTCTAGCTAACTAACTCCTACTCATATACTTTATAGCCCACCTGAGATGTCACCCCCTGGAAGCCTTCTCTGATAACCCCCTTTCCAGGTAATTAGGTGCTCCAACTCTGGGTTTTCCTCCAGTGCCCAGTGCCACTGCCACCAGCATTGAATCACAATTAACTGTTACATGAATGTCTTCTCTACTCTTTCTGCTTGTGTTTGAGCTCCTAAAGGGGGGAAGTGTGATATTCATTTTTGTAGGCCTCTCTGTGTGCCTGATTTAAAGCTATGTAGAGTGCTGGCTGGAGCCCTGGTGGTACAGTGGTTAAGAGCTCACCTGGTAACCAAGGTTTGCAGTTGAATACCAGCCACTTCTTGGAAACCCTACGGGGCAGTTCTACTTCGTATTAAAGGGCTACTATGAGTTGGAATCAACTTGATGGCAAAGGGTTTGGTTTGGTTTTTTTTAGAGTGTTGAATAAGGAGCCCTGGTGGCACAATGGTTAAGTCCTCTGCTGCTAATGGGAAAGTCGAAGGTTGGAACCCACCAGTTGCTTTATGGAAGAAAAGACTTGGTGATCTGCTCCTGAAAGGTTACAGCCTAGGAAACCCTAAGGGGCAGTTCTAGTCTGTCCTACAGGGTTGCTATGAGTCAATTGTCTCTATGACACACAACAACCCAGAGTGTTGAAAGGGAGTGGATTGGACCTGGGGAGAGCAGGATGGTGCTGGATCCTTATCAGAAGATGGGAGGAAAGAAAAAAAGTGTCTCGTCCCTGGGGTGGGAGGTGATTTTTGATAGTAAAGATCAGAGAAACAACAGGTTGAGACATTGCTTGGAGGTATAACTCCACAGGAGCCAGAACAATAAAATGAAATCAGTAAAGGGAAGGGAGGCCTTGTAGGATTAACAGGCACCGGAGTTCCAGTTGGAATGTTAATGGGACAGAGCCCTTCCCTAGAAAATCTGCTTCCAGGCAGCCAACCAGGGCCCATCATGCTGGTGGGGCACCTGATGCCAAGAGAAAGCCCTGGCAGCAGATTGGGAAGCCTCCAGTTAGTTCCAGCCTTACTTGCACCTGGCTTGAGTTTCTCCCACAATTTGGCACCTGTTCAAACCTGCTGTTAGTCCCATTCCTGGGCTTCTTCTAGTGGGCTGAGTCTGACTTAATGAGTCTCAAGTGCTCCTTACTTTCTGGCTTGGGGAAAAAAAAAAAAAGGCTATAAGGAAATGAAAGGTTAAGAAAAGACAACAATAGCAAGAAACCAAAAACAGTTCTCCAGGTGTAGCCTTCAACAAATGTAAATACTAAGCTACTTAGAAGGTATGTGTTCTTGATAGAAAGGTTACCAGGACCTTAAAGCTGGGTGTGGCTAGACCAGTCTCAGTCTTTTTCCAAGTATGCGTTGTGTTCTGGGTACCTAGGCCTGAATTTAGAATTCAGCTTCTGGAACTACGAAGGACATATTCAGTCATGCCAATTATACCTATGACTGAGATTTATAAGCCTTGATAGACTGATAGAATCCTGTCTTAATGAGCATTCGGGTTTGCAATAAAGCTTCTTTATGTGGCCAGAGGACAGTCCACAGGGCATTTGTTTGGTCAGTGTGAAGATAACAACTTGAGGTTGAAGGTGACATTTCATAAAGCAGATGTTTCCATGTGTTCTGACCATGTAACAGTTTTAAAAATTATGCAATTTTTATAGGTATATAATATTTTTATAGGTGAAAGATAATATTAAATACACATAGTGAATTTAGACATGATCTTCAAAATATCGTATTAGTGATTTGGGCCTGCTAAGCTGGTTTTATTTATCTCTTTGATAAAGGGTTCTAGGATCTTTTCAGACCAGTAATTTGGGTAGGGCCAGAGAGCAAGATTGATCATCTGCAATGTGCCCCGGCTTTGAGGCCCTAGACTGACAAGTTTGCATCATAAGGGACTGAGCTCCTGGTAGAAAAACTTTAGATAGGCTATAGAGTAATTTACATAATTAAATGACACTGAAGTGATAGCCATTCCAAGAGTCATTTATGATGCTTGTGCTGTTGGCTGTGCTGTTATATTTGAGGTCATCTTTATCAGTAGGGAATCTGAACTCAAATGTTTTTTGCCTCCTACCCCTCCCTGCAAACAGAGCCCTAGTGGCACAGTGGTTAAGAGCTACAGCTGCTAACCAAAAGGTCGGCAGTTCAAAGCTACCAGCCGCTGCTTGGAAACCCTGTGGGGCAGTTCTGCTCTGTCCTATAGGGTTGCTGTGAGTCAGCATTGACTCGATGTCAATGTTTTGTTTTTTTGGTTTACCCCTGAAAATGAATGCAATGCTAGAAGCACTCTCTCATCTATGCCAAGAAATTTGGAAGACCGACTGACTAGAGGAGATCCATATTTGTGCCCATTCCAAAGAAAGGTGATCCAACAGAATGTGGAAATTATCTAACAATATCATTAATATCACACACAAGTAAAATGTATTACTCATTGCATTGGGCAAATCTGCTGCAAAAGACCTCTTTAATGTGCTAAAAAGCAAAGATGTCACTTTGAGACTAAGGTATGCCTGACCCAAGCCATGGTTTGTTTTTTTTTTAATAATTTTTATTGTGTTTTAAGTGAAAGTTTACAAATCAAGTCAGTCTCTCACACAAAAACCCATATACACCTTGCTACACACTCCCAATTATTCTCCCCCTAGTGAGACAGTCTGCTCTCTCCCTCCACTCTCTCTTTTCGTGCCCTTTTCGTCAGCTTCTAACCCCCTCCACCCTCTCATCTCCCCTCCAGGCAGGAGATGCCAACATAGTCTCAAGTGTCCACCTGATCCAAGAAGCTCACTCCTCACCAGCATCCCTCTCCAACCCATTGTCCAGTCCAATCCACGTCTGAAGAGTTAGCTTCGGGAATGGTTCCTGTCCTGGGCCAACAGAAGGTCTGGGGGCCATGACCACCGGGGTCCTTCTAGTCTCAGTCAGACCATTAAGTCCGGACTTATGAGAATTTGGGGTGTGCATCCCACTGCTCTCCTGCTCCCTCAATCAGGGGTTCTCTGTTGTGTTCCCTGTCAGGGGTGTCATCAGTTGTAGCCGGGCACCGTCTAGTTCTTCTGATCTCCGGATGATGTAGTCACTGGTTCATGTGGCCCTGTCTGTCTCTTGGGCTCGTAATCACCTTGTGTCCTTGGTGTTCTTCATTCTCCTTTGATCTAGGTGGGTTGAGACCAATTGGTGCATCTTAGATTGCTGCTTGCTAGCGTTTAAGACCCCAGATGCCATTCTTGGAAGTGGGATGCAGAATGTTTTCTTAATAGATTTTATTATGCCAGTTGACTTAGATGTCCCCTGAAACCATGGTCCCCAGACCCCTGCCCCTGCTGCACTAAGCCATGGTATTTTTAATTGCCTCATATACATGGGAAAGCTGGACAGTGAATAAGGAAGACCAAAGAAGAATTGATGCCTTTGAATTATGGTGTTGGCGAAGAATATTGAATATACTATGGACTGCCAGAAGAATAAACATATCTGTCTTGGAAGAAGTACAGCCAGAATGCTCCTTAGAAGCAAGGATGGCAAGACTGCTTGTTACATACTTTGGACATTTTATCAGGAGGGACAGTCTCTGGAGAAGGACATCATGATAAAGTAGAGGGTCAGCGAAAAAGAGGAAGACCGTCAATGAGATGGACTGACACAGTGGCTGTAACAATAGGCTCAAGCAGAACAACGATTGTGAGGATGGAACAGGACTGGGCAATGTTTCCTTCTGTTGTACATAGGGATTGCTATAAGTCAGAACCTCCACGGCACCTAACAACAACCACAACAACCCCTGCAAAGGAAATAACTGGGAAACACTCCTCTTAGTTTTCAATTTCTAATCTCTAGAATACCGTTATGTAAGATAAGAAAAACTGGATTAAAGCATATATGAATATGCAGTGAAGTATATAAATACAATTACCATTGATAAATGTCCACCATGTTGAATTTGCGTGAATTTAATTCCAGGACACAGAGTTAGTATAGTACCACTTTAGAACTGGCAAAACAATTTTCCAGCTCCCATTGGACCTCCCATCACTGTCTACCAATTCATGTAAGGCAAGCTTTTTTCGGAAGAGGAATTGCCTTTTTTTTTTTAAAACAAAAACATTGTATTGAATTTCAATGTCTCTTTAAAACAATAAAATGTTAATTGTATATCAAAGCTGTAATATATAATCAATATCTATATTATCTCTTTAACGTAAATATCTCTACTCTGTACACCGTAAAAGAATCTCCTTCCATCCCCCTTTGAATCTACATGATACTTTGAAAAGGGCTTTGGAGCCAGACAAACATGGCTTTAAGTGCTGGCTCCTAGTACTTGCTAACTATGTGATAGTAGCCTTAGTTTCCTCATCTGTGATGGTAGGGCTAATAAGTAAAAAAAAGTAGTACTTTAAAAAAAAAAATTGCCATCAAGTTGATTGCAACTGATAGTGACCCTATAAGACACAGTAGAACTGCACCATAGGGTTTGCAAGGAGCACCTGGTGGATTCGAACTGCTGACCTTTTGGTTAGCAGTCATAGTAGCTCTTAACTGCTAAACCACCAGGGTTTCCAAGTAGTACTTAGTCCACAGAAAAGTTAGGAGTGTTAAATAAGAAAATGTTTACAGTGCAGTGGCCCTCAGAATCACCTGGAAGACTTGTTAAAACAGACCACTAGGTCTCACTGCCAGGGTTTCTGATTCAGCAAGTCTGGATGGAGTAGGCCTGAGAGTTTGACTTTCTAACAAGTTCCCAGTTGCTGCTGATGCTTGGGTCTGGAGACCACACTTTGAGAACTGTTGACATAGACTACCTTTTACAGACACCAGCATGTTGTAGATTTGTAGCCAGTGTTGGTTCTGTTCATTTCTATCTAGAGACTCTCCTTGATGGAGAAAAAAGGAAGCCACCAGTAAAAATAAAGTGAGTTTATTTAAGGGAAAGCTTTATGTCCCTGTTAGTTCAGGTGTTGATTGTATATGGCAGACTTCATGAAAGCAGTGTGCAGATGACTGATGCTTGGAGTGAGATAGACCTGATGATGAATTTTGGTTTTGACCCTATTAACTTTGTGACCTTGGGTAACCCGAACCTCAAATTCCTCATCTGTACAGTCACACTAATGGTGACTACTAAGGTTGTTTTGAGAATTAAATGAAAGCGTTGGTTTAAACTGAGAAGGTAAATGTTTATCCATTTATTAATATGAATATATATTAAGAAAACCTAAACATGGCCTAGTATTCTTATACTAATGAAATTCTCAGAGTGTTAAATAAAATGAATTTAAATTTCTTTTCATTACGACAAGATGTCTACACCATGGCTCCCTAACTACAAAGCTAGATATAGATACACCCAACAAGAAATAGGAGGAAATAAAGAAAAATGTAACCCATTTGACATATTGAAATGGATACTTATTCCTTTTCATTTTGGTTTCCATTATGTTATTTGTGTGACAATTTTTTTAAACTATGAAACACCCTCACTCAGTCCTCACAATAACACTGTCTCAGTCATCTGGTGCTGCTATAACAGAAATGCCACAAATGGGTGACTTTAGCAAATAGAATTTATTCCCACAGTTTAGGAGGCTAGAAGCCCAAATTCAGGGTGCTGGCTCTAGGGGAAGGCCTTCTTTCTCTGTTGGCTCTGGAGGAAGGTCCCCGTCACTCTGAGCTTCTGCTCCTGGGCTATCTTCATGTGGCTCGACATCTTTTTTCTCCATCTCTGCTTCTTTCTCTTATTTAATGTTTTTTATATCTCACTACAGATTTTTTACAGATTGACTTAAAACACACCCTACACTAATCCTGTCCATTAACATAACAAAGAAAACCTGTTCCCAAATGGGATTATAGCCACAGGCGTAGAAGGTGGTTTTTACAACATGTATTTTGGGAGAACACTGTCCAACTCATAGCAAACACTGTGAAGTATATATTTCTCCATTAGAAGAACATTTCCTTAAAAACATGAGGGACATGAAGTGTATTCAGTGCTCCATTTTTTTTTTTTTTTTTAGAGTTATTGTGGTAAAATTTGCCATAGTGACCATTTTTTTAAAAATATGATATTTTATTGTGTTTTCAGCGGAGGTTTACATAGCTGCTTAGCCCATTCAACAACTTCTACACCAGTTGTTCGGTGACATTGGTTTACATTCTCCACAGTGTATGAACATTCTCAGTATTCTGTTCTGGTTGTTTCATTTTCATTCATATAGTTTCTCTGCCGATATTCTCATCTTTGTTTTATAGTAATTTTTAACCTTTTGGTCTCTTGTAGATGATTTTTTACAGGAGCACAGTTCTCATGGGAGAAAATCTTTATTTTGTGAGCTGTCTTAGTTATCTAGCGCTGCTATTATAACAGAAATCCCACAAGTGGATGGCTTTAACAAAGAGAAATTTATCCTCTCACAGTCTAGGAGGCTAGAAGTCTGAATTCAAGGTGCCAGCTCCAGGGGAAAGCTTTCTCTCTGTCAGCTCTGGCGGAAGGTCGTTGTCATCAATCTTCCCCCATCAAGGAGCTTCTCACCTCGGGGACCCTGGATCTAAAGGTCTAGCTATTCTCCTGGCTCTTGTTTCTTGGTGGTAGGAGATCCCCCTATCTCTCTGTTTGCTTCTCTCTTTTATAGCTCAAAAGAGATTGATTTGAGACACAACCCAATCTTGTAGATTGAATCCTGCCTCATTAACATAACTACCTCTAATCCTGTCTCATTAACATCATAGAGGGAGGATTTACAACACAAAGGAAAATCGTATCAAATGACAAAATGGTAGACAATCACACAGTACTGGGAATCATGGCCTAGTCAAGTTGACACACATTTTGGGGGGACACAATGCATAACATGAGCCAATCTGTTATTTAGCTGAAAGGTGATCTACAGGAGTAGTTTCAGCTCAAAGTTTAAAGCGTTATCTCAGGACAGTAGTCTCAGGTAGTCCTCCAGTCTCAACCAGCCCAGTAAGTCTGTTTGTTTGGTTTAGGAATTTGAGGTTCTGTTCCACATTTTTCTTCGATTTTGGAAGAGTCCATCTATTGTGGCTTTGATCAAAATGGTTGGTAGTGGTAGCTGGGCACCATCTATTTCTTTGGGTCATCCTAACCATTTTTAAGGGTATAATTCAATGACATTAATGACATTCACAATGTTTGACAACCCTCACCATTATCCGTTTGCAATTTTTTTTATTGCCCCAGATATTCAGTACTCATTAAATAGTAACTCCCCATTTCCCCCTCTTCCCAGCCCCTGGTAACCACTAATCTACTTTCTGTCTGTATGAATTTGAGATATTCTGCATATTTGGTATAAGTGGGTTCATACAATATTTGTCTTTTTGGGTCTGACTTATTTCACTTAGCGTAATATTTTCAAGGGCCATCCATGTCATGACATGTATCAGAACTTCATTTCTCTTTATGGCTGAATGATCTTCCATTGTACGGCTATACCACACTTTGTTTATTCATCTGGTGATGGACACTTGAGTTGTTTCCACCTTTTAGCTATTGTAAATAATGCTGAAATGAACATTGATTACAGTGCTCTATTTTTAAGATCACATCACATGAACGGAGCAGGAATTGGATGTCATAAAAAAAAAAAAAAAGGTAGGCTTATTTTCTTAAACTCTGCCATGTTCCTGGAAGGATTAAATATGGCTGTTTAGAACATAATATAATTTCTCAAAAAAGGAAGTCAACACAGTAAAAACTTGAAAGAAATGAGTTTCACAGTCATTTTATACAGGTTTTTGCTAGCCTAGCCACATCCTTCCCGTTTCGGGCATTTAACTTCATCAGTGTTTAAAATAAATGTCTTAGTTACACGCAACAGTATGAAGAAATAGTACAATAATCCTTCTTGTATCCATCAGCCAGTTTCAACAACCATCAACACATTACACAAATTCAAAGCAAGAAAACATTGAGTTGACTCTGTAGTTCTCACAAATGAGTTCCTTTCTCATTGCAAAGGGGATGCAAAATTCCGTTATTCCAGCCTGAGTCTCTCTTCATGTTCCATGATAACAATTTGTTGAAAAGTGAAAATATTTTCATCCAGCTTAAACTTTTAGGATACACTTTACCAACCAGACTGGGTATTTTTCTTCTTTTTCTTTTTTTAATTGACAAAGCGAAATCTACAAGCCCAAGCTCTTTAAGTATTAGGAGCAAGAGAACTCTGCTTGTTAAGATTTCTATTGTCTTGGCTTTTTGTTTTCTGCGGTTTAGTGGTAGAATTATCACCTTCGCTGTGGGAGATCCAGGTTCGATTCCCGGCCAGTGTACCTCAGGCGTGGTTACCACCCATCTGTCAGTGGAGACTTGTGTGTTGCTATGATGCTGAACAGGTTTCAATGAGCATTCAGACTAAGAAAGACTAGGAAGAAAGTGCCTGATAACCAGCTTATGAAAATCAGCCAATGAAAATCCTGTGGATCACAGTGGTCCTATCCAGTTGTACATGGAGTCACCCTGAGGGCAAGGGCAACTGTACTGCAGTTAACAACAATCATTACCAAGCATAGTGGATGGGTTAGTGGGATGGGCTGTGCCTTCTGCAGTGTTTAGTGATACTCTTTTTTCACTAGATGGAGAGGAACACCTCTTCTCTCTGTACTGAATATTCTGCTTCCTCTGTTAATTCAAAATAAGGACGAATTGACAGGCTTACTATTTTATGCTTGAGTATGGAATTAACATGAAGCTGTTTCACCCTCTGCTGTATCTTAATCTGTTTTCCATTATCACATGTTACCAGGGAGCCTGCTCTATTGGATTCAATCTTCTAGTTTAATTTTTCATGCCTAATTTAATTTGAGATGTTCCCGCAGAGCTTGGTTATCAAGCTTCGTTGCTTTGCATGAGGTTTCTCTGATCTTGCAGAGTGATGTGAAGGAAAGAATATGGACTTTGGAGTAGGAAAGATATATTTTGAATCCTAGGCTTGTCACTTAACAGCTTGTCCAACACCGAACAAACTACTTAAGCAATGTCAGCCTCAGTTAACTTTGCTTTTAGCACCTAAGAAAAAATTTGAGGGTGCTTGAGAATTTATTAAAAAGTAAGAGTTGTACACTGGGCAGTTTTGATTCAACTTCACCAAAAGATATATGTATATATCTGGAGGATAATGAGTCTCACAGCAGTGACTATGACATGCTGATCTTTGTTTTCAAAGATGTTTGCAAAAGAGCTGGAAGAATCCCTGTGGCTCTAAGGGTATTGGTTTTGGATGACCCAAAGTGATTGGAACAGTAGCTTTGTGGTTTTAAACACGTCACACTGCACAGCTAAGAAGAGTATAGTACTGAGCAAATAGACAATAAGTATTATGAAACAAGTGTGATTGTTTTCTTTTTTGTTTTTAAAGTGCTTTAAACTCCAGGCAGTGTAAGAAGGCTAATGACCTAGATAGGCACACTACAAAATGGTTTTCTAGGTTCTAGCCCTGTCATCAGTTAGCTTTTTGACCTCAGGCCTTGGTTTCCTCCTCTGTAAAATGAAGAAATTAGGCTAGGTGACCTCCAAAAAAGAGGTTCCCACGTTATTTTGCTTAACTCACATTATATGGTTAAGCACTGGATTACTAACCGAAATAAGGCCTGGCAACCATCTTCCAAAAAGCCACAGCCTTGACAACCCTATGGAGTGCAGTTCTATGCTGCACACTTGGGGTCACCATGAGTCAGAATTGACCTGAAGGCAACTAACACACCGAATAGCTCTAAAGCCTATAGCACCACTCCTGGCACACAGAATAAGGTGGCCAGTGAATGTGGTTGTGGTGGGGGTGTCTTTAAGTGGGAGATACCGGAAGGAGTAGAAACGAAGAATGGCTACTTCAAAAATGACAAAGTGGTTTTATGAAGGGGAATGGAAGTTGTAGGACTAATGAGTGCTGGGGACATTCTCATCATTTACGATTAGAGAAACCCAGACCCAGAACACAAAGTGATTTGTCCAGGTTACATGATTTAGCAGCTGAACTGGGTCACAATGATGGGACTTCCAAGTCTTAATATGATAGTCTTTATATAATCAGTACTTCTCATAGTTTCCCCTGAAATGCCCTAGATATTGGAGCAAAATAATAGGAACAGTATTTTGGTATTTATGTGGTAAACTGCTGAAAGATTGGTTTTAATGATAGAACTCTAAAAAGTATCCAGAGTTCATTTAAAAAAGATAGTGAAGTAAAATGCTTAATATTTTTCAAATGAAAAATTCTATAGGTGTAGTACAAAATAAGTACTTTTAAATTTATCAATGTTTTTAATTTATAGATGTTTCATGAAGGAGATCTAATCTGTTACACATTGTTGTTGAATTTGAAGCAGCTTCTTTCGAAAAAAAAATTTTATTTATATACAGTAAAATTCACTTTTTTTGGTGCCCAGTTCCATGTGTTTTGACAAACACACAGTCATGCATTCACAACCGCAATCAAGACCAATTCCTGACCTATTGTTGTTGTAATTGTTGTTAATTGCCATTGAGTTGGCTCCAACTCATGGCAACCTCACATACAACAGGGCAAAACATTGCCTGGTCCTGCGCCATCTTCACGATCATTGTATGCTCGACTCCATTGTTGTAGACACTGTGTATTTTGAGTGCCTTCCAACTCAGGGGCCTCATCTTTCAGGACTATACTGGACAATAGTCTATTGTGATTCATAGAGTTTTCATTGGCTGATTTTTAGAAGTAGATCACCAGGCCTTTCCTCCTAGTCTGTCTTAGTCTGGAAGCTCTGCTGAAACCTGTCCATCATGGGGGGACCCTGCTGGTATTTGAAATACCGGTGGCATAGCTTCCAGCATCACAGCCACACACAAGCCACCATAGTATGAGAAATGGGCAGACGGGTGGTGGCAAATAACTGTTACACAAATAAAAACGCCAGTATTCAAGTGCTTAAAAGTAAAGCTCTTTATGCCTAAAAACTGGATACTGAAAACTGTTATGGCAGTCACTGCAGTGACCCCGGGCAGAGGAGATGGGCTTGGGGAAGGACCTGAAGGGGCCAACATTTATTTGAAGGCTTTATTTTACAAATTTATGTAAATTTTGCCCTCTTGTCCACTTTATATCTTGTGTAAACTTTTTATTGAAATATACCTACAGAAAACTACACCTCTCAGCATTGTACAGATGGCCGAATTTTCACACTGAACTCGCCTGTATCACCAGCATGAGAAACTGTGTTACCGGGACCCCAGCAGCCCTTGTCTGCTCCCTTCCGGTGACGTCCAAGAGTAACAACTATCTGACACCATAAATCAGTTTTGCATGTTTTTGTGCCACTGTGTAACTTTTTGAGGGCATTGGTGGTTCCATGGTAAAATTCTCGCCTTCTATGTGAGAGACCTGGGTTCAGCTCCTGGCCAATGCCCCTCATGTGCAGCTACCACCCGTCTGTCAGTGTAAGCTTCCCTGTTGCTATGATGCTGAACAAGTTTTCCATACTAAGATGGACTAAGAAGAAAGGCCTGGTGATCTGAAAATCAGCCAGTGAAAAACCCTATGGAAATGGAACACAAAGGTCCAATTTGCAACCGATCACAGAGATGGCACAGGAAGGCAGTGTTTCATTCAGTTGTGCATGGAGTCGCTATGGGTCAAGGCAACTGAGTGGCAGCTAACAATTGCAACATACAACTTTTTATAGTAACCTATTGCTTTTCAACCAAATGTTGAGGTTAGATACATATTTCAGGAAGAGGTGCTAGATTTACTGGCTTCCTGTATTTCTGAGAACTGTTTTCATACTCCATGGGGTTTACCAATATATGCCAGCTACACTGAGAGGCTGTTTCTCCCATGTTTCTTCTATTTTTGTAAGATCATTTAGGTATATCATATTTACATAAAAAGAGTGCCAACAGAAGAACTGCTTCTGCTACTGTATGTGAAAGATTTGGCTCGCTATAGATAGACTTAGCTCCCAGAATTAGCAAACTGGTAACCTGGTACAGGCAGTAGTACAGGCAACAACAGATGGAATTTCCCACTGACCTTTGACTCCTTTTGCCAGTTTTGGGTTGTGTAAATAGGGGGTTGAAATGAGACAACAGCCCTAAGCAAGAGTGATTTTTTTATTTGACTGCTTTTACATAGGCTTGGAGAGAAGGTTTTACAGCTATTGAATGAATTCTTGATTTACATCCAACTGGGTGTGGCCTGGTACCTTGTTTTGAAGGTGAAGAAGGCACTATGTGCAGAAAAAAACGCGAGATGAAAATTTGTCTAATGGAGTCGTTAAGAACTTTTCTCCAGGCAACAAACAAAACAGTATAGGGCACGCTGTGCTCTATTGATTTCAATAAGGGACGACCCTGCCCTGACATCCATTTCCCTGTAATAGTGTGAAAGGGGAAATCAATGCTGTAAATATTTTTATTTTAAAAAAACCTAGGACATGTCATGTGAAACTGAAAATATTTATTTCAGGAGGAGGAGCCAAGATGGTGGACTAGTCAGACACACCATACCATTCCTCTACAGGAAAGACTCACGAAACCAAGTGAAACAGAGGCAGATGACAATCTAAGAATGCTGAACATCAGAAAAGAAGGATAAAGAATTGAATTGAACACTGACTGCAAGAAAAAATTGAACTAACGCAGTGAAAGAGGAGTGAAATGGAGTGGAGGGGCTGTGCCAGCTGTCCCAGTTCAGTATGGTCTTCTTGAGAAAAAGCTAGCAGTGAACCTGGATGAGGAACACAGAAAGATAATTTCATGGCATGCCCATAAGAGATACAGAAACTATATAACACACGTGGAGAAAAGCAAACTGAGCAGATCATGATCCGAATCTAAGGGAGGAAAACAAACAAACAACTTGTTGCCTTTAAGTCAATTTCAACTCATAGCAACCCTATAGGATTGAATAGAACTACTCCATAGGGTTTCTAAGGCTATAAATCTTTATGGAAGCAGACTGCCACGTCTTTCTCCTGCAGAGCAGCTGGTTGGTTTGAACCGCCAACCTTTTGGTTAGCAACCAAGCACTTTAACCACTGCGCCACAGGGTCCCTTAAAACACACAAAGAAGGGCAAGATTCCAGGGATTCTACTGTCCACAAGGCAGGGAGTGAGCCAGGATCCAGCGTCAGGTATGCTCACAATTGGCAGTTGCTAATGCACGTGAGGTGGTAGAACAGCAGAGTGTCAGCAGGACATCCCCCATCCAGCTGGACCCCAGGCAGTAGCCCCCTCCTTGCAAGTGGTTGGGGCAGGTCCCAACTGCTGGCTGCAGCTAATGGGAAGTATCTGGGTACCCATGTCTGCTAGCTGAAAGAGCACAAGCCCCTCCCCACACCATCCTGATCAGAAGTGGTGGAGTGTCCCATACCCCAGCAACCCTGCCATACTAGAGTCCAAAACATGAGTCCTGCTTCCCCCCAACCCAGCCTGGTCCACCACCCCCATCCACCTGAAGAGTGGTAGTAAGCACGTTCCCAAGCACCCATGTGCCTGCCTCCCACAACTCCCATCCCAACTTGGTGAGCAGCAGCAACTATGTGACCATGCATATGCTCCCTGCCACCCACTCACCCCCAGCTGGAGAGTGGTGGCCACCATGTGACCATACATATGCCCATCTCCCACCCACTCCACCCCTCCTTCAACCAGCGAACTGCAGTGACTGCATTACCGTGCATGCACCCAATTGCCACCCACTCCCCCACTGAATTGATGAGTGGCAGCAACTGCATCACACCCACTCCCTACCACCCAACCTCAGCTCAGTGGGCATCGGTGACTGTGTGACTGAGAGTGCATCCACCCTCCAACTATTCACTCCCCCCCAAACAAGTGAGTGGCAGTGATCATGTGCCCACACATGCACCTGCCTGCCACTTACACCCTCCCCCAAGGAGCAGAGGCAACCACATGACCATGAATGCGCCCACCCACCACCCATCCCCCTCAAACGCGGCAAGCAGTGGTAACTGCGTGGCCAAGTACGCACCCAACCACCACATACTCCTTCCACCCAGACAGCAGTGACGATCATGCCCTCTGCTCTCCCAACACACCTGCCCTACCATCCACTTGGATAGTAACCCACTCTCTCCTGCACCACAGGATTAATGACAGTAGTCGGCCAATGCCCACCCAGCCTGCCCTGAGCTGCCCCATGCCGCTGGCAAATAGAGACCCACCATCACACTCCCACCTGCTGTCACACCCACCCAGAAACAGGTGATGAGAACCCCAGTGCTGCCAGACTAGTGACCAGAGTAGCACGCTTGCCCCACCTGCCTGGAAACATCAAAACGAAACAAGAAATCAGGACTAAGCAAACAAACATACAATAAATATATAAATATAACCTTAATTCCTTGGGGACAACAGACAATATCAAATCACACAAAGATGTAGGACAAGATGGCTCAAACAAGTGACCAAAATAAAGGGCCAGAAAACCTTCCTGAGGAAGAAATGGTAATGGAACTACCTGATAAAAAATTCAGAAGACTTAGATATAGGATCCTCCAAGAGATCAAAGAAAACACAGACAAAATCAAGGAAAGCACAGACAAAACTCTAGGAGAGTATAAGGGTATAGGAGAGTATAAGAACAAAATGACAAAATAAATATACAATTAGAAACATAAACACAAACAGCAACTAAAATCCAGAGGATTAAAAATAAAATCTCAGAAGTAGATAACTCAATGGAAGTAGAATTCAATCAATGGAAGACAGAATTAGTGAAATAGAGAACAAATCCCTTGAAATGAATTTGTTTGAGGAACATTCACAAGAAAGAATGAAAAAAGTCTAAGAGCTATGTGAGACACTATTAATAGGAATAACTTACATGTGATTGGAATTCCAGAAAAGGAGGACAAAAAAAAAGCACAGAGAAAAATTTTGAAGACTTGCTGGCAGAAAGCTTCCCTAATATGAAAGATGAGAAGATATCCATCCAAGAAGCTCAATGAACCCCGTGCAGGATAGAATCCCAAAAGAAAATCACCAAGACATATCATAATCAAACTTTCCAAAACCAAAAGTAAAGAATCCTGAGAACAGCTCAGGAAACATGAATCATCACCTACTAAGGGGAACCAATAAAGCTAAGCTCTGATTTCTTGGCAGAAACCATGCAGGCAAGAAGGCAATAGGATGGCATATATAAAACCCTGAAAGAAAAAAAAACTGCCAACCAAGAATTATATGTCTAGGAAAATGGTCTCTCAAATACAATGGCAAAACTAGGGCATTTCCAGAAATACAGAAATTTGTAAAAATCAGACAAACCTTATAAGAAATCTTAAATGGAGTCCTTACAGAGAACCAACAACATCAGACAACAACCTGAGATTAAGACAGATGTTAATATTACCCAGCTATCAACCAAGACAAAGAATTCTCAAAAATAAAATAAAGCTACAAGACTGAAAACAGGGAACCAGATATGTCAATCTGTAAATGATGACAACTTCAGAATGAAAAGGGTGGATAAATAGTATAGCTGGAGAATTTCCATATATAGAGGAAGTCAAGGAAATACCAAGATATAACACACTGTTTTAAACTTTAGGAAGATAAAGGTAAATTTCAGGGTAACTACAAAGAAAATCAATAAACCTACTCACCAAAAAAAAAAAAAGAAAACATAAAGATACACAAACACAAAATCAGCAACAATGAAGGAAGTCAAAAGAAAATCTATAAACAAAAATAACTTAAATCAGAAAAGTAGGCAGAACAAAGAAACTGTGAACACCACAAAATAAAGCATAACAAAATAACAGCAGTAAATTCATACCTGTTGATAACCACGCTGAACGTAAATGGGTTAAAAGCACCAGTCAAGAGACAGAGAGTAACAAAATGGATTAAAAAAAAAAAATGACGCATCAATATGTTGCCTATAAGAGACACACATTAGACACAAGATAAAAAATAAGCTAAAAATCAAAGGACGGAAAAAATGTATCAGGCAAATGGTAACCAAAAAAGAGTATGAGTGACATAGTAATTTCTGACAAAATAGACTTTAAAGCAAAATGCAACATAAGAGACAAAGAAGGGCATTATATAATGATTAAAGTGTCAGTTCAAGAGGACATAACCATAATAAAAATTTATACACCCAATGACAAAGCTCCAAAATAGATGTAATAAACTCTAAAAAAATTGAATTAAGAAATAGACAATTTCACAGTAATAATAGGGCAGTTTAGCATACCACTTTTCAGGAAGGACAGAACAACTAGAAAGAAACTCAACAAAGATACAGAAGATGTAAACAATCACAATCAAGCAAATTGACCTCATAGACATCCGTACAATACTCCACCCAGCAGCAGCACAGTACAAATTTTTCTCCAGCTCACATGGATCATTCTCCAGAATAGACCATATAGTAGGCCTGGAAGCAAGCCTCGATAAATTAAAAAATATCAAAATAATACAGAGCATCTTCTCAGATCACAAGGCTATAAAATTAGAAACCAACAACAGGAAGAAAAAGAAAAAATCAAATACATGGAAACTGAATAACACCTTGCTTAAAAACCTCTGGGTAACAGAAGAAATTAAAAATGAAATAAAAAAATTCTTAGAATCAAATAAGAATGAAAGTACAAAATATCAAAACCTTTGGAACACAGCAAAAGCAGTGCTCCGAAGTCAATTTTTAGCAATAAACACACACATCAAAAAAGAAGAAAAGGCCAGAATAAATACCTTAACCCTACAGGTCAAACAAATAGAAAAAGAACAGCAAAGGAAGCCCACAACCACCAGAAGAAAGGAAATAATATAGATTAGAGCAGAAATAAACAAATTAGAAAACAGAAAAACAATCAAAAGAATCAATAAGACTAGAAGTTGGTTCTTTGAAAAGATTAATAAAATTGATAAACCACTGGCCAAATTGACAAAAGAAAAGGAAAAGATGCAAATAACCCAAATAAGAAATGAGATGGGTGACATTACAACAGATCCAACTGAAATAAAAAGGATCATAACAGAATATTATGAAAAATTATACTCCAGCACATTTGAAAACCTAGAAAAAATGGATGAATTTCTAGAAACACACTACTTACCAAAACTAACACAAACTAAGTAGAAAATCTGAACAGACACATAATGAAAGAAGAAAATGAAGAGGTCGTGAGAATAACTCCCAACAACAACCACCAAACAAGCCCTGGCTCAGACAGCTTCTCTGGAGAATTCTCCCAGTCAGAGAAGAGTTGACGCCAATACTACTCAAGCTATTCCAGAACATAGGAAAGAAAGGAATACTTCGTAACTTATTCTATGAAGCCAGCATAATCCTACCAAAACCAGGCAAAGCCACCACTAAAAAAGAAAAGTGTAGACCATGTTGTTGTTGTTGTTAGGTGCCGTCAAGTCGGTTCCGACTGATAGGGACCCTATGCACAACAGAACGAAACACTGCCCGGTCCTGCGCCATCCTTACAGTCGTTGTTACGCTTGAGCTCATTGTTGCAGCCACTGTGTCAATCCACCTCGTTGAGGGTCTTCCTCTTTTCTGCTGACCCTGTACTCTGCCAAGCATGATGTCCTCCAGGGATTGATCCCTCCTGACAACATGTCCAAAGTATGTAAGACGAAGTCTCGCCATCCTTGCGTCTAAGGAGCATTCTGGCCGCACTTCTTCCAAGACAGATTTGTGCGTTCTTTTGGCAGTCCATGGTATATTCAGTGTTCTTCGCCAGCACCGCAATTCAAAGACAACAACTCTTCTTCAGTCTTCCTTATTCATTGTCCAGCTTTCACATGCATATGATGTGATTGAAAATACTATGGCTTGGCTCAGGCGCACCTTAGTCTTCAGGGTGACATCTTTGCTCTTCAACACTTTGAAGAGGTCCTTTACAGCAGATTTGCCCAATGCAATGCGTCCTTTGATTTCTTGACTGCTGCCTCCATGGGTGTTGATTGTGGATCCAAGTAAAATGAAATCCTTGACAACTTCAATCTTTTCTCCATTTATCATGATGTTGCTCATTGGTCCAGTTGTGAGGATTTTCGTTTTTCTTTATGTTGAGATGTAATCCATACTGAAGGCTGTGGTCTTTGATCTTCATTAGTAACTGCTTCAAGTCCTCTTCACTTTCAGCAAGCAAGGTTGTGTCATCTGCATAACGCAGGTTGTTAATTAGTCGTCTTCCAATCTTGATGCACCATTCTTCTTCATATAGTCCAGCTTCTCATATTATTTGTTCAGCGTACAGATTGAATAGGTATGGTGAAAGAATACAACCCTGGTGCACACCTTTCCTGACTTGAAACCAATCAGTATCCCCTTGTTCTGTCTGAACAACTGCCTCTTGATCTATGTAAAGGTTCCTCATGAGCACAATTAAGTGTTCTGGAATTTCCATTCTTCGCAGTGTTATCCATAGTTTGTTATGATCCACACAGTCAAATGCCTTTGCATAGTCCATAAAACACAGGTAAACATCCTTCTGGTATTCTCTGCTTTCAGCCAGGCTCCATCTGACATCAGCAATGATATCCCTGGTTCCATGTCCTCTTCTGAAACCGGCCTGAATTTCTGGCACTTCCCTGTCGATATACTGCTGCAACCATTTTTGAATGATCTTCAGCAAAATTTTGATATTAATGATATTGTTCTATAATTTCCACATTCTGTTGGATCACCTTTCTTGGGAATAGGCATAAATATGGATCTCTTCCAGTCAGTTGGCCAGGAAGCTGTCTTCCATATTTCTTGGCATAGACAAGTGAGCAATAGTGAAGGATTCCATGGGGAAATATTAAACGATGCAGGAAGCATCAAAAGAAGATGGAAGGAATACACAGAGTCATTATACCAAAAAGAATTAGTCAGTGTAGGCCATATCCCTCATGAATATAGATGCTGCAATTCTCAACAAAATTCTAGCCAATAGAATAGAACAACATATCAGAAAAATAAAACATCGTGACCAAGTGGGATTCCTACCAGGCATTAAAGGATGGTTCAACATTAAAATAGCAATCAACATAATCCAGCACATAAATAAAACAAAGAATAAGAATTGCATAATCATCTCAATTGATGCAGAAAAGGCATTTGGTAAAGTCCAACAGCCATTGTTGATAAAAACTCTCAGCAAAATAGGAATGAAACGGAAATTCCTCAATATAATTAAGGTCACGTATACCAAACTAACAGCCAACATTATTTTCAACTGAGAGAAATTGAAAGCATTCCCTTTGAGAATGGGAACAAGACAAGGATGCCCTTTATTTCCACTCTTATTCAATATTGTACTAGAAGTCCTTACTAGAGCAATTATGCTAGAAGGGGAAATAAAAAGAGCACACCAATTAGTAAGAAAGAAATAAAACTATCTCTATTCACAGATGATCGTACACTTAGACAATCCCAGAGACTTCACAGAAAAGCTACTGGAACTAATAGAAGAATTCAGCACAGTGACAGGGTACAAGATCAACATACAAAAATCAGTTAGATTCCTATTTTTCTTCCATGATCTTTATAGTTTTAGGTTTGACGTTTAGGTCTTTGATCCATTTTGAGTTAGTTTTTGTGTATGGTGTGAGGTATGGATCTTGTTTCATTTTTTTGCAAATGGATATCCAGTTTTGTCAACACCACTTATCTTTTTGAAGGTTATTGTAAATGGTATTGATAAAATACTTAGGAATAAATCTAACTAGAGATGTGAAAGACTTATATAAAAAAACATGCAAAACACTACTGCAAGAAACCAAAAGAGGCCTACATAAATGGAAAAACATACCATGCTCATGGATAGGAAGACTTAACATTGTGAAGATGTCAATACTACCCAAGGCAGTCTACAAATATAATGCAATCTCGATCCAAATTCCAACATCGTTCTTTAATGGGATGGAAAAATTAATCAGCAACTTTATATGGAAAGCCCTGGATAAGCAAAGCATTCTTTAAGGAGAACAAAGTAGGAGGCGTCACACTCTCCAATCTCAGTACCTACATTACAGACATGGTAGTCAAAACAGCCTGGTACTTGTGCAACGACAGACACATAGCTGAATGGAACAGAATTGAGAACCCAGAAATAAATCCATCCACTTATGGACAGCTGATCTTTGACAAAGGACCAAAGTCCATTAAATGAGAAAGAGATAGTCTCTTTAACAAATGGTATCTTTGTACAAAAGGTACAAAAGAATAAAAGGCAAGGAAGGTAAATACCATAACATATACAACCCTGCAACAACAGTAATGACAATTTATGAGTGGACACATAGATATATGTATGCTGAATAGGTATGGGAGAGCATATGGGAGTACACCCACATGCATGTATAGGTTTGGCTGTGGACATTTCTACATACATGTTTGTAGGTGCTGCATGTATACTCATATACAACAGAGCACAGAGGGGGCACAGTCATGGATACAACCTAGACATAACCAAATACCTTGAGGGACTGAATTACTGGACTTGATAGCAAAGGACTATAATCCCAAGGGACATCTAGTCAGTTGGCATAACATACTTCATAAAGAAAAATGTTCTACATCCTATTTTGATGAGTAGCCTCTGGGGCCTTAAAAGCTTGCCAGCAGCAATCTAAAATACAATTATTGGTCTCTTTTCTTCCGGAGCAAAGGGGAGTGAAGAAAACCAAAGGCTCAAGGAAACAATTAGTCCAAAGGACTAATGGACTGCAGGAACCACAACCTCCACCAGCCTGAGACCAGAAGAACTAGATGGTGCCCAGCTACCACCACCGAGTGCTCTGACCGGGATCACAATAGAAGGTCTCAGTCAGAAAGGGGGAAAAAATGTACAACAAATTTCAAGTTCATAAAAAAAGACCAGATTTGTTGGTCTGAGAGAGACTGGAGGAACCCCTGAGTCTACAGCCATTAGACACCCTTCTAACTTGGAACTGAACCCATTCCTGAGATTACCTTTCAGCCAAATAATAGGCCTGTAAATCAACAATAACATCCATGAGGAAAGTGCTCCTTAGAACCGTCATTTACATGACACCAAAAGGACAACTATGCCCAAAAGCAAAGACAGAAGGCAGGAAGGGGGAGGAAAACCAGACAAATGGGAATGGGAACTCACTGTGGTAATGGGGAGAGTGCTGACACACTGTGGAGATTGCAACCTATGTCACAGAACAATTTATGTATAAACTATTGACTGGGGAATGAATTTACTCTGTAAACTTTCACCTAAAGCACAATAAAAAAAAATTAAAAATTGAAAAATATCTAATTCAGGCTGTGAACAAAACACAACTAAAGTCGATCACAGGAATAAAATACTATTTAATATTCATGTGCTACAAGTAAAATAATAATAGAATCTTCTGAGTTTCTGAAAAGCAATAAGAAATCCTAAGCAAATAGTTTTTTTGAACCGATAAACCCGTTAAAGTGGTAAACGTGCACAAGTGATGCCTGAACACACTTAATTTAAGGAAACTCAGCACCTTTATCTTAAGGGTAAGATCACTTGTAAAGGTTACTTGCAATGTATGCTCAGTATAGATTAGTCAACTAGTTCATAGCTATGTTGTAGACTTAAAGTAACGTGTTGTTATCACTTGCCATCCCTTGAGCTCCGACTCCTGGCAACCCCATGTACAATGGAACATGTTGCCTGCCTGGTACTGTGCCGCTTTTATGATCATAGCTGTGTCCGTGTCCATTTTTTTGCAGCCACTGTATTTTGAGTCCCTTCCAACCTAGGCCTGTTTTCCAGGACAATATTGGACAATATTCCATTGTGATCCACAGGGTTTTCATGGGCTCATTTTTGGAAGTAGGTCACCAGGCGTTTCCTTCTAGTCCATCTTAGTCTGGAAGCTCCACTGCATCACTGCGACACACAAGCCTCCACGGACTTGTGGGTGGTGGCTGTGCAGGAGGTGCACTGGGTGGGAACCCAACCCCGGCCTCTTGTGTAAAAGGCGACAATTCTACTGCTGAACCACTGATGTCACCTTATCTGCAATAATAATTATAGCTAATTATTTATTTAATAAAATGGATATTTGATGATAAGTAAACTTTCACAGCACACGTTGTATACCAAGAAGAGCTTGGCTGCTAACTAACAGGTCAGCAGCTTGAACCCACCAGCCCCTTCTCCTCTGTCCTATAGGGCCACTATGAGTCAGAATCAACTCAATGACAACGGGTTTTTTTTTTAACTGTTCAAAGTGCTGTACATATATGATGTACTTTACGACAATTCCATGAAGTAGGTTCAGTTTTTACCCTAATTTACAAATAAGGAAACTGAGGAATAGAGAGATTAAGTAACCTGGCAATCGTCTCCCAGCTGGTAGTTTGCAGAGCAAGGACTTGAACCCAGGCAATTTTGTTTCAGAGTCTCCTCTTAACTGCTATCAAAAAACAAATAAACCAAACCCGTTGCCATTGAGTTAATTCAGACTCACGGTGACCCCATGTGTTACTGAGTAGAACTGTTCCATAGGGTTTTTTTGGCTGTAATCTTTACGTAAGCTGATTGCCAGGCCTTTCTTCTTCAGAGCTGCTGGGTGAGTGCAAAGCACCAACCTTTCGGTTAGTAGCTGAGTGCGAACTTCTTGTGTCACCTAGGGACTTTAATATTGCCTCCCCTGTTTCAAACCTTTCCCACAAATTCCAATGGGTTGGAGTGCTGAGTCAAAGGATATGCACTTTTTTAAGGAATTCTGATAGAGTATTGTATTGCTTTTCCCACAGCTGTACCAAGTTAGACTCCCACTTGTAGGTTTGGGAGCTGCATTCTGTTATCTTCCACTGGGTGGTACCTTTTTTAAATCATCACCAGTTTGATAAGTACATAAAAAGGAGAGACACCTCAGGGTTTTAACTTTAGTTCCTAGCAAGATTGAGCACATTTTCTTGTATTAGACATTTGCATAAGGTCTCTGGTGGTGCAAATGGTTTGTGCCCCACTGCTAACCTAGAGGTTGGCGGTTCGAACCCACCCAGTGAGACCACCAAAGAAAAGATCTGGCAATCTGCTTCCCTGGAGATGACAGCTAAAGAAGCCCTATGGAGCAGCTCTACTCTTACACATGGGTTGCCATGAGTCAGAATGGACTAGATGGCAACTAAGAACAACATATTTGCATAAGCCATGGCATAGAAATCTACATGAAAATGGAAGACCAATTCAAGACTTCCCAGGACCATGGTGGAACAGCTATGTTTGCGTGGACAGTGATGCCAGCTACACGCCTAGGGGGCAGACAGGTAACATAGGTGAGGGAAGAGCCATGGGGTGAGGATGGCAGGAGGGCTCCTGGGCTGCCTAAAGCTCCAGTGAATTGTTGTCACAGCTGCTGGCAGACCAAACATCCATATGCAATCTTCTGTTTTTTAAATGTTGGCTCTATTCCATCCCACCTCTGTGGAGATCAAACCAAACAGATCTACTGATCTGACGTGGCTTATGGGCTGCCAGTCTGCTGATCTGAATCTGGGCCCTGGTCTGCCTTTTGGTATTTTTCTGGTCAGGATGTGACCTATAGCAGCAAACAGATGGGTCCAGCCAAGGCTAGCTGGGGCAGGCTGCTTGATTAGTGACAATCAGAAGTGACAGCTTAGAGACAAGCTTTTGAGGGAGGAGGTAAGCATTAAGGTGGGTCCAGGGGGAGCGAAAGCAGCAATGTAAATTGAGAACTGGAGTAAGGAGTCAGAATTAAGTAGGGGTGGAATGGGAGCCAGCAGGAGTGGGGTAGCATGGTTGCACATCTGACGTTTGCTTTGATTTGCTAGAGGGTGAGTGGTCACTGCACAGTGGGCTGCCTGAAGAACAGACACAGGGTGGACCATTCAAAGTCTCCCCCAACCCCCATATTGCTGTTTGTGAAAAGACCTATCTGGTGATGTTGCCAATGAAGTAGGGCCGACTGGAGGCAGAGAGACCAGTTTGTATGCAGTTAAAATAGTTTTATTGAGAGATGGAGTCCCTGGGTAATGCAAACAGTTAATGCACTTGGCTGCTAACTGAAAGGTTGGAGGTTCAAGTCTACCCAGAGGCACCTTGGAAGAAAGGCCTGGCAAGCTGCTTCTGAAAACTCAGCCATTGAAGACCCAATGGAGCACAGCTCTACTCTGACACACATGGGGTTACCGTGAGTTGGAATCAACTTGAGGGCAATTGGTTTTGTTGAGAGATGTTGAGCCCCTGAGCAGGGCAGTGACTGCAAAGAAAGAATGGAATGCTTTTGGCAGCACTGATGTAGTGGTTAAGAGCTCAGCTGCTAACCAAAAGGTTGGCAGTTCAAATCCACCAGCCGCTCCTTGGAAATCCTATGAGGCAGTTCTCTTCTGTCCTGTAGGGTAGCTGTGAGTCAGAATCGACTCAACAGCAACGGGTTTGGTTTTTTTAGTTATTATAAATCAGATAACACTTGAAGATGGGGCTCGTATACAGCACAAAACTTCAGCAGTCATAGCTGGAAGTGAATTCGGGTTAATCATGAGGGTGAAGGATTTTGAGAAATGCCGTGCTTTACTGGAGGAAAGAAGGGAAGGGCTGTCAGGTTAAGCCCTGGGAGTAGTGAATCCAGTGGTCTTCTCTGTCTCAGGAAGACACGCCACAATTAAAAGAATGTTTGACAAGAGTGAAAGATGATAAACAGCCAGAGAAATGTAGCCCTTGGGCCAATGGATCAAGGTCAGCATTTAGGTCGGGATTCTAACAAAATCTGAACTGCTGTAGGCCGAGGGTTGCCCATATTTCTAAACATTCCCCTAAATTTTTCTGTTCTTCACCAGAAGGCTGTCCAAGACACTGTTGAGTGAAGGCATTCAGGCTGCTACTAAAAATACCCAACAGATTCACTAGGCTGAAAGCCCCAGGAACATCTTATTCATGACTTTGTCCCCAGCATCTATTCTGGAACCCAGGAGGCATGCAAGAATCATTTGAATAAATGAATAAATTATCTTGAAACAAAGTTGACAAGCTATTTAGCACACCCATCAAAAACCAAGGAAACCAAACCTGTTGCCAATGAGTTGATTCTGACTTATTGTGGCCCTATAGGACAGAGTAGAACTATCCTATAGGGTTTTCTTGGCTAAAATCTTTATGGAAGCAGACTGCCACATCCTTCTCCCATGGAGAGGCTTGTGGGCTTGAACTGCTGACCTTACTGTTAGCAGCTGAGTGCTTAACCACTGCACCACCAGGGCTCCTTAGCATATCCATAAACTCTTGAATAATTCACTTAAACTTCCTAGACTCTACACAGTTGGTAATGAAGTGGAAAATATTAGAAATTTCTAAAAGCCCTTCAATTCTAAAATTCTGGTTCCTGCTGCTTCCTTTCCATCTTGTCTTTTCTAACCATGGAATAGTTTGCAGTTATCAGAGGTGAATGCAAGGTTGTCACTTCTAGGATGCTAAGCCATTATCTCGGGGACTTCAGAGGGCTAGAAGACATCCACATGAAAAATAGGATCTCTTAATAAGTGTCATACCCTAGAAATCCTAAGTGATTATTGAGCCAGTGGTAGAAGAAAACTAAAGTATATATTTTTTATTTCTAGAACTGACTGAAATTAACAATCAGAAAAAGCAGCTACAAGCTATTTAACTCTACCCTGTTATTAAGTAATTTTCTATTTTTTTATTGTTAAAGATAACAATGACGGTTTCGTGTAACTTTTTTCTCTTCTGTCAAATTATATTTTTAGGCTATTCACAAGCACAATTACTGAATCAACAAAGCAAATAAGAGTCAGACGCATAAAAATAAACTTTTAAAAATACAAAAGCAATATAATAATATTAAAATTTTATAAATAAAGAAAAAACATGTATTTCCATCTCATTTCACATGCAAATAGTTGTACATGGTTTTATTAATACATGTACATTACTACCGGTAGTAGTATAATTTCATATTTTGCCTTTTTACAATTTATTTCATATTCTGTTCATATTTACTCCTATTTCGTATTCTGGGATATGTACTTTTTTTTTTTAACTTTAGATCAATGGTTCTCAACCAGGGTGCTGTTGTCCCTCAGGGGGACATTTGGCGATGTCTGGAGATATTTTTGAGTGTCACAACTTGGGGGCAGGGATTGCTACTGGCATTTAGTGGGTAGAAGCCAGGGGTGCTGCTAAACATCCTACGGTACACACCACAGCCCCCAACAACTGAGAATTATCCCACCCGAAATTTCTACAGTGCCAAGACTGAAAAACTCTGCCTTAGAGTATAGTTAAAAAAAAAAAGCATTCTCTTCCATAGCCACATTGTCCCTGTGATTTTCAATTTTTTTTTGAGGGATTAATTTTTTTCAACCATTTATTGAGTAGTTGTGTGAGCCAGGCACTATGCTAAGCACAGTACCTGCTTATCATTCGACACTAACAAAACCCTGTGGAGTTCTAAAGATTAGTACACTACCTCATGAAGTCTTTGTTCAAGCAAGGTCCTAAAATTATTAATAGCAGAGACAGGGATTTGAACTCCTATCTGAGTCCCTGGGTAGTGCACATGATTAGGCTGCTAACCAAAATGTTGGTGGTCAGATCCACCCAGAGGAGCCTCAGAAGAAAGGCCTGGCAGTCTACTTCCAAAAAATCAGCCATTGAAAATCCCATGGAGCACAGCTCTACTCTGACCCACATGGGGTCACCTTCAGTCAGAACTGACGTAAGAGCAACTGGTTTTCTATCTGACTTCAAAGCCTGTGCTGTTAATCATTATGTGTAAATGATGTCAGAATGAACATCTTCGTGTACAGATCTTCACATTTTTTTGTTGTTGTTGTCATTTTTTTAATTTATTTTGCAACCGTGGGTTTAAAGGGTCAAAGAGAATTAGCAGCTACTGTGGCTTTTTCTGCATGTTTCCAAATTGATTTACCAAAGGGTTGTACCAGCTTACAGCACCACCATTAAATTGTGAGAAACCCTTTTCAATATACTCTTCATCGGTGGTGACTATTTGACATTTAAAAACAAAATTCTTTGTTTATTTAATAAATGAAAAAGTACATATCTGAGCTTAACTAGCAAGCAATTCCTGGAATTTGTTACCATATATAGTTAGGTCTCACAGAATGAGGACCAAACTGAGAACAATAGGAAAAAAAGCCAAGTCATAATAAAGCTTGCATTGCATTTCAACAAATCCTATTCATTTATTTAACAAACATAGTTATTTGACTAAAACAGGCTGAGTCCCAAGGAAAACATCCCTGGTTATTCTGTAAACTTTATCTCAGATCTTTTGTTTACATAAGCCTGTGACGAACAAATGAGAGAATTGAATTCTATACTTAAAAATGTTTTCTCTGATAATATTAGCAATTTCTTTCTTTTTTTTTTTTTTTGCCGCATCCTAGAAATAATGAAAAATAGGCCATTTCTATGATCCTACTCATGCCCGTATAACCCGTCACTCCCTCCTAGAACCCTGAAATAATAATAACAGCACCAATAATACTAAATCATCTAGTTCAGTATTCTTCAAATAGTAGTTGTAGCCCATTAGTGGATCCAGAAATCACTTTCATGCATTGTGACCGAATTTTGAAGACTAGATTAGATTAGTCTAAAACAGAACAGAAAATAAACATGTGGAATGCATATAGTAAGCCTAAGTATTGTTTCATGAAGCTTTTGTGTGCTTTATGTACGTGTGTGTGTGTGTGTGTGTACTGGATCATGGTGTAAAATCATTTTCCTGTGGTTGTAGTCTAAGAGTTGAAAGGTACTGATCTAGTCCAACTACTCCATTTGAAAGGTGAAGTTCAAAGAAGTTGAATGACACCCCAGAATGCACAGCTGGTTAATGACAAAGCTGGAATGAGAGCTAAATTCCCTATTCCCTAGGGCGGTGTCTTTTCCATCTGAGGGCTCTGATCCAAGGCTAGTCTCTGGGAGAAAAACAGGAAACAGAGCTGGACTTAGTAGAGGTTTTTAGGGAGTAGAAGGAAACCTGGATAGTGACGAAAGTGCTAGGGTTGGTAGCTTTTACCTAGGCCAGGAGCCTGGTGGCACCATGGTTAAGAGCTCAGCTGCTAACCAAAAGGTTGGCAATTTGAATTCACCAGCTGCTCCTTCGAAACCCTATGGGGCAGTTCTACTCTGTCCCATGGGGTCACTATGAGTCTGAATTGACTTGACGACAATAATTTTTTGACTAAACAATGGGTACGCTTAGGCTATCCAATCTTTTACTTGCCATTATCTCCTTAAAGTAATAACCAAGCGATGCCTATAAGGTATTCGAATGGAGCTCTCATAACAAGTCTTGTGGAGTGGTTTATGTCCTCTCTAAGCCAGTTGTACCAAGCAGGATAGATGAGGTGAGTGGATGGTTGATAACCACCATCACGATTGCTACAGAACAAACTGAAATGGATCAGCCCTTGCTAGGAGGGTAGAAGAAACACTTTCAACAGTAAGGCATTGTTGCAAGTGAAATTACTGTGGCCTCCTAGGAAACCAAAGTAGCAGCCAGGCCCACCTGACTCACACAGAGGCCGAGCACCCTCACCATCAGCTCTGAAGGCTGAAATGATGGGCCCACCTTTGTTTGCTGCACTCACTCATTCCTTGAATATTTATCAAGCATCTCTTGTGGGCCAACGGTGTGCAATTGAAGGCCCTCTGCTCAGGACACTTTTCCCTATAATAGGTGGGCTGTTGTTTTCAAGGAGATGATGTGAGAGATCTATTAAAATGAGCCCACCACCAGTAGATCAGCGTATCATACTGTGGGGGCTTGTGTGTTGCTATGATGCTGGAAACTATGCCACCAGTATTTCAAATACCAGCAGGGTCAGCTGTGGTAGACAGGTTTCAATGGAGCTTCCAGACTAAGACAGAATAGGAAGAAATGCCTGGAGATCTACTTCTGAAAATTAGCCAATGAAACCTTATGGTTCACAACAGAATATTGCCCAATATAATGCTGGAAGATGTGCCCCTAGGTTGGAAAGCACTCAGAATACGCAGTGGTCACAACAACAGACTGAAGCATGAAGATGATGCAGAACTGGGCAACATTTTGTTCTGTTGTACACGGGGTCTCCATGAGTTAGAGCAGACTCTACGGCAACTGACAAAAATGCATATATTTCCAGGAGTGGGGATAAGTTGCTTAAATTAACCAAAGAGTCGAAGTAAAGGTATAGTACCAAACTCTGCCATAAAAGCAGAGTCTAAGTAAAGGTGGCAGAGTAGTACCAAACGCTGCCATAAAAGCAGATTTTGAGAGAAACTAGGAGAGTAAGGAGCCCTGGTATCACAGTAGTTAAGCACTGGGGTGCTAACCAAAAGGTTGGCGGTTCGAACCCACCTGCCACTCCGTAGGAGAAGACACCTGGTGATCTGCTATGCTCCCATAAAGATTACAGCCTAGGAAACCCTATGGGGCAGTTGTACTCTGTCCTATAGGGTCGTTAGGAGTCAGAATCAATTCAATAGCACTTAACAACAACAACCACAGAAGAGTAAGAAGCTAACCTAGAAACCTAAAGACGGTTGAAGGAAGGGACTTCAAGGACAGGAGAGGAGAAAAAAAAAAAAAGGCGGCTGGAGCTGCCCAGGACAAGCTGTGTCCTTGTCACAGCCTTGCTCATAGCCCAGAGCTTCTCTAACCTGACTGCACAGGAGTCCCCTGGCCTTTTGAGGAGATCCAGATTCTGGGGCGGGAGGTCTGGAGTGGGGCCTGAGAGTCTGCATTTCTGACACACTCACAGGTGTTACGTATGCCCCCAGACCAGGAACTGCGCTTGGAATGTGGGCCTGTGCACATTCAGTGGTGAAGAGCTCAGCTGTTAACCAGAAGGCTGGCAGTTCGAATCCACCAGGCATTCCCTGGAAACCCTATGGGGCACTTCCACTCTGTCCTACAGGGTCACTATGAGTCGGAATCTCCTCAACAGCAACCGATATGCCCATTCCTGCAGGCATTTCTGTGCCTCAGCGTTGCTTGCAAAAAGCACAAAGTAGAATTCAACTTTATCTATATTTGCCTCTTTCCTGTCCTGCTTTTAAATGCAATTTTTTATTGCCCAAACAGGAATGATATTTAAACATAGGCATATTTGAGACCCATCATCAAAGTACAGAAGCTGAAGTTTGGGATTTCATTAGCAGGAGGTTAATAGACACATATATTTATTTTAAAGAAGGAGGGCTATTAATTATAAGTGACAAGACTCTTATCTCTAGCATACTGAAATGTGTTTCTGAGTAAGAATCAGTTTGTGATGATCCATCTTAATGGGGATAAAAGAGAAGGAAAACTATCTTGTCATTTTAAAAACGTAATCACTTAAAGGAGGTTGAAATTTTTTGCCATGGAAATATTTTATTCAAACTTTTCCGATGCCGTTAATCAAAATGATTGCTGTTAGTTGCTGTTGAGGTGTAATCTCATAAAAATCACATACACATCAGCTACTTTTGTTGACATAAATAAATACACCAATTATCTCTTTGCTTTCCATTCTCCCCCCCGCCCAGTCTGTTTAACCAAGGTGAGTTTTATTCTAAATTCTTTTAAAATATGTACTAAAACAAGACAAAACGAGAAAGCTTCTTTTCAGATAGACGGCACTAAAATAATTTTTTAAGTACTAAAATGCAAATTACAACAACAGGAGGTAGTATTGATTAATAAATATTGTTTTTCTTGAACGCTGTTAACATTTATAAGCAAATTTTTCAAGCAGAGTTTCCTTGCCAGCAAGAAAAGAAGAACCTTGCCCTACAGAGGGCCCTGCGAGGTAAAGACCCATGCTATTTACAGAAAAGACAAAATTTAATTTTAGTTGAGAGACCTTGGTACAATTCTTTATTTAGATCATTATGTAATTATCATGTGGCATCAGGGCAAAAGAAAAGAGCATTTTTCTTCTGAAAATATGCATGTTTTTTATTAACATTTTTAAGAAAAGTTATTTTAGGGGAGGTGGGGCAAAGATGGCAGAATAGCCAGATGCTTCTGACGATCCCTCTTACAACAAAGACCCGAAAAATCAAGTGAAATGATTACATTTATGACAAACTAGAAGCCCTGAACATCAAAGGCAAAGTTAGAAAATGGACTAAGTGGCAGGGGAGAGTGAGACCGTTCAGAAGCAGAGAGGAGTTACCGGACCTGAATTGCAGGGAGCCCTCAGGCACTGTTCCCAGAGTGGTGGTGGTGGGCTGGTACTAGCGTTGGGCTGCAGTTTTCTCAGGGAGAAGCAGCCAGCCATACAGCCTATTCACACATCCAGAACCAGAGAAGAACGGTGCTCTTGGCAAAAGCTAAGTACTTGCATATATTTTACCACGCCCCCTGTCCCTAAGCCAGCTTCAGTGGCTGTTGATTTCCCTGGGCCTGAGATAGGCCCATTTGAGTGCCCTGAGCCATGCTCCTGGACTTGGAGAAGGAAAAATTTATAACAGGGGGAAAAGATAATTTGCCAGCTCCACCAGCCTGGGGGGCTCAGGACAGAAGCGGCTCCTGTCCAGACACAAATGGTCCGTGGACTTTGAATACCTTTTTCCCCTGCGTGGACCTGTGTGGGCCTATTCCAGTAGAATAGGCCCTTGCTGGCAGACTGTGACTGATTAAGCTGTGTGGTGGAGAGGTGGACATTTGATATTTGACATGGCAAAGCCTATTAAACAGGGTCCTCACCTACCCACATCAGAGGCCTAAGGACTGGTGGCTCATCTCAGGTCACCCACCCACCTGTGACAGGGGTCCAAGGATAACTGGTACCTCCCAGTCCTTACAAGCAAAAGCATTGAGTGCCCATGGTCTGTCTGTAGAACCCACCCACCTGTATGCTCTAGGGAAGAGGGACATGCTTTCCTCAGTGATACTGGGGGGACAGTTCTCAGCCCCCTGCCTTGTTCAGAGTGCGACCCGCTGCTGCAACCAGATACCGGTACCTACACCAAACACCCCTGCTCCTCTAAGACTGTAGGACAGAGCCTGTACCACACACTGGATGACCAGCTACCTGGACACCTGAGCTGAGTCCACACAAGAAAAGTGAATGGACTCATAAGCTCACATACCTGATAACAGCTCCAGCCATCTGGTGACAGGACGTCAGAGCCCCAAACTTGAAAATAATCAAGCTAGCTCACTCAAGCAACCCATTTATTTGGGCATACCAAAACAAAACAAAGGAAACATAAAATAAACTAATACAATAACTTACAGATGGCTCGGAGACAACAGACAATATCAAGCCACATAAAGAAACAGACCATGATTACTTCAACAAGCTCTCAAAACAGAGACTCAAAGGATCTTCTGGATGAAGATGCTTTCCTGGAATTACTAGATGCAGAATTCAAAAGATTAATATATAGAACTCTTCAAGACATCAGGAAGATCAGGCAATATGCAGAACAAGCCAAAGTACGCACAGATAAAACAGTTGAAGAAATTAAAAAGGTTCTTTAAGAACATAATGAAAAATTTAATAAGCTTCAAGAATCCATAGAGAGACACCAATCAGAAATTCAGTAGATTAACAATAAAATTACAGAATTAGACAACTCAGTAGAAAGTCAGAGGAGCAGAATCAAGCAAGTGGAAGGCAGAATGGGGGACCTTGAAGATAAAGCACTTGGCACCAACATATTTGAAGAAAAATCAGATAAAAGAATTAAAAGAAAAAGAAAAAACCTTAAGAATTATGTGGGACTCTATCAAGAGAAATAACGTACGAGTGATTGCACTACCAGAACAGGGAGGGATAACAGAAAATACAGAGAGAATTGTTGAAGATTTGTTGGCAGAAAACTTCCCTGATGTCTTGAAAGATGAGAAGATATCAATCTAAGATGTTCAGCAAACTCCACATAAGGTAAATTTTAAAAGAAAGTCACCAAGACATATTATAATCAAACTTGTCAAAACCAAAGATAAAGAGATAATTTTAAGAGCAGCTAGGGATAAACAAAAAGTCACCTACAAAGGACAGTCAATAAGAATAAGCTTGGACTACTCGGCAGAAATCATGCAGGCAAGAAGGCAATGGGATGACTTATATAAAGTTTTGAAGAAAAGTTATTTTAAATGCCTAATCCAATTAAGCTTTTCAAGTCTTGATTTTGCTTAATTTTTTTCTTATTAAAAATTATCTCATCCATCATCTTAGGTAATTTTTTTTCATTAGTGTGTGTATTAGTTTTAAAATTGCTGTTATAACAAATTACCACAAACTTAACAACCTAACACAAGTATATTATCTTACAGGAGGTCTCACTGAGCTAAAATCAAGGCATCCGCAGGGCTCTGGGTAGGAATGGTTTCCTTGCCTTTTCCAGCTTCTAGAGGCTACCCACATTCCTTGGCTTATGGCCCCTTCCTCTCTCTTCAAAGCCAGCAACAGCCGCTTGCATCCTTCTCACGCCACTCTGACCTCCTCTTCTGCCTTCCTCTTCCACTCTTAAGGATTCCTGTGATTAGATAGCTTCCCCCCATAATTCAGGATGACCTCCCTATTTTAAGGTCAGCTGATTAGCACCCTTAACTCCCTTTTGCCATGTAATGTATTCACAGATTCCAGAGATTAAGATGTGTACATCTTTGGGGGATGCCAGTATTCTGCCTACCACAGTAGTCTTACTGATATTTAAGAGGAATCTTCTGAGAAAAGACCAGAGAAATTTGGGTAGAGATATCATTTGTATAGTGCCATTACATCAAAATTATGTCCAGATTGCATAGTCACTGGCGAAAATGCTGCAGTTATTATGAAGCAAAGTATTCCTCTTTTGGTTGCATTTAAATTGATTCCCATATGATCTTTTTCCAGTAATGATTTTTGTATATTTAGATTATCATCTTGGGATATAACTACCCTATATGATTAATGGGCTCATCAATCTCTGTGGCCTATCCAGAACTTCAGTGAAATGGAGAAGGTTATTTGAGATAGCTTAGCACAGTGCTCTCAAACAGGATGAGTTTGCTCCTCCAGGGGATGTTGGGCAACATCTGGAGACATCTTTGATTGTCAGAACTTGGGAGCAGGGTACTACTGGCATTTCGTGAATAGAGGCAAGGATGCTGCTAAACAGCCTACAATCACAGGACAGCCCCCACCATAAAGAATTTTCCAGCCCAGTGTCAACAGTGTCAAGGTTGAGAAGCTCTGGCTTAGCAAGATGCAACCTCAAGGCTTTTTTTTTTTTTAAGAAAAGGCAACTTTTTAGGTTTCTAAGGTGAATTAGATAATGGGTAAGGAACTAAAATTTTCATCAAAAAACTGGAGGAAACAGAAGATGGATGTAACAGTGCATACCAATCCTTATAGGAAAAATTCAATGCTCAAGAAATGTTCTTGGACCAGAAAGTTCATCATCTCCTATAGGGTGATGAGGAATCAGGTCTTATTTATCTCTACCCCCAGTGCCCAGCACAGTGCTTGGCAATATTAGATTCTCAACAAGCGTTTCAACAAGAAGGGTAGTTTATTAAAGGATTTATTTATGTATGTTTATGTTATGTATACAGTGTATACAGTAAGTGAACAAGCCATTTAAAAAAAAATTTTTTTTATATACGTAGTGTTGCAACATCACATAAGAAGAGACATCTTGGATTTACTTTGACCATTAGCACTAAGGACATAGATGTTTAATCAAGGAAGCCGTTTTTCTGAGCTCTCCCTTTAAGATAGAAATCATAGGTTATTAGAAGATTGCACATGCCTCTTAGCACCACATCCTGGAAAGTGCTAAAAATTTTTAATTTTGTGATTTAAACTCAACCAAAGTTCACTGGGGTATAGACTGGAAAGCCCCAACTTTCTCGGCTCTGTTATGGTTTCACACTCTGGTATTTCTTAGGCTCTATGAAAAATCAACAAATTCTTTTTACTGGTGGCAAGGCTAGGCCTATGCCTACCAAGCATTCATACCAGCCTTTGAGGTCTTGCACCTGTGATGAAAAACCTGACATGAAGAGAATGTACTGCAAAAAAATAAGCATGACTTGGGGGCCTACTTGATGAAGCTGGTACCTTTCTCTCTCTGTTCTCAATTCTGCTTTTTTCTTTTTTTATCACCTTTGCAGATGTCCCTGGCTCCATGCCCAATGCATCTTGGATGGGCAACCTCAGAGCTGTGAAGTGGATTGACATGGAAGATAAGCACGGGGGTTGCCACGGTGAGCATTCCTTTCAGGCTTTTAGGCTTCCGTGCTAGTTGGTGTTAAGAAGAAGGTAGTTGTGGAATACAGGGGTACTTAAGGAGAAAGAACTACTGGTATATTTAGATTGGTCTGTTCATTTTTAAGTAGAGAAGCCAGAGGCACAGTGTTTGTGGTCCTTGAAAAGGGATAAGAAATGCTGCCATGTTCTCACCATGCCCCTCACGTCAGCCTCCACTCCCTCCAGAGGCAGCTCGCTCTACCACAATAGCATTTCCAGGTGGCTTGGAAAGCTTGGGCTGTTTGCCACAGCACTTGTGATGATAGGTGATACTAATGAGGTTTCTCCTCCAAATGGACAAGAACTAGAAACCGTAGGAAGTTTTCATTTCTATAGACCCTTACGGAGAAGGATTTTTGTCAGTCCTGGTATGGTTTCTTCCTTTTATTTTAATAGTTTTTTTTATTGTGGTAAATGTATATGAGGAGTCCCTGGATGGCGCAAACGGTTAAGCGCTCAACTACTATTTGAAAGATTGGCAGTTGGAATGCACCCAGAGGCGCCTCTAGAAGCTCTGACATACTTTCCATTTAGGCTATTGCCTGGTATATCGTGGGCATGCAGTAAGTACTTATTCAGAGAATGCGGGAATAAGTGAATGAATGGATAAGTGAATATGGAATTTGAGTCTTCTCTCCCTGTGATAACAAGACCTTGCCTTCACTTCTCCTCGCAGTCTATGGCTTCACTCATCAGTTCATCTTCCCTACACCTAACATTTCAGGTGAAAACTACATTGCTGCGTCTCTACAGATCTCCATTACACCCAACCTCTTCCTCATCTCTCTCTTACTTTCCACTGTAGAGGACAACCCTGTTGCATCACTGTACAGAAATTCTAATCTGTTCTCAAGCATCTTCCTATCTTCACCTTCATCAGTCTACCTGTTGCCTCAGAGGACCACATGTGCTACCTGCCCATATTCCCATCACAGCCTGTCCTTGGAGAGGGAGGAGATGGAGACAGAGAGGAGATCCCTTTCCTCTTTGATCTCCTGGGTCTTTAGGAAACTGACCATCACCATCAGTCATGTTCTGAATATGTGGGATATACTATCATCTCCAGATCCTTCCACCAACCACTATCACCTTCTTGGACCACCTCAGTCATACTGTGAGTTGCTTGTCTGCCTCCTTTCCAGCTGTAACACTTGAGGACTCCAACATCCACAACTGGAACCCATGTGATGTCATTACCTTGCAGTTCTATCCCTCTCCCACTACAGAAGCCCTGTTCTACTGTGCCTCAGTCACCCTCAGGTAGGGCCATACCCCGAGGTCCTTGTTGTTACCTTTATCCTGACCCTATCTCAATAGAGAAGGTGTCAACTAGTTTGGCTTGTAGTGTTGTAGGCTTTTATCATCACATTACAGGTGGGGACCATGAGGGTAGGTCCTAACTCAGTGTACAAGCTTAGGCAGCCCAACCCTCTCTGGTAAGTGTCTCTTTTTTTTCTCTTAATGCTTGTTATACCAATGAACATCTGAAAGCCCCATATGATTCAGGGCATAAGAATTGTCTAGTCCCAAAAACTACTATTTTGGGAAAAGAAAAAGGCATAATCCCAAGAAGATGAAACATTAAGATTACATGCCAAACCAATGACTCAGTAGTACAATCTGGTCCTTTTTCCATTGTCTCTGCGTAATAGGACTTGTTCCAAGACTATTTCTGTACTCCTTTTATACGTGCCCCCTGCCAAAAAAAATCACCAAACTTGTTGTGGACTCAATTCTGACTCATAGTATCCCTGTAGGACAGAATAGAACTGCTCCATAGGGTTTCCAAGGCTGTAATTTTTACAGAAACCAACTGCCACATCTTTCTTCCGCTGAGCAACTGGTGGGTTCAAACCACTGACCTTTCAGTTAGCAGATGAGTGCTTAGCTGCTGCACCACCAGGGTTCCTATCTCCTTTCTAAGCCCTCTCAACACGCAGAATCACGGAGTACCATTCTAGTTCTGTGGTCTTGAATTTGGAGCTCCCATGTCTGAGTATAATCTCTTTGTTACCTCTAACTAGTTTTCTTCACCAATTTGCATACTATATAGTTTACTGTCTTTCTTCCCAGAATACAACAGAAACTCCAAGAGGCCTGGGATTTTTTTTTTTTTTACCAGTTTGTTCATTTCTATATCCTTAGCATTTAAAACATGTTTTTTGTTTTGTTTTAATTTGTTCGTTCTTTAAATTGGGGTTACCAGGAGTTCAACTTTTCAGAGTCCTCCTTTTGCTAGTTCTCTTCTAAGGACTCCTTGTCTAGACCGTATAGTGTAGTCAGCCACCTCCACCCTCTTATTACCAACATTTTAGGTTCCCTCGCCATTTGGGTCCTACAAGGCTGATTCCTAAGTGTAATCATTGCCACCAGCTGCTTTTCTCCATTTGTATTTTCTTAGGCCGGATGTTGCTGGAGAATGTTAAAGAACTGTCCTAGATGCATCCGCTGTAGAACCAGTTGTCAGCTTTGGCTCATGGAGGTCCCACGTATGTCAGAGTAGAACTGTGCTCCACAGGACTTTCAATGGCTGATTTTTTGGAAGTAGATCACCAGGCTTTTCTTCTGAGGCACCTCTGGGTGGACTTGGATCTGCGACTTTTCGGTTAGCAGCTGAGCGTGTTAATCATTTGCACCACCCACTGACTCCTGGTGAACTGCTAGTCAACTTCAGCAAGGCCCTGTTTTCTACCTTCTTATCATTTTATTTCCCTTATCATTTTCCTGGTGCCCTTCCCAGGGTACACCTTTGCAGTTTTTTACTCACCTTTAAGCTCTCAATCTTGTGCTAAATCAATTTTTTCACTCTCTAAAGATAATTATTTCAACTTTAGGAAGAACTTACAGGACATTTGCAAGACTCCCTTACCAGTTGCCTAGTCACCGTCTCCCTTCCCTCTGTCTTAGAGTATTTTTGTTCCCTCCTGTTTCTGGAAGAAAAGCTGTCCATCCACCTCTGTGGTCTCGATTATCTGTGGGCTCCCCTAAATTATCCTCTGGCACGCCCGCATTTTCAGCCTCTCCCTGTCTGCTTTGCCTTCCCTCTGCAAGCATGTACATAGTGCCTCCATCCTGAAGGTCAAGTTGTCTATAAACTTTTTACCTGGTCCAGACCGAAATGCTTCTTTCCTGCTGATGTGAATTTTCTTGAGGATACACATGATGGCCAGGCTGTTGCTTCTCTCGCCACCCAGTTATTCTTTCCTTTCCTCCGTCCTGGCTTCTTTCCCTGTTGTTCTCACTACGTGCTTCCTCTCACCGACACTGAGTTAGTAATCACCAAGTGCCACCTGGCTCTAGACCAGTGTCTTTTCCTACCCGTCCACATGGCCATTCACTTCCAATAAGCACTGCAGTGTTTGTTTGCTTGTGTGTTTGGCTTGGTGCAGCCATCACCACTATTTATTTCCAAAACTTTTTCATCATCCCAAACAGAAACTGTGTATACCCTGAGCATTAACTCTTCATCCCCCCACCTGTAACCTCTAATCTACTTCCTGTTTGTATGCATTCCAGATAGCTATTCCAGATATTCCATATAAATGGGTTCACATAATATTTGTCTTTTCATATCTGCTTTCTTTCACTCGGCATAACATTCTCCATGTTCATCCATGTTATAGCATATGTCAGAACTTTATTTCTCTTTATGGCTGAATAATAGTCCCTTGTATAGAAATACCACGTTGTGTTTATCCATTCATCAGTTGATGGACTTGTGGGTTGTTTCCACCTTTTAGCTATTGTGAATAGTACTGCAGTGAACACTGTTGTACAAATATCTGTTTGAGTCCCTGCTTTTATGTCTTTTGAGTGTATGCCAGGGTTTAGAATTGCTGGGCCATATGGTAATTCTATATTTAACTAAATCTTTTGGGTATATGCCCAGGAGTAGAACTGCTGGGTCATATGACTATTCTATATTTAAGATTTTGAGAAACCTCCAGACTGGTTTCCACAGCAGCTGCATCACTCCTGTTTAATTTTTCTCTCTCTAGACAAAATAAATCTATATAATTGTCTGAGTCATATATAAATAATTAATGTAACAATTTAATACGGTGTAAGCTAATAATATAAATAAAATATAATTGTTTCTTCAGACAATTTTTATGCCCATTTCACATCTAAGATATTACTGCTGTCTCTTCACTGATTTCTAATATACTCTGTGAAATAAATCTTGCTGAAATCAATTTCATTATTTTATTCTACCATTCAAAAATTGTTAAGGACTCTCCACAGGCCTTTAAAAGACCAAATCCTTTAGTCAGCTACTTCAGCCAACTGGTACTTATTCTACTATATGCCAAGCAGAATATGTAAAAAATAGGTCCCACTTCCTGTTATTCTGTTTCTAACCTATGCCCTAACAAAATGACCTCTTCTAGCAGAAAATCTCCATTTCTACAATTTTTGCAGAGAGACTGCCCCAGCCAAAGCCACCATCCAGCCCCCTGATCCTTCCTAATTCTATCCATCCACTAACCTCTATAGTTCTACTCATCCTTCTCCATCCTTTTATTCAAAAACTAATAATTCAACCCCTTTGGGAATTCTAGAACGCTTAATTCTGCTCATGAGGAACCTTTACATAGATCAAGAGATAATCGTTTGAACAGAATGAAGGGATACTGTGTGGTTTAAAGTTAGAAAAGGTGTGCATCAGGGTTGTATCCTTTCGCCATAACTATTCCATCTGTATGCTGAACAAATAATCCAAGAAGCTGGACTATATGAAGAAGAACAGGGCATCAGAATTAGAGGAAGACTCATTTACAACCTGTGTTATGCAGTTGACACAACCTTGCTTGCCGAAAGCTAAGAGGCCTTCAAGCATTTACTGATGAAGATCAAAGACCACAGCCTTCAGTATGGATTATACCTCGATATAAAGAAAACAAAAATCCTCACAACTGGACCCATACATCACGGTAAATGGAGAAAAGATTGAAGTTGTCAAGGATTTCATTTTACTTGAATCCACAATCAACAAACCTGGAAGCACTAGTCAAGAAATCAAAAGACGCATTGCATTGGGCAAATTGGCTGCAAAAGACCTCTTTAAAGTGTTGAAAAGTAAAGATGTCACCTTGAAGACTATGGTGCACCTGACCCAAGCCATGGTGTTTTCAATTGCCTTCTATGCATGTGAAAGCTGGACCATGAATAAGGAAGACTGAAGAAGAACTGACCCCTTTTATTTGTGGTGTTGGAGAAGAATATTGAATATACCATGGACTGCCAAAAGAATGAACAAATCTGTCTTGGAAGGAGTACAGGAATGCTCTTTAGAAGCAAGGATGGTGAGACTACATCTCAGATACTTTGGACATGTTGGAGGTGGGATCAGTCCCTGGAGAAGGACATCGTGCTTGGTAAAGTAGAGGGTCACCAGAAAAGAGGAAGACCCTCAGTGAGGCAGACTGACACAGTGGCTGCAATAACGGGCTTAAGCATAACAACAATTGTGGGGATGGTACAGGGTCGGGCAGTGTTTCATTCTGTTGTATATAGGGTTGCTGTGTGTCAGAACTGACTCAGTGGCACCTAACAACAAAGTTAATTGAACCCTTAAGATTTACCAGGCACTGTTTCAGGTGCAGGAGTCCCTGGATGGTGCAAACACTTAACGCGCTTGGCTGCTAACCAAAAGGTCAAAAGTTCAAGTCTACCCAGAGGCATCTCTGAAGAAAGGCCTGGCAGTCTACTTCAGAAAAATCAGCCATGGAAAACCCTATGGAGCACAGCTCTACTCTGAGACATGTGGAGTCTCCATGAGTCAGTCAACTCAATGGCAACTGGTACCATTAATACTAGAGAGCAAATAAAACTGATGATGTAAGAAATTGTAACTTGCAAACAATTGTAAACTCCGTCTTCTAAAAACAAAATAATTCACATTAGGGGACAAAGAAATGAAGAAAATGGCCTGAAATCCCAGCCCTCCTGGTGCAAATAGCCTAGTCTGAGGAGACAGACAATAAATAATTGTCCAGGAAGAGAGACAGTAAACAATTTTTTTTTTCCGTTCTTGGCACTGATGTGTATCCATTGGTAAACAAACAAACAAAAACCAAACCCATTGATGTCAAGTTGATTCCAACTCACAGCAACATTATAGGACAGAGTAGAACTGCCCCATATGGTTTCCAAGGAGTGGCTGATGGATTCGAACTGCTGACCTTTGGTTAGCAATTGTAGCTCTTAACCACTTTGCCACCAGGGCTCCACTGATAGCAACCCTATAGGTCAGAGTAGAACTGCCCCATAGCATTTCCAAGGAGTGGCTGGGGGATTCGTAAGTGCCAAAAAATTTTTTAAAAAAGCGAACCAGGGAAGGGGGGGCAGGAGGGTAGGGAGAACTTCACTGAGAAGGTGGCCTTAGAGCTGTGGCCTGAGGTCTTGTGGGAGGGGGCCCTGAGGATGTCTGGTAGAAGGCTGTCAGGGGAGAAACAGGCAATGCAGATTTTCAGGTAGAGCATGCCTGGTGTGCTCGGGACTAGCAGGGAGGCCAGCATGGCCAAAGAAGATGAGGAAGGGCTTGAGTGGGAGAAGGTAACTCCACCAGCATAACGAGAGGCCGAACTTTGAGGAGTCTTGGGTGCCACTGCTAGGATGTTGCATTTTTCTGCATGTGAGATAAGAAGCCATTACAACATTTTCAACAGAGGAGACCTGTTCTATTTACATTTTAAAACAATCACTGTGGCTGTTCTGCTGAGCATATACCAAGAGGGCAAAGGTAGAAGCAGGGGAGACCAGTTACTACTGTAATAATTCAGACAGGAAGATGCCAGTAGCTGGGATCAGGATGGTAGTACTGGAGGTAGTGAAAAGCGGTTAAACTGTGTAAATATTTTGAAGGTTGAGCTGGCAGAATTTGCCGATAAATTGGATGTGGGGTGTGAAAGAAAGGAGAGAAATGCCTGGGGCCCTGAAGAATAGAATTTGCCTGACCCAAGCCATGTGACATAGATTGAATTGTGTCCCAAAAATATATGTCAACTTGGCTAGGCCAGGATTCCCAGTATTGTGTGATTGTCTACCATTTTGTCATCTGATGTGATTTTCCTGTGTGTTGTAAATTCTACCTCTGTGATGTTAATGAGACAGGATTAAAGGCAGTTATGTTAATGAGGCAGGATTCAATCTACAAGATAAGGTTGTGTCTTAAGCCAATCTCTCTTGAGATACAAAAGAAAGAAGTGAGCAGAGAGACATGGGGACTTCATACTGCCAAGAAAGCAGCACTGGAAGCATAGCACGTCCTTTGGACCCAGGGTCCCTGTGCTGGAAAGCTCCTACACCAGGGGAAGATTGATGACAAGGACCTTCCCCCGGAACCAACAGAGAGAGAAAGCTTCCCCTATAGATGACACCCCGAATTTGGACTTCTAGTCTCCTAAGCTGTGAGAGAATAAATTTCTGTTTGCTAAAGCCACCCACTTGTAGTATTTCTGTTATAGCAGCAGTAGATAACTAAGACACCATGGTATTTTCAGTCACCTCATATGTATACAAGAGTTGGACAATGAATAAGGAAGACCGAAGAATTGATGTATTTGAATTATGGTGATGAAGAATATTGAATAATATCATGGACTGCCAGAAGAAAGAACAAATCTGTCTTGAAAGAAATACAGCCAAAATACTCCTTAAAAGAGAGGGTGGAGAGACTTCATCTCGTGTAATTTGGACATATTATCAGGAGGGACTAGTCCCTGGAGAAAGGCATCATGCTTGGTAAAGTAGAGGATCAGCAAAAAAGAGGAAGACCCTCAGCAAGATGGACTGCCATGGTGGCTGCAACAAAGCGCTCAAACGAAGCAATGATTGTGTGGATGGCACAGGACTGGACACTGTTTTGTTCTGTTGTACGTAGGGTTGCTATGAGTCTGAACTGACTCAACAGCATCTAACAAAGACAACAACAATGAGGAAGAAGACTTGGAGAGGAGCAGGTCTGTGCCAAGAGGATTTAAGGGGTCCAGTCCTGGCGCATTAAACCTGTGAGGTCTGTTACACATCTAAGAGAAGGAATAACATAGGCAGTTAGAGAAACTAGACCGGAGTTCAGGGAAGAAACCCAGGCTGGTGATATAGAGCTTTCCCTGCCCAATGCAACCCATGAAGACCTCTCCTATCTGTTTACTTCTAGAACTTCTCATCTATAACTCTCATTTGATAACACACAAATTGCCTTGTGACCTATTATATTATTGCCTCGTATTATTTGTCTCTTTTTTTTTTCCCCGAATGTATACTCATACCTGTGAGGTAAAGAATTTAACTTTATGAAAGAATTTGGTCTTTGGTTCCTGAGAGAGAACCTCTAAAACCTTGGAATTTCCCCAGTGATTGAAGTGTCCTTGATGAGTTCTCCAGACCACACCAGATGGTTTATGCTAATGAGGTGCCTCTTGGGCAGGGGCTGAGCAGATCAGAAAGACCCACCAGTTGATATCGACCTGATCTTGGGGGAGGAGGCTGAAGGTTGAGTTCAATCAATTATTACCACATAATTATTGTTGTTAGTTGCTGCCAAGTTGATTCTGACTTATGGCAACCTCAGGTATGCAGAGTAGAATTGCTCTGTAAGGTTTTCAAGGCTGCGTTGTGACCTTTTGGAAGCAGATTGCCAGGCTTGCCTTCTGGGGAGCCTCTGGGTGGGTTTGCACCGCCAACCTTTTGTCTGGTAGTGCTCCACTCAAGGACTCCCCCACATAATTAGAGCCCCATAAAGGCTCTGGATACAGAAACTACATGGGCTTCCTAGTTGGTGAAGGACCTTAATTCACGTGGGAGGGTAGCATGTGCCTTTATGGGTCATGGAAGATCAGACCTTGCCCTATGGTAGTCTCTTCATTTGTATCCTTTTTGCTATAGTGAAACTGTAATCATAAGTATAAGGAACGCTGGTGGCACAGTGGTTAAGCACTTGACTGTAAGTGAGAAGTCGCTGCTTCAAACCCACCAGCCACTCCACAGGAGAAGGATGTGGCAATCTGCTTCTGTAAAGATTACAGCCTTGGAAACCCTATGCCTATGGGGCAGTTCTTCTGTGTCCTATAGGGTCACTATGAGTTGGAATTGACTTGACGGCAATGGGTTTTCGTCATAAGTGTAGTGAACTTTCCTGAATTCTGTGAGTCAGAATTCAAACCCAAGAGAACAGTAGGAGCCAGGAAGTCAAAAGTGAGGGGGACCTGGGCACCCCTGTGCTTGTGGCTGGCCTCTGTATTCTTGGGCAGACTTGGCCATCTGGAGGAATGTGCTCGTTGACTTGTGAGGTCTAACCTAGCCTCAGTTGGTTAGGGTCAGAGGAGGAAGTACAGAATCTGCAGTTAGGAACCGAATTGAACGGATTTGAATTAGAATATAATAGATCATATTGATCAACGCACTTGTCAGAGGAGTGAGAAGTAGATTACATTTTATTGCATTGATCCTTACCGTACTCCTTGTCTTCCTAAATAGAGTTTCACTTCCTTGTGGGCTGGACTACACGATCATATTTCCTCTGAATCGTGTTGCACTCAGCACGGTTCTCGCTTCTTGGAAGTCATGGCAATAACTACTTTTCTGCAAGTTCGCTACCCTTGGCTTTCGAAAGCTAGCATGTTTTGACTGTGTTTTCTGTTCTCTTCTTTGCAGGCCACTATGTACATGGCATTTGTATCTATGGAAACGGTGACTTAAAGTGGCTGATTAACTCGCCAAGCCTGTTTGCTAATAAGTTTGAGCTGAACACGTACCCTCTGACTGTGGAATGCCTAGAACTGAGGCTTCGAGAGAGAACCCTAAATCAGAGTGAAATTGCAATACATCCTAGCTGGTATTTTTGATCTGCTGCAACTCAAGACTCCAGGGACAGCCCAGTTGGAAGAAGAGCCTCTCCTTGTGAGGGACTTTTGCCTTGGTTGTGTGAACAGCTTCAGGACCATGGTGATGGCTTCAGGACTTGGCTGCATCATTATACTTTCAAACGTCCACTGTAGGCTATGAAATAAGCAAACACAATGGCTGGTTAGAGTGGTCTTGGCTCTTTGGCCATGCAGGCGGTTTCTTGACACACACCTCCCCCTTAGGCGATGGTGATGATCATACAAGTCTCACTGTCCTCAGAACTTTGCACCAGATAGTCATCGTATATAAATGTTCTAATGAAAGGAAAATTATTTTAGGTAATGCTATTTAAAAAAATAAGAACTGAATTTCTATGAAGAAGGAATCTTTAATAACTTATCACACCATGATACACAGACACCACTCCCCTTTGCTCAGCCACACATAGGCATAGGAACAGCTCTCTAAGTACTTACTGATCTCCTTTCTGTGCCCAGTGGTACATCTAGTGACCATGAACCTTTTCAGCCTCTGGGGTTTATTGGGAAGATGCAGCACCACTGACACTGTGTGCGGCCACCCAGCTGGGGCCTTTATGACTGTTTGAAACAGAAGAAATGGTCATGGGCTGCAATTTACTGTTTTAATGGTATTGTACGAGGTGTCTGAATTTTTGGTAGGAAAAATAGAAATTTTGAAAATTTTAATTGTTACAATATGTACCAATTGACCCCAGTGGGGAGTTGGTATGTACCATTAAACACTTAGGGTAGGCTTGTGGGAGGGGACAAGAAAACAAATATCCATACTAGCTACCAAAACTTCAGACACACTCAATGATTCGACATGCTTCCATTAATGAAAACACAGGGTATCAACAAAAAATTCAAAGCAGAAAATTGTTGGGTCACCAAAGGATTAAATCTTGAGCCACTAGGATTGAGAACTGAGTTTGTTCCTGAGTTTGAACTCTAGTGTCTTCAGTTCACCTGTGTCTGTTGTTGTTGTTGGTTGCCGTCAAGTCGATTCCAACTCACGACAACCTCATGTGTGCAGAGTAGAATTGCTCCAGAGAGTTTTTAAGGCAGATCCTTTCGGAAGAAGATCACCAGGACTGTCTTCCAAGGCACCTCTGGATGGGTACAAACAGCCAACTTTTCAGCTAGAAATGAAGCACTTAACTGCACCTACGTCTAAAGTTGTGAATTAAAAAAAAAAGTTACCATCGAGTTAATTCCGACTCATAGTGACCCTATAGGACAGAGTAGAACTGCCCCATAGGGCTTCCACAGAGTGGCTGGTGGATTCAAACTGCCAACCTTTCCGTTAGCAGCCGAGCTCTTTAACCACTGCACCACCAGGGCTCTAACTCATGGCGAGTTGTGTATATAATAGTATAAAGTTATCAACAAAAGATAGGATGTGCTTTAAGACACAAATCATTGCCTGCTTGCTTCAGTAAAAGGACCTCTAGGAAATAGAACATTTCTCTGTAATATACCAGAGTATGCTCCGATGCCTTTTCCATCATTTCCCATTGAGAACTGAAAGGCCCGTGCAGAAATTAAGATATTCATAGAAAGAGGTGCTACTGCATGGACACATGTGCTCCTACACACTGGGGCAGGCATTGAGTCTCAAGTCTCCAACGCCTCAGAATGCATGCATTCCTCTGCCGTGACCCCCTTATCACCAAGATAATCTTATTTGCACAATGGAGACGGACTCTATCCAGCAAGGCTTTTAACTAACCATAGTATTCTCTGAATAGCTTTACAGTGCCTGGTGCTGATAGAAGGAGCCCTGGTGGCACAGCGGTTAAATGTTCAGCTGCGAATCAAAAGGTCAGTGATTCGAACCCACCAGGCTCTGTGGGAGAAAATGTGGCAATCTGCTTCCGTAAAGATTTACAGCTTTGGAAACCCTGTGGGGCAGTTCCACTCTGCCCTGTAGGGTCACCATGAGTTGGAATTCAGTCGATTGCAATGGGTTTCGTTTTGGTTTTGGGTGCTGATAGAAGTGCCTGAATTTCTACCAGCTTTCAAATGTAGGTGAGCATCTCCATCACTTAGCCTTTGGCATTAGTCCATTCGTTCAGGTGGCATGCATTTAGTACATATTTCGTGAGTGTTTGTTATGTGTCAGACATGTGCTGAGGCAAGGAAGACAAAAGGATCGTCCCTCAAAAATCTTGAATTCATGCCAATATTGAAAAGCCTGCTCTCGAGAATCTCACAGAGTGGTTGTATTTTAAGACATTCATATGTCATAAACATGATCATGGTATCAGTGTGTACATTGTGATATCAGCCCAAGGAGAACGAAAGAGAGAAGGAAGGGAAGAGACAGAAGCTATTGTATTCTAGGCATTGTGGTAAGCCCTTAATAGGTCTTATTTCATTCCAACCTCACAACAATCTTGTGAGATTCCCATCATTACCCCCATTTTTCGGATGAAGTAGCTGAGGCTTAGAGAGATTAGTAAGCATTAGGAAATAAATTTCATTGCCTGAGAATTGGAATTCTCCTCCTGGTCTTCTCAGTTCATTTCCTGGGGTGGAATTTTGAGAGAAGGTGGAATGAAGCCATATTTAGTATTCCAGAGAATGAAGGATTTGAGCATGGTCTCAGTGTTCATACTGAGAAAAAGTCCTGTCACCTCAGAGAAATGTGAAGTCTAGTTTCTTCTAATGCAATAAGTTCCTAAATATTTATTTATTCTAACAAAACCATTACTACAACTAATAATACATTTAATTAACACGATTTTTATCTATAATTGTATCTGTTGAATGTTAATCATATTTAAAGGGAATGACTTTGAAGTAAAGCATTTTTTTTTCATGCTTCTGAAAAAAATGGAACTCTATCGGGTGGTAAAAAATTGAGAGAAATTCACCCAGGGTTGATAGGGATGTAAAAATTCTTTTCAACTTATTTAAATGACAACACATGAAAAGAAGAAATGTTTTACACTGGATCTTTCTCGTGTAGAATGAGAAATCTTTCTGGAATATTTAGCTTCAATACATGTTAGTTGCTGGTCATTTCTCCTATGTCTTCATAGGTAAACAGGTTAAGGTTGGGAGAGTGTAGCGTTTGGCTAGTGGATTTTGGCTAGCCAGGGGGGCATGCTTTGAGACTACTGTATCAGTTTTTGTTTTCAATGATGTTCCATGTTTTGTTTTCATGGAAATAAATTAATATATTGATTTCCCACTTTTGGGAATACTGTTTATTTTTATTTGTTGGTTGGGTAAAGGATGTGTTTAACAAGGCAATTCTCCTAGCATTAAAAAAATATATATATATATATACACACACATACACGCATGCTTGCATACCTCTCTAAAAACACCACCCACAGGACAATAATTAATTTTTCCCTTTGTGGACGTTGGGGGAGATGATTGGGAAGGATAGAGAAGAAAATATAATGGAAGATCGGTTTCATTTTAATTGGCTACAACTATTTTAAAATGCGAGGCAAGAATAAGTTATCTTTCTATATTCACCTGTTTTATTCATTTTTTAAATCAAGAGTTAGCTGAGGAAAAAGATTCATGTTACTATTACCATAATTAATATCAAATGCCAAAGTTTTTGATAGTTTGCTAAGTTTGTTAAACAAATATTGCCTCTAAGAGACATGACAAAAGATAAAAATATTAAGGAAAATTGCTCATTTAAAGGACATCCTAAATACTTTATTTTTAATGAAAAAATCTTAAAACTAAAATGAAAAAACATTTCAAATTCAAACATTTTCCCTAATACAATCTTTAAATGGGGGAAGAACAATTTAGAAAAGGAAGGTAAGAATGGTTGCACAACCTATTAACATAAACTCACTGCCCCCTAAGGTTCTTATCTAAACCTGCGAGTTTCTGTTGTCACTTTGATCCCATACAGATAGATCTTAAAAGAGCATAATGCTCAAGGCAGACATTCTTTACTAGTTAAGCTAAACTATTTTTTTTGGTTTTAAGAAGACGACAGTGGATATTTTCAGTTTAAAGAAAGACAATGAAAGGTGATTAATTATCAGTTAAAAACTAAGCATGATATGGGAATTCCCTGTACTATCTTTACAATTTTTCTTTAAGTTTAAAAAAAAGAAATTTTTTTTTTATTGTACTTTAGATGAAGGTTTACAGAGCAAGCTAGTTTCTCATTAAACATTTAATACACATGTTGTTTTGTGACATTTGTTGCCAACCCCACGACATGTTAACACTCTCCCTTCTCGACCCTGGGTTCCGTATTACCAGCTTTCCTGTCCCCTCCTGCCTTCTCATCCTTGCCCTAGGCTGGTGTGCCCTTTTAGTCTCTTTTTGTTTTATGGGCCTGTCTGATCTTTTGCCGAAGAGTGAACCTCAGGAGTGACTTCAGTACTGAGCTAAAAGGATGTGTGGGGGTCATACTCTGGATTTCTCCAGTTTCTGTCAGACCAGTAAGTCTGGTCTTTTTGTGTGTGAGTTACAATTTTGTTCTACATTTTTGTCCAGCTCTGTCTGGGACCTTCTATTATGATCCTTATCAGAGCAGTCCATGGTGGTAGCCATCTGGTATCTTTGCAATTTTTCTCTAAACAATTCTAAAAACTAAATCTTAAAAAAAAAAAAAGTATAAAAGCCAGAAGGCCTCCTTGACTGCATATAAAGACACTCTTCTCACAGCAACTGTTACTCTGGTAAGTATGGTTTTTTCCATCCCTGTCAGAACAGTTTGCATGCACTTTGAATAGACAACATTATACATTTGCAGTCTTGCCCCAGGGCTATGTTAACATTCACAGCTGTCATAATATAGTTCAGAGACACCTAGACCATTTGTTCATTCAGCAGGAAATCATACTGGTTAACTCTATCAATGACAAAGGAGACCTGTTGGTGCAGTTAAAGTGCTCGGCTGCTAACCCAGAGGTTGGTGGTTCAAACCCATCAACCGCTCCACAGGAGAAAGATGTGGCAGTTGGCTTCTTTAAAGATCCCTATGGGGCATTTCTACTCTGTCCTATCGGGTCACTATGACTCGACAGCAATGGGTTTTTATATCAATGACATCATACTAATTAGATTGGATGAGAAGAAATGGCTAGCACTTTGGAGGACTTCATAAGACACATGAGCTTCAGAGGTGGGAGATAAACCCTGTGAAGATTCAGTGTTCTAGGACATGATAGAACACCTCCAAATAAAGGGCATATTATTAAAGTTGGACCATGAAGAAGGAAGTACAATGCCTGATGTTGTTGTTGTTAGGTGCCATCGAGCCAGTTCTGACTCATACCGACCCTATGCACAACAGAACGAAACACTGTCTGGTCCTGTGCCATCCTTACAATCATTGTTATGCTTGACCCCACTGCTGCAACCACTGTGTCAATCCACCTCGTTGACGGTCTTCCTCTTTTCCACTGACCCTGTACTTTGCCAAGCATGATGTCCTTCTCCAGGGACTGATCCCTCCTGACAACATGTCCAAAGTGTTTAAGACGCAGTCTCGCCATCCTTGCTTCTAAGGCGCATTCCAGTTGTACTTCTTCCAAGACAGATTTATTTGTTCTTCTGGCAGTCCATGGTATATTCAATATTCTTCACCAACACCACAATTCAAAGGCATTAATTCTTCGGTCTTCCCTATTCATTGTCCAGCTTTCACATGCATATGATGCGATTGAAAATACCATGGCTTGGGTCAGGCGCACCTCAGTCTTCAAGGTGACATCTTTGCTCTTCAACACTTTAAAGGGGTCCTTTGGAGCAGATTTACTCAATGCAATGCGTCTTTTGATTTCTTGACTGCTGCTTCCATGGCTGTTGATTGTGGATCCAAGTAAAATGAAATCCTTGACAACTTCAATCTTTTCTCCGTTTATTAGGATGTTGCTCATTGGTCCAGTTGTGAGGACTTTTGTTTTCTTTACGCTGAGGTGCAATCCCTACTGAAGGCTGTGGTCTTTGATCTTCATTAGTAAGTGCTTCAAGTCCTCTTCACTTTCAGCAAGCAAGGTTGTGTCATCTGCATAACACAGGTTGTTAATGAGTCTTCCTCCAATCTTGATGCCCCGTTCTTCTTCATATAGTCCAGCTTCTCAAAATTATTTGTTCAGCATACAGATTGAATAGGTATGGTGAAAGAATACAACCCTGGTGCACACCTTTCCTGACTTTAAACCACTCAGTATTCCCTTGTTCTGTCCAAACAACTGCCTCTTGATCTATGTAAAGGTTCCTCATGAGCACAATTAAGTGTTCTGGAATTCCCATTCTTCGCAAGGTTATCCATAATTTGTTATAATCCACCCAGTCGAATGCCTTTGCATAGTCAATAAAACACAGGTAAACATCCTTCTGGTATTCTCTGCTTTCAGCCAGGATCCATATGACATCAGCAATGATATCCCTGGTTCCACGTCCTCTTCTGAAACTGGCCTGAATTTCTGGCAGTTCCCTGTCGATATACTGCTACAGCCGTTTTTGAGTGATCTTCAGCAAAATTTTGCTTTTGTGTGATATTAATGATATTGTTCTATAATTTCCTCATTCGGTTGGATCACCTTTCTTGGGAATAGGCATAAATATGGATCTCTTCCAGTCAGTTGGCCAGGAAGCTGTTCAATATTTCTTGGCATAGACGAGTGAGCACCTCCAGTACTGCATCTGTTTGTTGAAACATTTCATTTAATAGTCCATCAATTCCTGGAGCTTTGTTTTTCGCCAATGCCTTCAGAGCAGCTTGGACTTCTTCCTTCAGTACCTTCAATTCCTGATCATATGCTACCTCTTGAAATTGTTGAACATCGACTAATTCTTTTTGGTATAATGACTCTGTGTATTCCTTCCATCTTCTTTTGATCCTTCCTGCATCATTTAATATTTTCCCCATGGAATTCTTCACTATTGCAACTCGAGGCTTGAATTTTTTCTTCAGTTCTTTCAGCTTGAGAAACGCTGAGTGTGTTCTTCCCTTTTGGTTTTCCATCTCCAGCTCTTTGCACATGCCATTATAATACTTTACTTTGTCTTCTCGAGCCACCCTTTGAAATCTTCTGTTCAGTTCTTTCACTTCATCAATTCTTCCTTTTGCTTTAGGTGCTTGACGTTCGAGAGCAAGTTTCAGAGTCTCCTCTGACATCCATCTTGGTCTTTTCTTACTTTCCTGTCTTTTCAATGACCTCTTGCCTGATAGGCTTCTTCAAATTCTGGAGGTAGCACATTCCACACCTGCTTCAGCCGATTTGTTGTTGCCATTAGCTACTAAAGCCAGATCTGTGACGATCCCATGCACGAGACTGGAACATTGTGATTCATAGGATTTTTTCAGAAGTAGATCTCCAGGCTTTTCTTTCTTAGTCTGGAAGCTCCTCTGAAACCTGTTCAGCATCATGTTTTTGTAAGGTGCTGTCTAGTCAATTTTCAACTCATAGCAACCCCATGTTACAGAGTAGAACTGCCCCATAGGGTTTTCTTGACTTTAATCTTTAAGGAAGCAGATCACACGTTCTTTCTCTCATGGAGCTGCTCAGCAGGCTCAAACCACCAGCCTTTCAGTTAGCAGCCGAGTGCTTAACCATCGTGTCACCAGGTCTCCTTGTTCAGCACAAACCACCACTGACAGACTAGTGATGACTGCACTTGAGGTGCATTGGCAGGGAATTGAACCTGAATTTCCCACATAGGAGGTGAGAATTCTACCACTGAACCACCATTGCCCTCGTTAAGCCATTTACCAAGGAACATTAAAGGCTTCCAGATTAGAGTGAGGCCCAGATGCAGCAAATCCAGGCTGCAGGGCAAGCTTCCCTGCATGCCATTTGCACATTGCAAATTAGTAGACCTATGCTATTAGAAATACCAGTGGTAGGAAAAGATGTGGCGTGGAATTTATGGCAAGCTCCGAAGAGAGAATCACCACATAGGCCCCTGGGGTTCTGGAGTAAGACCGTGCCATCTATGGTGGTAAATTATATATACGCCTTTAGGAAAACAGCTCTTGGAGTACCACTGAGCCCTGGTAATGATGGAGCACCTGACCATGGAGCATTAAGTGACCGTGAGCTAGATTCTTCTATGTCCTCCAAGTCGGAAGGATGGGTGGGCCAAGCAGCAGTGCATTTTATGATAGAAGTGACATATCTAGAAATGGGCATGAGCAGAGCCAGGGGACACACATAAGCAGCACCAGCAGTGACCCAGACCCCCATGTTACCTACCCCAATAGCCGCAGCCCCACTCTCTCAGCTCCAAGTACGGCTGCCTGGGGTGGGGAGGGAAGGTTCTTTTATGACAACTGATGGAAGAGGGGAAAGCTGAGATGGGTATATGGATGGGCCAGAGCAATATATGGATACACACACACACACTGCCGCCGAGTCGATTCCGACTCATAGCGACCCTGTAGGCCAGAGCAGAACTGCCCCATAGAGTTTCCAAGGAGCGCCTGGCAGATGTGAACTGCGGACTCTTTGGTTAGCAGCGGTAGCACTTAACCACTACGCCGCCAGGATTTCCCAATATATGGATACAAGTTGAAAATGGACAATTACTGCACTACAGCTCAAGATGGCTTGAAAGATAGCAGCCTAAGAGACGGCCTCTCCCAAGCCTACTTCCTTTGCACTGTCAACCTGCAACATAATGCCCAGGTGATGTGGGACTATAGAAGGGCCCAATGCCCTCAGCACTAACTTGGGCCAAGCCTGAAAGGCCACCGTAGCTTATGAATTCCCTGTGGGGTTGACAGAGGCCTTAACTGTGATTGCGTCACAGCTCTGCTCCTCTGTCAATCCTATTCCTTCTTTTCCCATTAGGGCTGATCCTAGGTATGATCCCCAATTAACTTCCCACATGTAAGTCGCCATTTTAGAGCCTGATTTCTGAAAAACCTTACCTGTAACACCTTCCCCACCCAAAGATGATACAAAAATGTCACCTATATTATCTTCCATAATTCTTCCTCCGTGTTTAACTTTTTACTGTTTACAGCATTTATAACTTATTTTGTTTTATGGCTTAAGGTAGGGCTTCAAGTTTTTACCCCCAATTATCCCAATACCACTTTTCCCCCACTGATTTGAAATGCTAACATTACTATGTATGAAATGTTCATATATTCCTGGGTCTTTTTTTGGACTCTATTTTGTTCCATTAATATTTGTTCTATTCAGGTGCTAATATCACATTTAAAAAATTACTATAGGTCTCTAGTATGTGGCAGGGTGAAGACACACTTACTGTTCTTTTGTTGTTGTTGTTATTTTTGCTCATTTACATTTAAACAAATGTTAGAAGCAGCTTATCAAATTCCTTGAAAAATCCTGTAGGAATTTTGGTGGAATTTGTATAGAATTCATATTGATTCATTTTCAAGTAATTATATCTTTATAACACTGAACTACTAATATGTCTATTTTGGCCCTCTTTTTAATTTTTTTAAAAATTGTGGTAAGAATATACATAACAAAACATTGGCCAACTCAACAATTTCTACATGTATAATTCAGTGACATTGATTACAGTCTTCATGCTGTGAAACCATTATCACTATCCTTTTCTGACTTATTCCATCACCATTAACACAAACTCAGTGCCCTATTTGGGTCCTCTTTTATGTCCTTCACTAACACAGTTTTATTATGTAGGTCTTACACATGTCACGTTTATTCCCATGTATTTTATAGGATTTTTTTTTTTTTTTTTTGGCCTATTGTGAATGGAATTATTTAAAATTACGTTGTCTATTTTACTGTCGATAGTGTAAAGGAAAGCAATTGTTTTGGATACTGTATGTGACCATCTTATTGAACTTTTTTTATTCTTTCTAATAGTTTTTCAATATATCACCTTACATTTTCTGGTACTTAACTATAAATAACGGCTTACCTCTTCTTTCTCCATATTAATCATATTTCTTTTTCTTATTTCCTTCTATTGGCTGAAATTTCCAATATAATTTTAAAAGGTAGCAGTGACAAAAGCTATCTTGTGTTTAAAGGGCATGTTTAACTGTCGTGTGTGATATTTGAGGTTTGATGTAGGTTTCTGGTAGATAGCCTCTACTAAGGATCAGAATACCAGAAAATAAATACAAATATAAAACAGAAACCTATCATGACTCTAATATTGTCTTTTTTTTTTAATTTCAGCTGTTATTTCCTTTTTTTTAACAATATTTTATTGTTTTTCAGATGAAAGTTTACATAGCAAATTAGGTTCCCTTTTAACAATTTCTATACAAATTGTTCCATGCCATTGGTTATAACTTTTACGTTGTGTCAGCACTCTCATTACATCCATTCTGTTTGTTCTTTTTCCATTGATCTACTTTCCCTTCCCCTGCTTGCCTTCTCATCCTTGCTTTCGGGTAAATGTCGACTCTTTGGTCCCATACAGTTCATTGCTTAAGGGAACACATTACTCATGGGTGATACTGTTTACTTCATAAGCCAATCTATTATTTGGCTGAAAGGTGACCCGCAGAAATAGCTTCAATTCCATGTTTAAAGGTTATCTTAGGAATATAGTCTTTGGAGTTCCTCTAGAATCTATTGGTCCAGCAGGTCTGGCCTTTTTTTAGGAATTTTAGTTTGTTTTACATTTTTCTTCCATTCTATCCAGGACCTTCTATTATGTTCCTGGTCAGAGTGGTCCATAGTGGTAGCTGGGCACCATCTATTTCTTCTGGTGTCAGGTTAGGAGAGGCTGTGGTTCGTGTAGGCTAGTAGTCCCATGGAATTTTTTCTTCTTTAAGCCTTTGGTTTCCTTCATTCTCTTTCACTCCATATGAGTAGAGGCCAATAGTTGTATCTTAGATGGCAACTTGCAAGCTTTTAAGACCCCAGGCGCTACTCACTTAACTAGGATACAGAACATTATCTTTGTGAACTATGTTATGCCAACTGACTACGTTGTCCCCTAAGACTATGGTCACAACCCAGTAAACCAATCCCGTGAGCTGCTTGGCTACGTCTAGGAAGCCTCCATCACTATGCCCCCCTATGTGGTTTGTTATATATGTGGATATATATGCAGCACATAAAAATGTGTATATACATATGCCTACAGATACACCTATACATGCTCATGCATTTACTGGGATATGCCTTTCTACATACATCTACGCATTCATGTCTACCTGCATAACCACACAAGTTTTTTTTTGTTTTTGTTTTTACTGTTGTTGCAAAATTGTATATGTTATAGCATTTACCGAGATTGTCCCTTTTTCTTGTGTACTTCTTAGTGTCTTTATTTACCTTAGGCACGTTGTGCTGACTTCACTCGTATTTGGTCTTGCCTTTCACATCACCAAAAGTAACAAGTGCCTACTAAGTAGAAAGTGATTCCCCTCCTTCCCCAACCCTGGTAACCACAAAGAACTTTGCTTTCCATTTGTATATCTATTCTTGACTTTTTATAATACTAAAACTGTACAGTATTTGTTTTTGGGGGATTGACTTATTTCACTCAGCATAACGTCATCCAGATTCATCCATGTCGTAGGATGTTTCGAGGACTCCTCATTCTTTATAGTTGCATAGCATTCCATTGTATATATGTACTAAAGTTTGTTTATCCATTCATCCGTGGATGGGCACTTAGGTTATTTCTATCTTTTTGCTATCATGAATAATGCTGCAATGAATATAGGTCTATTCGCATCACTGCTCTTATATCTCTAGGGTATATACCTAGGAGTGGAATTGCTGGATCATAAGATATTTATATTTCTAGCTTTTTGAGGAAGTTCCATACTGTTTTCTGTAGTGTTTGTACCATTTTACAATCCCACAAGCAGTGTATAAGAGTTCCAATCCCCTCACAACTTTACCAGTATTTGTTGTTTTCAGGGTTTTTTTTTTTTTATCATTGCCATTTTTGTAGGGGTAAGATGGTATCTTATTATAGTTTTGATTGCCTCTTTCTGATGGCTAACGATCATGAGCATCTTTTCATGTATTTGTTGGCCACCCGAATATTCTCTTTGTTGAAGCCTCAGTTGGTGCCCTTTGCCCATTTTTTGATTGTATTGTTCCTCTTTTTGTGACTGAGTTGTTAATGTTTTCTATATATTTTAGGGATTAGACCCTTATCAGATATGTCTTTGCCAAAGATTTTTTTCCCAGTCTGTAGGTTCTTTTCTTACTGTCTTGGTAGAGTCTTTTGATGAGCGTAAGTACTTAATCTTTAGGAGATCCCAGTTTATCCCTAATTTATCTTCTGTCATTTGTGCATTTTTTAGTTTTGTTTGATATGCTATTTATGCGAAAGTTTACATCCACTAGTTTTTACCCTATGTTATCTTCCAGGAACTTTATAATGCTAGCTTTAACTTTTAGGTCTTTGAGCCATTTTGAGTTACTTTTTGTGCATGGTATGAGAAATGGATCCTGATTCATTTTTCTGTGTATGTTTATCCGTTTTGCCAGCACTATTTATTAAAGAGACTGTTTCTTCCCCATTGAATGGACTTCATCCCTTTGTTGAAGATCAGCCGCCCATAGATAGGTGAGTTCTCAGTTCTAGTCCATTGGTCTGTGTGTGTGATTGTACCAGTACCAGGGTGTTTTGATTACTGTAGCTGTGTAGTAAGTTTTGAGACTGGGAAGTGTGAGGCCTCCTACTTTGTTCTTCTTCAATATTCCATTAGCTATTCAGGGCCACTTTACTTTCTGTATAAAGTTGGAGATTTATTAGTTTTTCATTTCATTAAAGAATGTTGTTGGTACAGATACATACCAATGGAACAGAATTGAGAATCCAGACATAAATCCATCCACATATGAGCAGCTGATATTTGACAAAGGCCCAAAGTCAGTTAAATGGGGAAAAGACAGTCTCTTTAACAAATGGTGCTGGCATAACTGGATATCCATCTGCAAAAAAATGAAACAATACCCATACCTCACCCCATGCACAAAAACTAACTCAAAATGGATCAAACACCTAAATATAAAATCTAAAATGATAAAGATCATGGAAGAAAAAATAGGGACAATGCTAGGAGCCCTAATACATGGCATAAACAGTATACAAAACATTACTAACAATGCACAAACACCAGAAGAGAAACTAGATAACTGAGAGCTCCTAAAAATCAAACACCTATACTCATCCAGAGACTTCACCAAATGAGTAAAAAGATTACCTACAGACTGAGAAAAAGGTTTTAGCTATGACATTTCCAGTCAGCATCTGATCTCTAAAATCTACATAATACTGCAAAAACTCAACAACGAAAAGATAAATAACCCAATTAAAAATGGGCAAAGGATATGAACAGGCACTTTACCAAAGAAGACATTCAGGCAGCTAACAGATACATGAGGAAATGTTCACGATCATTAGCCATTAGAGAAATGCAAATCAGAACTACAATGAGATACTATCTCACCCCAACAAGGCTGGCATTAGTCCAAAAAACACAAAATAATAAATGTTGGAGAAGTTGTGGAGAGACTGGAACACTTATACAGTGACGGTGGGAATGTAAAATGGTACAAACACTTTGGAAATCGATTTGGTGCTTCCTTAAAAATCTAGAAATAGAACTACCATATGCTCCAGCAATCCCACTCCTTGGAATATATCCTAGAGAAATAAGAGCCTTTACACAAACAGATATATGCACACCCATGTTCATTGCAACACTGTGTACAATAGCAAAAAATGGAAGCAACCAAGGTGCCCATCAATGGATGAATGGATAAATCATGGAATATTCACACAATGGAATACTACGCATTGATAAAGAACAGTGATGAATCCGTGAAACATTTCATAACATGGAGGAATCTGGAAGGCATTATGCTAAGTGAAATTAGCCAGTAGCAAAAATATTGTATGAGACCACTATTATAAGAACTCAAGAAAAAGCTTAAACAGAGAAGAAAATATTCTTTGATGGTTACAACAGTGGCGGGGGGGGTGGGAGAGAGGTATTCACTAATTAGATAGTAGACAAGAACTATTTTAGTTGAAGAGAAAGACAACACATAGTACAGGAGAGGTCAGCACAACTGGACTAAACCAAAAGCAAAGAAGTTCCTGAATAAACTGAATGTTTCGAAGGCCAGAGTAGCAGGGGCGGGGGTCTGGGGATTATGGTTTCAGGGGACATCTAGGTCAATTGGCGTAATAAAATCTATTAAGAAAGCGTTCTGCATCCCACTTTGGTGCTCTGTCATTGAGTGCGTATTTATTACGGTTATGTCCTCTTGGTGGATTGACCCTTTAATCATTATAATACGCCCTTCCTGGTCTCTTATAATGGATTTTTACTTAAAGTCTATTTTATCAGAGATTTATTATTGCCACTCCTGCTGTCTTTTGGTTACTGTTTGCTTCATAATTTCTTTTTCATCCTTTGATTTTTGACCTATTTATGTCTTCGTGTGTTTGGTGTGTCTTTTGTAGGCACCATATTGAGGGTCATTTTTTTTTTACCCATTCTGTCACTCTCTTTCTCTTGAAGTGCATTTAAACCGTTTACACTCAGTGTGATTATTGCTAGGTATGAATTTACTGCTGCCATTTTGTTATGTTTTGTGCGTGTATGTGTGTTTGGTGTTAATGGTTTCTTCGTTCCGCTTAATTTTCTGTGATGAGTTCTTTTGGATTTTCTTTTTACTTCCTTCGTTGTTGTAGATTTTGTGTTTGCTGAGTCTTTTTTTATTTTCTTCTTTTTTTTTTTTTCCTGAGTACCAAAAAACAAAACCAAACCCAGTGCCATCGAGTCGATTCTGACTCATAGCAACCCTATAGGACAGAGTAGAACTGCCCCATAGAGTTTCCAAGGAGCACCTGGCAGATTCGAACTGCTGGTATCTTGGTTAGCAGCCGTAGCACTTTACCACTACACCACTAGGGTTTCCTGAGTAAAAAAGTTTCCTGAGTAGATTTATTAATTTTCTTTGTGGTTACTCTTAAAATTTACCTTTATCTTCCTAATTTATAACAGACAGCTATATCTTTTTTTTTTTTTTTTTTACAATCCTGGAGACAGTGATTCATTTTTAAGAGTACAAGGGGACAAACATGGTTTAATTTAGAAAATGCATGACTTGGGTTTTTGATTATATTCTTTTCCTATTGTACTTTAGATGAAGGTTTACAGAGAAAATTAGTTTCTTATTGAACAATTAATATACATATTGTTTTGTGACATTGGTTGCCAACCCTAGGACATGTCAACACTCTCCCCTTCTCAACCTTGGGTTCCCCGTTACCAGCTTTCCTGTCCCCTCCTAACAGTCTGTTATATCTTGATATCACCTTGACTTCCTCTCTATCTGGAAGTTCTATAACTACACCATTTTTCCCCCTTTTTGTTCTGAAGTTGTTGTCATTTACAAACTGACATCTCTGTTTCTCTGTTTTCAGTTTTGCAGCTTTATTTTGCTTTTGAGAATTCTTTATCTGCGTTGGTACCTGGGTGTCTTCATCTCAGGTTGTCTGATGTTGGTTCTCTGTTTAAAGGATTCCCTTTAATATTTCTTGTAAGGTTGGTCTGATTTTCACAAATTCCCTTAATTTCTGTTTATCTGAGAATGTCCTAGTTTCAACATCATATTTGAAAGACAATTTTGCTGGACATATGATTCTTGGTTGGTGATTCTTTTCTTTCGGGGTTTTATATATGTCATCCCATTGCCTTCTTGCCTGCATGGTTTCTACAGAGAAATCAGAGTTGAGTCTTATTGGTGCCCCTTTGTAGGTGATACTTCAGTTTTCACAAGCTGCTGTTAGAATTCTTTGTCTTCGGTTTAGCCACGTGTGATTATAATATGTCTTGGTGACTTTCTTTTGTGGTCTATCCTGTATAGAGCTCACTGAGTTTCTTGGATGGAAATCTTCTGTCGTCTTTCATGATAGTAGGGAAGTTTTCTGCCAATAAGTCTACAATTCTCTCTGTTTTTTTTTTTTTTCCTTCTGTTCTGGAGTTCCTTATGAATAAATTATTCATTTTCATAGGATCCCACATAACTCTTACGCTTTCTTCATTTTCTTTATTCTTTTTTCTGATTGTTTCTCAAACAAATTAGTATTCAAAGGATTTCTCCTCTATTTTGCTGATTCTTTCTTCCAGTTGATTCAATTTTACTTTTATGTCTCTTTATTGAGTTATCTATTTCTGATATTTTATTGTTAATCTTTTGAATTTCTAGTTGTTGTTTTTGTATGGTTTCTAATTGTCTGTTTATTTTGTCATTTTGTTCTTGTATTGCTTTCCTGAATTCTAAGGTTTTGTGTGTGTTCCCCTTGATCTCTTTGAGGATGCTAGTATACGTCTTTTGAATTCCTTGCGAGGTAGTTTTATTACCATTTCTTCCTTAGGCAGGTTTTCTGCCTCTTTATTTTGCTCATTTGTTTGAGTGATCTTATCCTGTTTCTTTGTATGATTTGTTGGTGTCTGATGTCTCCAAGGAGTCAGCACAATGGCTAAGAGCTCAGTTCAAATACACCAACTGCTTCTTAGAAACCCTATGGGTCAGTTCTACTCTGTCCTATGGGTCCTATGAGTCGGCATCAACTTGACAGCAATGAGTTTCGTTTTAGGTGGGGAGTTGCTGTCTCAAGGTAGTAAGTTTGGTGCTAGCAGTTAGTGCATTCTCTGGAGGTCAGGGCAGGATGTCTCCATATCTATGGTGAGGGAGTGCTACCTAAATGGAAGGGGTAGGCCCACTGTGCATGCATGAGTTATTGCCTCATTTGGTGGTGAGGTATCAAGAAGTTTCAGTGCAAGTGCAGACAGCCTGCAGGAACTGTTTGGGTGTTTAATGTGTGCTGTTGCCACCAGGTGGACGTTAGAAGAGGGCATTAGTATCTCCTGCTTGCCATTTGGCAGAGGTGTACCTGGCACCTGTGAGGATGTGACTGGTGTTGCTTTGAGATGATGTGTCTGTCCAGCTGGTCACCTCAGTGTGGGTGCAGGGAGCATTCTCACTGGTGGCTGGGCTGGGTGCCGTGTGTGCACACTGCTAGTTGCCGGGTGATTGGGGGTTGGGTGGCACAGGAACTGGCACCACTGGTGGCTGGGTGGGCAGGGTAGTGCAGGAGTGGCTGGAGCTAGTGAGCATGAGCCTTAGGTTGCAGGTCTGACAGCATATGAGCATGTCCCGTTGACTGTAGGTGGACATGGCTGTGCAGGGTTGCGCTGGGGTGGGTACAAACCTCCAGTCGCAGGTCTGAGGGTGTGGGAGCACTTGCTCTGTGGATCACCCAGTAAGGGGGCGGGGGGCTCACAGCTGGTCACCAGGAGGGTAGGGGGGAGGGGAGGAGCATGTTCCCCAAGTCTCTGGCATTGGTGCTTGGGGACTCCCAGCAAAGTGAAGCTGGTGATCAGGACCTGGCCCCAACCAAATATGAGGAGGGGGTGCTGTCCAGAGTTCAGTTGGGTGGGGAATCCCTAGCCACGACTTCAAGGATCCTTCACTCTGCCAGCGCCAGCTGCCCAAAAGTTCAGGGACCACTTCTGGTGAGTAGTTCTGTCCTTATTTTCTGGCTCCCTCCCTGGATGTGGTTGTCTGGATCCCTAGGGCTCTCTCCCTCCTTAGATCCAGTTCATGTTCTGCTCACTTTCCTTCAGTCCAAGTTTGTCCACACAGTATCTCTGTCTCCTATTGGGGATTCCGTGAAGTTGCCTTTTTGTACTCCCCTCCCAGGGATGCCGCTTTCTTTGTCTCAAGATGGCAAAGCTGCACCGGGCCAGCTAGTCGGGCACCTATATTCTGTAAGTCTCCTCATTTGCTATTTTCCTTCAGTTTCTCCTTCCCCTTTGGTGATCTAATTCTTCATCCTTCCATTTTCTGTTCTGGGTTCCTAGATTGTCATCTGTATCCGTTTCACTTGGTTTCTCAGTTCTTTGCTGCAGGGTGATCACAAGGTGTGTGTGACTAAACCACCATCTTGGGCCGTCCTGCCATTTCTTTTTTGTTGGCTGATGGGTGATTTTAGATTTCGGTTTTTTTTTTTTTTGGCACATGTTACTTCAAAAAATGAGGGAAGAAGGTTACTTTCATCAATCTTTTATTAACTAGAAGCCCATATACTGGTCTATTTTGAGTGGGACACTGGAGCAGAAGTCCCTCTGAATAGACTAAGCAAACAGCTGGAGTTGAGAAGGACTAAAGCCTGAGCTTGAAGGCTCCTACGGTAACTACTCTCTCTTCTGGTCAGGATGGGTTAGGGAGTAAGGGATCAAGCCGATAGTAAAGACACTGGTTGACAACCTTCTCCTGGGGACAAAATCTGACCTTGGAACTAATTGTGATACCTCTGAGATAAGGCAGGTAGAAGGCAAAACTGGCCACCATATTCAACTTTCCCTGAGGAATACCTACAAATTCTGAAATGAGTGGGTATCCATGGTGGTCACCAGAAGATTAACCTTGGCAAGCCCTGTTTATGAGCCCAGGAAGCTTGACCTACATCTGGGGGAGTATGCTGGGGTTGTGTTAGATGGGTGGGCCCAGCAAGTACAGTCCAATCCAAAAATAAAGTGTCTGAGAAAGGAAGACAAAAATCATGAACTGAAGGCCAGTCCCAAATGTCAACCTGTAGAAGTGAATCTGAGGCATAATGTGATGAAGATCTGAGGAAATTGGCAAAAACAGGTTAAAAAGATTAGTGCAAGGTCAGTTAAAGAATTATTTCAAGTTCAGGCCATTGGTTATAAACAAGCCAAAAATGTAGGGTTTTAGAAGACTTTTCCAGAAAAAAAATATTTATTTATTGTGCTTTAGATGAAGGTTTACCGATCAAACTAGCTTCTCATTAAACAGTTAGTACACGTATTGTTTTATGACATTGGTTAACAACCCCAAGACATGTCAACACTCTCCTTCTCACCTTTTGGTTCCCTATTACCAGTTTTCCTGTTCCCTCCTGGCTTCTAGTCTTTGCCCTAAGGCTGGTGTTCCCATTTAGTCTCATTTTGTTTTATGGGCCTGTCCAATCTTTGGCTGAAGGGTGAACCTCAGGACTGAGTTTGTTACTGAGCTGAACGGGGGTCTGGGAGTCATGCTCTGAGGGTTTCTTCAGTCTCTGTCAGGCCAGCAAGTCTGATCTTTCTTTTTGAGTTAGAATTTTGTTCCACATTTTTCTCCAGCTCTATCTGGCACACTCTATAAAAAGAACTTTCTATTTCGAAATAATTTTAGACTTACAGAAAAGTTACAAAAACAGCTCAGAGTTCTCATAGACCCTTCATCCAGCTTCTCCTAATGTTGACATTCTATATAACCAAAGTTTAATTATCAAAACTAGTTTTGTTTTGTTTTCAGTTGTGCACTGGCTACGTGTGGAGAGTTGGGATCAGCTTACTTACCTTTGCACAGGACAGATGGACAAAGTGTGCCTCATTACCATGTAGGGCCCTCACACTAGACCAAATGAGGGAAAATCAGTTGTTATTGAGTTGATTTCAACTCATGGTGACCCCATGTGTATCAGAGTAGAATTGTGCTCCATAGGGTTTTCAATGAGTGATTTTTTGGAAGTAGATTTTGGTTAGCAGCTGAACATGTTAACCATTTACACCAACAAGGGACTCCAATGAGGGCAACGGGTCAGTCTAAAGTGATTTTTTCTGATAAGCACTGTACTGTGGGAAGGAAAATTCTCTACATTCTCTCTTCCAGACTACAGAAATGAGACAGAAAGCATGAGAGAAACAAGCAGGTCTACAGTCTTATCACCAAAAAGATGAGGGAAGAAAACAGATGTACAGTGGTAAAAACGTGTCTTGCAGTTTACAGTGGTTGGAAAACCCTGATTCGGGTTCATTTTCACAGGATTTGCTAGGTAGATTCAATGGGTCATGAACAGCTAGAAGGGAAAGCACGACTACTGCTATGTCTACAAATTTAAACTCTGGTGCTTAACACCTTTGGTGATTTCCTTCCACATACCTCTGAGCAGGTGAGGCATGGTAATTCCATGATTAGCATGCACCTAGTGGCTTTTACAGAGAACCCATCAGGAAGTGTTCAAATTAGATCTTCCAATCGCATGGCTGTTTATCAGAGATGCCCAGTGGAAGAGGAAAGGTTTAAAGAGTAACCACAGTAATACCATGAGAATTTTTGGGGATAACAGTTACAGAAAGAAACAGAGTAGTTTTCTAGAATTGTGTGACTTAAATACAATATAAACTCGGAAACAAATATTTGAAAGTGTAGGAAATTACTAAAACACTGATGTTGGAGTGGATACCATAGATGGAAAGACTGTGTGACCGAGCACATTTTCTTTGGAATGGCGGGAATCTGGGCAAATGTTATTTGAAATACTTCTACAAATATAAAATGGGGGTCAGTAAATATTGTTGTGTTTTTGTAGAATTTAGAGCACGAAGATTCCATTTATAATACTTAAGATTAATATGTTTATGTATTTAACAAATAAACGGTGCCAGTTTCAGGTGATAGCTGCACAGCTATGTATTAAGACTGGCAGATCCTTTATATGGTGGTTAAAAATGAAACCAAACTTGTTGCTGTTCAGTCAATTCTGACTCATGGTGAACCTATAGGACAGAGTAGAACCGCCCCATAGAGTTTTCAAGGAGTGACTGGTGGATTCAAACTGCCAACCTTTTGGTTAGCTGCCAAGCTCTTACCCACTGCACCACCAGGGCTCCTTATATGATAGTTGGAGGGACAGAAAAATTACAAAATACACCAACAAACAAGATAATTTTAGACAGTGATTAAATGCTGTCGAGGGGAAAAAGACAGGATGAAGTGATACAGAACAACAGATGTAAAGGGAGAGAGGGGAGTCTTTTAGATAAGGTAGTCAGGGGAAGCCTCTCTGCAGAAGAAGCATTTTGAGACTATAGTTTTCTTATTTGCAGGTGATAAGAAAGGTTGTCACTGAACTTTAGGACTTACCTTTCCCAGTGTATTCATTGGCTATTTTTAATATTTAGCCAGTCAAGGGCTCCTTGCAGAAAAAGCTGATTCCAGAGCTAGGGCAGGGAAAGTATAAAATAATCTTGGAAACTCTTGTTACACCAGAAAATAGAGAAGTGCTCAAATAATGATGAGAACATATCAAATGGAGACAGGAGGCACCGGGAAGGGGCTCCCACTGGTGGAATCCGGGACATTTTGAGCATCAAAATAAATAGTGATGTAGTAGGTTAAAAAACCCAAACCCGGTGCCGTCGAGTCGATTCCAACTTGATGTAATAGGTTATAACCCACTAAATAAAATAAAATAAGAACCCAACAATGCATACATGCATACATACATATATAATGCATAAATGAAAAAGAAGGGGAAATTCTTACATTAAAAGCATAACAAATATAGAAGGAATGATGGAGTTAGAAAATCATCAATGGTTGTTAGAAACTACTGAGTGAAAGTTATAGGAGGAATAGGATATTTACATAGTCTCAAAATACTTCCCTATAGATTATTTGTTAATTATAAGCACGAAGTGGTGACTTTACAGTAGAGAAGCCTGGGGACCACTACCTTAACCAAGTGATCAAAGTTATATCACCAACGTTGGGATACATCAACATCATGTGTTTCCGGATAGGAAGTATTGAGAAGGACATAACATCGAGTGGTATTTCTACCAAAAATGCATAAACTGGATGTAATCATAAGGAAACATCAAACGAACCCAAATTGATCAACATTCTACAAAGTAACTGGCCCGTACTCTTCAGATATATCAAAATCAAGAAAGACTGGGGAATTGTTCTAGATTAAACAGACTTAAATGACAATCAAATGCAATATATGATCCTGGATTTGGTCCTGAACTGGCGGGCAGGAGGGGGAAGGGACAGGTAAAGAAAAGCTATAAAGAACATTACTTGGATGATACGAAAAATTGCACACAGACTATGGATTAGATAATACTCAATGGCTCAACGGCAGTGGGTTATTGTGTCAATGTTAAATTTCTTGATTACATAAGACAATGTTTTTGTTTTCAGGAAGACCGAAGTGTTTAGGGATGAGAGACCATGGTGACTCCAACATACTTTCAAATTGTTCAAAAATGTACACATGCACACACACAGAGAATGGTAAAGCAAATAGAGGATAATACAAACAATTGATAGATGTTGGTAAGTGGTATAAGGGAGTTCCTTATATTTCTATTTCCATTTTTCTATAAATTTGAAAATATATCAAAAAGTTACCAAACAACAAAACCTGAAAACCTCAGCTGATCAAGCTTCTTCATCTGGTGGTATGACCCAAGCCATCATTCCTGAAGGATCTCGAACCTAAGATAAGAAGGAACTGAGCTTCTATTAACTTACACCACTTGATATGGCAGTACCAGAAGCCAATTTCCAAGCATAATCTTCTACGCCTTTTAAGTGTAGCAGCAACCCTATTTAACCTTCATAGTCAGTGCTTATCACTGTAGGCAACACCATGATCATCCTTCTTGCTTGTTATCTTAGCATCATAAAAAGTACAAAATAGCTAGGTATGATTCTTGGTAACCATTGCAAGTAGAATCTTTTTTATATCTCCCAGTAGAACAAACTTTTATCAGACAAAATAATTAACTGCAATCAACAGAAACTGATTCTGGCTGGTTTAAACAGAAAGGAATTTATTAAAAGATAAGGGAATAGATTTTGGTTTTTTTTAAGTAATAATGGATTAAACAGTAAAACCACCTCTAAACAATTAGAAAAGCTGGATTAAGTATTAAAAAGTTCTTCCTGACAGCATCAAAGAGTTAGCAAGAGGAACAGCAAGGAAAACAAAAAATTAATTCCATGAAAACTGCATAACACCTTACGTAAAAACAACTGGGTAATAGAAGAAATCAAAGAGGAAATTTAAAATTCCTAGAATTCACTGAGACTAAAACACATCATACCAAAACCTTTGGGACACAGCAAAGGCAGTGGTCAGAGGTCAATTTATAGCAATAAATGCACACATCAAAAAAGAAGAATGAGCCAAAATCAAAATGTTAGTCCTATAACTCAAACAAATAGAAAGAGAACAGCAAAGAAACCCATAGCCACAAAAAGAAAGGAAATAATAAAGATTATAATAATAATAATAATAATAAATAAAGCAGAAATAAATGAAACAGAGATCAGAAAAACAGCAGAAAGAATCAACAAGGCCAAAAGTTAGATTTTTAAAAAGATCAACACAACAAACAATTGGCCAAAGTGACAGAAAAAAAACAGGAGAGGAAGCAAATAGCCCACATAAGAAATGAGACGGGGGGCATTATAAAGATGCGACTGAAATAGAAAAGACCATAATAGAATATTATGAAAACCTGTATTCCAACAAATATGAGGACCTAGAGGAAATGGACAAATATCCACCTAAACTAACACAAACTGAGATAGAAAATCTGAACAGACCCACAACAAGAGAAGAGATTGAAGAGGTAATAATAATAAAAAAAAAAAACTCCTAACAAAAGCAACAAAAAAAGCACTAGCCCAGATGGCTTCGCTGGAGAAATCTACCAAACATTCAGAGAAGAGCTTGCACCTTACTGCTCTAACTATTTCAGAATATAGAAAAGGAAGGGATACTCCCAAATTAATTCTATGAAGCCAGCATAACCCTGATACCAAAGCCAGGCAAAGACACCACAAAAAAAGAAAATTACACACCAGTATCTCTTATGAATATAGATGCAAAAGTTCTCAACAAAATTCTAGCCAATAAAATTCAGCATCGTATAAAAAAATACTACACTGCAACCAAGTGGGATTCATACCAAGTATGCAAGGTTGGTTCAACATTAGAAAATCGACCAACATGATCCACCACATAAACAGAACAAAAGAAAAGAATCATATGATCACCTCAATCGACACAGAAAAGACATTCAATAAAGTCCAACACCTACCTTTGCTAAAAACTCTCAATAGGAATAGAAGGGAAATTCCCCAACATAATAAAGGGTATCTATATTAAACCAACAGCCAACATCATTCTCAGTGGAGACAGGCTGAGAGCATCCCCACTGAGAATGGGAACAAGACAAGGATGCCTTTTATCACCGCTCCTATTTAACATTGTGCTGGAAGTCCTAGCTAGAGCAATAAGGCAAGAAAAAGAAATAAAGAGCACCCGAATTGGAAAGGCAGAAGTAAAACTATCCCTATTCACAGATGATATGCTCCTATACATAAAAAAATAGAGAGCCCCAAAAATTCCACAGGAAAACTACTGGAATTAATAGAAAGATTCAGCAGAATAGCAGGATACAAGATCAACATACAAAAATCGGTTGGATTCCTATATGTCAAGGAGAACTTTGAAAAGGAAATCAGAAAAACAATACCATGTATAATAAAAAAAAAAAAAATTTTATTATACCATGTATAATAGCCCCTAAAAAATAAAACACTTACAAATAAACCTAACAAGGGATGTGAAACACCTATACAAAGAAAACTACAAAACACTATTTCAATAAACCAAGAGACCTACATAAGTGGAAAAACATACCATGCTCATTGACAGGAAGACCCAACATTGTGAAAATGTGAATTCTACCCAAAGTGGTCCATAGATATAATGCAATCCCAATTCAAACACCAACAGCATCCTCTAACGAGATGGAAAAACTGAGCACCAACTTTATATAGAAAGGAAAGAGGTGCCGGATAAGCCAAGCGTTACTGAAGAAAAAGAACAAAGCAGGAGACCTCAAACTAATGATCTCAGAACCTACTATACAGCCAAAAACAGCCTGGTGCTGGTACAACGACAGACACATAGACCAATGGAACAGAATCAAGACCCCAGACTTAAATCCATCCACTTTTGGTCAGCTGATCTTTGACAAAGGGCATTACATGGGGAAAAGACAGTCTTTTTAACAAATGGTGCTAGCAAAACTGAATATCCATCTGTAAAAAAATGAAACAGGATCCATACCTCACACCATATACACAAAAAATGGATCAAAGACCTAAATATAAAATCTAAAACAATAAAGACCATGAAAGAAAAAATAGGAGCAATGCTAGGGGCCCTAATACATGGTATAAATTCCATACAAACCACAACTAACAATGTACAAACACCAGAAGATAAACTAGATAACTGGGAGCTCCTAAAAATCAAACACTTATGCCCATCAAAAGACTTCACCAAAAGAGTGAAAAGAAAACCTGCAGACTGGGAAATTATTTTTGGCTATGACATATCCAACAATGGTCTAATCTCTAAAATCTATAGAATACTTCAACACCCCAATAACAAAAAGACAACTCAATTTTAAAAATGGGCAAAGGATATTAACAGACACTTCACCACAGAGGTCATTCAGGCAGCTAACAGACACATGAGGAAATGCTCATGATCATTAGCCATTAGAGAAAAGAAAATCAAAACTACAATGAAATACCATCTGCGGTGCAATGGATTACTTCATGTGGCCCTTCTAGCCATGGTCTTTGTGACACACACAATGATTGAGTGGGATTATACAAATAAGGTATATGGAATTTGTGATGGTTGGGATTATGTGTCAACTTGGCTAGGCCATGATTTCCAATATTGTATGGTTGTCCTCCATTTTAAGTGTTATGGATCCTGAACTCTACATGTTGATGAGGCAGGATTGGTGTGGGGTATGTCTTGGGTCCTTGGGTCACAGCCTTGCAGGGGAGTGTGACTCAAGTCCCACCCTTACTCAAGTTAAGCCCTTCCTTAGGGTGTGGCCAGCATCTAAGGTATATGTGTAGATGCCCTGGTGGGGCTCTCTCTCTCTGCATCTGGATCCTGAGTCCAGTTAGTGACCAGTTGACCTCCATCTGGTTCTTGGGACTTGAGCCAGAGGCCTGCCATCTGATCTGATGATTCTGGGATTCCCTGGCCCATCATCTGATCTGATTCACTAGCTTTCACAGCCTTGTGAGCCAGCAGCCTGTAATCTGAACTGTCAGTTTGGGTTCATCAGCCCCCGCAGCCACATGGGTTAGGAGAAGCCTCCCCTGACCCACAGATATGGGACTTACCAGCTTTTACAACCACATGAGCCATTTCCTTGATACAGTTCGTGAGCTCTGTGAGACATTGCAGTGAATTATGGAACCCAAAGACAGGAGGGAGAGTACTGAGGGGAGGAGGAGTAGTTGATGTTAGAGATGATGGAATGGTATAGCAGTTTGGAAAAGTTGGACATTTGGGACATCTTTAACCTTCACCTCATAAGAACCAGCTTTGTGCTGACCCTTATAAAAGAAATTATCTGTTTACCATCTCACCTTGACATTACTGGCATGAACCAAAAAAAAAAAAACCTCAGAAAATAAAAATGTTGGAGAAGTTGCAGGGACATTGGAACTCTTATGTACTGCTGGTGGGAATGTGTAATGGTACAACCACTGTGAAAAATGATATGGTGCTTTCTTTAAAAAACTAGGAATAGAAATACCATAGGATCCAGCAATCCCACTCCTAGGAATATATCCTAGAGAAATAAGAGCCATACCGCAAATAGACATATGCACACCCGGGTTCATTGCAGCATTGTTCTCAATAGCAAAAAGATGGAAACAACCTAAATTCCCATCACAGATGAATGGAAAAACGAATACATACACACAATGGAATACCACACAATGATAAAGAACGACAATGAACCCATGAAACACCTCACATGAATGAATCTAGAGAGCATTATGTGAAGTGAAATAAGTCAATTACAAGAGGACAATTACTGTATGAGACCACTATCATGAAAAACCAAAGAAAAGGTTTACACACAGAAAAAACCAAAAACAATCTTTGATGGTTACAAGGAGGGAAGAGGTGGGGAGGGGAAATCACTAACTAGATAGATAGTTAACTTTGGAGAAAGGAAAGACAAAGCACAATGTATGGGAAGTCAGCACAACTTGACCAAGATAAAGTCATGGAAACTTCCTAGACACATCCAAACACCTTGAGGGACCGAGTTACTGGGGCTGAGGGCTGGGGACAATGGTCTTGGGGGACATTTACATCAATTGGCATAACAGCTCATAAAGAAAATGGCCTACATCTTACTTTGATGAGTAACATCTGGGGTCTTAAAACTTGAGAGTGGGCATCTACAATACATCAATTGGTCTCATCACATTTTTGGAGCAAAGGAGAATGAAGAAAACTAAAGACATAAGGAAAATATCAGTTCAAAGGAACCACAGCCTCTACCAGCCTGAGCCAGCAGAACTAGATAGTGCCCGGCTACCACTACTGACTGCTCTGACAGGGATCACAGTAAAGGGTTCCAGACAGAGCAAACAAATTCAAATTCACAAAAGAAGACCAGACTTTCTGATCTAACAGAGACTGTAGTAACCCCCAAGACTATGGCCCCTGGACACCCTGCTAACTCAGAACTGAAGCCACTCCTGAAGTCCACCTTTCAGCCAAAGTTTAAACAGGCCTATGAAGCAAATAGTAATACATGTGAGGAGCATTCTTCTTGGTTCAGTCAAGTATATGAAACCAAATGAGCAACACCCGCCCAAAAACAAAGATAAGAAGGCAGGAAAGGACAGGATGTACATGGGGAACCCGGGTGTACAGGGAAAGGAGGAGAGTGCTGATGCATTGTGAGGATTGGAACAATGTCACAAAGCAATTTGTGTATAAATTTTTGAATGAGAAACTTATTTGCCCTGTAAGCTTTCACCTGAAACATAATTAAAAAAAAAAAAAAAAAAGCTAGCAAGACACCCAAAATCAAACCTACTGTTGTAGAGTCGATTCTAACTCATAACGACCCTATAGGACAGAGTAGAACTGCCCCATGGGGTTTCCAAGGCTGTAAATCTTTATGGAAACAGACTGCCACATCTTTCTCCCACAGAACGGCTGGTGGGTTCAAACCACTGACCTTTCAATTAGCAGCTGAGCACTTTAATCCTTGAGCCACCTGGTCTCCTTGCTAGCAAGATAGTGAGGAATTACTAAGCGAAGATTCCAGAGAAAATAGAAATCCAGAGATTTCTGATATGGAAAATTCATCTAAGAGGTTGATCAGGGTGTTTGTCTTAGTCATCTAGTGCTACTATATCAGAAATACCACGAGTGGATGGATTTAACAAAAAGAAGTTTATTCTGTCACAGACCAGTAGGCTAGAAGTCTGAATTCAGGGTGCCAGCTCCAAGGAAGCCTTTCCCTTTGTCAGCTCTGGAGGAAAGTCCTTGTCATCAGTCTTCCCTTGGTCTGGGAGCATCTCAGTGCAGGAATCCCAGGTCCAAAGGAAGTGCTCTGCTCCTGGCACTGCTTTCTTGGTGGTATGAAGTCCTCATGTCTCTCTGCTCACTTTTCTCTTTAATATGTCAAAAGAGGTTGGCTTAAGGCACTACCTAATTGGTAGACCTTGTCAAGATAACTGCTGCTAATCCATCTTATTAAGTCATAGTGATAGAATTTACAACATATAGGAAAATCACATAAAATGGTGGACAATCACATAAAATGGTGGAAATCACACAATACTGAGAATCATGGCCCAGATAAGTTGACAGATATTTTGGAGGGACACAATTCAATCCAGGACAGTGTTTGACAGCCTCATAGGACTAAAGCAGAGGTTGGAAAAGTTTTGCTTAAAAAGCCAAGTATTAAATATTTTAGGCTTCAGGATATACAGTCTCTGGTTCTCTGTCACAGCTAGTCAACTCTGCTGTTGTAGAGCAAAAGCAGTCATAGAAAATACATAAACATATGAGCATAGCTGTGTCAATAAAACTTTATTTACAAAATCAGGAGGCCAGCCTGTGAGCCATAGTTTGCTAAACCCTGGGCTAGGGGACCAAAGTCAGAATACAAAGCTAGCTGGTTGTGGGAGGTCCTAAAAAAATCACTCCAGGCTCAACGATGACCTTGTTTGTCCATGTACAGGCAATGACAGATATATTATGATTTTTGCCTAACCAGCAGCTACTTTTCTTTTTTTTAAGGTTTTTAGTTGCTAGAAGTTCCTTGAGTGGTATTACTGGTTTGTGCTCAATTACTAACTTAAAGTTGGTGGGTTTAAACTCACCCAGCGTCACCTTGGCAAAAAGGCCTGGTGATCTGCTTCTGTGAAAATTACAGCCAAGAAAACCCCACAGAGCAGTTCTACTCTGTAACACATGGGGTTGCCATGAGTCAGAATCAACTTGATGGCAACGGGTTTGGTTTTTGGTGTTCTAGTTGTAAAATGCAACCTAATTTCAGAAATATTAAAATGCTAAGCAACCTGATTTCAGAAATATTAAAATGTGAAGCAACCTGATTTCAGAAATGTGAAGAAGGAAAATGAGCCCTACAGACAATGAAATTTGGCAAATAGAATTCCACACTCAGGGATCATAGCAAAGCTGCAGAGAACCAAAACCAAAACAAAAAGAATCTTCACACAGAAATTGGGTGAGAGTAGTATTAGAATTATCCTCAAAAGAGCAAGAGTTAAACTTACAGCTGACTTCTCAACAATAGCAATGGAAGCGGGAAGACGGTTAAAAGACATTACAATATACTGAAAGAAAATAAATACCAACTGAGAACTTGGTTCTTTTCATGCTTGGAGAAGCAGAGGGTCAGTGAAAAAGAGGAAGACCCTCAACAAGATGGATTGACATAGTGGCTTCAACAATGTGCTCAAGCATAGCAACAATTATGAGGATGGCACAGTGTTTTGTTCTGTTGAACATAGGGTCACTCTGAGTTGGAACCTACTCAATGGCACCTAACAACAACAACAAGAACTTTATACCCACCAAAAATATCACAAAAAATGAAGGTAAAGACATTTTCAAAACAACACAAGAGAATCGATATCAACAGATCACACAAAGGACATGCTAAAGTATTCTTCAGGAAGAAGGAAAAATGATGCTACATGGAAGCTTGGAGATATAGGAAGGAATGAAAATGATAAAATGAGCATTGGCTATATAAAATAATAATAGTAGTGCTTTATGAGCTTAAAACCACATTATTGTTGTTCTTGTTGTTAGGTGCTGTAGAGTCAGTTCCAACTCATAGCAACCCTATGTACAACAGAATGAAACACTGCCTGGCCCTGTGCCATCCTCACAAATGTTGCTATGTTTGTGCTCACTGTTGCAGTCACTGTGTCAGTTCATCTCATTGAGGGTCTTCCTCTTTTTCACTTACCATCTACTTTACCAAGTATGATGTCCTTCTCCAGGGACTGGTCCCTCCTTATAACATGTCTCCAAAGTATATGAGATGAGTCTCACCATGTGTGCTTCCAAGGAGCATTTCAGCTGTACTTCTTCCAAGACAGATTTTTTCATTCTTCTAGCAGTTCACAGTATATGTAATATCATTCACCAACACCACAATTCAAATGCATCAGTTCTTCTTCAGTCTCCCTTATTCATTGTCCAGCTTTCACATGCATATGAGGAGATTGAAAATACTATGGCTTGGATCAGGCACACCTTACTCCTCAAGGTAACATCCTTGTTTTTTAACACTTAAAAGAGGCCTTTTGCAGCAGATTTGCCCAATGCAATGCCTCTTTTGAGTTCTCGACTGCTGCTTCTGCTTCTGTGGGTGTTGATTGTGGATCCAAGTAAAATGAAATCTGTGACAACTTCAATCTTTTCTCCATTTATCATGATGTTGCTTATGGGTCCAGCTGTGAGGATTTTTGTTTTCTTTATGTGGATGTGTAATCCATACTGAAGGCTGTAGTGTTTAATCTTCATCAGTAAGCGCTTCAAGTCCTCTTCACTTTCAGCAAGTAAGGTTGTGTCATCTGCATATCATAGGTCGTTAGTGAGTCTTCCTCCAATCCTGATGCCCTGTTCTTCTTCACATAGATCAGCTTCTCAGATTATTTGCTCAGCATACATATTGAATAAGTATGGTGAAAGGATAAATATAGTCAAAAGGTAAAAAAGATAAAAAGATAAAAGGCAAACTATGGCATATAATTTGGGAAGGCGTAAATAGAGTTATAGAATTCAAAGTCGAGTAGAGTTATACTATTCAAAGTTGAGTAGAGCTATAGTATTCTAATGCTAAGTATTCTGTAGCATTGTCTGGGAGGAAGGCAAAAGTACCAATTAATGTTAAAATTTGAAATGTCAAGAACGCGTGTTTTATTTTATATGGTAACCACTAGGAGATTAGCGAAAGAGTATATAACTTTCAAACTACTAAAGGAAAACAAGTGGAATAATAAAAATAATCAATAAAAATAAAAATAATTTAAAAAAGCAAACAAGAAGAAAAAAGAGAACAAGGAATGGGTGGGAAATTAAAAACAGAGTAAAATGGTAAATTAAATTCAAATATATTAGTTATCATATTAATCATAAATGATTCAATGTTCCGGTTAAATTACCTGATACGATTGAAAATAAAAGCTGTATGTTGCTCACAATAAACACATTAACGATATAAGAATACAGAAAGGTTGAAAGTAAAAGGATGTAATACGTAACCAGAAAGAAAGCTATCTTTAAATGTTGGAGAGGCTGCAGAGAGATTGGAACTCTCATACACTGCTGGTGGGAATGTAAAATGGTACAACCACTTTGGAAATCTATCTGGCGTTATCTTAAACAGTTAGAAATAGAACTACCATACAACCCAGAAATCCCACTCCTCGGAATATACCCTAGAGAAACAAGAGCCTTCACACAAACAGATATATGCACACCCATGTTTATTGCAGCTCTGTTTACAATAGCAAAAAGCTGGAAGCAACCAAGGTGTCCATCTACAGATGAATGGGTAAATAAATTGTGGTATATTCACACAATGGAATACTACACATCGATAAAGAACAGTGACAAATCTGTGAAACATTTCATAACATGGAGGAACCTGGAAGGCATTATGCTGAGTGAAATTAGTTAGAGGCAAAAGGACAAATATTGTATAAGACCACTATTATAAGATCTTGAGAAATAGTGTAAACTGAGAAGAACACATACTTTTGTGGTTACGAGGGGGGGAGGGAGGGAGGGTGGGAGAGGGTTTTTTACTGATTAGTTAGTAGATAAGAACTGCTTTAGGTGAAGGGAAGGACAATACTCAATACATGGAAGGTCAGCTCAACTGGACCGGACCAAAAGCAAAGAAGTTTCCGGGATGAACTGAATGCTTCAAAGGTCAGCGGAGCAAGGGCGGGGGTTTGGGGACCATGGTTTAAGGGGACTTCTAAGTCAATTGGCAAAATAATTCCATTATGAAAACATTCTGCATCCCACTTTGAAATGTGGCGTCTGGGTCTTAAATGCTAACAAGCGGCCATCTAAGATGCATCAATTGGTCTCAACCCACCTGGATCAAAGGAGAATGAAGAACACCAAGGTCACACGATAACTACGAGCCCAAGAGACAGAAAGGGCCACATGAACCAGAGACCTACATCATCCTGAGACCAGAAGAACTAGTTGGTGCCCGGCCACAATCGATGACTGCCCTGATAGGGAGCACAACAGAGAACCCCTGAGAGAGCAGGAGATCAGTGGGATGCAGACTCCAAATTCTCACAAAAAGACCATACTTAATGGTCTGACTGAGACTAGAGGAATCCCGGTGGTCATGGTCTCCAGACCCTCTGTTGGCCCAGGGCAGGAACCATTCCCGAAGACAACTCATCAGACATGAAAGGGACTGGACAGTGGGTAGGAGAGAGATGCTGATGAAGAGTGAGCTATTTGTATCAGGTGGACACTTGAGACTGTCTTGGCATCTCCTGTCTGGAGGGGGGATGGGAGGATACAGAGAGCTGGAAGCTGGCAAAATTGTCACGAAAGGAGAGACTGGAAGGGCTGACTCATTAGGGGGAGAGCAAGTGGGAGTACGGAGTAAGGTGTATATAAACTTATATGTGACAGTATGACTTGATTTGTAAACGTTCACTTGAAGCTCAATAAAAGTTAATTAAAAAAAAAAAAGAAAGCTATCTTTGAGACAAAAAAAAGAAAACATTCCTAATGATAGTGAGAGTCATTTCATAAAAGGTTTAACTCACCAGGAAGACATAACAATTTTTATCTGCATGTGCCTAGTAACATAGCTTCTAACTATATGACAGAAAATGTCCAGAACAAAGGAAAATTGTCATATTTACAATCATAATGGAAGATTTTAACACATCTGTCCTGTTAATTGATAAAATGAGCAGAAAAAATCAGTAAGATCACAGGAGACTTAAAAATAACAATTAAAAATTTTGTCTTTAAAGAGAACACTGCAACGAATAGCCTTCATTTCAAGCACACCTGAAACATTTACATTAATTGATTACGTACTAGGTCAAAACCACTGGCCTTTCAGTTAGCAGCTAAGTGCTTTAACTACTGCACCACAAGTGGTCCTTAGGTCAAAAAGCAAGTATCAACAAATGTTAAAGAATTGGAATTATACAGAGTATATATTCTGACCAAAAAGCAATTAAACAAGAAATTTTTTTAAAGTAACTAAATGATCCTCATATGTTTGGAAATTAAACAATGCATTTCTAAATAACTCATAAGTCAAAGAAGACATCAGAATAGAAATTAGAAAATATTTTGGTAATACAAATAAAGTTTATGTGGCTGTAGTTAAAGCAGTGTTGAGTAAAAAAATTATAGCGTTAAATGAAGATACTAGAAAAGATGAAGAGCTGAAAGTTAATGAGCTAAGCATCATCTCAAGAAGTTAGAAAATGAGTATCATAATAAACCCAAAGTAGAACAGGAATTATAAAGGGAGCAGATATTGATGAAATAGAAAACAAACACACAATGAAGATTACCAACAAAGTGAAAGGCTAGTTCTTTGTTGTTCAGTGATCTCAGACATTATAATTTTCTTCAGGGATGGAGTGGAAATAGCCCTCTCTCTTTAGTTCTCTCTTTTGATTTCTTTTGCTCTGTCTTTCTCTCTGGAGGTCACATTGCATCATGGTTCTAAATGATTCAATTAATATTATTTAAATGACTGACTTTAGTCTATGAACCAAAAATAAACTGTTAAGCAGAAACAAACTTCAGGTGGGGTAAATATTTATGTGTGTGTGTGAGGAAGAGAGTCTAAGTCATTGTAGCAGGATAATGAATGGGATTTAGCCTCTTGTCCTGAAATTAGTGACAAAGGGCCAAAACTGAGATCAAAGAGGTTGTTAAGTTCCACATAATTGGGGTCAGACATCCCCACCAGGGATTAGTAAGAGAGAGTAAAACCAACCTTACTACAATCAAACATGATTCTCTAGCCTAGGGGTCAACAAACCTTTTCAGTAAGGGGTCAAATAGAAAATTTTTGGACTTTGTGGATAATACGGTTTCTGTTGTATCTGCCCAACTCTGCTGCTGTGGAGCAGAAGCAGTCACAGATAGTATGTGAGTGTAATTGTGTTCCAATAAAACTTTATTTACAAAAATAGGCAGTGGAGTTAATTGGCTTAATAACATGTTTAGCACTTCTGTTCTACCTCCTAGTTCATTTCTTAGTGCCTGGGGTCTTAAAAGCTTGCAAGCAGCCATCTGAGACACAATAATTGATCTCTATTAACCTGTAGCAACAGAGGAAGGAGAATCAGGAATAAAAGAAGGAAATGGAATGTGTGGCTAATTGCCTCCTTTGCCACGAGACCAGAACTGGATGGTGCCTGGCTACCATTACTGAATATTTTGAGAAGAATTCTGATGAAAAGGGGGAAAATACAGAACAGAATTTCAAATTTTCATGGTCTCCAGACTTTCTGGAGCCATGGGGGCTGGATGAACCCCTGAAACTATTGCCCTGAGATAATCTTTAAACCTTAAACAAAAAATATCCCCTGAAGGCTTCTTAAAACCAAACAATAGGAATCAACTGGATGACAACACGTTTTACAGTAAAGAATGTTGGCCTTGAGCATTATGCTCTTTTAAAGTCTATATAGGATCAAAGAGCCCTGGTGGCGTGGCGATTAAGAGCTCGGCTACTAACCAAAAGTTCAGCAGTTCAAATCCACCAGCCACTCCTTGGAAACCTTATGGGGCAGTTCCACTCTGTCCTACAGGGTCCCTATGAGCCAGAATTGACTTGACGGCAATGGGTTTGGTTTGATTTTATGTAGGATCAAAGTGACGACAGCAACGCAAAAGATTAGAAAGGAAGCTTAAGGGACAAGGAATTTATGTTAATGTGAGGAGCAACTCAGAAAAGGATGAGAATGGTTGCACAATTCAGAGAATGTAATCAGTGTCACTGAATTGTACACGTAGAAACTGTTGAATTGGTGTATGCTTCGCTATGTATAGTCTCAACAACAAAATAAATAAAATTAAAAACAAAAACAGGCTATGTGGGCCTGATTTGGTCCATCTACCCCTGCTCTAATCATTTCCCTCTCCCCAGTATAAGTCTAAGACCAAAGAGAGAGCATCATCATAAATGTGAATTATCAGCGTATGGGAATGTTGCCCCCAACCCTCCACACCAAAACCAAGTGAGTGGGCCAAGAGAATCACTTGAAAAAATGAGGGAGTGTGCACGAAGGGAAGAAAGGCATCCCTATGCTGGTTAGGTTTTTGTCCAGAGAGTGAACTAGTGACTTTGTGTTTCATCGGGGTTAGCAGGGGAAAGAAGTGCAGACAGTTGGCAGGGCAGAGAGAGGTGGCAAAGCAGAGAGAAGAGCAGCAACCTGTGGGTGTGACAGAAACATGTGAGAGTCCCCCGTCCCCAGGGGACACTATGGAAGAAAACTAGACTTTATTAGTTTTACCCAAAAGGGCTTGCAGCCTGGCCAGAAGATAGCCCAGTCAGTTGCTGAGGAAGGCTGGAAGAATTTGAGCAAGGGCCAGACCTCTGAGGTCACAGAACTTGGGAAGTTGATAGGCTCTCCCAAGAATACACACCAGGCCCCGAAGGAGTGCAGTTGGTGACCTGCCATACAGTAGTCTCCACAGGCAGCAGTGTGAGAAAGTGAAGTAGCCACAGCCAACAAAGGGTTTCACGAGCAGCCAGACAAGTAAGAGACACTCACCTGTGTTTCCCTAGAAAAGAGAGGACAGGAATATCCCAGAGAGGGACACATGCCCCCCACCCACCACCACACACTCAGAGGTGAGGGAAGGCAAGAAGGAGTCAAAGAACATTTTAGCTTCCCTACACCCAGGAACATGGTCAGGGAAAGGATAGAGGAAATCTTTAAATTGAAATGAAATTGGAGATTTAAAGAGAATGTATTTTAATAACTAAAGGTGACTTGAGAGTTATGGAACCTGTTCGAGGTGCTAATAAGGAGTCTGCTATGTGGAAGGAAAGAAAGATTTATAACATCAGTTTGGGAGGCTGTGATTGCTGTGAGGAAAAGATTTAATGTTTATATCCACTGGGTTGAGAGTGTTCAAAAATCAAATACCCACTTATAGTAACACCTCACCAATCCAGAGTCTATTTATTTAGCATTTTTGGCTACACATGCCAGAGTCAAGAAATTGAACTCACTCACATGGACACATGTGTAACTAGCTACATTAGCCAAATGGTAAGAAGAAGGTGATTAGATTGTAGAAGAAAAAAAAACCTTCAATATTTAAAATTCTAACATGTGTAGTTGTATGGTTTCTCATTCCATTGTAGGTAATATTAAAGATGCCTATGGGATCAGAACCACCACTGGCTTTCAGCTTGTCGTCCTGTGGTGGCTTGCATGATGTTATGATGCTGGAAGCTATGCCACGAGTATTTCAAATACCAGCAGGGTCACTCATGGTGGACAGATTTCAGCGGAGCTTCCAGACTAAGACAGACTGAGAATTAAGGCCTGGTGAGCTACTTCTGAAAACTAGCCAATGAAAACCCTATAGATCACAACAGAATACTGTCCAATATACTGTTGGAAGCTGAGTACGCCTAGGCTGGAAGGCACTACACAATAGTCTCAACAATGGACTCAAGCATTACCAACGATGGTGAAGAAGGACTGGGCAATGTTTTGTTCTGTTGTACGTGGGGTCACCATGAATTGGAGCCAACTCAACGACAACTAACAACAAAAAATGGAATCAGAAAGACTCTGGTTTGACTTCTGTCTCTCTCATTTAGTAGTTGTGTGACCTGGACATGGAGCCCTGGTGGCACCAGTGGTTAAGCATTCAGCTGCTAACCAAAAGGTCAGGGGTTCATAGGACTTATTCTCTCATAGCTATTTGTCTCCTCATTGTGAAATGGAAGATAATAATAATTTGTCTCCTCATTGTGAAATGGGAGATAATAATACCTCATAGAGAGATTGTGAGGATTCGATTTTATAGTGTTTGTAAAGATAACTCAATGAATTTGTTGTTGTTATTGTCACTGTCATCATCATTATCATAGAAGTATCAGGAGACAGAAAGAGGAAATAAAAGTGGCTACACATGAAAAGAAAAAGCAGAGTGTACCTGAGAGCAGAACTTCTAATAATATCAAATAATATTCCTTATGTGTTCTAGAGGGCCATCAAGAAGCAGTTAAATTATTTTTAATATAGCTTACTAAAGAAGGCAGAGAAAATACACTTCTTTTTAGAAAAACTATTAATAATTAAGTTATTTGTGAAGAAATGTGCTTTGATTATCTAGAACATTCACTAATGGGTAATATACTCTCCAACAATTCTGGATATGGGAGGATATATGAGTCTACCTGAGAACACAATAGTTTAAAAGTGTATGAATAATAAAAATTGTTACTATATATGAGTGATATATCATAATATTAAAACTTAATCCTCAGTCCTCCAAAATCTACAGCAGCTTACAAGGAGACTCTGCCATTTAAAGTTGTCAGGGACCCTTCAAAGCTAAATGAATGAGGGGAACGAGTCACTCCACGGAATTATTCATTCAGAAAACTCTACTGAGTGTTCAAATGTACCAGGTACTATGCTGAGGACTTTAGATAAAAACCCATTAAGACTGGACCCTGTCTAATGGAGCACTGTAACTTCTTTTGAAAGGACAGAAATCTGGAAGGATCCTCCCGCTTAAATGGTTGAGAGTGAAAGCTAGATGGGAAATTGCTAGAATATACTCAGATGGGTATACTCAGGAAGTTAGCCAGAAAGGAGGAGCAGCTACAGAGAGATATGTAACTTGACACAATTATGACAGATTAGCTGATTCAACAATAGAAACAGGCAACAGGAATTAACCCTTTCCCCCAAAGAGCCAGCTAAGATAGAAAGGAAGGGTGTGTAGCATTGAGTGGCCTTGGTAACTTGGACTGTATGAGGATGTACTGACAAAAAAAAAAAAAAAATCAGCATATACTCAGAGCAGGAAGTTAGAAGTATTGCAAAATGATGCTCAACTAGGGAATGGCCTGGAATCAAAATACAGGCAGACTGGATCTGGGAAAGTGAGTGTGACTGATAACGTGGCCAAAATCTAGATACTGCTAAAGAAGTGAAATATTTGGGGAATTAATTTTTTTTTTTTTAAAACCTTAAAGAAGGATTCTGTACCTGTACTCCTACTCCAAGGCATCAAAAACAAAAATGAAGTTTTGGAGATATTATCTTTGTATCATCACTACTCAAATTATAATTATCGTCACAGTATTGTACAACATTCAAGAACATCAACCAAACATCGGTCTAACGGAGTACATACATGGTAAAGGCCAAGCCCTTTCCTTATCACAAGCCTGCAATGCAGCCCTAGATGAGAAGACAGTGGGTATGTTGACAAATGCATTATCTACAACATTTGGAATAGATTATTGCCCTTACTATGGGACAGAAAACCACTATATCACAGCTCCTTTGTCTATAGAAGAAGCCGCATTCCCTTTGGCATATGTAATGACCATCGGTCATGATTTTGATACATTTGAACGACTCTTCCGAGCTATTTACATGCCTCAAAATGTCTACTGTATTCACCTAGATAAAAAGGCCACAAATGCATTTAAACTTGCTGTGGAACACTTAACGGAGTGCTTCCCAAATGCTTTTATAGCCTCAGAATCTGAGTATATCACTTATGGGGGAATATCCAGACTCCGGGCTGAACTGATCTGCATGAGAGATCTTCTAGCTTTAGATGTGAACTGGAGATACGTCATTAACACACGTGATAATGATTTCCCCCTAAAAACCAACAAGGAGATAGTTCGGTATTTGAAAACACTGAAGGGGAAAAACATTACTCCTCGCCTAGAGTCCATTCAGAAATCTGCTGAAAGAATCAAATATGTCCATGTAGAGCATAGAACCAGAACACACTCTTTAATCCTAAGGAAACGTAAAAAGAAGAACCCACCTCCAAATCAGCTTAAAATCCACTTCGGTTCAGCTTATGTTGCCCTAACAAAGCAATTTGTTCAATTTGCCCTTCTTAATAAAATAGCCATTGAGTTACTTCAGTGGTCTCAAGATACCTACTGTCCAGATGAACATTTCTGGACTACACTTAACAATATTCCAGGTGAGTGTGGCTTCTTATCTTATTTCTTTTTTCAGTGTTAATTTTTAGTTTTTAATCAAGGCAATATATAATTATGGTTTTAAAATCAAATATGATTAAAAGGCTTGTCATGATGAACTGTGGCCCTGGGCCATGTCTCTCCCCACAGGCAGTCCCAGTTACCAAAGGCAAGTAACATCATATCTTTAACTGTTTCTCCTATTGATTACTTCCATATAAATAATATACTGCCATTTCTTAATATATCAAATTTGAACATTAAATATCAATATCCTGTTACAATGGTTGAGAATTAGGTTTTCATCCTCTACCCACAAACTGTCTTTTGCCCTTCTTTTTAATACAATAGTCAATGTTTACATTATTATAATGACTGAGCTATTTATTGTTCACAGCTGATGAGTACTGTAATTACATTTCCTTTATGAGAAGCTTTTTGTTTTTCCTGAGGTTAATGATTGCTTTCAGTTTTTTTTAAGTTACTTACTTTTATATGTACCTATGACCAATTTTTTCAAAATGCTTGAACTAATCTATCAAATTATTATTTTTCAAGTGTGCAACTCTTTACCAGCTCTTTTCCTTTCCAATCTAAACATTTTCCCACTATACCTGTTATAAAGTTATTCTGGAAGTTCTTTTCCCCTCTCCTATGATGAATCCTATGTTCCATAGAATCTATGTTTTTATCTTTTAAATATACATCTTGAATTTTTTAAGAATGAAATAATATAATTTCACACATTCACTTCAAAATAATCTGAGAGTAGGTGAGGAAGTGAATCACGATTGGTTCTCCACATATAATTGCTGACACTTGTTAAGTATGTGAGGGTTAATTATTGCTCTATTACTTTTGTGTGTTTGAAATTTCCTATAATAAATTTATTTTTAAACTTTAATCCCAGGTATTTTACTTTCTTTTCAGTTATTTTAAATAAGATTTTACCCTCGGTTATATTTTTCTGTTTACTTTGCTTATGAAATCTATTCATTTTTGTCTATTATTTTTGAACTCAGCCATGTTACTAAATTCGTATTCATTTTAACCATTTTTGAGTTGCTCTTCTTGGACTTTCCATGTATGCAATCATATAATCTGCAAATAACAAATTAACCTAATTCTCAATTATAATGCTGATTTATGTTATCTAATTTCTTAGCAACTACCTGATAATAGTTATTCATACCCTGTTTCTGACTTCTAACAAGAAATGTTCTAAGTATTCCTTTGGTGATTGCATACTTGTTTGTTAGTCATGGGGGAAAAGGGGGTAGCCTTTAGCATCCTTCTCTATTTTTCCCACAGTAATATCTATTTAGACTTTTTATCCCTTCTGAAGTCATTTTTGATAAATTATATTTTCCTAGAAAATTATCAATTCCATCAAGATTTTAAAATTCATTTGCTAAGAGTTGAGCAAAATTGTTTAAGTCTTTGAGATTCCCTATGTATCCATGGTTATCTCCTACTTACCAATTTTGTGTATCTACTCTTTTCCTTTTTCTAATTAACTCAGCTAATTAAATTTGTTTGTTGTATTCCAAAGAACCAGTTCCTGAATTTACTTATTGGTTCTGTCATTTTTCTTTTTTCTAATTCATTAATTTCAAGTTATTATTATTCTTTAACTTTTCTTTTATGACGTTTATCTTGGTTTTTTTTTTTTTTTTCTAACATATGAGTTGGATGCTTATCTAATTTATTTTTATTATTTTTTAATATAAACATTTAAAGCTATAATTTTCTTCTGGTTACTGCTTTAGGTATATCCCATAGTTTCTGATAAGCTGGCCTTTCATTGTTATTTTCTAGATATTGTGCAACCTTAATTTTTATTTCCTCTTTGACTGAAGAGTTGTGTAAGAAAAAGGTTTTTTAGAGTTCCAGGAGCACTTTAGAATTTCCGTGGTGTGTGCGGCTTTAAAATTAGTATTTAGTTTTACTGTTTTACTCCACTGAACAAGAAGACTAGCTGTATTACGTCCACTTTGAGAAAGTTATTGATGTTTTCTTTGTGGCCTCACATATGATCAGTTTTGCCAAATGTATTATGGACACTTGAAAAGAATATGTAGTCTTGATTTTCAATGTATCAACTTCTATGTATATATTTATGTAAGCTAAATAAATCTTATTTAGTATGGTATTTAGGTGTTGTATATTCTTGAGATCTATTTGATCTGTCAATGATTAATAAAAATCTTAATATAAAGAATTGTTAACTAGTAACAGGGAATTGGAGTTTCTGGGTGGTACAAATATTTAAGCACGCTAGACTACTAACTGAAGGGTTGGCTGTTTCAATCTCCTAGGGGTGCCTTGGAAGAAAGACCTGGCAACTTCCTCAAAAGTTCACAGCCATTGAATACCCCATGGAGTGCAGTTCTATTCTGCACACATGGAGGTGGCATGAGTCAGAATTGACTCAATGGAAACCAGTTTAGTTTATCAAGGGATTAACTAAATAGAATTCTAAAGAATATAGGGGTAACAAACAGGATCCAGCCACTACCTCTAGGGCTGGTCATAAGGAACTTCCAAGAAGGTCATAGCTTTGGATGGAGGGAGAGAAGAAAATGCAATGAGACTGAGGCTTCTGCTCATGGAAGATACTTTCACTTTCTAGACCTGCCTGAGCTCAATCTCATGTTTATCTTTTCCATGAAATGATCACTTGCTGTTGCATGAATTTCTAAACTTAAAGACTGACTGGGTCAGTCAACACACAGTTTCTTAATGGAAACCTCAGGACACAGGGTCAGCTGATGCCCCGTGTCTCTATTAAGGCCCGGTAGCAAGCCAGCAATTGTTTCTTCCTATTTTAAAAAAAAAAAAATTTATTGTACTGCAGTTGAAGGTTTAAAGAGCAAATTAGTTTCTCATTAAGCAATTAACACACATATTGTTTTGTGACATTGGTTGCCAACCCCATGACATGTCAAGACTCTTCCCTTCTTGACTTTGGGTTACCCATTACCAGCTTTCCTGTCCCCTCCTGCCTTCTAGTCCTTGCCTCTGGGGTCATGTGCCCACTTAGTTTCATTTTGTTTTATAGGCCTAGTCTTTGGCTGAAGGGTGAATCTCAGGAGTGACCTCATTACTGAGCTATAACGGTGTCTGGGGGCCATACTCTCAGGGTTTCTCCAGTCTGTATCAGACCAGTAAGTCTTTTTTTTTTTTTTTTGTGAGTTCAAATTTTGTTGTACATTTTTCTCCAGCTCTGTCCGGGATCTTCTATTGTGATCTCTGTCAGCGGAGTTGGTGGTGGTAGCCAGGCACCATCTAGTTGTGCTCACAAGCTTTTAAGACCCCAGACGCTACTCCCCGAAGTAGAATGTAGAATAGTTTCTTTATAAACTATGTTATGCCAGTTGAGCTAGATGTTCCCCAAAACCATGGTCTCCATAGCCCTCGGCCCAGTAATTTGGTCCCTCAAGGAGTTCGAAGTGTCTATGGAGCGTCCATGACCTTTCCTTGGACAAGTTGTTCTGGCTTCCCTGGTATTGTGTACTGTCTTACCCTTCACCAAAGTTACCACTTATCTATTGTCTATTTAGTATTTTTCCTTTCTACCCTCTCCCTCCCTCATAACCATCAAAGATTGTTTCTTTTTGTGTGTAAATCTTTTCATGAGTTTTTATAGTACTGGTCTCATACAATATTTGTCCTTTTGTGATTAACTTATTCCACTCAGCATAATGCCCTCCTGGCTCATCCATGTTGTGAGATGCTTCGCAGATTCATCATTGCCCTTTATCTTTGTGTAGTATTGCACTGTGGGTACGTATCATAGTTTGTTTATCCATTCATCTGTTGGTGGGCACCTAGCTTACTTCCATTTTTTGGCTATTTGGAACAATGCTGCAATGAACATGAGTGTGCATATATCTATTCATGTGATGGTTCTTATTTCTCTAGGATATATTCCTAGGAGTGGGATTGCTGGATCATATGGTACTTCTATTTCTAGCTTTTTAAGGAAGCACCATATTGTTTTCCAAAATGGTTGCACCATTTTGCCTTCCCACCTGCGGTGCATAAGAGTTCCAATCTCCCCACAGCCTCTCCAACATTTGTTATTTTCTGTTTTGTTTATTCATGCCAGTAATATCGGGGTGAGATAGTATTTCATTGTGGTTTTGACTTGCATTTCTCTAATGGCTAGTGATCACTAGCATTTCTTCATTTATCTGTTAGCTGCTTGAATGTCTTCTTTGGTGAAGCGTCTGTTCATATCCTTTGCCCATTTTTAATTGGATTATTTGTCTTTTTGGTGTAGAGGTGCTGGATTTTCCTGTAGATTTTAGAGATTGGACCTTCGTCGGGTTTGTCATAGCCCCAAATTTTTCCCAGTCTGTAGGTTCACTTCTTACTGTTTTGGTGAAGTCTTTTGATGAGCTTAAGTGTTTAATTTTTAGCAGATTCCAGTTATCTAGCTTGTCTTCTGGTGTTCGTATATTGTTAGTTATGGTTTGTATCCTGTTAATGGCATTATTAGGGCCTCTAGAGTTGATCTTATTTTTTCTTCTATGATCTTTATAGTTTTTGGTTTTATATTTAGGTCTTTGATCCATTTTGAGTTAGTTTTTGTGTATGGTGTGAGGCATCAGTCCTGTTTCATTTTTTTGCAGATAGACATTCAGTTTGCCAGCACCATTTGTTAAAGACTTTCTTTCCCCCATCTGATGGACTTTGGGCCTTTGTTGAAGAACAGGTGACCTTAGGTAAATGGATTTACATCTGTGTTCTCAATTCTGCTCCACTGGTCAACATGTCTGTCGTTGTACCAGTACCAGGCTGTTTTTACGACCATAGCTATACAGTAAGTTCTGAGGTCAAGAAGTGTGAGCCCTCCTACTTTATTCTTCTTCAATAGAGCTTTACTTAGGGCCTCTTCCCTTTCCATATAAAGTTAATGATTAGTTTTTCTATCTTTTTAAAGAATGCTGTTGGTATTGAATCGAGATTGCATTGTATTTGTAGATTGCTTTGGGTAGAATTGACATTTTCACAATGTTGACTCTACCTTTCCATGAGCATGGTATGTTTTCCCATTTATGTGGATCTCTTTTGGTTTCTTGTAGTAGTGTTTTGTAGTTTTCTTTGCATAGGTCTGTCATGGATTGAATTATGTCCCCCCAAAAATGTGTGCATCAATTTGACTGGGCCATGAATCCCGGTATTGTGTGATTTTCCTATATGTTGTAAATCCTGCCTCTATCATGTTAATAAGGGAGGATGGGTGGCAGTTGTATAAGGCAGGACTCAGTTTAAAAGATTGGATTGCGTCTTGACGCAATCTCTCTAGATATAAATGAGTGAAGTGAGCAGAGAGACAGGTGGACCTCATATCACCAAGAAAGCAGTGCCAGGAGCAGAGCGTGTCCTTTGGACCAGGGGTCCCTGAGCAGAGAAGCTCCTAGCACTGGGGAAGATTGATGAGAAGGCCAACAGAGAAAGAAGGCCTTCCTCTGGAGCCGACGTCCTGAATTTGGACTTTTAGCCTACTTTACTGTGAAGAAATGAACTTCTCTTTGTTAAAGTCATCCACTTGTATTTTTGTTATAGCAGCACTAGATAACTAAGACAAGGGCTTTTACATCTCTGGTTTAATTTATTCCTAAATTAAATTTTTTTAGGGGCTATTTTTTTTATTATAAATGGTACTTTTTCCTTATTTCCTTTTTGTCACTCTTTTTATTGGTGTATAGGAATCCACCTGATTTTTGTATGTTTATCTAATATCCTGTGACTCGGCTGAATCTATTAGTTCTAGGAGTTTTCTTGTGGAGTCTTTTAGGTTTTCTACGTATAGTATCATATCATCCACAAATACGGACAGTTTTACTTCTTCCTTACTGTGATGGTTAAGACTGTGTGTCAACTTGGTGGGCCATGATTCTCTGTGTTTATACGTGATCACTCCTGTGATTAAATCTGCTGTGAGTAGCCAGTAGTTGAAAGGGAATTTTCTTTGGGATGTGGCCTGTATCCAAATATAAGGAGACGTTCTGGATTTTTGCTCACTGTGGATCCTGCGGCTATCTCCTGTTCGTCTGACTTCCAGATCTTGGGACTTGAGCTATCAGCTTATCTGCTGATTTTGGGATTCATCAATCTTCACAGCCTGTGAGCAAGAGCCCTGATCTCCAACCTACTGATCTTGGGTTTGCCAGCCCCTGTGGCTACACGAATCTAGAGAAGCCTCTATTCTGATCCACGGACTTGGGACGTTCCAGCCTCTACAATCACGTGAGCTGTTTCCTTGATATAAATCTCTCTGTATGTATTTACAAGCCTTACTGGTTTTACTTCTCTAGAGAACCCCACCTAAGACACCAATTTGGATGCCCTTTATTTCTTTTTCTTGTCTTATTGCTGTAGCTAGGACTTCCAACACAATGTTAAATAGGAGTGGTGATAAAGGGCATCCTTGTCTCACTCCTGTTCACAAGAGCAATGTTTTCAGCCTCTTGGTTTCGTATAGATGCCCTTTATTATGTTGAGAAATCTTCCCTCAAAACCTATTTTATTGAGCATTTTTACAGGAATGAGTGTTGCACTTTGTCGAATGCTTTTTCAGTGTTGATTGACATAATCAGGTGATTCTTTTATTATATTTATGTGGTGGATTACAATGATTGATTTTCTAATGTTGAACCCTGATATGACTCTGACTTAGTTGTGGTGTTTTATTTTTTTGATATGGTGCTGAATTCTATTGGCTAGAATTTTGTTGAAAATTTTTGCCATTTATATCAATGAGAGATATTGGTCTATACTTTTCTTTTTCTTTGGTGTCTTTGCCTGGTTTTGGTATCAGGGTTATGCTGGCTTCATACAATGAACTCTGAACTATCCCTTCCTTTTCTATGTCCTGAAATAGTTTGAGTAGTACTGCTGTAAGCTCTTCTCTGTTTGGTAGAACCCTCCAGTGGAGTCATCTAGGCCAGGGCTTTTTTGTTGTTGCTGTTGTTGGGAGGTTTTCTTTTTTAATATCTTTTTTAACCTTTTCAATCTTTTCTCTTATTATGGGTCTGTTTGGATTTTGAACTTCAGTTTGTGTTAGTTTGGGTAGGTAGTGTGTTTCTAGAAATTTGTCCATTTCCTCTAGGTTTTCAAATTTGGTGGAGTATAGTTTTTCAAAGTACTCTGTTATGATCCTTTTTATTTCAGTTGGATCTGTTGTAATGTCCCCCATTTCATTTCTTATTTGGGTTATTTGTGTTCTCTGCTGTTTTTCTTTTGTCAATTTGGCCAGTGGTTTGTCGATCCTTTCAAAGAACCAACTTTTGGTTTTGTTGATTCTTTCTATAGTTCTTCTATTCTCTATTTATTTCTGCTCTGATCTTTATTATTTCCTTTCTTCTGGTAGCTGTGGACTTCTTTTGTTTTTCTCTTTCTATTTGTTAGAGTTGTGTAGCTAATTTTTTTTGTCCCTTTTTTCTTTTTTGATGTGTGCATCTATTGCTATAAATTGACCTCTGAGCACTGCCTTTGCTGTGTCCCAATGGTTTGGTATGATGTGCTTTCATTCTCATTTGATTCTAGGAATTTTTTATCCCATCTTTGATTTCTTCTATTACCCAGTGGTTTTTAAGCAAGGTATTATTCAGATTCCATGCATTTTTTTCCCTTGCTCTTTCTGTTAATAATTTCTACTTTGATGGTGTTGTGATCAGAGAAGATACTTTGTATTTTCTCAATGTTTTGGATTTTGTTGAGGGTTGCTTTGTGGCCTAAGATCTGATCTATTCTGGAGAACGTTCCACGTGAGTTGGGAAAGAATGTGTACTGTGCTGCTCTTGGGTGGAGTGTTCTCTATATCTATGAGGTCAAGTTGGTTGACTGTGGCCTAAAGATCTTCTGTATCTTTGTTGAGTTTTTCTCTAGATGTTCTGTCTTTTACTGAGAGTGGCATGTTGAAGTCTCCTACTATTATTGTGGAACTATCAATTTCTCTTTTCAGTGCTGTTAATTTTATGCCTTTTGTAGACCTGTCATTAGGTGCGTATATATTTATTATGGTTATGTCTTCATGGTAGATTGCCCCTTTAATTACTATGTAATGCTGTTCTTTGTCTTTTATAGTGGATTTTGTTTTCAAGTTTACTTTATCTGAGATTAGAATTGCCGCTCCTGCTCTTTTTTGGTAGCTGTATTCTTGATGTTTTTTTCCATCCTTTAATTGTCTCTTGTAGACAGCATATTGATGGGTCTTGTTTTTTTTAATCCATTCTGTCACTATCTGTTTATGGATGCATTTAAGCCATTTATGTTCAGTGTGATTATTGATAGGTGTGAGTTTATCAATGTCATTTTGTAGTGCTTTTTTGTGGTTGTTGTTGTGTTGATGTTTTCTTTGTTCCTCTTACTCTTCTGTGCTGAATTCCTTGTTTGTGTATATTTATTTCTTTCATTTTTGTAGATTTTGCATTTACTGAGACTTTGTTTTTCTTCTTTGATTATTAAGTTTGTTAACTCTCTTTGTGGTTACCTTGAAATTTACCCCTATCTTTCTAAGTTTAGACTAGTCTTTTATTACTTCATCACACCTTGACATCCTGTCCTTCTGAAAGTTCTATCCCTACACTGTTTATTTCCTTTTGTTGTCTTGATTTACAGATTGACATCTGGTTCCTTGTAAATTTTTTAGTTTTATTTTATCCTTGAGAGTTCGTTATCTAGGTTGGTATCTGGTTGATGCTGTCTAATGTGCTAGATTTAGGTTGTTGTCTGATGTTGTTGGTTCTGTAACCGAAAGACTCCTTTTAATAATTCTTGTAAGTTTAGTTTGGCTTTTATGTATTTGCTTAACTTCTGTTTATCTGGAAATGTCCTAATTTTGTCATCATATTTGAGCGAGAGTTTTGCAGGATATATTATTCTTGGTTGGCAGTTTTTTTCTTTCAAGATTTTATATATGTCATCCCATTGGCTTCTTGCCTGCATGGTTTCTGCCAAGTAATCAGAGCTTAGTCTTCTTGTTTTCCCTTTGTATGTGACTTTTCATTTTTCTCGAGCTGCTCTCTGGATTCTTTGTCTTTGGTTTTAGCGAAACTGATTATGATAAGTCTTGGTGTTTTTCTTTTAGGGTCTATCCTACATGGGGTTTGTTGAGCTTTGGATAGCCAGCTTTTTGATGTTCATATTAGGGAAGTTTTCTGTCAGCAAATCTTCAATGATACACTCTATCTTTTCCGTTTTCTCCCCCTATTCTGGAACTTCAATCACACACAGATTTTTGCTTTTGTTTATATCCCACACCATTCTCAGGGTTTCTTCAGTTTTCATCATTCTTTTTTCTGATTTTTCCTCAAAAAAAAAAAAAAAAAAGTGGTATCCAAGGATTTGTCTTCAATTTTGCTGATCCTGTTTTCCATTCTTTCAAATTTGCTTCTAAAACCTTTTATTGCAGGGTCCATTTCTGAAATCTTGTTGCTTATCTTTTGAATTTCTAATTGTTGTTTTTGTACGATTTCTTGTTATTTATTTTGCCGTTTTGTTCCTGTATTACTTGCCTGATTTCTTCCATTGTTTGTCTTTTCCTTGATGCTGTCTGTAATTTCCATGATTTTGTCTATTTTTCCTTATTTTTGTCTGCATTTTCCTCCATCTGTTGGAGAAACCTGAATAGGAGAGTTTTGAATTCACTATCAGGTAGTTCCAGTGCCTTTTGTTATAGCAGAAGGTCCTCTGGTGTTTAATGCTGGATGCTTTCTGGAGGCATTCTCTCCTGGTTTTTTGTGTTTTGATGTTTTCTGCTATCTATGGGACATTCAGGAATTATTTTCTTTGTTTACTGATTGTAGATTTGATTGTTTTTGTCTTGCGTTTTTGTTTTATTTAGTTATATCTGGGCAGGTGGGTTGGGTGTGATTTGTTGCTTGCTCCGCTGTGGGCATGATACTTCTCACCACCTCTTCCAGATGGGCGGGGCCGGTCACTCAGCTATGCTGCAGCTAGGTAGGTTCAGCAAGGGTGGAGGAGCAGGGATGGGTCGTTTGCCAGACAAATTGGGGGCGATGGGATGGGGCTGGGGGGCATTGCAGGGTGGGGCCTGGGGGTGTGCATCGCTTCCACTCAGGGGTGTGGCACTCTGTGCAGGGTGCAGATAGACAGTAGGGAAAGGAGAGGTTGTGATATGTGTAGAGCTAAGTGGGTAGGTGGAAGAAAAGACAGAAGAAGGAAACAAGGGCAAAAAAATGTTTAAAAAAACCCAAAAATGAAGTAAAACAAATAAATAAGAAAAAAGTAAGTAAAATGGTGGTGTGGTAGGATTCCGTGGGTGGGGGAGGGACAGACCTGGTGAGGCTGTGTGTTGGAGGCTCTCTAGCTGAGCAGTGTGGCTCAGCATGTCAAGAAGTGGCGTGGTGGCCCACAGGGCTAGGTGGGCAGGGGAAAGGAAAGAGAGGAAACAGAGAAGAAACCAAGAAACAAATTTAAAGTTCATAAAAAAATTAAAATAACGACAAAAAAAAAAGTATGGTGGTGGGGGTGCTGGCCATTGGGGCACAGCAGAATTGCGGTGGTGGCAAGCTGTTGTCTCTCTCACTGGTGGCATGGCACGGCCTGTCAGGAAGGGGTGGAGGTAGCACAGGATCTAGGTGGGAGGGAGAAGGAAAAGTGGAACAATAAAGAAAAATATAAAATATGGCACTGAAGGAGCTGGCCTGTGGGGGCAACAGAGACCCAGTGAGGCTGTTGGCCAGAGGCTCTCCAGCAGAGTGGTACAGCACAGCCCACCAAGAAGTTTGGGGAAGCACACAGGGCTGGGTGGATTGGAGAAAGGAAAGGAAGGGAGAGGAAGAAACAAGAACAAGAAAACAATAAATAAAATGGCGCTGAGGGGGCTGGTTGGTGATGGCAGTGCAGACCAGGGGAGGCTGCACACAGTGACCCTCCAACCAAGCTGTGCAGCATGGCCCCTCCACATGGGGCAGTGGTAGTGCACAGGGCTGGGTGGATAGGAGAAAGGAAAGGAGAGAGAAGAAACAGAAAAAGAGAAAAAAAACAAAAAATAACAAACCAAAAAATCACAGCCTGTCAAGAAGGGGAGGGGATGGCATGTAGGGCTAGCTGGGCAGGAGAAAGAAAATAAAGGAAGGGAGAGAGAGAAAAGCAACAAAAAAGCCATTATGTGTGTGTGTATATATATATATATATAAAATAAACAAAAGAGCACAACAAACAAAACAAAAAATCACAGCCTGTCAAGAAGTGGAGGGGATGCCATATGGGAGAAAGGAAAGGAAGGAAGGGAGAGAGAGAGAAGCAAAAAAAAAAAAAACAAGATCAAGAAACAAACAAAAATACAAAAAAAAAAAAAAAAAATGGCACTAAAGAGGCCAGCTGGTGGGAACAAGGTGGACCCTGGCAGCAGTGAGATAGTGTTTCTCCAGCTGAGCAACAGTGACCTGTTGGCAAGCAGTGGGAGGCTGCACAGAGGGAAGAAGGATGGGGGGTGGGAAAGCGTATATCCCTCCTTACAGGGTGCTCTATCTTCTGCTGGGAGCTCCACAGAGTTGCCTTCTCATACTCTCTGTCTGCAGTCCTTGGTGGCTAAGGTCTAAGATGGTGAATCCAGGTGGCAGTGAGCTGGTATCTTTCCAGCCGAGCAACCATGGCCTGTTGGCAAGCAGCAAAGGCCTCATACAGGGAAGAAAGGTGTACGGTGGAAAGTGTATATCCCTGGTTACCAGGTGCTCTGTCTCCGGTTGCAAGCTCCATAAAGTTGCCTTCCCTACTCCCTGTCTGAGTTCTTTGGTGGCTGTAGCCCAACCAAGATGACGAATGTGGCCACATTAGCTGGTAGGGGACCTCCACTCCATAGCTGTCATCATTCTCTGTTCTCCTTCTGTTTCTTATTCCATTTGGTGCTTTATTTGGTTCTTACGGTTCCAAGATTGATGTTTGTTTTATCTGTTTTACTTAGTTTTGGGGGTCTTTCCTTCAGAGAGACGGCATGGTGCTTCTGTCTGTAGTGCCATGTTGGCTCCACCTTAGCAGTAGTTTCTTGATAGGAGAATAATTACCTGCAGAAAAGGGAACAGATATGCTTTAAAATCATAGAGGTCTCACAAAAAGAAAATCTTTGGTGGTTATGAGGGAGGGAAAAGGGGTGGAAGGGAAAAACACTAAATAGACAATAGATAAGGGATAACTTTGGTGTAGGGTAAGACAGTACACAATACTAGGGAATCCAGCACAATATGTCCAAGGAAAGGTCATGGAAGCTCCATAGACACTTTTAAACTCCCTGAGGGACCAAATTACTGGACTGAGGTAGGTGAGGACCATGGTCTTAGGAACATCTAGCTCAACTGGCATAATATAGTTTATAAAGAAACTGTTCTACATTTTACTTTGGTAAGTAGCATCTGGGGTCTTAAAGGCTTATAAGCAGCCATCTAAGACACTGCATTGGTCTCACCCCATCTGGAGCAAGGGAAAATGAAGAAAATCAAAGACACAAGTGAAAGATTAGTTCAAAGGACTAATGGACCACAACTACCACAGCCTCTACCAGACTGAGTCCAGCACAACTAGATGGTGCCTGGCTACCACCACCAACTCCTATGACAGGGATCACAATAGAAGGTCCTGGACAGAGCTGGAGGAAAATGTAGAACAAAATTCTAACTGACAAAAAAAAAAAAAAGACCAGACTTACTGATTTGACAGAGACTGGAGAAACCCTGAGAGTGTGGCCCCTGGATACCCTCATAGCTCAGTAGTGAAGTCATTCCTGAGGTTCACCCCTCAGCTAAAGATTAGACAGGCCCATAAAACAAAACAAGAGTACATGGTCACACCAGCCCAGGAGAAAGAACAAGAAAGGACCAGAAAGCAGGTAAAAGGGAACCCAAAGTCGAAAACGGGAAAATATTGATGTGTCACGGGGTTGGCAACCAATGTCATAAAATAATATGTGTATTAATTGTTTAATGAGAAACTAGCTTGCTCTGTAAACCTTCATCTAAAGTACAATAAAAAGGATTCAGGGCCAAGATGGCAGAGTAGTCAGATACTTCCTGTGGTCCCTCTTACAACAAAGACCAAAAAAACAAGTGAATCGATTATATATAAAAATCTAGGAGCCCTGAACACCAAAGGCAAAGGTGAGGAGTATAACTGAGCGATAGATGAGGGAGAGGTTGTTTAGAAGCAGCGAGGATTTACCAGACCTGACCTGGCCAGCACCTAGCAGCCTGGATCAACGGACACATTTGGGCTGAGGCAAGCAGTAGCATTCAGGACGCATTTTCCACACTGGGAGAGACCAAGCAGTGAAGAGTCTGCTCAAGCCTCTGGATCCCGGGAGAAGCAGTGCTGAATCTGCCAAAGCTAAGGGCAAGCATCTAACCTACTGCAACGGATGAAAAAAAAAAAAAAACCCTTTCCCCCTCTGGGAAGTACCATTCTCCCATTCACCCACTCCCTCTCCACTCTGCTCCAACCCAGTCTGGCTTCAGCAACTGCCATGCCCCTTGGGTCGAAAGTGGAACCCATTGTGCTCCCAGAGCATTCTCCTAGCTTTGGAGAGGGAAGAGATTAACAAACAGGAAAAAATAATCTCCTAGCTCCCCTAATCCGGGAACTCTGGGCAGGCACAGCCCCTTTGCCTAGGCACAGGTATAAGGGGTCCACAGATTTTGAATGCCTTTCACCCTGGCCTAGACCTGTTGTTGTTAGGTGTCGTCGAGTTGGTCCTGACTCATAGCGACCCTATCACAATAGAACGAAACACTGCCTGGTCCTGAGCCATCCTTTCAATCGTTGTTATGCTTGAGCTCATTGTAGCAGCCATTGTGTCAATCCACCTCGTTGAGGGTCTTCCTCTTTTCTGCTGACCCTGTACTCTCCCAAGCATGATGTCCTTCTCCAGGGACTGATCCCTCCTGACAACATGTCCAACGTATGTAAGACACCGTCTCGCCATCTGTGCTTCTAAGGAGCATTCTGGTTGTACTTCTTCTAAGACAGATTTGTTCGTTCTTTTGGCAGTCCATGGTATATTCAATATTCTTCGCCAAAACCACAATCCAAAGGCATCAATTCTTCTTTGGTCTTCCTTATTCATTGTCCAGCTTTCACATGCATATAATGCGATTGCAAATACCATGGCTTGGGTCAGGCGCACCTTAGTCTTCAAGGTGACATCTTTGCTCTTCAACACTTTAAAGGGGTCCTTTGCAGCAGATTTACCCAATGCAATGTGTCTTTTGATTTCTTGACTGCTGCTTCCATGGCTGTTGATTGTGGATCCAAGTAAAATGAAATCCTTGACAACTTCAATCTTTTCTCTGTTTATCACGATGTTGCTCATTGGTCCAGTTGTGAGGATTTTTGTTTTCTTTATGCTGAGGTGCAATCCATACTGAAGGCCGTGGTCTTTGATCTTCATTAGTAAGCGCTTCAAGTCCTTTTCACTTTCAGCAAGCATGGTTGTGTCATCTGCATAACACAGGTTGTTAATGAGTCTTCCTCCAATTCTGATGCCATGTTCTTCTTCATATAGTCCAGCTTCTCGTATTATTTGCTCAGCATACAGATTGAATAGGTATGGTGAAAGAATACAACCCGAACGCACAGCTTTCTTGACTTCAAACCAATCAGTATCCTCTTGTTCTGTCCGAACAACTGCCTCTTGATCTATGTAAAGGTTCCTTGTGAGCACAATTAAGTGTTCCGGAATTCCCATTCTTTGCAATGTTATCCATAATTTGTTATAATCCACGCAGTCACATGCCTTTGCATAGTCAATAAAACACAGGCTAACATCCTTCTGGCATTCTCTAGACCTGTGTGTGCCCATTTCAATAGCATATGTCCTCATTAGCACAGTACAACAGTGTACATACCTGAAGCCTATTTTCAATTGCAATAGACAAGGAGGAGTGGCAGATTCATGACAGTTGACACCACTCTTCCCATTAAGCAAGGTATTCACCTACCCATATCAGGGGCCTGAGGACTGGTGGCTCCACCCATTCTTCCTATCCACCCGCGACAGGGGTCTAAGAATACATGGTGCCTCCCAGTCCTTCGATCCAATAGCATTGGGTTCCCAAAATCCAGCTGCAAAACTCACTCCCTGCACGCTCTAGGGAAGAGGGACACGTCAGCCACATAAGCCGCAGGGGCAGCCGTCAGCCCCCTAAGTTGCTTAGCACATAACCCCCTATTGCAGCCAGATAACTGTGCCTACTCCAATCACCCGTACATAGCCCTGCCAGTCTAGAGCTGTAGGTGAGAGCCTGTACCACACACTTGGAGATCAACAACCTGGACACCTGAGCTGAATCCACACAAGAAAAGTAAACAAACTTCTGGGCTCACATACCTAGTAACAGCTCTAACCACTTCGTCACAGGACACGAGAGCTTCAAAGATGCCAATAATCAAACTAGCTCACATGACCAGCTTATTTGGGCATATCAAAACAAAACAATAAGCTAGGACACAGTAAAAAAAGATAAAATACATAAATATAATAACTTATTGATGGCTCAGAGACAACAGTCAATATCAAATAACATAAAGAGGCAGACCATGATGGCTTCAGCAAGTGACCAATGCAAAGAACCAAGAAACTTTCTCGAGGAAGAGAAGGTCTTGGAGTTACTGGAGGTCAAATTCAAAAGATTAATATACAGAACTCTTCAAGAGATCAGGAAGGAGATCAGGCAAAATGCAGATCAAGCCAAGGAACACAAAGACAAAGCAACAGAGGAACTTAAGAAGGCTATACAAGAGCATGATGAAAAATTTAACAGGCTGCAAGAATCCACAGAGAAACAGTGAACTGAAATCCAAAAGATTACCGATAAAATTTCAGAATTAGAAAACTCAATAGAAAGTCATAGGAGCAGAATTGAAGCAATGGAAGTCAGAATCAGTGAGATTGAAGATAAAGCACTAGACACCAATTTATTTGAGGAAAAATCAGATAAAAGAATTTTAAAAAGTGAAGAAGCCCTAAGAATTTTGTGAGACTCTATCAAGAGGAATACCCTACGAGTGACTGGAGCACCAGAATGGGGCGGGGGGGGGGTGGGTAATGGAAAACACAGACAGAAATTGTTGAAGATATTTTGGCAGAAAACTTCCCTGATATCATAAAAGATGAGAAGATATCTATCTAAGAAGTTCATCAAACCCCACACAGGGTAGATTCTAAAAGAAAGTCACCAAGACATGATCAAACTCGCCAAAGCCAAAGATAAAGAGAGAATTTTAAAAGCAGCTAGGGATAAATGAAAAGTCATCTACAATGGAGACTTAATAAGACTAAGCATGGACTACTCAGCAGAAACCATGCAGGCAAGAAGGCAATAGGATGACATATACAAAGCCTTGAAGGAAAAAAAAATTGCCAGCCAAGAATTATATATCCAGCAAAACCGTCTGTCAAATCTGACAAAATTAGGGCATTTCCAGATAAATGGAAGTTAAGGGAATTTGTAAAAACCAAACCAAAATTATAAAAAATACTAAAGGGAATTCTCTGGTTAGAAAGTCAACATCAGATAACAACCCAAGACTAGAACACAGGAGAGAACAACCAAATATCAATCTAGATACAGAAGTCACAAAAATAAATCAAACCTAAAACACTGAAAATAGGGAAACAGAGACATCAATATGTAAAAGATGACAACATTAAAACAAAAAAGAGGGACTAGACCTGTCATATGGAGAAGAAATCAAGGCGATATTAAGAAATAAAAGATAGGCTTTAAACTTAGAAAAATAGAGGCAAATGTTAAGGTAACCACAAACAAGACTAACAATCCTACACATCAAAATAAAAAAGAAGAAAAACATAAAGAATCAGCAAATACAAAATCAACAACAGTGAAAAAGATGAAAAGAAAATACATGAAGAAAAGCGACTCAGCACATAAAATTAAGTGGAACAAAGAAACTGTGAACAACACACACATACAAATACATCAAAATGACAGCACTAAACTCAAAGTTATCAATAATTACACTGAATGTAAATGAACTAAATGCACCAATAGAAAGACAGAGTGGCAGAATGGATTAAAAAAAAAAAAACACGATCTGTCTATATGCTGCCTACAAGAGACACACCTTAGAATCAAAGACACAAACTAAAACTCACAAGATGGAAAAAAAAAAAATACATCAAGCAAACACCAATCAAAAAAGAGCATGAGTGGCAGTATTAATTGCTAGCAAAATAGGCTTTAAAGCAAAATCCACCACAAAGGATACAGAAAGACACTTTATAATGATCAAAGGATCAATACACCAGGAGGAAAAAACCATAATAAATATTTACCCATCCAATGACAGGGCTCCAAAATACATAGAATAAATTCTAACAGCACTGAAAAGGGAAATAAACAGCTCGACAATAAAGTAGGAGACTTCAACATACCACTTTTGGTGAAAGACAGAACATCCAGAAAGAAGCTCAATAAAGACACGGAAGATCTAAATGCCACTGTCACGGATTGAATTATGTCCCCCCCAAAATTTGTGTATCAACTTGGCTAGGCCATGATTCCCAGTATTGTTGTCCTCCATTTTGTGGCTGTAATTTTATGTTTAGGATTAGGGTGGGATTGTAACACCACCCTTACTCAGGTTACCTCCCTGATCCAAGGTAAAGGGAGTTTCCCTGGGGTGTGGCCCATACCACCTTTTATCTCTCAAGAGATAAAAGGAAAGGAGAGGGAGCAGAGAGTTGGGGACCTCATACACCAAGAAAGCAGCACTGGGAGCAAAGCACATCCTTTGGACACTGGGTCCCTGCAGTGAGAAGCTCCTCAGTCAGGGGAAGATTGAGGACAAGGACGTTCCTCCAGAGCCAACAGAGACAGAAAGGCTTCCCCTGGAGCCAATGCCCTGAATTCGGACTTGTAACCTACTAGACTGTGAGAAAATAAATTTCTCTTTGTTAAAACCGTCCACTTGTGGTATTCCTGTTATGGCAGCATTAGATGACTAAGACAGGCATAATAAAGCAACTTGACCTCATAGACATATATAGAACACTCCACCTAACAGCAGCGAAGTATAATTTCTTTTCCAACTCACGTGGAACATTCTCCAGGATAGATCACATATTAGGCCACAAAACAAGCCTTAACACAATCCAAAACATCAAAATATTACAAATCATCTTTCTGAGCATAAAGCCATAAAAGTAGAAATCAAAAATAAGAAAAGCAAAGAAAAAAAGTCAATTATGTGGAAACTGAACAACACCTTGCTCAAAAACTACTGGGTTATAGAAGAAATCAAGGACAGAATAAAGAAATTCATAGAATCAAATTAGAATGAAAACACATCCTACCAGAACCTTTGGGACACAGCAAAAGCACTGCTCAGAGGTCATTTTATAGCAATAAATGCACACATCCAAAAAGAAGAAAGGGCCAAAATAAAAACATGAACCCTACAACTCAAACAAATAGAGAGTAGCAAATATGCCCACGGGCACCAGAAGAAAGGAAACAATAAAAATTAGAGCAAAAATAAATGAAATACAAAAACAATTGAAAGCGTTGACAAAACCAAAAGCTTATTCTTTGAAAAGATCAACAAAATCAATAAACCACTGGCCAAACTGACGAAATAAAAACCTGAATAAGAAATTAGATGGATGATACCAAATGAGACCTAACTGAAATTAAAAGAATCATAACAGAATACTATGAAAAATTGTACTCCAACAAATTTGAAAACCTAGAGGAAATGGACAAATTTCTAGTAACACACTACCTACTTAAACTAACACAGAGGTAGAACAACTAAATAAACCTATAACAAAAGCAGAGATTGAAGAGGTAATTTAAAAACTCTCAACATAAAAAGCCCTGGCCCTGATGGCTTCACCGGAGAATTCCACCAGACTTTCAGAGAAGAGTTAACACCAGTACTACTAAATGTATTTAAAAAAAAAAAAAAAAAAAAATTTTTTTTTTTTTTTTTTTTTTTAGAGCATAAGAAATGGTGGAATACTCCCAAACTCATTCTATGAAGCCAGTATAGCCCTGATACCAAAACCAGGTAAAGACACCACAAAAAAAGAAAATTACAGACTAATATCCCTCATGAACATAGATGCAAAAATCCTCAACAAAACTCTATCCAATAGAATTCAACAAAATATCAAAAAAAATAATTCACCGTGATGAAGTGGGATTCATACAAGGTATGCAGGGATAGTTCAACATTAGAAAATCAATCGGTGTAATCCATCACATAAATAAAACAAAAGATAAGAACCACATGATCTTATCATTGATGCAGAAAAGGCATTTGACAAATTCTAACACCCATTCGTGATAAAAACTCTCAGCAAAATAGGAAGAGAAATTTCTCAACATAATAAACGGCATTTACACAAAACCAACAACCAACATCATCCTAAATGGAGAGACTCTGAAAGCATTCACCTTGAGAATGGGAGCCAGATAAGGATACCGTTTACCACGATTCTTATTCAACATTGTGCCGGAGGTCCTAGCCAGAGCAATAAGGCAAGAAAAAGGAAAAAGGGCAACCACATTGGTAAGGAAGAAGCATCCCTATTGGCAGACGATAGGATCTTATACACAGAAAACCCCATAGAATCCACAAGAAAAGTACTGGAACTAATAGAAGATTTCAGCAAAGTATCAAGATATAAGATGAACATACAAATCAGTTGGATTCCTCTACATCAGCAAAGAGAACTTCGAAGAGGAAATCACCAAATCAGTATCATTTACAATAGCCCCCAAGAAGATAAAATACTTAGGAATAAATGTAACCAGAGACATAAAAGACCTATAGAAAGAAAACTACAAGGCATTACTTCAAGAAGCGAAAAGAGACCTACATAAGTAGAAAAACTTACCTTGCTCATGGATAGGAAGACTCAACATTGTGAAAATTTAAATTTTACCCAAAGTGATCTACAGATACAATGGAATCTCGATCCAAATTCCAATGACATTTTTTAACAAGATGGAGAAACGAATCACCAACTTCATATGGCAAGGGAAGAGGCCCCGGATAAGTAAAGCATTACCGAAGAAGAACAAATTGGGAGGCCTCACACTACCTGATTTTAGAGCCTATTATACCGCCACAGTAGTCAAAATAGCCTGGTACTGGTACAACAACAGACCAATGGAACCAAAACAGCCCAGTACTGGTACATAGACCAATGGAACATAATTGAGAATCCAGATGTAAATTCATCCACCTATGAGCAGCTGATATTTGACCAAGGCCCAAGGCCCATTAAATAGGGAAAAGATAGTCTCTTTAACAAATGGTGGTGGCATAACTGGATATCTATCTGCAAAAAAATGAAACAAGACCCATACTTCACACCATGTACAAAAACTAACTTAAAATTAATTAAAGACCTAAATATAAAATATAAAGATCATGGAAGAAAAAATTGGGACAATACTAGGAGCCCTAATACATGGCATAAACAGAATACAAAACATAACTAACAATGCACAAACACCAGAAGAGAAACTAGATAACTGGGAGCTCTTAAAAATCAAACACTTATGCTTATCAAAAGATTTTACCAAAAGAGTAAAAAAAACAACCTACAGGCCAGGGAAAAATTTTTGTCTATGACATATCCATTCAGGGTGTAATCTCTAAAATCTACAAGATACTGCAAAAACTCAACAACAAAATGACAAATAACCCAACTAAAAAAATGGGCAAAGGATATGAACAGGTGCTTCATCAAAGTAGGTATTCAGGAAGCTAACAGATACATGAGAAAATGCTCACCATCATTAGCCATTAGAGAAATGCAAATCAAAACTACAATGAGATACCATCTCACCCCAACAAGGCTGGCATTAATCTAAAAAATACAAAATAATAAATGTTGGAGATGCTGTGGAGAGATTGGAACACTTGTACACTGCTGGTGGGAATCTAAAATGGTACAACCACTTGGGAAATCAATTTGGCGCTTCCTTAAAAAGCTAGAAATAGAAGTACCATACGATCCAGCAATCCCACTCCTTGGAATATATCCTAGAGAAATAAGAGCCATCACACAAATAGATATATGCACTCCCATGTTCATTGCAGCAATGTTCACAATAGTAAAAAGATGGAAACAATCTAGGTGCCCATCAACAGATGAATGGATAAACAAATTATGGCATATTCACACAATGGAATACTACGCAACCATAAACAACAAAGATGAATCCTCAAAACATCTGAGAACATGGCACCCTGAATTTGGACTTCTAGCCTCCTAAATTGTGAGAGGATAAACGTCTGTTTGTTAAAGGCATTCACTTGTGGTATTTCTGTTATAGCAGCACTAGATAACTAGGACACTATTGTTGCAACCACTGTGTTAATTCACCTCACTGAGAGTTTTCTTCTCTTTTGCTGACCCTCTACTTTACCAAGCTTGATGTCCTTCTTCAGGGACTGGTTCCTCTTGATAACATGCCCAAAGTACATGAGAGGAAGTCTCATCATCTTTACTTCTAATGAGCATTCTGGCTATACTTCTTCCAAGACAGATTTGTTGCCTTGTTGAGTTGGCTACAATTTCCTTTAAAATGTTGACTATAATAGTAATAGTAGACATCTTTATTACTGACTTTCTGAAATATTCTGCTGAGATTTCACATTTAAGAATGATGTGGTTGATAAAAGGGTCAATTAGTCAAGAAGATTTAACAATCATGAATATATATGCATCCAACACTGGGTACCTAAATATATAAAGCAAACACTGACAGAATTGAAGGGAAAAATAAATAGTACTACAATAATTGTTGGAGACTTCACTACACCACTTTCAATATTGGACAGAACATCTATAAAGGAGATCAATAAGGAAACAGAGGACTTTAATGACACTATAAACAAACTAGACTTAACAGACATAGAATACTGCATGCAAAAATAGCACAATATGCATTCTACTCCACCGCACATGGATTACTCTCCAGGATAGACCACTTGTTATGTCACAAAACAGGTCCTGATAAATTTTAAAAGACTGAAATCATACAAAGTATTTTCTCTGACCACAACAGAATGAAGCTAGAAATCAATAACAGAAAAAAAAAACCTGGACAATACAAAAACATGGAAATTAAACAACTCAGTATTAAACTACCAGTGGGTCAAGAAAGAAATCAGAAGAAAAATCACAAATTTCTTAGAGTCAAATGAAAATGAAAGCAGAATGTATCAAAACTTAGGGGATGCAGCAAAGGCAGTAAGTACTCAGAGGGAAAGGTATAGCAATAAATGCCTACATGAAGAACGATCTCAAATCAACAGCCTAACTCGACAACTCTAGGAAAGAGAAAACTAAGCTAAATTTACCAGAAGAAAGGAAATAACAAAGATCAGAGCATAAATAAATAAAACGGAAAACAGAAAAACAGTAGAAAGAATCAATAAAACCAGAAGTTGGTTCTTTGGAAAGATTATATTGACAAAGAAAAGATGCAAATAACCAAAAAAATACTAATAATAATAATAAAAGAGGGGACATTACAAAGGACCTGATAGAAATAAACAGAATTACAACGGGCTATTATGAAAAACTGTATGGGAACAAACTAGATAACCTAGATGAAATGGACAAATTCTTAGAAGCACACAACCTACCCAAACTGACTCAAGAGGAAGTAGAAAGTCTCAACAGACCCGTAACAAGTGAAGAGGTTGAATCAGTGATCAGAAATGTCCCCAAAACAACAAAAAAAGTCCTGGGCCAGACAGCTTCATTGGGCAATTCTACCAAATATTTAGAGAATTCTACCAAATATTTACACATCAATACTGTTTAAACTCTTCCAAAACATAGAGAAGGAAGGCATATTTCCTAATTTAGTCTATGAAGCAAACATACCCATCATACACAAACCAGACAAAGACACCACAAAAAAAGAAAATCAGAGGCCAGTATCTCTTATGAATATAGTTGCAAACATCCTCAACAAAATACTAACAAACAGAATCCAAAAGCATGTTAAAAGAGTCATACACCAGGACCAAGTGGGATTTATTTCAGGAATGCAGGATGGTTCAACATTAGCTAATCAATCAACATAATACACCATATCAACAGAAAAAAGGAAAAGAAGCACATGATCATCTCTATGGATCCAGAAAAAGCATTTGATAAAATGTAACACCCTTTCTTGATGAAAACCAAGAAGATTGGAATAGAAGGGAAATTCCTCGATATGATTTGGGGCATATATGAAAAGCCAATAGCCAATATTATACTTAATGGAGAAAGACTGAGAACTTACCCCTTGAAATTGGGAACAAGGGTGCCCACTTGAACCATTTCTAGTAAATATTGTATTAGAAGTCCTAGCCAGAGCAATAGCACAAGGAAAAGTAATAAAAGGCATCCAGATTGGAAAAAAAGAACTAAAATTACCTCTATTTGTGGAAGATGTGATCCTATAATAGAAAATCCCAAATAGTCCACAAGAAAACTTCCAGAGCTAATTAGAGAAATTTAGCAAAGTTGCAGCAAACTAAAATCGATTGGGTTTCTACACACCACCAAGGAGAAACCTGAAAGGGAAATTAGGGGAGGAATTCCATTTACAATAGCATCTAAGAGAATAAAATACCTAGGAATAAATCTAATCAGGAACGTGAAGGACTTACACAATGAAAACTATAAAATATTGCTTACAGAGATTAAAGAAGACTTAAATAAATGGCAAGATCTTCTGTGTTCATGGATTGGAAGACAATATTGTTAAGATGTCAATACAACCCAAAGCGATATATAGATTCAACACAATCCCGATCAAAGTTCCAACAGCCTTCTGTACAGAAATAGAAAAACAAATCCTCAGCTTTATATGGAATGGCAAGAGGTCTCAAATAGCTAAAACAATGTTGAAAGAGAAGAACAATGTAGGAGGACTCACACTTCCTGATTTTAAAATACACTATACAGCTACAGTAATCGAAACAACCTGGTACTGGTGTAACAATAGACACACAGACCAAAGGAACAGAATTGGGAGTCCAGAAATAAACCCACACATTTATGGTCAACTGATTTTTGACAAGGGTGCTAAGTCCATTGGTTGGGGAAAGAGGGTCTCTTCAATAAATGGTGCTGGGAAAATTGGATTTCCACATGCAGAAAAATGAAACAGGATCCATGCCTCACACCAGACACACAAATTCAAAATGGATTAAGGACTTAAGTGTGCAATTTAAAACTGTAAAATTCTTAGGAAAAAAAAAGTAGGGGCAGCAGTGTCAGTTGTGCTTTTAACAATGGATTATCTAATAACAAAAGCACAAACAGCAAAAGACAAAATAAATAAATGGAACCTCACGACAATTAAAAACTTTTGCTCATCAAAAGATTTACCAAAAAAGTGAAAAGACAAGCTACTGACTGGGAGAATATCTTCAGAAACCACATATCTGACAAGGATCTAATAACCAAGATATATATAAAACTTCGACAACTTAACAACAAAAATACAACCCAATCAAACAATGGGGAAAGGACTTAAATAGACATTTCACCAAAGAGGACATTCAAATGGCCACCGAACACATGAAAAGATGTTCAGTGTCATTAGCCATCAGAGAGATGCAAATCAAAATCACAATGAGATACCATTCCACTCCCACCAGGATGGCTAATATTTTAAAAAAACAAAACAAAATAACAAATGTTAGTGAGGATGTGGGAAACTGGAACTGTTATCTATTGTTGATGGGAATGCAAAATGATACAGACATTGTGGAAAACAGTGTTGCAGTTCCTCAAAAACCTAAAAATAGAACTACCATATGACCCAGCAAACCTGATTCTAGGTATATACCCAAAACACTTAAAACCAGAGACTCAGAGACTTGTACACCAATGTTCATTGCAGCACTATTCAAAATAACCAAAAGGTGGTAACAACCTAAATGTCCATCAACATATAAATGGATAAACAAAATGTGGCACATACATACAATGGAATACTACTCACCCAGTATGAGAAATGAAGTCTTGATACATCCTACAATATAGATGGACATGGAAGACGTTATGCTAAGTGAAATAAGCCAATCACAAAAGAACAAATATTGTATGACTTGACTTACATAAAAATAAAAGAAAATGCAAATATATAGAGAACAAAGCTTATTAGTGGTTACCAGGGGGCAAGAGGGAGGGGGAAAGGGGTTGTTAACAGTGATGGAAATATCCTATCACGTTGATTAAGGGTAGAGTCACACAGCCAATTAGTATAATTGTTGTCAATGAATTGTACGCATCTAAAAGTTGAGTTGGCAAAGGTTGTGTGATATATTTACAACAATGACCAAAAAAAAAAAAAAAGAGTAGCTGCTGAGGCTGCTTATATACAACCAAAAACCTCATGGGATTTGGTTTCTTGATTTGGAGGTTTAGGGTCATGGTTTCATGGGACATCCCAGTTAATTGGCCCAATAATTACATTTAGTGCATCTGTCCTACCTCTTAGTTCATTGCATAGTGCCTGTGGTCTTAAAAGCTTGCAAGCAGCCACCCAAGGCACAACAATTGGTCTATATTCACCTGGAGCAACAGAGGAAGGAGAGTCAGGAATAGAAGGAAGATACGGAATATATGGCTAATTGCCTCCAAGAACAAGCACCTCTTTTGCCATGAGACCAGAAGAACTGGATGCAACCCAGCTACCATTAGTGAACATTTTGATCAAAGGTTCTGTAGAAGAATCCTCATCAAAAGGGAGAAAATGCGCACAGAATTTCAAATTCTCATGGACTCCAGGCTTCCTGGAGCCACGAAGGTTGGATGAACCCTGAAACTATTGCCCTGCCATAATCTTTAAATCTTAAACCAAAAAATCCCCTGAAGTATTCTTAAAAACAATAATTTAGCTTAACTTTAGTAAAAAAGTATCTGCGTTGAGCATTAAGCTTGTTTAAGAACTATCTATATGGGATCCAAGTGACAACATCAACTCAAAAGATTAGATAGAAACCTTAGATGACCATGATTTTATGTTAATGTAGGAGCTACAACTCAGAAAAGGAAGGCGATAAAGCTTGTACAAATCAAAGAATGTTTAAGGTTTAAAGATTATCTCAGGGCAATGGTTTTAGGGGTTCATCCAGCCTCCATGGCTCCAGAAAATCTGGATTCTGTCAGAATTTGGAATTCTGTCTGTATTTTCTCCCTTTTAATTAGGATTCTTCTACAGAATATTCACCAAAACATTCAGTAATGGTAGCCAAGCACCATCCAGTTCTGGTCTCATGGCAAAGGAGGCAGTTGTTCATGGAGGCAATTAGCTACACATTCCATTTCTTTCCCCCATTCTTGACTCTCCTTCTTCCTCTGTTGCTCCAGGTGAATAGAGACCAATTGTTGTACCTTGGATGGCTGCTTGCAAGCTTTTAAGACCATAGGCACTGCACAGCTAACTAGGAGATAGAACAGAAACACTAAATGATGTTAGGCTAATTAACTGGGGTGTTCCATGAACCCATGACCCTGAGCCTCCAAATCAAGAAACCAGAACCCATGAGGTGTTTGGTTGTATGTAAGGAGCCTCACAGCTGCTCTTGTTTTTTTTTTTTTTTTTTTTGGTAAATACATTTATCACACAACCTTTGCCAACGCAGCTTTTTACAGGTGTACAACTCACTGACAGCAATTAATTAGCTCTGCAACCTCACCCTTAATCAATGTGATTTTTCCATTGCTATAAACCAAAACTCACTACCCCATAACCAATAGCCCCACTTTTCCCTTCCTCCCACCTCAGTAACTACTAATAAACTTTTGCCTCTATTATTTGCCTGTTTTTGTCTTTTTATATAAATGAGGTCATAAAATATTTGTCCTTTTGTGGTGGACTTATTTGACTCAGCATAATGTCTTCAGCTTCCACTCATCTTGTAGCATGTATCACGACTTTATCTTTCTGGCTGAGTAGTATCCCACTATACTTTGTTTATCCATTCACATCCTATTCTCATTGATATTAAAAAGGTAGAGATTTTTGGTTTTGTACCTCTGGAAGTATCTCCTCACTTTGACAGATGTGCTTTTCTGGCTCTTTCTGAGATTTGTAGAAATGAGCATCTCCTCTCTACTTCCCACATGCACTTCTGTTTGATCTTCACTGCTTTGGAAGCCTTTCCATATACTTTGTGGTTTAGAATTTCAATTTCTTCCTTTTTTAACAAATTTAGTTCCTAGTTCTCATTCTCCTAGTAGCTTTTAGATATTATCCAAAAAGAAGGATTATCAATGTCTTACTGCCTTCTTTAAACTAAATGTCCCTGTACTTGTTCTTAGTTTGCTTTATTAATTCTTTTTTCTCAGGTGTTAGTGCTGTTCATTGATTTGGGGCTTCCCTTTAATGTTTTAGTTTTCTTCAATTTTTTTTTTTTTTGGTGTGGCTTCATTCTTAAGATTCCTTGTTCTCCTGTTTGTGAACACTAGTTAAGTTCATCATAGTCTGTGATTATGAGAAAAGTACAGGATATGTTTTCAGGTAGTGAACATTGTGTAATTTTCTGCTGTCATTCCTCTTGGGTGTCACTAGCCATTCAGGAACTACCTGATTTCTCTTTCCCACCCATCTGCACAATGAGTTAGCAAGCTTTTTCTGTAAAGGAGGCGATAGCAGTAAATGCTTCAGAATTTACAGGCCACATATGCTCTCTGTCACGTAGTCTCCCTTTACTATTGTTCTTTTTAACAACACTTTAAAATGTTCAAAACACTGTTAGATTTCAGGCCAGGTAAAAAAATTCAGAGGCCATATCTGGTCTGTAGACTGTAGTTGACCTTTGATCTGATTCTACACTCACTGCTCCAACCTAGATGAATACCTCTGCTTCTTATATTTAACGTAAGTGGAGGATGAAAGACAGGACCGACTTGTCGGGTTTTTCATAGTTTAGTTTTTTTAATCAATTACTCTGACTTTTGCCCTGGGGTCCCATCTTCTTCCTTCTGAGCCTTTCTTCTGTTTCTGAGCCTGATGCACTCCCAGGATCTTCCTACTCTAACCAGAACTCCTGCCTGCCATAAGCTTTGAATTTTAATAGACACTCTTAATCCTGTTCTGTTTTCTTTCCTCTAAAGGTCTCCTGATTTTACTCTTTTTTGTTATTAATGACTAATTCTATTTAAATATATATGTATCATATATATATATTCTAAAATAGATATGCAGATAGAAAGACAGGTAAGATAGATGATAGATGGATAGATTCATACATACATACATACTGATGGATATCTTTACTGTCATATGTAGAAATTAGGAGCGGGAGAGGCAAATACACCACGTTTGTCCAACCTTTGTCCCTACTTTTTAGGGCAATTTTCTTCACAATTACCATAAGCTTCAAAAACATCATCAACAACTACTTAGACTTAACTATGAGTTTAACTTACTTCTCCATGTATCATTTATTTATTGTATTCATATTTTCAATTCTCTTTCTTAGATTCATATTTTATTAAGTTGGAGTAATTCTTTAATAAATATTCTGAAAAAGGTGCGAACTATTTGAGCTCTTGCATTTGTTTCACTCTTGAATCATAGACTAGTTGGGTAGACATTCTGAATTTAAAATAACGTCTCCAGTGGAACTCTGCTTTGACCACTTTTATCATCAAGTGTTGCTAAGGAGAAATCTGATTCAATGAGATCCTTTTCCTACATAAAGTAACCTATTCTCTCTCTTTATACAGAATCTTTTAGAACTCTCTCATTGTCTTTGAAAACATAAAATTTCACCAGGAAGTGTCTGCCATGTAGATTTTTTAAAAAACTACTTTGCTTGGCACCCAACTGACATTTTCAATCAGAATATTTTGATTTTTCTTTAGCTCTTGAAAGTAGTTCTCTATTATTTCTTTGATAGGTTCTCTGTCACTCAAATAGAAGCCTTGGGGTGTTGCCGCCTGGGAAAGGAACTTGACAAGCCATGGCTGCAGCAAGTAGAGCAGTTTACATTTAAAAATTAAATATTAAATCTCTACTGTACTAAATTTCAATATCTCATTAAGTAAAATATTAATGAAAGTTGACCAAGGAGAGAATGGTTCTGATTTTGTTTTTAAGGAAAAAAAAAAAAGAGCACAAGGAAATACAAACTGAGCAAAGGGAACAAACATGTGAATCCGTAGGTCCCGAAGAATCTACATTGTTTGGTAAACCTCTACAAGTTTTGGTGACTTATTTCACTTGCTACTGCCTTTCTCCCCGTTGATTCTATAGGTGTTCCTGGGTCTATGGCACAAGGAATCTCAGATACGAGTCTTAGAGCTGTGAAGTGGAGTTTCCAGGAAAATATTCATAAAGGCTGCCATGGTAAAAATTTCTCATTTTTTCCCTACTGGAACTACATTTTAATTATTAGAATAAAGACAGGGAACAAGATGGCATTTAGCATGATAGTGTATGGCTAGAAGGACTGTGGAAATGATTGTGACTGGGTCATAAAACAAATGCGTCACCTTGTTACCATACAGGAGAGAAGTCCTGTCACAAGGAGGATAGTAACCCACTTCCTAGTTTGCAGGTGCCAGGGTTACTGACAAAAGCATGACTTACACACAGGCATTGGGTGTAACAATTCACATATAGAAGACACAGAGCAAGGTCAGCTTTAATAGTGGGCATCCGTCACTTCCCACAGCAGCCTACCCAGGGAGTTGGTCTGCACATAACTCTTCTGTGCTGCAAGAGAAGGACCCCATTCTCTCGCCACCAGGAACAGATAAAGAAGTGCAGTTGGCCAGGTGCCATATAATACACACATGTTTTATTAAACAGTTCCTGGGAATGTTGACATGTGCTCAGGGCAGGAGGAGAGGGATGTGCTAATAGCCTACCAGCTGCTATGGGATGTGTTTGGGTCAAGACGTCCCAATAAAAGGGAAGCAGCCCACACTGTCACCCCATCCAAGAAGCCAGGATGACACATCTGTTCCTAAGCATAAGGTTCATCTGTGGGTCACAGGGAAAGGCAGCAGGCTGTGCTCAGACTGCCCCCTTCCACAGAGTGATCGAGAATTAATAGCGCTGAATGCATTACAGCATACTTGCAGCAATTATTTCATCTTATAGATTTATAATTTTAGAACTTTGAGAAGCTTTGGAAATCATCTAGTCCTCTTCACTGGGAAACATGGAACCTGAAGCCCTAGATGATCAAATGACAAGCCCAAGATCAGCTACTGAGAGGGAGAACAAGGAATGGGATATGGCCATCCTGACTTTGAGTCTAGGATTTTTGTTACTATAACCTGCTTCCCTCCTAAATCTGTTTTCTATAGTAGTATCTATATGGAACTGGGAACACTTTGGAGTGTTAGGAAAGTTCCATAACTTCTAAAATTTAACTAACCTTCCCTGCTCACACACATCTGTTTGATGTGGTACAATTTACAAAATTCTTTGGCATATGTTATCTTCTTCTCTATGAGTTGAAATTGACTCGACGGCAACGGGTTTGGTTTTGTTTTATCTTCTTCCCAGCTCATGCATCATCCCTAGTGCATATACAGGCACTGAAATGACCTGGTAGTGGTTTGTGAATCATAAACAGAGATTTTCTCTGGTCTCGCCCTTAGTCACCTTAAGAAGAATGGTTTCTGGAAAGCCCCTCCTCTCTTCCTTCTCTTTTTTCTCTCTCCGTTTGTGCCAGAAACTGACAACTCATTTCTCTGTCAGAGTTTCCACAGCTCGGTCTGTGGAGGATACCGCCATGTGACAAAGTTTTCATTGGTCCTTAGAAGAATGAGAAAAGAAACACAATGTAGCAGGCTTTTCACTGAGCCATATTTCCTAAGTTTAAAGGACTGTCCTTTATTTGAAATTAAGTCCTTTCTCCTTTGTTTGTATATTAAGATAAAAAAAAATACCACATGAAAAAATGAAATGATGGGAACAGTTGATGTAAGTTATTTAATTAAATGGTAAAACAAAAAATTAGTCATTACATATGGATCCTACCTTTTTTTTTTAATTTCTAATCCATGAAATTTAAATGTCTGTGAGACACTGCTTTTTTTAAAAAGTGCCTCCAAACCATTATGGACTGATGTTTTTATAAAATATGTAAATGAATTATTAGAAAAATAAGATGCTGCTTGGACTTGGCAGCAATGTCAGGTTGCTATAAAAGTTTCCAGACACTCTCAATTTCTGCATTTATCTTGCTGCAGACTAGTAAAAGTCCGAGGACCAGTCTGAAGACCACACTTTCAGTGCCTTGATCTAGAACTTCATGCTCTTTACAACACCAGGTCCTGCAAATATTAACACGGGAGATGGGCAAAAAGCTTCTGTAGCCCAGTCCTTTTGGGAAATCCTGAGAAATACTGCAGAAATTTCCAGAACCTTCCATATAATAATAAGAGGAGTAATATGCAGTATTTCTTGAACTTGTTTGACTACAGAACTACCATTTCCTTTTTGGTAGAAACCCTGGTGGTATAGTGGTTAAGAGTTCAGCTGCTAACCAAAAGGTCAGCAGTTCAAATCCACCAGGCACTCCTTGGAAACCCTATGGGACAGCTCCACTCTGTCGTATAGGGTCACTATGAGTCGGAATTGACTTGACAGCAATGGGTTTGGCTGGGGTCTTCGTAATGTATCTCTCCTAACTCTAGTGTTCCATGGATTGCAGTTTGGGAAACAACACTCTGGGCCATAGCATCTGTCTGTTTCCTAGGAAAGACAGTTGATGTCATCTCCCTCTTTACCAACTTTGTATTTAGAACATGGAGATGGACCACACGGGAGGGTGTGGAGTTGTTGGTGTGCCCACACCTCTTCCCACAACATCATCAAGAAGCAAGATGAAACCAGTGTTTTCCTCTTTTATGCCAACTGTTATCACCTCTAAGCCTTGCCTTGTTTGTATTACCTAAACCTGCTGTTATCATGAAAACTCCTCTGGCTTGCTCTCTTTCCCTTTTCTCCAATCCAGCTTGACCAACCCCTTCCCACAGCCATTTCCCTCACCTGTTCCTGTTGTGCCCTGTGAATCTGCCATTTTGTTGTCAGTAAAAGCCATCTTTATCCTTTAAATTCTTTACAGTGTTGCCAAAATGTTCTTTAAAACCACAAATCTAGCCATGCCATGCCATTGCTTACAACTCTTCCCTATATCAAAGGTGAAGGATCCTTTGGACAAACAAGAGCATCAGCGTCCCTCTCCAGACCCATGCTTACCAGCCCTGAGCTATGCCCCACTGTAATTGTGTGGCCAGAGTCTGTGAGCTGTACAGGTCTCAGTTTCCCCCACAGGGTTGGAGAGCAACTAAAACAGTAATAGAGATGAAAAGAAACAGCTGAGGAAGGAAGAACATTCTGAGAGCAGGCTTCTCAAGGAACTGCCAGCCTGATCTCTGGGTTTCTATCAAGGTGAAGAGTTCAGGGGAGGAAGTGGGAAGTTTGTGGCTTCTAGTTCTAGCTTTGCATGTGAAAGCTGGATAGTGAATAAGGAAGACTGAAGAAGAATTGACACCTATGACTTGCGGTGTTGGTGAAGAATACTGAATATACCATGGACTGCCAAAAGAATGAACAAATCTGTCTTAGAAGTACAACCAGAATGCTCCTTAGAAGTAAGGATGGCAAGACTGCGTCTTACATACTTTAGACGTGTTGTCAGGAGGGATCAGTCCCTGGAGAAGGACATCGTGCTTGGCAGAGTACAGGGTCAGCGGAAGAGAGGAAGACCCTCAACGAGGTGGATTGACACAGTGGCTGCAACAATGAGCTCAAGCATAGCAACGATTGTAAGGATGGCTCAGGACCAGGCAGTGTTTCGTTCTGTTGTGCATAGGGTCACTATGAGTCGGAACCGACTCGACGGCACCTAACAACGACAACAACAGTTCTAGCTTGGATAGAGGAGGCACTCAATGGGAGGTGGACTATTAGAAGCGGAGTAGATCCCTTAGGACAGATGAGTTTCACTTTGGATGTACTGACTACAGACTCATTAAACCAAAAAATCAAACCCGTTGCTGTCGAGTAGATTCCAACTTATAGCGACCCTACTACAGGACAGGGTAGAACTGCCCCATAGGGTTTCCAAGGAGCGCCTGGTGGATTCAAACTGCCGAACTTTTGGTTAGCAGCCATAGCTCTTAAGCACTATGCCACCAGTGTTTCCAGACTCACTGGGAGAAGGGAAATAAGTCACTTTGCTTCCTAAACTTCCAACTACTTGTGCAGCATAACAATAGTGGGTCTTCCACATAAGACGATGAAGTCACTGATGACTTGAAGAAAATCCCTTCATAATGGTGACCAGCATGCACTGAATGATCCATACTTGTGTACATTGGCTATATCAAGATGGTTAGGTGAAACCAAGGTGCAATTTGAGACAATAAAAACAAAATCAAATAGACTGCCTCATATAGAGGTTTATTTGTACACCTTGACCTCATTATAACTTCCATAGTGCTCTGTATGTAAAATACTTTGTATTTTACTAGTTCAGGCAGTTCTCTCCTCATTAGCCTAGGCACCCCACCAGGACTGACTAGAGGTCCAATTCGTCCTGTAAATCTGAAGTGTTTTGTACCAGTAATATTTGCTTATTGAATGACTTAGTGCTATAATTTTCTATACCTTCTCAGTTTGAATCTTGAATTCTCCCACAAAATTCTATTTCAGACTCAGCCTTGCTGCCTTCGAAAACCAATTCAATTGATAGATTAATTTGCAATAATGAGTTCTCATTGAAAAACTAACAAAAATATATCTTATACAATTAGCAATAATTTTAGAGACTGATAATCCAAAATGCCATCTGTCTCAGAAATGTTTAAGAGTGTTGTTTTGGCTGTTGTTTTACTTTGTTTCTTTCAATGTCTTGTTCTTTTGCAGGCCACTATTGGCAAGATATGTGTGTCTATGGGCCTGGTGACTTAAAGTGGCTCTATAACTCTTCAAGCATGTTTGCCAGCAAATTCGATTTGGGGAAATACCCACTTGCTGTGGAATGCCTAGAACTGAGGATTCGAGAGAGAACCCTAAATCAGAGTGAAGTACCCCTGGCACTAGAATGGAAATTTTTCCCACATTACAGCTACTTCAAAGAAGACAGCATGAAAAAACAATAAAAGAACCAGTAGCTCTCATTTTGGACTATGTGTTCTACTTTCTTCGTAACTCTTAACTGCGGCACATGGCAGACATGCGGACAGCCTAGGAAGCTGCAGTGGCAGTATCTCCAGGTCACTGTGAAAGTAGAAGACAGAACAAAGTTCAGCTAACTGCACTTGACCCTTAACCACAAGTGGCTGCTTCTTAGCACTTAATTCCTGAATTAGCTCATTCTAATCAAAGCCATAAATACTTACATCCTGACAATATATATGTTGTGAAATACCCTTCTAAAGGATTATCCCCTCTGAGATTAAATCAGTGGCATCTCCCCTCTTCCTAAGAGAAGGAGGAGTCCAGCTACTTCATACATAGGTAAGGACCGAAAATTATCTTAAAGCAAAGCAGAAACTTCTTGTTGTGCCAAGATTTGCTAAATGCCTGAACGCTGAGTTAACACAAGTGTAAAGTCAAGAGCTTTGTTATCCTGGGACAAAGGTTCAATGAAACCCTTTGAATTTTGACAGATTTCTGACAATTAGTGTTACTTCTTAGTGGATGAACTGGTCACCAAGAAGGAAGGAAACAGTGGAACTGGTTGCTGAGGTGGAAAAGGTCTGGCCCTCCTGTGACCAGCTTGCCTCTTGTGAAGTGACCTCATGAAAGAGTTGACAACATTGATGGAGAAGGGCTATACGATTTGGGGCTCAGGTCTTTTTGTACAAGGTGCCCTGTTAACAGAATGCAACCCTCAGACACTGGTTTGTCCTGAAAACCTCCGCAAGAGGGTTCTATTCTAGCACCGGTGAGGGCAGCCACATCAGGGGGGTTGGCCTCCACCAGCCCACCTAGGACCAGACGGTCACTAGTGTGGGCAAAAACTTCATACCCTACACCATTCCCCAGAGCTAAATGCTCAAAACTTATCCTCCATAAACAAAATGTGGTATATATGTACAATGGAATATTACTTACCCATAAAGAGAAATGAAGTTCTGATGCATGCTACAACATGGGTGAACCTCGAAAACATTATGCTGAGTAAAGTAAGTCCATCATAAAAGAACAAATATTGCATTATCTTACTTACATGAAATATCTAGAATAGGCAAAGGTATGGAGACCCAAGTTTTACTAGTGATTACAGGGGCGGGGGGCGGGGCACACATCTGTCAGTTTGTTGTACTGTGCTGGCTTGCATGTTGCTGTGATACTGGAAACTATGCCACCGGTATTTCAAATATCAGCAGGGTCACTGAAGGTAGATAGGTTTCTGCTGAGCTTCCAGACTAAAACAGGCTATAAAGAAGGACCTCATGGTCTACTTCTGAAAAAATTAGCCAGTGAAAATCTTATTAACAGTGGTCGAAGACTGTCTGATACAGTACCGAATGATGAGCCCCTCAGGATGGAAAACACTCAAAATACCACTGGGGAAGAGCTGCCTCCTCAAAGTACAGTTGATCTTAATGACATGGACGGAGTAAAGTTTTGGGAACCTTCATTTGCTGATGGGCACTACTCAAAATGAGAAGAAACAGCTGCAAACATCTGTTAATAATAGGAACATGGGATCTCCAAAGTACGAAACTAGGAAAATTGGAAATAATCAAAAAAGAAATGGAACATCGGTACCCTAGGCATTAGCAAGCTGAAATGGACTAGTATTGGACATTTTGAATTGGGCAATTATATGGGCTATTATGCTGGAAATGACAAATTGAAGAGGAATGGCATGGAATTCACCGTCAGGAAGAACATCTCAAGATCTATCCTGAAGTATAATGCTGTCAGTGATAGGATAATATCCATATGCCTACAAAGAAGACTAGTTAATAAGACCATTATTCAAATGTACACACCAACCACTAAGGCCAAAGATGAAGAAACTGAAGACTTTTACCAACTTCTGCAGTCTGAAATTGATCAAGCACGCAATCAAGACGCACTGATAATTACTGGTGATTGAAACGCAAAAGTTGGAAACAAAGGAGAAGGAACAGTAAGTAGTCAGAAAATATGACCTGGTGATAGAAATGATGCCGGAGATCGTATGGTAGAATTTTGCAATGACTTCTTCATTGCAAATACCTTTTTTTCCAACAACGTAAACGGTGACTAACACGTGAACCTCACCAGACAGAGTACATAGGAATCAAATTGACTACATCTGTGGAAAGAGATGATGGAAAGGCTTAATATCATCAGTCAGAACAAAGCCAGGGGCCCACTACTGAACAGACCATCAATTGCTCATATATAAGTTCAACCTTGAGTGTACATATACAAGTACAACCTTGAGAGTATCCTACCTGAATTTAGAGACCATCTCAAAATAGATTTCATGCATTCAGCACTAATGACTGAAGACCAGACAAAGTTGTGGGATGATATCCAGGATATCATATATGAAGAAAGCAAAATGTCATTAAAAAAGAGAGGAAAGAAAGAAAAGACGAAAATGGATATCAGGAAAAACTCTGAAACTTGCTCTTCAACATAGAGTAGCTAAAGCAAATGGAAGAAGTGAAATAAAAGCTGAACAGAAGATTTCAAAGGGCAGCTTGAGAACACAAAGTATTATAATGAAATATGCAAAGACGTGGAATTAGAAAACCAAAATGGAAAAACACGCTTAGTTATTTCCCAAGCTGAAAGAGCTGAAGAAAAAATTCAAGCTTCAAGTTACAATATTGCAGGAATCTACAGGGAAAATATTAAATGACAGAGGAAGCATCAAAACAATATGGAAGGAATACACGGAGTCACTGTACCAAAGAGAATTGGTCCATGTTCAACAACTTCAGGAGGCAGCATATGATCAACAACCAATGGTACTGAAGAAAGAAGTCCAAGCTGAACTGAAGGCACTGGTGAAAAACAGAGCTCCAAGAATTGATGGAATACCAGTTGAGTTGTTTCAACAAACAGATGCAACGCTGGAGGTGCTCACTCGTCTATGCCAAGAAATTTGGAAGAGAGTTATCTAACCAACTGACTGGAAGGGTTCCATATTTGTACCCGTTTCAAAGAAAGGTGATCCAACAGAATGCAGGAATTATCGAACAATATCATTAATGTCACATGCAAGTAAAATTTTGCTGAAGATCATTCAAAAGCGGTTGCAGCGGTGCGTTAACAAGGGAGCTGCCAGAAATTCAAGCCAGATTCAGAAGGGAACGTGGAATGAGAGGTATCATTGCTGACATCAGATGGATCTTGACTGAAAGCAGAGAATACCAGAAAAATGTTTACTTGTGTTTTATTGACTATGCGAAGGCATTCAACTGTGTGGTTCATAAGAAATTATGGATAACATTGAGAATGGGAATTCTAGAACACTTAATTGTGCTCATAAGGAACCTGCACGTAGACCAAGAGGCAGTCATTTGAACAGAACATGGGGGTACTGCATGGTTTAAAGTTAAGAAAGGTATGTGTCAGGGTTGTATTCTTTTACCATACTTATTCAATCTGTATGCTGAGCAAATAATACGAGAAGCTGGACTATATGAAGAACACAGCATTAGGATTAGAGGAAGACTCATTAACAACCTCCGTTAAGCAGATGGTACAACCTTGCTGGCTGAAAGTGAAGAGGACTTGAAGCATTTACTGATGAAGATCAAAGACCACAGCCTTCAGTATGGATTACAACTCAACATAAAGAAAACGAAAATCCTCACAACTGGACCAATTAGCAACATCATGATAAATGGAGAAAATACTGAAGTTGTCAAGGATTCCATTTAACTTGGATCCACAATCAACAGCCAGGGAAGCAGCAGTCAAGAAATAAAACAACACATTGTGTTGGGCAAATCTGCTGCAACAGACCCCTCTAAAGTGTTAAAAAGCAAAAGATGTCACCTTCAGGACTAAGGTGTGCCTGACCCAAGCCATGGTGTTTTCAGTCAACTCATATGCATGAGAAATGAATAAGGAAGACCAGAGAAGAATTGATGTCTTTGAATTACAGTGTTGGCGAAGAATATTGAATATACCATGGACTGCCAAAAGAACAAGCAAATCTGTCTTGGAAGAAGTACAACCAGAATGCACACTGGAGGCAAGGGTGGGGAAGACTATGTCTTACATACTTTTGGACATAGTCATCAGGAGGGACCAGTCCCTGGAGAAGGACATCTTGCTTGGTAAAGTAGAGGGTCAGTGAAAAAGAGGAAGACCCTCAACAAGACGGACTGACACATTGGCTGCAACCATTAGCTCAAGCATAACAATGATTGTGAGGACGGCACAGGACTGGGCAGTGTTTCGTTCTGTTGTACACAGGGTCACTATGAGTTGAAAGCAACCGGAAGGCACCTAACAAAAACAACAGGGATGAGGGATGGGAGGAAGGGGACCCATTGTTTAGGAAGCAGTGAGTTTCTGTTTATGGTAACAGGAAATTTGGCAACAATTACTGGAGAGGGTTATACAACATGATTAATGTAATTGATTATCACTGAATTATATACATGAAAAAATGAATTAGCAGATGTTGTGTTATATATATTTTGTACAACAAAAATAAATATAAAAAAAAATCTTATTCTCATGATAGCAGTAAGTTCATAGAGTTAGTCCACATCCCGTCTCCCAGGTCCAAAGCCCTCTTGCTTTATAAAATGTGACATTTATTGACACAGGGAAGACAGGGAAGGATCCATTACAAATGTGCCTGCCCTAGGATGCTGTGATCATTAAGATTGTGCGTCAGTCTGGCTGGGCCATGATTCTCAGCAGTCTGGCAGTTATGATGTAGTTTGTAGTGATGATGTGATCACTTCCATGATGAGATTTGATATCACGTGATCACCTCCACGGTGACATCTGCTCTGAGTAGCCAATCACTTGAAAGGAAATTTCCTTGGGGGTGTGACCTGCATGGAATATAAGTGAAGTCTCTGGCAAGGCTCGAGGGCTGTTGCTCACTCTGGATCCCGCAGCTGGCTCCTGTTCGTCTGATCTCTGGCTCTTGGGACTTCAGCTAGCAGCTTACCTGCAGTCTTGCCTGTTGATCTTGGGATGTGTTGATCTTCACAGCCTGTAAGCAAGAGCCCTGCTGTCTAATCTGCTGATCTTGGGTTTGCCAGTCCCCGTGGCTATGTGAATCAGGAGAAGGCTTTGTTCTGACCCACGGCCTTAGGACGTTCCAGCCTCTACAAATGGTTAGCCATTTCCTTGATATAAATCTCTCTCTCTAAATATATTTATATGCTTTACTGGTTTTGCTTCTCTAGAGAACCCAGATTAAGACAGATGCCTAATGGCACCCAAGATGAGTCTTCCTATAAGGCTAGACACACTTAATGTGGAGCATAAAAGCAAGATCTGTACTGCAAAAATAAATGTGGGCTTCTTGCATAGAATGCATGGAATAGAAAGGAATTGGAATGGATGAGCTCACCCTGAGAAGTGTGCAGAGATAGAAAAGAACAAGGCCTGGGCCATATTAACTTAAGGAACAAAAATGGAGGAAATAGCATCCAAGGCTTCCTAACCAAATTAAGGATTCGATTTAATTAGGACGCTTTTGGTTCCGATGAGGGAGATTGACAACGAAGGGAATTGGATTGGAAGCTTTGTGATTAATGAGAAGAAGACGGGTAAAGAAATTGAAACACCAGAAAATAAAACAACACCAGGACTCTCTCCCCTTAGCATTAATATCTGCTTCTCTCTATAAATCAGCTTTATCTCATAGCAGGAAACATCACCACTAGCAGCTTCTTGGCCTCATCTCTTCCAGCTTCACCACCAGGGGACTGGATTTCTCTTCAATTGCGTGCAGTTCAAAAAGTTCTAGGGAAGAATTGCTTAGTTCAGTTTCGGTCATGTGATCAATCACCTCTACCAATCAACTGAGGCAGATACTATGATTGGCTTAGGTTGGGTTGGAGTCCACTCCTAAACTAGTCATCAACGGTGACCAGAAAGGAAGGGTCAGATAAAGATATGGAAGGTACAAGAACTGAATGAATCAAGCACTTCCTAGAAAAAGGTAGGAAAAGGCATAAGCAGACAAACCAACTGTCCACTGTACAACACCCAGACCCCTGAGGCAGAGGCCTGTTTATTGGAAGGAGAGAGCAAAGGAAGTAGAGACAGTCCCTGTCCTATAAGGGGGTTTTGTTCTGACACCGTCATAAGTTGGTTCTGACATAAGTTGAATACCTCATTTTTTTTTTTTTTTTTTAGTTTTCATTATTATTGTCTTTTATTGTCAGAGGAGCCCTGGTGGCAAAGTGGTTAAAGCACTCAGCTGCTAAACGAAAGGTGAGTGGCTTGAACCCACCAGCCACTCCACGGGAGAAAGATGTGGCAGCCTGCTTCATGAAGATTAAAGCTTAGGAAAACTTATGGGGCAGTTCTACTCTACATTTTTAGGGCGGGGGGGAAACACAGTTCCAATATGGCCTCACTTACATTTCTGATCTTTGGAGTTGGCTGTCTCCTGGGCCATGTCAGTTCTCCACATGGCTTCTCATCCTTTAGGCTTAAATGGGCTTCTTCACATGATAGTGGCGGTATTCCAAAAGAACAAGCCCCAGTGGGCTGGCACTGCCTTCAGGTTGTTCCCCTTATAGTCACAAGATGGCTGCAACAGTACCAGACATCACATCCAAATATAAGACCCAGAGAAAGCAAAAGCACCTGTCTTTTGTTTCTCCTTTTAAAGTGAGGAAAACTACTCACATCTCTTTAGCCAGAGTTTTGTCATATGTCTACACTCAAACCAACCACTGCAAAGAGGAATGGGACCGCTGCAACTGGCTTAGACCACTTGTGATGGTTAAGGTTGTACATTAACTTGGCTGGGCTATGATTCTCAGTGGTTTGGCAGTTATGTAATGACATAATTTGGCAGTTATGTAATGATGTAGCTATTCTTATTTTGTGATATAATGTAATCACCTCCTTGACGTAATCTGATGTGATCAGCCAATCAGTTGTAAGGGGCATTTCCTCAGGGGCGTGGCCTGCATTCAATATATATGGACATTCTGGCAAAGCTTGCTGGCATTTGCTGGCTCTGGATCCTGCATCTGGTTCAACATCTTCTGACCTCTAGTTTTTGGGACTTGGGCCAAGGACCTGCCGTATTACTTGCCAATCTTGGAATTCCTCAGCCTTAGCAGCCTGTAAGCCAGCAGCCTACTGTCTGACCTGCCAATCTTGGGTTCATCAGCTCTTGCAGCTACGTGAGTCAGGAGAAGCCTCCAGCCTAATACCTGACCCATGGACATGGACTTGAGACTTGCCACCCTGTACAACTGTGTGAGCAACTTCCTTGAGATAAATCTCTATATATACTCATACAAATATATATACACACACACTTCACTGGTTTTGCTTCTCTAGAGAACCCAGCCTAAGGCATTTGGTACTGCGAGTAGTTCTAGAGAAACAAAATTCTAAGGATGAGTTTTCTAAATAGGTCCTCAAGTCTGGTTAGTCTTAAAGATGTTGATGACTCTGCTTTCAGTAGTAAAGAGGGGACTGCTAATCCATGATGTGAGGTGGCAATAGAAATAAGCAAAATATCACCACCAATAGATCAGGTATTGGTGAGAGGTGAGGCTCTGGGTGATCTCATTTTTAGTACTTTTCTACAATTTTGTCAGAATGAGAAGTATAAGGAAGCTGGTTGGTTGGTCCCACTTTGACTATAAAAGTAGTGAAAGAGATGAGCTCAGGGCTTCAGACTCACAGTGCCACATAAATGACCACGAAACTGCCACTTGGATCCTGAAAGAAAGCTGTATTTCTTGTTAACAGAGCTAATAAATTGCCAAAAATCAAACCCAGAGTCTTATGAGTGGCTGGATTACAACACCAATTGGATTCCCACCCTCAAATGGTGTCAGAAGTTAAAGTGACAGCATTGATTGGGAAGAAATGGGATCTGAGACTTGGGTTGGGGACATATGGGCAAATAATCAGGAAGCAGGGTACAAGGAGCCTCTAAATTCCATTGAATCACTCCTGCCAATAGAACCAGCTTTCTCACTCCCATCTGAAGAGATTACTCCCATTTTTGCCTGCTAAGCCACCCTCTCCAGTAAAACCATTAGCCCCTCTACCCCAATCTGATAACATTAACCCAGATTTGTCTGAAGAGCCTACGTCTGAGATATCACCTGGGGTGGCATCTGAGTCATTGCCTGGGGCATCACCTGAGGCAGATGACTTACAAGACATTGCTGAATGTTCTTAGAACAAATCACCTCCATCCATTTCTCCTTCTAGACCTGTAACTAGACTTATGACCCAGCGAGCCCCAAAAGGTGAAGTATAAAATGTGACCCAGGAGAGGGAGGTACGCTATACTCTAGAAGAACTGCTTGTCTTTTCTAATATGTACAGAAATCTGAGGATGTGGGAAAATGTGCAAGGAACATAAAGTTGGATCAGTCTGAGTTTATTGATATGGATTCATTAAGCACAGATTCTTCATTTAATACTTCAGATTGAAAGGTTAGGAAAGGATCTAATAGTTTATTTGGTTGGGTCACTGAAGCATGGCTTATGCGGTGGCCCACACTAAATCAAGTTGAAGTACCAGAACTGCCTTGCTATACTGTAGAAGAAGGTATCCAAAGGCTTAGGAAAACTGGCATGTCAAAGTGAATTTATCAGGTCAGACCCACAGACCTTCATATGGAGTGCCCAGAGGATACACCTTTTACCACAATGGTGAGGAGTAAATTTGTGAAGGGAGCCCCAGCATCCTTGAAGACTGCTGTGATTGCTAGTTGATGTAAGTCATATTTGACAGTGGGAACTACCCCAACTGAATTAAGACACTTAACTACAATGTGGCTTGTTGGACCCCATAATGGTTAGGGCCCAAGTGGCAGCACTCAATTGACAAAGACAGGATGGGTATGGTTATTGTAATGTACAGCAGAATCAAAGCGGTAATCAGAATAGTCTGACTCATACTGACTTATGGCTTTGGCTACTTAGACATGGTGTCCCTAGGAGTGAAATAGATAGAAATTCTGCCAAATACTTACTTTATCTGTACAAGTGGAAGAATTCTAGATCAAGTGAATGGCAGTCTAACTTAAATCACCAGAATAGAGAGTCACAGCCCCACAACAATTTCCAGACTTGAGCCAGTTTACAGACCCACAGTGCCTGGAATAAAGGGGAAGCCAGGTCCTCTTGAGAAAGGACTCCAATACACTGCCAAAAATTTATGCTGTTAATCTTTCTCCCAGCCTTCCCCAAAGGGATCTACGGCCCTTTAAGAGGGTGAGGATGACTGTTAATGGAGGAAGAGGAAATAATCAGACTTTTTGGAGATTACTGGATACTGGCTCTGAACTGACACTAATTCCAGGAGACCCAAAATGTCACTGTGGTCCACCAGTCAGAGTGGGGGCATATGGAGGTCAGATTATTAATGGAGTCTTAGCTCTGGTTCATCTCACGGTGGCTTCAATGGGTGCCCAAACCCATCCTGTAGTGATTTCCCCAGTTCCAGAATGCTTGATTAGAACAGACATACTCAGCAACTGGCAGAACCCCCACATTGGATCCCTGACAAGTGGAGTTAGGCTATTATGGTAGGAAAAGTCAACTGGAAGCCATTAGAACTGCTCCTACCTAGGAAAATAGTAAGCGAAACACAATACCACATTCCAGGAGGAATTACGGAGATTACTGTCACCATCAAGGACTTTAGGGATGAAGGGGTGGTGAATCCCACCACATTTCCATTCGACTCACATATTTGGCTTATGCAAAAAACAGATGGATCTTGGAGAATGACAGTGGACTACTGTAAACTTAACCAGGTGGTGACTCCAATTGCAGCTACTGTTCCAGATGTGGTTTCATTGCTTGAGCTAATTAATACACCTCCTGGTACCTGGTATGCAGCTATTGATCTAGTCAATGCATTTTCCTCTGGAACACCAGAAGCAGTTTGACCTCAGCTGGCAAGGTCAGCAATACACCTTCAGTTCCTACTTCACACATATATTAACTCTCCAGCCCTCTGTCATAATTTAGCCTGCAGGGACCTTGATCACCTTTCCCTTCCACAAGGTGTCACACTGGTCCATCACATTGATGACCTTGTGCTAGTTGGACTTAGTAAGGAAGAAGTGTCAATGACGTTGGATTTAATGGCAAAATGTTTGCATGCTAGAGGGTGGGAAACTAACCTGACGAAAATTCAGGTACCTTCACCTCAGTGAAATTTCTAGGAATCTGGTGGTGTGGAGCATGTCAAGATAGTCCTTCTAAAGTGAAGGATAAATTGTTACGTCTGGCCCCTCCTACAATTAAAAAGGAGGCAAAGAACCACAACCAGCTCAGGTGCTTGCTGAGAGCAAAGGGAAAACAGAATAGGTGGTGGAAGATGGTAGTTCTAAATACTAGTTACAACCATGTGACCAGTTGCAGAAATGAGGACTGTAATTGTTAGGAGTATTCCTTCCTTGCATGCATGCATCAAGTATTTTTGTCTTCTTCACTCATAAAATATAAGATGTGAATGGACCTAGTGTATTTTCAGTTGCATGCATGTTAGTTGTATCACGTTAGGCGCCAAGTATGACTTTGTCTTTATTTAAAGATTGTGTATGGTTTAAAGAAATGTCAAGTCATACACAGTGCCAACAGGTGCCAAGTTGACAAGGGGTTGACTGTGGTGGTTAAGGTTGTGTGTCAACTTGGCTGGGCCATGATTCTCAGTGGTTTGGCAGTTATGTAATGATGTATTTTGGCAGTTATGTAATGATGCAGTGGTCCTCCATTTTGTGATGTAATCACCTCCTTGATGTGATCTGATGTGAGGGCAGTTTCCTTGGGGGTCTGGCCTGCATTCAACATATATGGACATTCTGGCAAATCTCACTGGCTTTTGATCATTCTGCATCCTGCATCTGGCTTGTCATCACCTAATCTCTGGTTCTTGGGACTTGAGCCAGCAGCCTGCTATTTTACTTGCTGATCTTGGATTTACCAGCCTCCACAGCCCATGAGCAAGCAGTCTGCCGTCTGACCTGACAATCTTGGGTCTATCAGCCCTTGCAGCTACATGAGTCAGGAGAAGCCTCCAGCCTGACACCTGACCCAAAGACATGGAACTTGCCAGATTCTACAACCTCATGAGCCAGTTCTTGACATCTCTCTCTCTTTCTATATATATATATATATATATATATGTATGTGTGTGTATATATGTATATACACATACGTATGTGTATGTATATCTGTCTGTCTGTCTATCTATCACTGGTTTTGCTGCTCTAGAGAACCCAGCCTAAGATACCACTGAAGAGCCATTCCCTGGAGCTGGAAGCACTGCTAGTCCCCCAAAACATGAGGCTGTAGGAAGGTGGATACCTGAATAAATCAGGGCTCTGTATGAAGGTGGGAATTTGGAAACCTTATGTTGGAATAGGGAATACAAAATGAGAATCTCACCCTCTGTTCAAGAGAGAATTAAACTGAACCAGTTGAGAATTTCTCTGGGCCAATGGTTCTCAAAATGTGGTACCTGGATTAGCAGCATCAGTATCACCTAGGAACATTTTAGAAAAGAAATCCTCAGCTCCCACCCCAGACCTCTTGAACCAAATTCTAGGGGAGGCGCCCAGGAATCAGTGTTCTAACAAGCCTCCCAGGTGATTCTGATGCACCCTAAAGTTTGAGAACCATTGCCCTATTCCAGTGATTCTCAATCGAAGGTAGTTCTGCATTGTATCTGGCGATCTCTGAAGACATTTCTGGCTGTCACAACTGGGGAGTGGGTGCTACTGGTAGGGGGTAGAGGTCAGTACAATGCACAGGACAGCCCTCCAGAGCAAAGAATTAGCTAGCCGAAGACGTCAATAGCGCCAAGGTTGAGAAACCTTGCACTATGCTATTAGGCAGAGGAAGCATGTCACAAGGGCTGCTGCCCACCTGGCTCTCCATATTAGATTTAGGTCTTTGAGTCTAGTTAGCCCAAGGATTAGCATCTCCTAAGCATCCTCACTCTCAGGGGGGCACTGGGGGCTCAGTGGTAGAATTCTCACTTTTCATGTGGGAGACCCGGGTTCGATTCCAGGCCAATGTACCTCATGCACAGTTACCACCCGTTTGTCAGTGGAGTTTTACAAGTTGCTATGATGCTGAATTAGGCTTCAGCTGAGCTTCCCAACTACGACAGATTAGGAAGAAAGGCTGGTGATCTACTTCCAAAAGTCAGCCAAAGAAAACCCTATGAATCATAATGGAACACTGTCCCATCCCCAACTGATCACAGGGATAGCGCACGACCAGGAAGCTTCTGTTCCATTGTGTGTGGGGTCGCACGAGTTGGGGGCCGACTCGATGGCAGCTAACAACAATAACAACAAGCACTTGCACAGCAGCAGAGAGCTCAAATTCCCTTTGCCCACAGTCTGACCAAGTCTCCTTCTAAGCAAGAATTCTCTGGGCCTTCAAAATTGTCAGCTCAGTCTCAGGGTTTCATTAGATCCTTCCACGGCAAAGCAATAAAACAGGGCACAGAGTTTATCTTCAGGACCAAACTTGACATATTTTATAAAGTCAACAGTTAATATACGCATTGACATTTTACAACTGGCTTTTATGGGGGACCAATTCCTCTATTGCAGAAGGTCAACAGGCTATTTTGACCAAGCAAATATTTTCTATCCTTAGGGATCTTTCTGTTCAAGTGAGACAAGTGAGTCCCCACTGTCTTCTGCTGCCACATCTAGCTCTCTGTCAGAAGCCCAAGGGTCAGGACATAGAGGAGTAAGATCAAACAGCCAGTTCCAAACTACATTTCCTACACAAGGTATAGGCAAGACATCTGGCATTGCTTGCAAATAGAATTTCTCCCTGTTATGGATTAAATTGTGTTCCCCCAAAATATGTGTTGTAAATCCTAACCCCTATACATGTGAATGTAATTCTCTCTGGGAATAGGAATTTCCATGTTATGTTAATGAGGCTATATCTGTGTAGGGTGTGTCTTAAGACAATCACTTTTGAGATCTAAAAGGAACAGTTTAGGCACAGAAGCCAGCAAGGACAAACTGGGGATGATTGATGCCATGTGGAGATCACCAAGGAACTGAGGAACAGAAGCTGAGAAGGACAAGGACCTTCCTGCAGAGCCAACAGAGAGAGAAAGCCTTCCCCTAGAGCCAGTGGCCTGAGTTCAGACTTCTAGCCTCCTGAGAAAATAAATTTGTGTGTTAAAGCCACTCGTGATACTTCTATTACAGCAGCACTAAGAAACTAAGACTCACCATTAGAATTTAATGTTAGAGGGAAGCAGCGAATCACAGTAGCTAAGGCCATAGTCAGTTCAGCTCAGGCCTACCTTCTATTAAGCCTACTCTCAAATATCTATCTTATGTGCAGCTTGTTCTACTATGATAATTACACGAGCCCTCTGACACTTATTTAATATACCACACTGTCAGGAATGGATGTGCTGGTCAAGTTTATTTACATTGCATTCAATCATGTCAATCACATTTAAGTTCCTGGAAGTTTGTATTTACAAACAGAATCCAGTACATTTTTAGGAGTATACATTCCTGGGAGAATCCTTTTTTTTTTTTTCTCCTCTGCAAAACCAAAAATGGAAATAGAATGATAGGATACCAAGCAGCTGAATGAACACCTTGCCTCACTCTGGGGTCTTCTCTGGGATTTCCGAGTGAACTGTATCCAGAGGTTGCCAGTGGCAGTTCATGAGGGAGTTGTAGAGTTCTTCGCTCTTCACCATAAACTCCTTGTTTAATGTCTCAATACTGACGTGAAGATTTGGGTCTGCAGAAGTCAATAATGCATACGGACAAAAAATAGAGTTTTACAGGACACATATCAGAAATGGTTTAAAATTAGAGAGGGTTTTTTTTTTTCCTCACATTAGTAGGAAGCATTGCAGACATTAAATGTTAAATGTTTTAAATTGTGTGTCTCCCTTCAATTAGACTTGAAATTTGAAATTTAAGCTGAAAAAGTAGTACCACTAGCCTCAAGAAACAACCTGTAAATGGGGGAGGAGGTGGAAATAAAGGAACAGAGTCAAGAAACGCTTTGGAAATGAAATGGACAAAACCTGGAGAGAGCCTCAATATGGGGAGAAAGAGACAAGGAGGGTCAAGGATGAGCCCTGCGTTTCTGGCAAACACACCTGGGTGGATTCAGTGCCCAACGCTGAGCCAGGACCAAGTCAGACCAAAAGTAAAACACGCTGCTTTACCTGCTTAGTTAACACATCAGTGTAAGTGAATAAATTATATGTAGCAAGTAATTTAGAAATAGAGGAGAACCTGGCCTGCCTTCTCTGGAACCTGAAACTCCGTAATAAGGAGGTGGCATTATGTTACACAAAGGCATGAGACCTGGATTTTCATTCCAAGGTTGCCACATTTCCAGAGGTTTCCATGTTTGTCAAGGTTAATGACTTTTTAAATGCAATCAATTTTTTCTCTCCTTCTAGCAAAGGTCATTGAAAAAGCCCTTTCTGTCTCCTTTGTAATTTTTGCAAGCCTTAGCTCATTCCAGACTGTCATTTACTTCCTAATACTCACATAAGCCAGTTGCTGTTGGGTCGAATCTGACTCATGGTGACCCCATTTATGTCAGAGAAGAACTCTGTCCGCAGGGTTTTCAGTGGCTGATTTTTTGGAAGTCAATCACCACGCCTTTCTCCTAAGGCACCCCTAAGTGAATTGGAACCTCCAACCTTTCGGTTAGCAGCCAAGCACATTAACTATTTGAACCACTCAGGTTCATCTATTCACTTGTGTTTGTATGCTGGTCAGTCTTCTATCATTTTAGAACTGAGATCATCAAAAAGTCCCTGGACATCATAACTTTCATGAGCTACTTCCAACTTTGCTTCATTGGAGGCATTTGTGACTGTTTTGTCTGATTCTTGTGCTTTACAGTGCTCCACCCCTCTTGAGCTTCTGGTCATAAAATTGAACGCTGCTGTTTTTTTCCTGGAGCCCTGGTGGCCTAGTGGTTAAAAAGCTTAGCTGCTAAGCAAAAGGTCAGCAGTTCGAATCTACCAGCCGCTCCTTGTGAACCCCTGTGGGGCAGTTCCACTCTGTCCTACGGGGTTGCTGAGTCATAATTGACTCGACAGCAACGGATCGTGGGTTATTTTTTTCCTGAGCTTTCTGAAGTTTTCTTTCCTAAAGTCATGCCCCAGCGTCCTTTACTGTTACAGGCATTTGTTTAAGAGCCCCTGATTCAGATGGTTCAAGGTGGGGAAGCAGCGTCGGCCACATGCTCATGAGTACCCTCTATCCTCTAACTTGTGGCCTGGAAAACAGTACATTCTGGTCAGCTATGTAGATCCGATTGTATGATCAAGGTCCTTCCCGGGATGTTAGCCATGCACTGTAATAAACCAAAAAACCAAACCAAACCCGTTATCATCGAGTCAGTTCCAAATCACAGTGACTCTATAGGACAGAGTAGAACTGCTCCATAGCATTTCCAAGGCTGTAAATCTTTACATAAGCAGACTGCCATGTCTTTGTCCCATTGAGCAGCTAGTAGGTTGGGACTGCCAACCTTTTGGTTAGCAGCAGAGTGCTTTAACCACTGTACCACCAGGGCTCCTTGAACTGAAATAAATGCCTATAAAACACAAACTAAGGGCATTATCCCTAAACCTGTGGGCCTTCTAGACCTATGCTGTCAAATACAGTAGCCACCAGCTACACACGGCTATTGAGCATTTGAAATGCTGCTGCTGGTCCACACTGAGATGGGCTGTAAGTGGAAAATACACACTTGAATTTCAAAGACTTGGTATATAAAAAAGAATGCAAAAATCTCCTTGATAGTTTTTTAATATTGATTACTTGCTGAAATGACATTTTGGATATATTAGGTTAAATAAAGTATATCATTAAAATTAACTTCACCTGTTTCTTTATGTAATTTGGCTACTAAAAAAACCCATCTCGATGGATTTGGGGCTCCATCACATTTTTACTGGACACTGCTGCTCTGGATGTGTAATTAGCTAAAACAGGAATAGCTGTTACGTGTCAGACACAATTAAAACATTAAGAGAACTTTAGGTGTGTCATCCTCACACTTCCTATGACGTAGGTTCTACTGTCATCTCCATTTTACAGACAGGAAAACCGATACACTGAGAGATGAAGCAATTTGTCTGGAAACACAGAGCTCGTAAGTGGGATTTGAACCCTGGCAGTCTGTCCAAAAGTACATTCCGATTGTATGTTTTCCTCTGTTATTTTTATACACTGTCTGTATAATGGATGGAGGCAGGAAGGCTGCACTCATACTTGAACCAGAATGAAATCCCCCTGAGAACTAGAATAGCAGCTGCCATCAAGTCAGAAGTGATTCATGGCAACTCCATACATATCAGAGTAGAACTGAGCTCTATTGGATTTGCAATGGTTGATTTTTCAAAAGTAGATAACCAGGTCTTTCTTCCAAGGGGCCTCTGGATAGACTCAAACCTCCAACCTTTCAGTTAGCAGCTGAGCTTGTTGACTGTTTTTGCTGCCCAGGGGTTTTGAGAGCTGGAATAAACCCCCTTTATTCATATTTATATCAAAGTACTAACACTAGAACTGCCAAGCAGCGTTTAAAGAAGATGTCTTTTATTTTGGCCCTTTCCTTTTTTTGAAGGAGTGCATTTATTGCTATAAATTGACCTTGAGCACTGCTTTTGCAGTGTCCCAAAGGTTCTGGTAGGATGTGTTTTCATCCTCATTTGATCCTGCGAATTTCTTTATTCTGTCCTTAATTTCTTCTAACCCAGAAGTTTTTGAGCAAGGTGTTGTCCAGTTTCCGTGTATTTGATTTCTTTTCCCTACTTTTGCTGTTATTGATTTCTACTTTTATGGCTTTATGGTCAGAAAAGATGCTTTGTAATATTTTGATGTTTTGGATTCTGTTGAAAGGCTTGCTTTGTGGCCAGTATGCGGTCTATTCTGGAGAACGTTCCATGTCCTTTGGAAAAGAAAGTATACTTGTCTGCTGTTGGGTGGAGTGTTCTGTATACGTCTATGAGATCAAGTTGGTTGACTATGGCATTCAGATCTTTGCCTTTATTGAGCTTCTTTCTGGATGTTCTGTCCTTCACTGAAAAAGTGCTGTGTCGAAGTCTCCTAATATTGTGGCGCTGTCTATTTCTCTTCAATGCTGTTACAGTTTGTTTTATGTATTTTGGAGCTCTGTTGTCGGGTGCAAAAATATTATGCTTATGTCCTCTGGATGTACTGACCCTTTAATCATTATATAGTGTCCTTCCTTCTCCTTCGTGGTGGATTTTGCTTTAAAGTCTATTTTGTCAGAGATTAATATTGCCACTCTTGCTCTTTTTTGATTGTTGTTCGCTTGATATACTTTTTTCTATCCTTTGAGTTTTAGTTTGTTTGTGTCTTTAAGTCTAAGGCGTATCTCTTGTAGGCAGCATATATATGGATCACGTTTTTTTAATCCCTTCTGCCACTCTCTCTTGATGCACTTAGTCTATTTACATTCAGTATAATTATTGATAGGAATGAATTTAGTGCTGTCATTTTGATGTATTTTTTTTGTGTGTTGTTGACAGTTTCTTTCTTCCACTTAATTTTCTGTGCTGAGTCATTTTCCTTTACATATTTTCTTTTCATCTCTTTCATTGTTGTTGATTTTGTATTTCCTGAGTCTTCATGTTTTTCTTTTTATGTGCAGGACTGTTAGTTTCCTTTGTGGCTACCTTAATATTTACCCCTACTTTCCTAAATTTAAACCAATCTTTTATTTCTTTTCATATTGCCTTGACTTCCTCTTCATGAAAGATCTATGACTACATTTTTTAGTCCCTCTTTTTGTTTTAATGTTGTCATCTTTTACATATTGGCATCTCTGTTTCCCTATTTTCAGTGTTTTAGCTTTGATTTATTTTTGTGACTTCCCTATCTGGGTTGATATCTGGTTGTTCTGTCCTGTGTTCTAGTCTTGGGTTGTTATCTGATGTTACTGATTTTCTAACTGGAGGAGTCCCTTTAGTATTTCTTGTAATTTTGGTTTGGTTTTTACAGATTCCCTAAACTTCTGTTTATCTGCAAATGTACTAATTTTGCCATCATACTGGAGAGATAGTTTTGCTGGATATATAATTCTTGGCTGGCAATTTTTTTTCCTTCCAGGCTTTATATATGTCACCCCATTGCCTCCTTGCCTGCATGGTTTCTGCTGAGTAGTCAGAGCTTAGTCTTATTGATTCTCCTTTGCAGGTGACTTTTCATTTATCCCTGGCACTTTTAAAATTATCTCTTTATCTTTGGTTTTGGAAAGTTTGATTACAGTATGTCTTGGTGACTTTATTTTGGGATCTACCTTGTGTGGGGTTTGGTGAGCTTCTTGGATAGATACGTTCTCATCTTTCATGGTATCAGGGAAGTTTTCTGCCAATAAATCTTCAACTATTCTCTCTGTATTGTTACTCCTCCCCTCCCCCCATTCTGGTAATCCAACACTCCCTCCCTCTATTCTGATAATCCAATCACTTGGAGGTTATTTCTCTTGATAGAATCCCACATAATTCTTACGGTTTCTTCATTTTTTTAAATTCTTTTACCCAATTTTTCCTCAGATGAGTTGGTGTCAAGTGCTTTATCTTCAATCTCGTTAATTCTGACTTCCATTTCCTCTGCTCTGCTCCTATGACTTTCTATTGAGCTGTCTAATTCTGATATTTTATTGTTAATCTTTTGGATTTCTGTTTGCTGTCTATAGATTCTTGTAACCTGCTGAATTTGTCATTATACTCTTGTATAACCTTAAGTTCTTCTATTGCGTTGTCTATCTGTTCCTCGGCTTGTTCTGTGTTTTGCCTGATCTTCCTGGTCTCTTGGAACAGTTCTGTATATTAGTCTTTTGAGTTCTACCTCTGGTAATTCTAGGTAATTATCTTCCTCTGGAAGGTTTCTTGATTCTTTGTTTTGGTGGCTTGCCAAAGCCATCATGGTATGCCTCTTTATGTGATTTCATATTGACTGTTGTCTCTGAGCCATCAATAAGTTATTATATTTATTTGTTTGCTGTGTCCTAACTTCTTGTTTTATTGTTTTGATATGCCCAAATAGGCTGGTTGTGTAAGGCAGTTTGATTATTGGTGTCTTTTAAGTTCTCACATCCCATCTCCAGGTGGTTAGAACTGTTACTAGGTATGTGAGCCCAGGAGTTCATTTACTTTTCTTGTGTGGATTCAGCTCAAGTGTCCAAGTCATCAGTGACCAAATGTGTGGTACAGGCTCTCACCTACTGCCGCAGATGGGGCGGGGTGATTGGAGTAGGCACAGGTATCTGGTTGCAGTAGGAGGTCATGTGCTGATCAAAGCAGGGGGCTGGCTGCTTCTTCTGAGTGTCTGGGTGGAAGGCGTGTCCCTGTTTCCTACAGCACATGCATAGGTGAGTTTTGTAGCTGGACTGTGGGCACCCAATGCTGCTGGTTGTAAGGTCTGGGAGTCACCACTTATTCTTGGACCCCTGTGGAGTGGATGGAGCCACCAGTTCTCAGGCCCCTGATGTGGGTAGGTGAAGACCCTGCTTAATGGGGAGGGTGGTATCAAATGTCACAAATCTGGCACTCCCCCTTATGGCAGATACAGATGAAAATAGGTATCAGCTACATACCCTGTTGTACTGTGCTAATGAGGGCCTATGCTGTTAAAATGGGCCCACACAGGTCCATGCAGAGGTGAAGGGCATTCAAAGTCCATGGAACTCTTATGCCTGTGCCTAGGCAAAGGGGTTGTGCCTGCCCTGAGTTCCTGGCTTAGGGGAGCTGGCAGGTAATTTTTTCCTGTTTGTTAATTTGTTCCATCTCCAATGTTGGGAGAATAGTGCAGAGCATGCAACAGGTCCTACTTCTGGCCCAGGGAGCACAGCAATCGCTGAAGCAGGACTGGAACATAGAGCAGAGTGGGGAGGGGCCAGGAAAATTAGACAGAGGTACTTTCCAAAAGAGTTTTTTTTTTTTTTTATTCGCACGGTAGTCTAGACTTTTGTGTTTCCCTTTCACCATTTCTCACTGCTTCTCCAGGGCTTGGTCTCTCCTGATGTGGAAAAGCGCCACTGCTTGCCTTAGCACTCATGCCAGCCGATTCAGCCTGCAGGGTGCCAGTTCTGGCCAGGCCAGGTCTGGCAACTTCTCGCTGCTTCTGAACTGTCTCTCCCTCCCTCTGCTGCTCAGTCTGATTCCTCAACTTTGTTTTTGATGTTCAGGGCTCCTAGATTGTCAAATATAATTGATTCACTTGTTTTTTCAGGCCTTGTTGTATAAGGGACCACAAGAAGCATTTGACTACCCTGCCATCTAGGCCCCACCCTTAGAAGATGTCTTTCAAACATCAATTTCATTTCATTTAATAATGAATACTTACTAATATGCCAGACTCTGTATTCATCACTGTGGCTACAAAGACTAATACTGCTCCCTTCTTCAGTAAAATCACAAAGACAGTTGGGGGATCTGTCTGGGGCAGGAGGTAGACAGACAGTGTGATAACAAACAGGCATAGGTGTTCTCTGTGTTCCTCCTCTATTTCTCTTTCTCATAACTTAAACATTAAAAAAATAAAGGAAAGCAAAACTTTTTCTTCTCTTCCTTAAATAAGGCACATTCAGAAAGATGCAGACAAACATCGTTCTTTTCAAAATACATCAAGGACCACAGGCAGACGTGTGGGCCTAACACTGTGGGTGGGCCTGTGAGAGCCCCCGGGAGCCAATGACCCTGTAGGAAGCTGGAAGCCAAGACCTCTACAATCTTCCTTTCCCCCTTAAAAAACAAAATCACCCTTAAAAAAAAAAAAAAAAAAGCACCATTAATCCTTAAGTCTAAAGTTATAGAGAAAACGGACCTTAAAAACAACTTACTGTCTTTCTATTGTTAGGGAATGTCCCCATTTCTCAGTCCTTCAGAAAGACCCAGAGTAGCAGTTTAGCTGAAGCTGTTCCCATAGAAGCTGTTTCCAAAAATAGGACAAATTGCTGAAGAGACTGGCTTAGGCAATCTACACTGGAATTTTCCAGTTGGATCTCTCAGTCTCTAGCAAGTTGAGTGAATGAACAGCTTAGAAATAAGGTTACGTTCTGTTTTCAACCTCTGTAGCACAGGGCTTACATTACCTTCTAATGGGTCTTCATCTTGGTTTTCAGCCAGAGCTGTGGTTCCCTGAAACAAGATCAGTTCTGTAAGAAAAAACAATTTTACTAGTAAAAAGCTTAAGATCACCACATGCTTTTTTAGAAAAATCTAGTTCTCAAAAATAATATCTAAAACACTAAGCTCCCTTTCACTCAAATGTGTTATGAATTTTGATTAAAAAAATCTTTAAATGGATATGACAACTATGAAATGGGTGAACAGAGTCAATAGAAGAAGTCACAAAGGAGAAGCAAGCCCAACAAAGGCCTCTGGCCTCCCAGAAGCTTCTAGAAACTAACTGGCATCCTAGGGAGCCAGGCTAGGACCCAGACACCAGGGACCCTGGAATCCAGACCCATAGCCTCTCTACCAGGTGCCCCACCCTCTGCCTGGAGCGATGCCTTTCCTTCCAGGAGACGATCTGCCAATTCTATAGGAGCGCATTCTCCTCATGGTCTTCTAATCATACCCCAGCCCCATGTCTCACCCAAGGACCAGTACAATAGATGCTTAAGGAAATGCAGAGGCTACAGAAAAGCAAACCCAATATGTTCTTATATAGTCAGAGAAGTAAATTCCAGAAACACTCCAGGAATAAATCTAAGTTGGTTAACCTAGGCCCTATTGGCTCTCCTGGGGGGAAAAAAAATTTCTTGACTCTTGTCTATCCATATCTATTGAGAACCTATTTTTGTTAAGGGCATAAGGGTGTCCCATGGAACCACACCATCCAGGAAGGACGCTTAGCTCCTGGCACCAGTAAGTTTAATTAAGCCTCTCTTGCTAATAAGAACAAGATTCTATTGAGAGCCAAAGATCCACTCTTTCTCCTTTCCAATCTCTGCGGAATTATGCCCACTCCCCCTCCCCCGTCTGAAATACATCCTGGCTTGGAAAACATGCTATATATTTACCATAAATTTAATCACACCATCTGTATTTTTTCTATTTAGAAATGGCTAGGACAACCAGAATCTGTGCTTAAATGAAGCTTTTCCTATGATACGATGTCCACGTTTCCTCCTTTTCAGTGTATGCTGTGGTGAATGTGGACCCTAAGTTACCAGAGTGAGAACAGAAGCCATCTGGAAATAGAGCATTTTCTCCGGAAGTGACACAAGGGAATTAAAACTCCAGCAGCAGACAGGATAGCCACTCAGCCCACCCCATGTCTGGAACTCCCTGAAGAACTACAGCAGATCTCTTCTCCCCCAGACTGAGATGGAACAGAGCCAAACGAGACACCAGTGCTTTCTGAGGCCCACCTGGGCAGTGTATGCTGCTGGTTTTCCCGTTAGTGGTAGTTTGAAAAAGTTGAGCTGATGGACCTCCAAAACCGGAGAATCATTTTGAAGGCAACCATTTTCTCTAATCATAAGCAAGTTACAAGGACAGGGCACTCGGTGGTGGGGGGGGGGGGGCCTAATCCATTACCTTGGGGGAGATAAGGGCCAAGGACAGGTGCATACCGCTGTGGAGGAAAAGGGGAGGTGAGAATAGGGCTACGGCATCCCATAAAGGACACACTTTAAAAAAAAAATAGGGAAGACTAAAATGAGGAAGTGTGACTAAAAGAGGGGCCACCACAGAGCCTCGCCATGTTTAGTTCTGCTAACCAGTCTCCTAACTGGGAACACATACCAGGGCGGCACAAATGTGGTAACCACAGTCACTCAACAGAGAACATTTATAATTCTATTTCACAAGTGACAAAGTGCAGACTGTGGTAATAATTTGACCAGAGAGTGGGAGACAGATCCAGAATGTGCCAGCAACAATGGGGAGAAGAAAGGAGAGAAGGGTGGCAGGGAAAGTAGAAAGGTGCTATTTCTTAACTTTCTCCTAAACGGAGAGACATGAGATAACTTTCATTTCTGAAGCTGATAATATACTCAAACTTTACTTCCCTATTTAAAGATATAAAGGTAACCACTAGAAGACAGACCACCTCCTAAATAAGAGCAAAAAGGGAAGTATGACAGAAAAAAATAAAGCCTCAGACAATATAGCAAAAAAAAAAACAAAAAACATGATGCAAAAGTGACTTGATAGCAAGTTTATCTGTTAAAACAGTAAAACCCAAATTTAGGTAAAAAAGAAAAAGGAAAGATAGCCAACTAGATATTTTACATAAGAAGCACACCTAAAACAGACATGAAAAATTGAAAATGAAAAGTTGGGATAAAAATATCCAGCAAATGCAAGTTTTAAAAACCAAGGGTCTAGATTCTAAATTCAATTTAAGTGTTAAGGTAAAGACCATCACGAAGAGGGTATCACTGCGGATATGCAGGAAACAAACTAGGGAAAATATTTACAACACTTTGACAGCAAAGTGCTACTTTCCCTAATATCTTAGAAGTCCCTTAGTAGTTCTAGGCTATTAACTAATAGGTTGGCAGTTCAAACCCACCCAGAGGAACCTTGGAAGACAGCCTGGCGATCTGCTTCCCAAAGGTCACCATCTTAAAAACCCTGTGGAGCAGTTCTACACACGGGGTCGCCGTAAGTCAGAATTGACCCAACAGCAACGAACAACAACATAAATCTCTTACATTCAAGAAAGAGAAAGGGGCACAATCCAATAGATGAAAAGGTCACAGAACACAGACAGCCAGTAAACGTTTAAAAAGATATTTGCCCTCGGTAATAGACAAATGCCTTTCTCACTTTGGGGACTGGCTAATTGTACATCAAAAGCACCAAGAAGCAAACACACCCACAATAGTGATGAAAAGTGTAAACTTATGAAGACTTTCTGGCGAGTAAATTGGCAATAAACTCCCCCCCCCCAAAAAAAACCCAGTGCCATCGATTCTGACTCATAGCGACCCTATAGGACAGAATAGAACTGCCCCATAGAGTTTCCAAGGAGCGCCTGGAGGATTCGAACTCCTGACCCTTTGGTTAGCAGCCGTAGCACCTAACCACTATGCCACCAGAGTTTCCAAATTGGCAATAGCTGTTAAAAATTGCAAATGTTATTTCCTTTAACCTAGCGCTTTTGCTTTCAAACATGTATTATTAGCAAAAAAAAAAAAATTTCAATTGCTTGAAGATAGGTAAATGGAAGTTTGTGAAAGCGCTACAACAGATGCCAGTCAATAAGAAAACCAAAACCAAACCCACTGCCGTCGACTGCATTCCAACTCATAGCGAGCTGACAGGACAGAGCAGAACTGCCCCATAGGGTTTCCAAGGACTGGCTGGTGGATTCGAAATGCCAACCTTTTGGTTAGCAGCCGAACTCTTAACCACTGTGACACCAGGGCTCCCAGTTGATAAGAGAGGAGCTAAATCACAACATACCTAAACGCACACTTTTTTAAAGAAAGCTCTCAATACAACATACAAAGAAGAGGAAAGCTAACCAGTAAGTACTGTATAGTCTGTCCATTCTTATCCAAAACATCTCACCTCCCCAGAGACAAAGCCCAGCCATATTGGATTAGCTGGAGTACAGGGGGAAAATCTAGAGGGTGAAGATTCACTTTAACAGGGCTTTCCTGTAGGTTCGGAGGTATTTTGGGGTGTGGGAAGGCTTTCCCTTTCTCCATGGTCTCTTTGAATATAGTTTTTAAAATACATTACTTTAGTCATCAAAATATTTCAAATCTCCTTAAAGTGTGTTAATGTTTGCTGTTATAACCAAACAAAACAAAAAACTACTTCCTGTCCTACTTTCAATGTTTAAGAGTAAAATCTGCTGAAAGATGACAATTATTTTGTTTGTGGAAGTGAGAGTTTATAATTGCTAGCAAGTTACAATTTCTTAAGTCATCTGCTTTATTTACTCTAGTGTTAACAGTACCACTTGCCATCAAGTTGACTCTGACTCATGGCGGCCCTGTGTGTGTCAGGGTAGAACTGTGCTCCACTGGGTTTTCAATGGCTCTATTTTTTGGAAGTAGATCATCAGGCCTTTCTTCCAAGATGCTTCTGGATGGACTCAAACCTCCAAGCTTTCACTTAACAACTGAGTGTTAGCCGTCTGCACTACCCTGGGACTACTGATATTAACATCAAACCAAAACAAAACCCATTGCCACAGGGTCAATTCCAACTCAGCAATCCTACAGGACAGAGCAGGACTGCTCCATAAGGTTTCCAAGGCTGTAATCTTTATGGAAGCAGACTGTCATATCTTTCTCCCACAGAGCAGCTGGTTCCAACCTCTGACCTTTCAGTTAGTAGCCAAGCACTTAACCACTGCACTGCCAGGGCTCCTGGTATTAACATGGGGGGCGGGGGGAACATGGCTGTGGGAATTTGAGGGGACTTGGATGAGTGAAGAAATGAGAATATTTACATACTGGGCACACAAACAGCACAGGATTCATTTCAGCAAGAGATACCTGAGACATAATAACCGACGTTCCAGCTGGGTGTTCTGGGGTCTCCCTCGCAGAAAGAATGTGTCCATTTCCGCCCACGGCGCAGCCATAGCTGTAGCCAGAGAGAGGGTAATTGCCCTGTCCTCCCTCATACCAGTGGCAACAGTGGTAACTTTGGAGTGGCTGGACTCCTCGCTTCACCCTAACGTCAGAGGGGAGATGAGAATGATGAGAAGCCATCAAACTAGGCAGGATGACTCAAAAAATCCGGGGACTTCTTTCCAGGAAGTTTCAAGTAAGGACAATTTTGGCCTTAACTGTTTAATAACACCTATTTTTAAAGTGATATTTTGTAAGTCATCAAAAATAATGTAAGAAACAGAACACTGGGGGCATTCACTTTCATTCAGAGCTGGAAAAAACCCTTACCTTTGCCAGTCCCAGTAGTAATGATTTTGTTGAGCTGTGTCAAAACTTGGAAAACTCTTCTGTCCAGCCATTTATCCAGAACTTTACACAATGAGACGAGGAATCCACAATTTTTGCTCCTGTGAAAAGAATTCCAGCTGCTCTGCTACGAACTCTCAATCCTGGTGAAGTTCTCCCATGACCACCTCAGAGGTAAAAGGTGATTAAACGTATCAGCAATTCCTGCTAGGTAATGAATTGCTTGACTTTCAGGCAATGGGTAAGCTGTGGGTGGGGGCAGGGGTGCATCAGGGTCACCTGGAGGAACTTCTGCAAACTCTTCCTTTCACTTCAAGCGGCCAGCCCCTCCCCACCTGTCAGGCCCAGGAAGCCAGCCAGAACCCAGGCAGGGGACAGAAGGAGGTTGGGTGGTTTCATCACACCCCTGCCATAATAGGTAAGAAAGTCACTTAAAATTTTTCTTATTGTGGTGAAATATATAGTACGTAACAAAAATTTGCCATTTTAAAACCATTTTTGAGGGTACGACTCAGTGACATGAATTACATTCACCTTGTTGTGCTACCATCACCATTGTCCATTTTCAAAAGCTTGTCATCATCCCAAACAGAAACTCTGTACCCCCTTAGGGAGTAACTCCCCATTCTCCTCCCTCCCACCCGCAGTAACCCTCATCTACTTCCTGTCTCTATGAATTTGCCTATTCTAGAAAAGGAAGTCGCTTTTTAATTACTGAAACTGAAGATAAATGTCATGATTTGATGTCCCGTCCCCCCTCCACTTACCTAAGAATAGCTATTGGAACCAACACCATACAAGGGTACTTTCTGATGTTCTAGGGGGCTTTTTTATCCCCTTCAGGTTAAAACCATTATCACAACCAGCTGGAAAAAATCAACAGGTGTGGGAAGAAGTGGTTATCACATTCTCTAAGTTAATGACAGCACCGGGAACATTTTTAAAGAATTGTTTTGTGGTTCAGTATTTTTAAAAAAGAACCATATAGAGAGCAAGATTTCTCAAGCTTCCCATTGCCATCGAGTTGATTCTGACTCATAGCAACCCTATACGACAGAGTACAACTGCCTCGTGTTGTACATAGGATCACCATGAGTCAGAACCAAGGCTTTGAACTGCTTAGTTCAGGTTCGCACCCCTGCTGAGAATCGGCATTTCTAACAAGGTACCTGGCGATGCTGAGGCTGCTGGTTAGGAAATAGGGACCAATCATGAGAACCACTAGTACAGCCAAACCAAACCAAACCCACTGTCGTCGAGTCGATTCCGACTCAAAGCGACCCTATAGGACAGAGTAGAACTGCCCCATAGAGTTTCCAAGGAGTGCCTGGCGGATTCGAACTGCTGACCTCTTGATTAGCAGCCATAGCACCTAACCACTACACCACCAGGGTTTCCACTAGTAGAGCAGTGGGTCTCAAAATTTACTATACATAAGAATCACCTGGAGATCAGACTGAATCAGAATCTACATTTAACAAGATCCACCTAACAACAATCTCAAACTTCAACACTCAGACAAATCACCTGGGATGTCTTTCAATGCAGATTCTGACTAGACGGATTTGGAGTGAAGCCTGAGATCTGGCATTTCTAGCCAGCTCCCACACACTTTAGGTAGCAAGGTCACAAAATGTCAAGACGTAAGAGGACAAATTTTAAGTCTAAATATAGACACTTGAAGAGTTTGGTTATTTCCCTGCAGCTTGTTTTAAAATAACCATTCCACTAAATAGTCAAGTTCTTGATGTATTCTATATTTACCAATAATCTGAATTCAAAATTCAGATTATTGGTAAATATAGAATGTCAGCTGTGGCAGACATTGCTAGGTGCCACCCCGCATTCAGGCTCCTTTTCTTCCTTGATAACAAAACCTCAACTTTATTTGGTGTCAGTAATAAACCCCAAACCCATTGCTATAGTGTTGATTCCTACTCATAGCAATCCTATAGGACAGAGTAGAACTGCCTCATAGGGTTTCCAAAGCTATAATCTTTACAGAAGCGGACTGCCACATGTTTCTCTTGAGGGGAGGTTTGGTGGGGGCTGGGGGGCGGGGGAGCAGCTGTTGGTTTTCAAAATTCAAATTCAGATTTCAATTCAAAATTCAGATTATTCAATCATTCGCCAATTATTTACTGACCCCCTACTATGTGCAAGGAACCCTGGTGGTGTAGTGGTTAAGCATTCGGCTGCTAACCAAAAGGTCGGAAGTTCGAATCCACCAGCTGCTCCCTGGAAACCCTTTGGGGCAGTTCTCCTCTGTTCTGCAGGGTTGCTATGAGTCAGAATTGACCCAACGGCGACAGGTAGCTACATGTACTATGCGCAAGTCCCTGAGCGTCACAAGCGGTTTATGATAGGCTGCTAACCTAAAGATTGGCAGTTCAAACTCACCCAGTGGCACTGTGGAAGGCCTGGCGGTCTGCTTCTGTAAAGATTACAGCCAAGGAAACCCTATGGAGCAGCTCTACTATGCACATGTGGGGTTGCCATGAGTCTGAATTGACTCAACAATAGTGGGTTTTTTTTTTTTTTTCAACTATGTGCAGGAGTCCCTGGGTGGTGCAAACAGTTATCACGCTGGGCTGCTAACTGAAAGGTTCAAGTCCACCCAGAGGGTTTTTGGGTAGAAGTGCCTCAGAAGAAAGGCACGGCAGTCTACTTTCCAAAAATCAGCCCCTGAAAACCTTATGGAGCAGAGTTCTACTCTGACACACATACGGTTACTGTGAGTCAGAACTGACTCGATGTAGCTGGTACTGCTGGTATAGTCTAACATGACTTCTCATGTCTTCAAGGGAATTTTTATTGATTAGCAGCTGTGGCAGACATTGCTAGGTGCCACCCCGCATTCAGGCTCCTTTTCTTCCTTGATAACAAAACCTCAACTTTATTTGGTGTCAGTAATAAACCCCAAACCCATTGCTATAGTGTTGATTCCTACTCATAGCAATCCTATAGGACAGAGTAGAACTGCCTCATAGGGTTTCCAAAGCTATAATCTTTACAGAAGCGGACTGCCACATGTTTCTCTTGAGGGGAGGTTTGGTGGGGGCTGGGGGGCGGGGGAGCAGCTGTTGGTTTTCAAACGCTGCAAGCTTTTAACCACTGCATCTCCAAGGCTACTTTGATGTAACAGGCCCAGCTAAAGGACTACATTTCCCAGCTCCCCCCGCCCTGCAGCTAGAGGTAGCCAAGTGGCCAAAGTCTGACTAATAAGATGTAAACAGAACTGTTCTAAGGGGCTTCAGGAAGACTGCATAAAGGGAGTTTGCTCAGCTAAAGAAGCCTTTTTGTCCTCCACCCTTTCTCCAGTCCTAGTGCTGAGAATACAGATGTGATGGCTGGAGCTAAAATAACTGCAGTTATTTTTTTTATCTTGGACTATGAGGTGACATCAGGAGGAAGTCATGCATGAGATTACTGGATCTGAAAGAGAGAAGGCATCCGAGTACTTGATAATTGTGGAGTCCCTATTATCAGCACTAGATTGCCGCCTCAGACTTCTTTTATTTAAGGAACAGATGTTTTGCTTAACATGATTCCTAACTACTGTAGCGGTTTACACATCAAATAAAACATCAGTTAAGGGACTTAAGATTTAAGCAATCTTTTTGTAAAAACGTAGTTTTTTTTTTCTTCTCCTCATTTTAGGACTGACTTTATTTTGTACAAAGAAAACCAGAATTTTGACTATGAATGAGTGGGAGATGAGGCTGTAGTTGGAAGGGTATGTGGAAGTTGATCACTGATAATGAGGTGATAGGAGGCTAAGGAACGGAAAGGCCCAAGTATCATGTTGAAACCACACAGAAAGATAGCTGGCAAGAGCTGGGGTGCAGAAGACCATCCCCAAGGTTCCACAGATAAAGATGAACACTCAGGGGCTCTGTAGATGACACTGACATAAATATTTCCCTCTCTGAAAGCCCCAAATACAAACTTCTCCTCTCACCTGGATTATTCCGATGAAGCAAGTGAAGCAAGTTTGTATCAGGACAGATGGCATCCAGGGGAAGGAGACCACTATCTCTGCATCTCCTTGGCTCTAAGTACAAATGGGACCAAAGCCCTCTGGGGAGTACAACCTTATGCAACTCCTGAACTCCTACAGCCTAGCAGATAAGCTACCTGCCACATCAAGAAGTATAACTGAACAGGAATAGTCGATTTTCACAGCGCTGCTAACAGAGCCAGTTTTCCCTCTACTGTTTTCTGCTGTTAGCCCAGGATACCCACCTTACCACCAAAAGTAAACAAGTTGCCATCGAGTCAATTCCAAGTCATGGCAGCCTCATATGTGTCAGAGTAAAACTGCGGTCCACAGGGTTTTATGGCTGTGACCTTTCAAAGTAGATCGCCAGGCCTTTCTTCTGAGATGCCTTTAGGTGAGTTCAAACCTTTCAGTTAGTAGCCCAGTACTTAACCATTTGCACCACCCAGAGACTTATCACCACCCCCTAAAAAGAAAAACTGGCTGTGTTTTTATTTTCTTCAGCAAGCCAAACAAAGTCTGGCACTGAATAAATGTTGGAATGAGTATATCAATGCATGGGTAAGTGCAAAAAGCTTTTCAGTCAATAACTTAAAAGCAAAACAAAACAATGCTGCTGTGCAAAATGTGTTGATTAATGAACTCTGAACAATTGGTTGTTTCTTGGCAACTGTAGTTTTCACAAGGATAAGATTAAATGGCTTTTTACATCCTGTGTTTGGAGAGAGAACAGAACAAAGGTTTTACAGGAAGTATGCTCCACTCCAATCCAGTTGGACAGGTGTATAATCTTGCATGGTGTATTTTTCTCCAGACAATGAGAAACTGTGACCTGAGCAAGTTATGAAACTACTGCCATGGCAATGAATAAAATGGAATGCTGCTCCTTCCTTCTCTGTTAAAGAGAATCTTCAAGGCCAACCATTCTCGACATTTCATTATTTGCAAGTTAATGTTGGATTAGTGCATTCTGCCTTTATGAGCCACTAATCCCTTTGGAAACCCTGGTGGCGTAGTGGTTAAGTGCTATGGCTGCTAAACAAAATGTCCGCAGTTCAAATCCACCAGGTGCTCCTTGGAAACTTTATGGGGCACTTCTACCCTGTTCTGTAGGGTTGCTATGAGTCGGAATTGACTCGACAGCAGTGGGTTTGGTTTTGGGTTTAATCTTTTTGAAAATTTACTTAAATTTTACCAATGCTTTCCTCCCAAAATCCACATACACACAGTTTTGCGTATCACTTCACGGATGTAAAGTCTCTAAAACCTAGCCATAAATCCTGCAGATTAAGAACACGTGGGCCAGACACGCTAAGGTCCTTCTGAGCTCTACAATTAGTTCCACTCATTTCTAAAAGTAAAAAGAATAAACAAAACCACAGAGTTATGCCTATATTGCTTTGACTCTGGATTTCATTCTAAAACCCACTAATATATATTCTAAAAGATTCCTGATTAGAGCAAAAGGCTTTTCAAACCATAAGGCTCTTCTCTGAAATCTGACAAATACTGGAGCAGGTGTTAAGTGTGACACTCTGGTGATAGATACTGAATATAGTAATTATGCTGTAGAGTGTTAGGTTAGAAATTAATTTCAGAATATATACATTTAACTATTGCTGTACTTTCCAAAGGGCCACTGGTGATACAGTGGTTAAGAGCTCGGCTGCTAACCAAAAGGTCAGCAGTTCAAATCCACCAGCCACTCTCTGAAATCTGTAGTCTGTCCTGTAGGGTCACTAGAAGTCGGAAACCACTCAACCGCAACGAGTTTACTTTCCAAGCAACAGATCAGATTTCCTTGGGAGGATGAGGCAGAGTACACGGGCATCCAACAGAATATACAAAGCATGTGATTTGTAAACATCAGTTTTATTCAAAGTTGTTTTTCTTTTTGGATGGCAGATTATTTTGCATTAAATATGAACACATATGTCATGGAGTAAAATGCAATAATCATATTTTTTAAGATAAAATGAGACAAAAAGATTTTCTACTTACTCCTTTGGTGCATGACCAATAGACTCCCACCCAGGAATTCACACTTTGACTTTAGTAGTACTTTGGTGGAAATAGTTAAGAAACAATAAATTAAAAAACAACTTAAATAAGATAATGTGACTTTTTGTAACATAGTGAAGATAACTAGCACAAACAAAGTGAGGGGATTATAATTCTCAAGAGACTGAGAACCAGATGGGCTATAGCATTTCAGGTTCTGAGGACAGACTATTACTTATGGAGCTGCCACAGCTGATAGAAGACATGGCCTTCCTGGAGCTGCAATGACAGCCCATCAAAGCATCCAGTGAAGTCATTCTGACAAAGACCCAAACCAGTATCAATTAAAACAACAACAGTACAACCAAATGGGTTGCGGTGGAGTTGATTCCAACTCATAGTGACCCTATAGGATTCCGAATTGTCAGTACATAATTGTTTTAATTGATCCCTGGCGATGCAGAGGTTAAGAGCTTGGCTGCTAACCAAAAGGTCATTAGTTCCAATCCACCAGCCACTCCTAGAAAACCCTATGGGGCAGTTCTACTCTGTTGTACAGGATGGCTATGTGTTGGAATCAACTCCACCGCAACGGGTTTGGTTTTTCTTCTTTTCTGATACTGACAATTCACAATATCAGAGAACAAACGTTCTTGGCAGCAAAAAAGGTCTGAAGTGCTAAAAGGATTGCATTACATTTCAAACGGGGTTGAAGATTTGACATCCAAGTATGCATCTAACACCTGCTTTCCAAGTCGACCTGCAATGGCATTTATGAAAACTAATTATGCGTCCCTGGGCGGTGCAACTATTTACGCGCTGGACTACTAACCAAAGGGTTAGAGGTTCAAACCCATCCAGAGGCACCTCAAAAGTAAGGCCGAGCAATCTACTTCCAAAAAATCAGCCACTGAAAACCGCTGGAGCACAGTTTTACTCCGCATACATGGGGTCGAAATGAGCCGAAATTAAGGGAGCAATTTACTCTATCGGAAGTGTGTAAAACTTATAGTTTCTAATACATCCCTAAATCTCCATACCGTATGAAAACCTCCAACGTAAAAGGCAATATTTACCGTTTGATTTTGCCCCTAACCGGCGACGTTCCTTCTGGAATGCTCCCCTTCTGTTAAGTCAGTCAGTTTTTATTATACCTCCCACGTGGTGCGTCCTCCTCCCTATAATGTGCCCCAACCCTACAGGTCCCAGGTCCGATCTGAGAGTCAGCTCCAAGAACCAAGCTGGAAGGAAAATTGTGCTGTGCGGGACTGCGTGGCCCGCGCAGACGGGAGTCCGGGAAGCGGACTTGCAGAGCCCGGACTTCAGTTTTGCACACCTGGCCCTAAAGTCCGCCGACTCCGGTGACTGCGAAACCTAAATCCCAAACCTCCTTGTCCTCCTACGAGAGAATGTGTGTGTGAGAGAGAGGCTCGTTCCGTTGCTTCCTGCACAAAAACGAAACCTAACTCCCCTTCACCTGTATCACAGCCCACATCACCGCATCCGCCGCACTAGGCCGCCGCGACAGCCTCCTCCCGCTTTAGGCCGGAAGTTGGCCCTGCTCCTGCCTGAGAACGTCAGGGAAATGAGGGGCCTCCGCAGAGAACGTCCTGCCCCGCTTCCCTCGGACGCACCTAGCTCACGAACCAAAAAAGCCAGTGCCGGGGAGTCGATTCCGACTCACAGCGACCCTATAGGACAGAGTAGAACTGCCTCATAGAGTTTCCAAGGAGCGGCTGGTGGATGTCAACTGCCAACCCTTTGGTTAGCAGCCGTAGCACTTAACCACTACGCCAGTTTCCTAGAATATGTCTGCGTACCCCAATTTTTTTCTTTTTACAATAAGAACCATATCCTCACGTGACGTTGTCTCCTCTTCTTTTCTTGGAAAACCTGCGTCATCTCCGAGCGCTGAAACTTTTCACGGCTGCAGGCGCCTAAAAGGCAGCCCCATGGCCGTGACGTATAATTTGCGCGCCGACGAAGGAAAGCCCCTGCTCCTCTTGGGCAGAGCGCGGTACACTCCTTTACGCTGTACAGGGCTCTTTGAAGAGACACGTGCGCTGTTGAATGGAGCTGGTCGCTGGTTGCTACGAGCAGGTCCTTTTTGGGTTCGCTGTGCACCGGGAGCCCCAGGCGAGCGGCGACCTCGAGGTGAGAGCCGACTCCTGGAGGGGCCACCGGAGGCGGGGGAGGGGTCAGGTTGGTTCCCACGTGGCAGAGGTAAACATTTGGGCACCTGATGTTTGTCGTCTGATGTCTGTGGATTAATTGGTGAATCAGACTCAGAGACTTAAATAAAAAGTTAGCCTTTTAAAACCTGGAGTAGGCATTTCATAAGAATGATCATATGTATTAGATTAGAGAAAATGCCCACAGTAAAGGAAGGAATCTGGCATTTCTGAACGCGGGCAAATGAGTCGTAGATTGTGGGTTTAAGGGTTGCTCCCATAAGCAGACCGCGGTTTAGCTATTCAGAATTTAATGAACAGTTCGCTCATTCAGTTCAGTTTTTGTTCTGGAATTGTACAACGTATTAGAGCTGGGTCAAGATAAACTCAAAATAAAATGACACCAATTCGTTGGATTATTCATTGAGCACTTACTGTGGGCTAGGCAGTGGAGGTGCAAAGATGGGGAAGATATGAATCCTGAAGACATCCCCTCCATAATGGTGAAGGACTGGGGAGACGGAGATAATTATGTTACCAGATTATGAATAAAAATGTTAAATGAATTGCCAGTAGTCAAACAGGTAGGACATGCCCGGGATTAGAAATTACTCTCCTAATTTCTAGCTGGTACTATTCTTTTCCTTTTCCTTTAAGTAATCCTAGGTATCTGTTAGAAACCTATTTCATGTTTATCGTTAACTAAGGTGTGAGTCTGGAACTAACCAGAAAACTGGAAGTATATGACTTGACTAACGGCTTTTGTTTATTTTGTTTTCTAGTCTAGTATAAATCAGTTTTTGGCGGTTGCTTAAAGGTGACATGTCTAAATAGTCAAAGATGATGCTATTAATTGTAGGTTCTTTGTAATAAATTTGTTTACAATGTTCCAGACATATAATAGTCCTCATAGCAAATCTCTAAGGAAGGTAGAGTTATCCCCGTTTTACAGATGAGGAACCTGAAGTTTAGATAAGATCTGCTTAATGCCAGGCTGCAAATAAGTCCCCAGATGTCTTTGACTCTTGAAGCTCTTAACCATTATCCGATGTTGTTGTGTGCCTCTATAGGACAGAGTAGAATTGTCCCACAGGGTTTCTAAGGCTGGAATCTTTACAGAAGAAAGCTGTCACATTTTTCTCCTGCACAGTGGCTGATGGGTTCAAACTGCCAACCTTTCATTAGCAGTGGAGTGCTTAACCACGGTGCCACCAAGCCACCTTCATTACCCACTGCTTCTAAATCTAGACAGACAATTGCCTAAACAATCAACATTGCTTTCATAATGTGTACAGGCAGGAGTTATTCTTTGATTTCTGGGTGTAGCAGCCCCTCAAGAAAGTTGTGCCTTTGTGCAAAATTATGGAGGACCATCTGTTGCTTTTAATTAGGGATTTATTTGCAGTAACACATCTTAACCTGTGTATTCAAAGAAGTTTGTTGTTGTTTTCTTTCTTGGGTTTACTTGTTTGTTTTTTGGCTGATATTTCTTGGTGTGTCTCCTTTAATGTAAGGCATACTGTTTGTGTATTCTGCTGTCATTCTTTGCACTGATGCAATCACACTGTGAAATCCAGAAGTTACATGGCAGTGAGTGTAATCGTTGGTGATTCTTCACAGCTTATATTGGTACTAATGCAAACATCTTACCCTGTTAGTTTTTCTTTATAAACTTGTTCTGTATTTGTTTATTGTCTGCCTAATGGAAAGAAAGCTCCATTAGGTTAGGGACTTTGGTCTTCTTTGTTTACTGCTATATCTCAAGTAAGAAGTGACTCGATGGCACCAAACAACAACAACTGCTTAAAATAATGCCAAAACCCGTTGCCATCCAGTTGATTCCGACTCATAGTGACCTTATAGGCCAGAGTAGAACTGTACTTTAGAGTTTCCAAGGAGTGGCTGATGGATTTGAACTGTCAACCTTTGGGTTAGCAGCCGAGTTCTGATAAAACCAAAAAAACCAAACCTGTTGCTGTCAATTCTGACTCATAGCAACCCTAGGCATTCGGTATTTGAATCAATAAATTCAAATCAGAATTTAAATATTTGAGTGAAAGAATGATACAGAAGTCTCACATGTAAGTAAATATGTAAGGAGTTAAAGATTTGGAGGGAACTTTAAAAGTCCCTCTAGTCCAGTCTTCATGACCGTGTCCTGGAGTCATGATACCTGGCATTCCTGTCTCACCTTCCACTTGCCTTCCTTATTCCATTCTCAGGTGATTTTTTTTTTTTTCGATCTACATATTATTGTGTAGTTTCTTCTCCATTGGTGATATCCATTGGTAGTTTTCACAGATTGTGGAACCGTTTATCTGTCTCTGGAGTACTTGGATGTGACTGTGGCACTGATGGTAGGTTTTACTCTTCAGCAGAAATGGACCGCTGTGGCTGACTTCACTCACCATGCCCACACTGCTTCCTTGTCAGCCGTGGCTGTGAATAGTCGTTTTGTAGTCACTGGGAGTAAAGATGAAACAATTCACATCTACGACATGAAAAAGAAGATAGAGCATGGGGCTCTGGTGCATCACAATGGTAAGACAGCTGTATTGTTTAAGATAATATGGGGACACTGTATTTTACAATGTGCATTTAGGCAAACAGTTCATTAAGCCAGTATTATGGAGCAGATCCTGTGCTACAGGACATACAGATGAAAAACTTGGTCCCTTGCTTTCAAGTTGCTTACAGTCTGCCTTGGGAGATGTAAGGAAATGCTTAACTTAGTCAGGGAGGGCTGGGGTGGGGGCTTACCTAAAGGATCCTTAAAATTACATCTGAATTCAATCTTAAAAGAGCATTGTCAGTTGTTGGCTGGATGAAGTTTGCAGGGCGGGGAAAGGGATTCCAGGCAGAGCAGGCAGTGTGAGGAGCACAGGGAGCAGCATCATAGCAATAGCTAACTTTATGGAGGGAATGTCATGTAGCCAGCACTGTGCCAAGAAGGTACAATTAAATCTTCAGTTTATAGAAGGGAAAACCTCAGTTCAAAGATGTCACCTCACTTGCCCAAGGTCATAAAACACTGAAATTAGAGCCTGAACTTAGGTCTGGAGTCCATGTCTTTAACCACTGGTGTCCTTGGGGAACTGTGAGCAGTTCGGTGTTCTGAGGTTGGGGGTGGCTGGAGAAGTAGATGGGACCGGATCACAGAGGTCCTTGTGAAGCACAGGTCAGGAATTGAATGGGGAGGAAGGGAGTGGCACAAGCCTGAGGGAAGTGTTGGTAGTTTCAATAGGGAGAGGTGCCATCTGAGAACAAGCAAAGAGACCAATGACTGTCCAGTTCAAGTTGGAGGCTATGGGTTGAGAAACACCAGTTTGTAGGGTATTTTGAGTTTCTTCAGCAATAAGCCACAGATATTTCTATAGGGAGAGGAAGTTACTTGGTTTGTGCAATAGCAGGATTGTGTTACAGGGGATTGAGAATTTTGATGAAAGGCTGTCTGTCTAGAGAAAATGTGGTGTCAAGGGTCCATAGATCTCTGAAATAAAGCAGATGGAATGTGAGTGAAGGAAGGCCTGAGACAGCAGAAGGACAGGAGGTTGTGGTCAAAGACTAGCTTAACAGAGTTTAGGAGTTCTGACACGAAGCAGCTTGAGGTGATAATGCTGTCCAGGTTGTAGGTGTGGGGGACTAAGACATTCACAGAGAAGATGAATGTCCCTGTAGTTGAGGAGGTCAAGGAGCAGTGATTCTCAACTCGTGGTTGGGTTGTCCACACTGATGGTGAAGTTGCCCGGGATAGTTGCAAGATCAAGGCATAGAAAGACCGAACTTTTTCTTTTTCTCAATGTTGAACACTATATGCTGTTTTCGTTGGATTTTCTCAAGGGAAGGAGAATGAGAGGTCTAACTTGTGTTTGAGAAGAAGGGAAAGAAAAGGAAGAACTCAAAATTGCCGAATCAAGTAGATACGTACTTAGTTCGGGGAAACTCAGGCATGGAAGTTGGTTCCTGCAGTGACAAGCAGAGAGGATAGGTAGCATCAGTCTCTTTTATTAGACAGTCTTTAGCTACGTTGACAGGTATCTTGCTCTTTAACAGAAGCTAGGCTTTGAGTGATTTCAACATGTGCTTCTTTTCCCTTTGGTCTCCTAATCCCAGTTCATCCAAGGAAGCTTCTTTCTCCCTTAGGCTTGGAAGAAATAAGATAGATCTTATCTGTCCAAACCCGTGAGTACAAGTGTCCAACAAGAAGAAAAGGACTCACCTAGAAAGGGTTTGTTTGGATGGGGAAGGGCTGAGGTAGGGCTACTGGTTTCCCCCATTCCTTGTATAGATCCTGTTTTTCCAACAGTTAGTGATTGATAAGCTCTATTCTAGAGAACAGATCATCATGGGCAGAAGCAGCAGAAGATGTGGGAAAGCAAAATCTCCCGAGTAAGAAATGGGATAATAGGGAAGGTGGAAAACCAGGCAAGATCACTGAGTTTCACACTTTGAGAAGCAGGTGGTACGCAAGCCCACATATTGTTAGTATTTTTGTTGGGTGCAAAATATTCATCAAAGGTGCTTGGGCTCTTCCAATATAAAAGGCAGTGTAGAGATGGACCAGGAGAATGCAGACATGGATAATAATGGATCAGGGGTGGACAGACTTATTCTGTAAAAGACCAAGCTGTAAACATTTAGGCAGTCTCTGTCGTTAACGACTCCGTTTTGCCATTGTAGTGCAAAAGCAGCTCCAGTGGAAAAGCATTTCCAGAAAGAGGCCGCAGGCCTGTTGCAGACCCCTGAGCTAGAGGACAGTTAAGCTGGGAGATGCTAATGTCAAAGGAGTGGGGGTTTTTTGAGGGTAACTGTGTGATGGTGTGGATCTGCTGTGGGGAGCTAGAAGAAATGCTGGCTTGTTCTGCCACCTTACCCCCTCCAACCTCCAAGTTTCTAGAGTTGTAGGGGCAATTCCAGGTTTCAGTTTAGGCAGAGGGAGTAGAGTATTTTGTGAAGGGGTTGAAAAGATGTAGGAAAGTTTATCATGGAGAGGAGATGCTGGGGGCATAGTTGAAGAACGTGAGTAACATTTTATAAAATTGTGATGTAGATGAGAAGTGTGTAGAAGGCGAATCAGTTACCAGGAATTATCATCTGGAGTGATAATAATTGGATTGTGGAGGATTGGGTAGCGAGTGCACTGTTTAGAATGTGAAAGTCACATGGTTCTACACCTAGGTTGGTTCTCTATTGTAGCTAGATTTGGGTGACTTCCTGATCAAACTGCGCTAGCCAGCCGTCTCCTGAATGTGTGACTGTGGAGACACAAAGCGAGAAAGTGTGGACTGATTAGTGCAGACCTGTATCTACAACTGGAGAAACTCTCAGCTGAAACTATTTGCATAGGCTTGAAGCTACGTATATGTTTTTATAATAAAAACTTAATTTCTTCAACGAAGGCATTGCATGTTTTACTTACTGCACCATAACCTTCAAACCAGGAATGGAGTTTGCATTCAAAGTGAATATTTATTGCCTGTCTTGAATTCTCCACAGGCACAATAACTTGTCTGAAGTTCTATGGCAACAGGCACTTAATCAGTGGAGCAGAAGATGGACTAATCTGCATCTGGGACGCAAAGAAATGGGAATGCCTCAAGTCTATTAAAGCGCACAAGTGAGTCCGGCCTTCCCCCACTGGTCTTCCACTGTCACAGCAAAGTTGGCAGCTAACTGGTAGTTTTCTTTTAGAGGGCGTGTGACCTTCCTCTCCATTCATCCATCTGGCAAGCTGGCCCTGTCTGTGGGTACAGATAAGACATTAAGGTAAGTCATTATGACCAAGGGCATTTTTGGTGAGTTTTAGTCTTTATTCTCCAAGTAAAACAAGAACCATGCACCAAAGCATCTTCTACTACAATAATTACATACTGTGTTTGTATTGTTTCCCTGCTATTAACCATGTAAGGATATTGTGATACGGGGAGAGGTTGAAACCTGTCCGTGATGGCAGGATACAGATGACATGCTCTGCGTTAGATACTTGCTTGTCATCGTACTCTGTAAAGTGAAGAGGAGGTTGGTCCTAAAAAGAAATGCTTCAGGAAGTGAAACCTTTTGAAAATATAACGGGTGCAACATCGTAAAAGGGTATGGAGATAGAAGGAGCTTTACTCTCGTTAGATAATTAGTATTTCAGGTGTTACTACAAGGAAAATGCAGGCCCTCTAAAAAGCCACGCATTTAGTGAAACTCATTTTTTCTTTTATGCAAATCTTCATTATGCTTTACACTTAGTAAGTTTAATTGACGATCATGCCATAAGTCAGCTTCCTGTTTTGCAGAACATGGAATCTTGTGGACGGAAGGTCAGCATTCATAAGAAATATAAAACAAAGTGAGTATTTTTGTTTTAAAATGTATTTTGCAATAACTTGACAGAATATGAATATATACACACTGTTGTGTGAATGTGCATACACAGATTTATTTTCCTGCATAATGGTGGTTCTTCTGAAAACAAATACTTTAGCTTACTTTATTTTCCCATTTTAGATCTGATTTCTCTTGTGGCTCTGCCACCCACTAGCTGCATGACTTTGGATAATTTTTTGAACCCAGTTTGTTATCTATATTATTTAACTTGGAAAATGTGTATCAAAAGTCTATTGTGAAGATTAAATAAAACAATGGATGTGAAATATAAATAGATAAATGAAGTATAAATATTGCTGTTTTTATCATTACTATGATCATTTTATTTTTTACTTGTTGAACAAAAGATGCGTTCTGTCTTTTTGTTTTTTCTTCAAACTTACAGATGCTCACATAGTTGAATGGTCCCCAAAAGGAGAGAAATACATAGTTGTCACGATGAATAAAATAGACATCTACCAACTGGACACTGCATCTGTTAGTGGTACCATCACAAATGAGAAGAGAATCTCCTCTGTCAGGTTTCTCTTTGTAAGTGACCAGCAATCAGTGCGAGAAGGTTAGCGGATATGGTGCTGGTCAGAATTAGTGACAACGTTCTGGATATTCTTTTCTCTCTCCCAGGAGTCTGTCCTTGCAGTGGCAGGAGATGAAGAGGTTGTAAGGTTTTTTAACTGTGATTCACTCATGTGCCTCTGCGAATTTAAAGCTCATGAAAACAGGTATTTTTACCAATATCTATGTATGTGTAAGGAACCCTGGCGATGGAGTGGTTAAGTGCTTGGCTGCTAACCAAAAGGTCAGCAGTTCAAACCCACCAGCCACTCTGCAGGAGAAAGATGTGGCAGTCTGCTTTCATAAAGATTACACCTTTGGAAACCCTACAGGGTGGTTCTACTCTGTCCTGTAGGGTTGCTGTGATTCGGAATTGGCTTGATGGCACATGACAACGTGTGTGTAGTCACGGTAAATTTCAGTATGTAACGATTTTTCAAAAAGCAAGGTGTGTATTTTTTGCGAATAACTGCAGCAGAGATCGATATATCTACATTATGTGATTTCTGGAGTCATGGCAAATGGTGTGTTCTTGGTCATAGTAATGCAAAAGTGGTGAAATTTTACCAGGATTAATCATTTGCTCAAGATACTTATTTCTCAAATAAGTATCTTGGGACCTGAAATCAAGCATATTTGAGCAAATAAGGAATTTAACAATCTTGGAGTTTTGTCCCTATCTTAGATACCTAGTGCTGCTGTAACAGAAAATACCACAAATGGGTAGCTTTAATGAACAGAAATTTAGGGGAATGATTCTTTGTCTACTGTGGGAAGAGGTCCTTGTCTCATCTCAGCTTCTACCCGTAGGCTCCTTGGCGATCCTGTGGCATGTATCTTCTCTCCGTTCATGCTTGTTTACTTAATCTGCTTTTATATCTCAAAAGAGAATGACCTATGACACGCTGTATGCTAATACTGCCTCATTAACATAACAAAAGCCATTCCCAAATGAGATTGTAACCACAGGTATAGGGTTTAGGATTTACAACACGTATTCTTGGGGGATCACAGTTCAGTCCATAACAGTCCCTGACCTTTTTCTTATCCTTTTACTTTTTCCCCCTTGCCTCTCTCTGCCCGCTCCCGCACTATCTTTCCCCTGCAGAAGAAACTAAATAATTTATTAGAGTCACTGTTTTGTGCCTGTCCCATAGTTAGATGTTTTATTTTTTGTCTCTTTTAATGCTTATGGTTTCTAGAGGGTAAAGTCTTAGAGTGGTGGAGTAACGTGGCCAAGATTATTCAACTCTAAGGCGGTGAAGCTGAGATCTAAACCCAGTCCCGTCTGACTCAGTGTCTCTGTTTTTTCCACTGTAATTTTGAAAAAGTTGGTAATGTACAGAGTTATAGTTTAATGTTTCATTTGCATATTTCTATATGTCTCAAATCAGTCTTAGTTCTTGTTTTTTGAACAATAATTAAATTTTTAAGACATCAGTCTTCGTAAATACTGAGAATACTGCAGTCAGAATAGGGGCCTGCTTGTCCCCTGTACTGGGAAGTGAGCACATTCTCAAGGAGCCATTATAAGTGCAGTGAATACACTTACTGTATCTTACCATTTGTTCATTTGTTTCTCAATACTTACTGAGCATCCATTACGAAGTGCTGTGCTGGGCAGGTAACAGTGAACAGAAGGGCAAGGGCTTTCCCGCTCATGGCTCTTACTGTGCAGGTTGATGAAACACAAGTAAACAGATGACTGTAGCAGGAAGGAAACAGAAAAGTATTATGGTTAAATGAGGGTAATTTATTTAGATAGGATGGTCAGGGAAAGAGGAGTGAGACAGGAAGGATGAGAAAGGAGCAGGTTTTAAAAAGAGCCATGAGAGACCCGCAGACAGACAGGAGACATGACTAAGGGGGAGGGCCACAGGCGCACGGCCTTACAGGCCAGGGTAAGGAGCTTAGATTTTATACTAAGTGCTTTTTTAGATTTTGGTCTTTTTTTCTTTTTTTTCCTTTTTACTATGGAAAAATACAAAGGCAGACAAACTAGCCTAAAGAATTACATACATACATATATATATATATATATATATATATATATATATATATATATATATATATACACTTCACCACCCAGCTTCAGCAATGACCAGTTTATGGCCAGTCTTATTTCTTCTGTATCCTCAATCACGTTTCTCACATGGGAGTTTAAAGCAGATCCCAGCTTTGTAGCATTTTAAGCCTGGGGTTAACATGATTGATTTACATTTTTTGAAAGATTGTTACAGAGCAAGAATGGCAGCAAAGAGGCCAGTTAGGTGACCTCTGTAACCCGGAAGAAAAATGAAGAGTAGCTTAGACTAGGGTGGAGCCCCTAGAGATGAAAAACACGGAAGCCTAGGAAAGGCCTTGAGCCTCTCTATTGGCACACTTACCTCTCCCTACTGAACTTGTTAGTTTCTTGAGGTGAGGGGCTTTGTTTCACTTGTCTTTGTATCCTTTGTGCTATCCTGATTGTTTGTTTATAGTTGTCTGTCATCTCTAAGACCACCACCAGATGTGTTGGTGTACTAATTGGACTCAAGACTTTCATAGCTGTACTCAGAACTAAGATTTATTACAGTCGAAGGATATAAAGCAAAATCAGTGCAGGGAAAATCCACATGGGGTGAAGTCTGAGGGAAACCAGGAGTAGTCTTCCAAGGGCCCTCCCCCAGTGGAGGCACACAGCGTGCTCTTAGTTCCTCCAGCAGTGAGTTGTGGGAACACGTGTGAAATGCTGTCTACCAGGGAGGCTCACAGAGACTCAGTGCCTGGGGTTTTGACTGGGGCTGGTCACCTGGGCACTCTGCCCAGGATGTACCAAAATTCCAGACTCCCAGAACAAAGGCAGGTGTTCAGCATAAACCACATTGTTTGCACAATCTATCTGGGCACAGTGAGCCTCTTTTATCAGTTATAGTGGTGGGACCTTTCCCAAAATCCAGGTTCCCAGACACTAGCCAAGGGCCGGCGTTGTAAGCAGACCTTTCAAAGGATAGCAGTGCAGTCAGGCCTGCTCTGTCAACTCTTTTTTGCACACTATCTTTGCAACTTTTTCTTAAGATATGGTTGGCAATTATGTCCTAGAATTTAGACCTAAATAAAATTTACCTATAGGGTTGCTATGAGTCAGAATTGACTTGACGGCAACAGGTTAATGGGAATGTGAAGCAGTTAATTTCAGGCACCATTCATTGAACACAATTTGGGAACGCTTGAAGCATTGAAAAAACAAGAAACTGTGTGCGTAGAAATTTCATAACATTATTGCCCTGTTTGAAAGAAAGGATCTTTTATGTTAGTACTTCTGTCCTAGGGTGAAAGACATACTCAGTTTTGAAATCCCAGAGCATCACGTTATTATCACAGCATCAAGCGATGGGTTCCTCAAAGTGTGGAAGCTTAACCACGATAAGGTCAGTATTTTAGCACAATGTAAGTACATTTTAGTGCAAGTCTCACTATTAGTTTAAGTGAGGTAGAATTGTCTTTTAAGGGTCTTAAGACATAGATGTTTCAGTAAGCTTTTCTGATTTCTCTCAGGCATAATTGATTTTTGGTTTGACAGGGAGGCTTCCACAGAAGTGCCTCAGAGGTTGACTTGTGAGTCTGAGCTGACAGGATCCCAGACTTCCTCTGCTCTTTTAGTTCATGAAGCTCTGCTTCCATCTCTTCTGCATATTGCGGTTCTTTGTAAGGTTTTGTTAGATAAAAATACTGCCATTGCTAAAAGAATTTCGGAGAATACTGATCTATTGAAGAACTAATAATAGTTTTGAATCAGGTAATTGGAAAATTCCTTTCTAAAATCTCCTTGCTGTAGCCTGTCTGTCTTGATTTATTGATTTTCTCACAAACACACATTCTGAGAGAGTGATTTGTTAAGGGTCTACTTTGTGCAAGATGCTTTGTTAAACCCTAGAAATGAACAAGACGTGGCCCCGTCTTCAGTGAATTTACAATTTCTATGTACTTCTGAGATATTTGGGACATGGATGACAGAGTTAAACCAGTCAGGAATTAAGAGAATGGATTCTTTTCTAAACATCGTAACAGAAGTTAAGGAGATTATAGAAGAAGTAGATAGGCTTGTATTAAATTTAGATTTTGTAACGTGGCTTCCAGTGGGACTCAATAGTTAGTCCAGAGTTTTTTGGTGAACATGAAACTAAAGAAAAGGTCATGGCAACCCTCATTTCCTGAAATATTCCTACTATACACAGAGAATATCTCGAGTGCTTATCTTTCTCATGTCTTCGGATTCAGACTATCCCCTAGACAAGTTGTCGTGGTCAGGTGCCATCGAGTCGATTCCAACTCATAGCAACCCTGTGTACAACAGAATGAAACACTGCCTAGTACTGCATCATCCTCATGATCGTTGCTGTGTTTGAGCCCATCATTGCAGCCACTGTGTCAATCCATCTTGTTGAGGGTCTTCTTTTTGCTGGCCCTCTACTTTACCAAGTGTGATGTCCCTCTCCAGGGACTGGTCCCTCCTGATTACAAGTCCACAGTACATGAGACAAAGTCTTGCCATCCTTGCTTCAAAGGAGCATTCTGGCTGTCCTTCTTCCAAGACATACCTGTTTGTTCTTCTGGTAGTCCTAGGCAAGTGCCGAGTATAAATTGCTAGATTTGCTCCATTGAACCCTTCTTTTACATACTCCTTTGCTGTCAAGGAAACCCTGGTGGCGTAGTGGTTAAGAGCTATGGCTGCTAACCAAAGGGTTGGCAGTTCAAATCCGCCAGGCGCTCCTTGGAAACTCTATGGGGCAGTTCTACTCTGTCCTACAGGGTCGCTATGAGTCGGAATTGACTCGATGGCACTGGGTTTGGTTTTTTTGTGGTTTTGCTGTCAAGGCCCCCATTTCATATATGGTCCTTTACACATGTCAGTAGTACCAGGCAGTTGTTCCATGTGGACCTGGGAGCCATTCTCTCTTTCCATTATGTATTTAGTTTCCTTTTTCTCTTTATCTTAAATTTCTCTGTACTGTTCACGTGATGTTGTGGAGGTAGAGTGTGTAAGACACTACGTGTAGCATATTTCATTTATGAAAGCGCTTGACCATCGTGTTTCCTCTAGCAATTTTATGGCGAATCTCATTTTGGAAAATTACCACAATTTTTTTAAGGCCTTTTGCATGTAATTTTTTTTTAATATAAGTGGACAGTCAGCTACAACTTACAGTTTTCATTTGTCATGTGTTAGTCAATTTACTGTAATGGGGGAATTTAAGTTTTATTTTATGTCTTAAAGTTGTACTTTATTTTTATAAACCCTGTAATTGAAGTAAAAGGGAAAGGAATTGTGAAGAGATTTGGCTTATAATTATTTCTTCTTTTCCCAATTTATAGACTTTTTTTTTCCTATTTTAACATTTCTGGAAGCAGGATTTCATTTTTAAATTTACAGGTATATTTAATCTATTTAAATTTACAGATGTATTTAAATACATGTTATTATAGTTAATATATTCAGGTAGCTCCGAAAAGGCTGGTAATAAGTTGACTGTACATCTTTTAACCAGTGATATTTTACACTGAAGAAATACAGTAAGTTTTAAATTAAGGTAACGTGGTTATGGATAAAGAAAAGTAATTATTTAAAATTCCGTCACATTAAGTATTTGTTATGAATTGGTATTCTTTCTGTTGTAGGGAGTTCCCCCATCTCTCCTCTGTGAAGTAAACACTAAAGCCAGGCTGACCTGTGTGGGAGTGTGGTTGGACAGAGTGACAGACAAGAAGCAAAGCCTCCTTCCAGCTGCAGAGCCTTCCCCTGGTAAATGAAGTCGGTCATTTTTTCAAATTTGAGTAATCTTTTACCTCTTGAATTGGAAGTAGAAGTGGAGATTCGGATAACATTGCTTTGTTGTCAGCCTGTGTTCATTCCATTGAAAGGGGGGGAAAAAAAAAAAAAACAACCAACCAGTCTTTAAATGCACTGTTTCTTGTGTTGCAGTAAGTAAAGACCAGTCCCAAATCCACCAGAAGGAACCTGGGGATGAAGTGCAGGAAGAAGAAAGGCAGTCAAAACCTAACACAAAAAAAGGTGGTTTAACTGGAGACAATGGTAAACCAAAGAAAGAAAACAGCCTGGTGTCTCCCAAGAAGAGGAAAATGGCAAAAATGCTGGAAAAGAAGAAAAAAAGGAAGAAAATACAAATGATACGGCAAGTTGCAGCCTTCTCCTATGAGAAAACTTCTTTGCCTGAGTAAAAGCAAAGAATTTCTTCTTTTGGAGAAAGTGTACAGCTTTAAAAATTACTTCTAGGTGTGTTTCTTAAACAGTGATACAATTATTTTTGACAGGCAATATGTATTATGTATCATGGTGGTAGCAGCTTTCTCCTAAGAGAAAACTTTTTTTCCGAGTAAAAGCAAGGAATTTCTTCTTTTGGAGAAATTATACAGCTGAAAAAATTACTTTTAGGTGTGTTAAACCGATAAAAATCTTTTTGGCAGGCAACATGTATTATATATCACAGTAGTACATACTATATGTAGTATATAATTTTACTGTTGTGTAAGCAAATAAAAGCTTTTTCTCAAAATGTTGTAATTTCAAATAATACAGAATCTTGAACACGCTCTTTACCAGAGATGTATAGGGGAGTTCAAAATTTTCTCCTTAATGTAGGGAGAATGGAAAAACCACCTTACTTTGGTTTCTTCAAATGGTTCTAGTAAATTATTTGTTGCTGTTGTAATTTTAATGCAGATTTTGTTCATTTTGGTACCAAAGGGTATAAAAAGATTTTCATACCAGCGTATTAAGACACATTTAAAAAATTATATATAAAGCAAATATATGTATGTACATATGTATATATAAAACGTATGCCTAAGTTTAGGGTTAAGTACATAAAGAAGGTTAGAGAGAGAGGTTGCCAAACTCTTACCAAGCAGTGGATGACAAGATAATGAGGAAAACAGATTTCCAATTTTGTTTTCATCCCTTTCAGGGCATCAAAAAAATCACATCCCACTCAATATGGGGAAAGGACTTAAATATACATTTTACCAAAGAGGATAATCAAGTGGCCAACAAATACATGAAAAGATGCTCAACGTCATTAACAATTGTTGTGTGCTAGCAAGTCAGTTCCTGCTTAGCCACCCTATAGGACAGAGTAGAACTGCCCCGTAGGGTTTTCTAAGCTATAATCTTTACGGGTGCAGATCACTAGGACTTTTTTCCCAAAGAGCAGCTGGTGAGTTCCAATCACTGACCTTTTCAGTCAGCAACTGAGCACTTAACCGTTTGTGCTACCAGGGACCTCACCCCTGTTTGAATGATGATGAATAAAGAAGAAAATGGGAAACAGGTTTTGGAGAAACTGGAAGCTAAATGTAAAATGGAATGTAAAATAGTATAACTGCTGTGGAAAACAGTTTGGGGGTTCCTTAAGAAGTTGGACCTAGAACTACCATATGACCCAGCAATCCCAATTCTAGGTAAATGCCCAGAAGTGAAGGCAGGAGTGCCAGCCTGTACACCAGTGTGCACTGCCGTACTTCTCACAACATTGAGGGAACGTTTCCGCCAGAATACTCCCTCATATCGCTCCCACCTTAACCCTGGAGAATCACAAATCTATTCTCCACTTCTATAATTTTGACAAAATTATAATAAAGAGGATGATACATTCACTCAGCATAGTTCTCTGGAGATGGATCCAAGTACTAACTCTCTCTTCTCCATTCCCACTCACCCTGGTAACCACTAACAAACTTTGGTTTTTATGCATTTGCCTACTCTAGATATATCATGTAAGAGATCATATAGTACTTGTCCTTTTGCAGCTGATTTCTCAGTATGTTTTCAAGGCTAATCCAATCAAAATATGTATCAACTTCGTTTCCCTTGATGGTGTAGTAATATTCCATTGTCCATTCCCTGGGTTGTTTCTACCTTTTGGCTGTCGTGAACAATGCTGCAGTGAACAAGTATCTGTGTTCCTGCTCTGAAGTCTTGGATATAAACCTAGGAGTGGAATTGCTGGATCGTGTGGTAACTCTAAATTAAAAAAAAATTGCCAAGTATTTTCCACAGCGGCTATACCATTTTACACTCCCACCAAATGCGTGAGAGTTCCAACTTCTTCACATCTTAGGGGTGAAGTGGTATCTCATTGTGGTTTTGATTTGCATTTCCCTAATGACTTGGAGCATCTTTTCATGTGCTCCAAGATGTCTATTCAGATTCTCTTCCCATTTTTTGTTTGGGTTGTCTGTCTTTTTGTTGTTGAGTTGTAGGAGTTCTTTATATATAATCTGGGTATTAAATCCTAATCAAACATGGTTCCCAAATATTTTCTCCCATTCAGTAGGTTGTCTTTCCACCTCCAGGGGTGTTGATCATACTTGTGACAGGAGTCCTCTGGTCTCACCATGGAGTTAGGGCAGCTCTGCTGTTTATTAACTGTGACCTTGTACCAGTTAAATAACCTCTCTGCCACAGTTTCCTCCATCTCTAAAATCAGGTGATAGTAACGGTCCTTAGCCCATAGGGTTGTTTTGAAGATTCAATGAGTTAGTACATGTAAAGCACTTCAGACAGCCTGGCATATGAGTTGTTGTTAGGTGCCACAGAGTTGGTTCCAACTCATAATGACCGTATGTACAACAGAAAGAAACCTTACCTGGTCCTGTGCCATCCTCACAGTCGTTGCTATGTTTGAGCCCACTGTTGCAGCCACTGTGTCAGTCCCATCTTGTTAAAGGTCTTCCTCTTTTTCGTTGACCCTCTACCAAGCATGATGTCCTCCAGGGACTGGTCCCTCCTGATAACATGTCTGGCGCAGTACATCAATTGATTTCTAGATTGCTACTTCCTTGGGCTGTATATGTTTTTGCCAAGAGGGGCAATGGTGGTTCAGTGGTAGAATTCTCACTTTCCATGCAAGAGTTCAATTATCAGCCAGTGCGTCTCCTGGGCAACTACCACCCATCTGTCAGTGGAAGCTTGTGTGTTGCTAAGATGGTATACAGGTTTCAGTGGATCTTCCAGACTAAGGTGGACTAAGAAGAAAGGCCTGACAATCTGCTGCTGAAAATCAGCCAACGAAAACCCTATGGATCACAAAAGTCCTATCCCCAACCGACCAGGGGGATGATGCTGGTCTGGGCAGCATTTCACTTCATTATGCGTGGGGTTGCCATAAGTAGATGGCACCTAACAACAACAGCGTTTTTGCTGATACTGTTATGGCTCCAATGCATGAGACAGGAGACATGGCAGATAGGATGGGCTGAGAAATTAGGTGATATTTTTCATAATTTATAGTGTTAATCCCACAGAGAAAGGTTTATTGACTGGATGTTGCCCATAAAACTTTAAGAAACTTCTTAAGATCTAAGAGTTCACATTGTGCATGTTCAATAGACATTACTTGAATTGAAACATTGTAATTTGGGACTCTAGATGTTTTTTGTTCAGGGTCCCATTAGTTTGTAAAGTCAACACCTTAGAGGCTGCAAAGATGACAAAACAATGCTTAAAGCTCTATTCCTTCCTCATGAGCTCTTCTATTGTGGAGATGGTATCTACTGCTGTAGGGGTGTGTGTGTGTGTGTGTTCAGCAGACAGTCCTGACTAAATGGCTGTGTGAAGAAAAACCTGATAGGTCCCAGTGATCAGAGACTAAAAACAGTCTCTCACACAGTCTTGGTCACACCCTAGTAACAGGCTTGTGAATCACGGTTCCAGTACTTCAGTGGGTTTCTATTTGAGAGCTGAGCTACCTCCTAGAAAATATTAATATCAACTAAAAACACAACTAAACACAACTTGTTTGTTTAATCACTCTGGGAGTAATTGAAATACAGTAGAAACCAAATTAATTTATATTTTGATGGACTGCACAGTCATAAAAGAGCTGTATGTTTTGGTTGAAAGATTACACAACGAGGCATATAGTGTAGGGCTAGGAGTGAGCCTAAGAGCCCTGGTGGTGCAGCGGTTAAGTGCTCAGCTGCTAACTGAAAGGGGAAAAAGATCTGGTGATCTGCTCCTGTAAAAATTAACAGTCTAGAAAACCCTGTGGGGTGGATGGTGCCCGGCTACCATGACTGAACATTTTAATCAAAAATTATAAGAATCCTGTTCAAAAGGGGAAAACGCAGAACAGAATTTCAAATTTCCACGGACTTTCTGGGGCCATGAAGGCTGGATGAACCCTTAAAATTATTGCACTGAAATAATCTTTAAACTTTAAGCCAGAAACACCCCATGAAGTCTTCTTAAAATCAAACAACAGTTTAGCTTAAGTAGTAAAAAATGTCTGCCCTGAGCCTTAAATTAAGCTCTTTTAAGAGCTATATGGGATCAAACTGACAACCACAATTCCAGAGATTAGATAAGAACCTTAGAGGGCAGTGAGTTTATGTTAATTGGGGAGGAACAGCTCCAAGAATGTAATCAGTATCACTGAATTGTACGTGTAGAAACAGTTGAATTGGTGTTTGCTGTGTGTATTAACAACAAAATAATTTTTTAAAGCTATATTAAAAAATAAAATATGGGGCAGTTCTCTACTGTCCTATAGTGTTGACTCTGAGTCAGAAAGGACTCAACAGCACATAAGAAGAATGAGTCAACCCAGACCCAACCAGGTGCTACCAATGGAGTCAATTCCAACTCATGGCAACCCCATGTGTGTAGAATAGAACTGCTCAATAGGGTTTTCAAGTTTTGGAAATAGATTGCTGGGCCTTTCTTCTAAGGTCCCTCTGGGTGGCTTTGAGCTGCCAGCCTTCGGGTTAGTCCAGTGTTTAACCATTTGAGTCACCCAGTGAGTCAAACAGACTTAATTTCAAATAACAGTTCTACCAGCGACTAGGTCTGTAGGCAATTTATAGTTCTCTGAGGTTCAATTTCTTTAAAAAAGCAGGGAAGGTGGCTGTAGTGTCACTAGAGGGATTGACAGGTGACATTGTCAGAGGGGGTGCCAGCAAAATGACTGTCTATAAAATTTTTGTGCAGTGTTTTGGCAGAAATTTATTTTTTATAAAAATATCCCTGTAGTTCTAACAACAAAAACATTTTTCATAAGCCAGCTTACATGTGTCAATATACCTACAAAGCTAAAACTCTATGCTAATTTACTTTTTGAACCTTCTAATGCGTTCTGGTCTGTGAGGCATCAAATCGTGTGATTTCGTATGTACCCGCTACTACAAGCATGTACTCTTGTTTTCGTTGCTGCAGGTGGGTTTTATTTTTTAGTGATTTATCTTTTTGACTTTTTTATTGTACAAGACACAATGTTTTGTGAAACAGGTTGCCAAACCCATGACATGTCAACACTCTCCTCCACCCCGAGTCCCCCATTTCCTGTCCCCCTTTCCTGCCCCCTTCTCCCTTCTAGTCCTTGCCCCTGGGCTGGTGTGCCCATTTAGTCTCATTTTGGTTTATGGACCTAATTTTTGGCTGAAGGGTGAACCTCAGGATTGACTTCATCACTGAGCTATAAGGGTGTCCAGGAAACCCTGGTGGCCTAGTGGTTAAGTGCTACAGCTGCTAACCGATGGGTCGGCAGTTCGACTCTGCCAGGCGCTCCTTGGAAACTCTATGGGGCAGTTCTACTCTGTCCTATATGGTCGCTCCACAGCACTGGATTTGGTTTTTAAGGGTGTCCAGGGGCCATACTCTCAGGGTTTTTCCAGTCTCTATTTATCAGACCAGTAAGTCTGGTCTTTTTGTGTGTGTGTGTGAGCTAGAATTTTTTTGTACATTTTTCTCCAGTTCTGTCCAGGACCCTCTATTGTGATCCTTGTCAGAGCATTCAGTGGTGGTAGCCTGGCACCACCTAGTTGTGCTAGACTCAGTCTAGTGGAGGCTGTGGTAGCTGTGGTCCTTTGGACTAATCTTTCTCTTGTGTTCCGTTTTCTTCATTCTCCCTTGCTCCAGATGGGGACTACAGGTGTTTTTATAGTCTTTGATTTTGCCAAATTTTCTGGTGTTTTAGCTCCAATATTGTGGTAATTAGTATTTGTGAGGAGCCCTGGTGGCACAGTGGCTAAGAGCTACGGCCGCTAACCAAAAGGTCGGGAGTTCAAATCCAGTAGCCACTCCTTAGAAACCCCTATGGTGCAGCTCTACTGTGTCCTATAGGGTTGCTGAGTCGGAACCAACTCGATGGCACCTAACAACACCAACACCAACAGTATTTGTGAACCTGTATCAATAACTTTTTTTGAGAATAAAGCAGTAATTAAAGGAAAAGGAAAAGGAGAAAAATCAAAAAAGGCTTCGGCTCAGTTACTAATAATGTTGTAACTAATAATGTTAACGATGTAGAAAGATTTCACAATTTTGTTAGTATTCATATAATCTAGGAAATATTATATTTAAGCAATTTACATATTCTATGATTAATGCTGACAATAAACATTATTAAGGCTTCTATATAGTCTGGTACAGGAGGAGGGCCATTGGGGAGGGGGGTGACACCAACCCTAGTAATGCCACTGGGAGGTGGGATCATGATGCATAAGATACGTAAGGTTTGAAGCTTGCCGTATGCATAGTGAAGAGTCTCTAAACCCTTTCCTGTTGGTTAAGACAAGTCCCACTGTTCATTATTCAGGAAAAAGTTTCCAATTAATATAATTTGCTGACGGTTTGCATACCGAAGTTACTCAGAGTTCCTAGTCGTTTTCAGCTTTGGCTGGTTATAATCAGCTATAAAACCTGGGCTTCAGTGTTGGTATCTCGAAGGCATCCTCTGCAGCCTGATGCAAAGTTTGGGTTTCCGACTTTTGGCCACGCCGAGCTTCACGCTGAGACTGGTGCCAGTCGGCCCAGTCCGCGCCCCGCCACCGGAACGCAGTGCCGGAGCCAGGATTCCCTCCCCATGGTAGCACGTCCCGACTCCCCGCCCCGCCTCTCGCCGCGCAAGGGTCGCAGGGCACGAGCCAGGCTCCCGCCCCACGCTCGCACACGCCAACTCCTCGCCCCGCCCAGCCCCGGGCCCCGGACGCACAGAGCGCGGCCGGACTCACACCCCACGCTGGCACGCTCGGACTCCCTGCCTCGCCCCGTCCCCGCGCCCTGCGCCTAGACGCACAGAGCGTGTCGGAACTCACGCCCCACGCCCCGCCCCGTCCCGCGCTCGCACGTCCCGAGGCCCCGCCCCGCCCCGGCCTACGCTCGCACGCCCCGAGACCCCGCCCCGCCCCGGCCCTCCACTGGGACGCACTGCGCGCGCCGCGCCGTTTCCGGAAGGACCGAGAGTCCCCGCCCTGAGGCCTCTGCTCGCCTGTGCGCCGGAGCTGAGTTCGAGAGAGCAGTTCGGGTACTTGGCTGTTGTTATTTTCATTTTATTGCTGTTTTAGTTGACTTTTGGGAATTGTCTAAGAGGTTTTGCTCTCGCCTCTTTTATGCCCCCCAATACAAGTGAGGTTTAGGCGGCGTCGTGGGTGCTTTTTCTGCTTTCCTTGAATTAGGTTGTAAAAGCTGCCGAAACACCGAGCTCCTCCGATAACGTAGTAATGATTACTTTCTTGGAGATTTTATTGCTCAATGCCGCTTCGAACTAAGAACTCCACTCACGATATTGCCACCGCTTTTGTGAAAGTTATTAGAACAAAAGGGATAAACATCGTGCTTTTTTTTTAGTCTTATTAGGTTTACTGAATACAAAATGTACTTTTTCAAGAAAATAGGAGTTACTTTGCCGAGAATGCAGTGTCTCATGTAATTATGACTTGGATTTCCGTATATTTAACACCCCCCCACCCCACCCCCATCTAGCAAGAGCTGTTTCTTGCTGAATGCGAAAATAAATGACTGCGTAAAAAGCTTTACGAATGTTGTGCATTGATATAGCTTGATTGTTGGGGCAAAGGTAAAACTAGTCCCCTTTCCACCCCCCCTCCAAAAAACAAATATTTGAACTGAGGGTGCAGAAGGTATTTGGTTTTCGTATTTAATAATAATTTGGGTTAATTGACGGAAAGGTTAACTCCTTTAAGGTGCCTAGCTGGTCAGTGAATATAGCTCAGTTTCTTGTGGGTTTATGTTACTAGAATTGAGATTTTTACAAAAATGGTTGTGTCTGTTCAGCATTTACTATGTACTAAGTACTTTTTTATATATAAGTACTTTTTTAGAGCCCTGGTGGCACAGCAGTTAAGTGCTTGGCTGCTAACCGAAAGGTCAGCAGTTCAAATCCGCCAGCCACTCTGTGGGAGAAAGATGTGGGAGTCAGCTTTTTTAAAGATTGCGGCCTTGGAAACCCCGTGGGGCAGTTCTTCTGTGTCCTATAGAGCCGCTATGAGTCCGAATTCGACTGGACTGCAATGGCTTTTTTGGTTTAAGCACTTTTTACGTATTACCGCATTTAGTGCTCACAACAACCCCCGGAATTGGTACCATTGTTATCCCTGTGGTACAGGAAAGGAAACTGGGGCCTGGAGGCATTGCTTAGCTTGCCCAGGACCTCTTAGCTACAAAGTGCGGGGATGGAACTCGGACCACTTCTTTCTGCCTGGCAGAGATCTGTGCCTTTAACCGCTTTTGTCTTAGTCATCTAGTGCTGCTGTAACAGAAATGCCAAGTAGGTGGCTTTAACAAAGAGAAATTTCTTCACACTAAAAGTAGGTTATAAGTCCAAATTCTAGGTGTCAGCTCCAGGGGAAAGCCTTCTCTCTCCGTGGGCCTTTTCATCAGTCTTCCACTGATCAAGGAGCTTCTCAGGTGCAGGGACCCCGTGTCCAAAGGATGCGCTCTGCTCCTGGTGCTGCTCTCTTCTTGCTTCCCCTTCCTTTTATCTCTTGGGAGATAAAAGGTGGTGCAGGCCACAGTCCAGGGAAACTCCCTTTACCTTGGACCAGGGAGGTGACCGGAGTGAGGGTGGTGGTACAGTCCCATCCTGATCCTCTCAGCATAAGATTACAATCACAAAATGGAGGACAGCCATGTAATACTGAGAATCATGGCCTAACAAAGTTGATACACACATTTTTGGGGGGACATAATTCAATCCATGATAACCTCTGAAGCAGCCCCTCCTTTGCAGGTGCAGGCCTGGTATCCCCTCAGCTGGACAGAGTGGGAAGAGAACAATGCAGAAGGAGCCTGGCCCACTGTAAGTACACAGTAAATGGGAATGGAATATCCAGGAGCTTTCTTCAAACCAGAGTTCCTTTCCCAGCTGCAGAGGGCCCTGAGAAGACTGAACACTGGACATGTCCAGAGAACTGGGTGTGAGTCCCAGCTCCGCCCCTGACAGATTTTGTGACTTTAAGCTAGTCCTCTAACTTCTTTGGGCTTTATTTTACATATTTGTACAGTGAGAGAATTGTTTAGCGTTTGCTTTTAAAGCGTGGTTGGCACTGATTTCTTACTCTTGCGTTTTCAGAGTGCCCTTACATTGGCTTGGCTTTGGCTACGCGGCATTGGTTGCTTCTGGTGGGATCATTGGCTATGCAAAAGCAGGTATGGTCTGAGTTACTTGATCTCTTAAGACCTCCCCCATGTTCCTGATGAAGAGCAAGCCCTCTAGGTCCCGGAGGAAGAGTCTTGTTGGAGTTAGGTTTGCTCTAGCCCCTCTAGCTTGAGTGCAGACTTAGTGTCAGTCCCAGAGCTCCTTCTATAGTTGACTTTGGTTATCTGTTGAGCTAAGCCAGGTTTGCTTCTTGTAGAATTGTTCGTTTTTGCCTCTTTATCTGAAGTTGCTGGCAGGGTGGTAGTAGATTGTGGTTATCATTGAGTACCATACATCAGCCTTGGCCTCAAAGTGCCGTCTGCACTCTCCCAGCAGGACTCCTCCAGCCTTCACCTCCCGGTGTGTTGACGGCTCCTCATTAAAGAGGGTGTGGCCATGCCAGTGAACGTGCCTCCATCCCCACGACACACACATTGGAACCCCTTATTTTCTGGTTCTGTTCTTAACTGACTGACCCTCTCGGCCTATCCTTTTTTGACTTAACTGCAGTCCTGCCCACACACAGTTCTAGCCCTTGATGGGTGAATCTGACCTGGTTAGGAGCTCTTTTCTCTGTAGATGGAAGAGTCCAACCTATGAGAGGAGAGGGGCATAGGTGCTTTACCCTGACTTCCCTGGCAAAATAGCGGATACCCCCATTTACCTGGTGGGACTCCTTGGTGATGCACTGTGTTGAGGGAAGTTCTGTTTGTTTTGTTTTACTGTAGGGGAGGGCAGTTTGGTGGATTCTGTTAATGAAATAAGAGTCTGACATTATAGTGCAGATGTGTGTTTGCTTCCTTCTAGGTAGCGTCCCATCCCTGGCTGCCGGACTCCTCTTTGGAGGATTAGCAGGCCTGGGTGCTTACCAGCTCTCTCAGGATCCCAGGAACGTTTGGGTTTTCCTAGGTATGTTTGTTCCAGTGTCTCCTTATTGTAATTATATGTCCAGAATACTGTTTACCTGAAGGCCCTGGTTTGGTGGGATGTGGCAGTTTATTCACATATAAGACAGCTTCACTGCTTCTGCAGGGTTCGAGGGAAGTTTGAAAATAAGGGGAATTTGTATTTGTTTTCTGTTTATCTTTTACACGCAGATCATGGGAAGCTTTTCATACTTTGTGAGAAATCAGTATTTAAACTTGTACAGGGTAACCATTTTCTGTTAACCATTGTGGTTGCCTGCTGAAGACTGTCTCTTTGATAAAGTGCTATGAAAATATCAGCTGTCTGGGTTAGGTTGGTATCATTACTTCTTTCCAATTTGAAGATCACTTAACAGACTCCTAACAGTAACCTGAACGTGTAAGACCTAGGCCTTGCCTTCGAGGAGCTTTCAACGTCATTAGGAGCCTAAGACAGGGACCTAGACAGCAACTCTGGTGCTGCGGGAAAGTAGCCATGAGCAGCAACACACGGAGTTCAGGGAAGGAAATATGACTCCTTGTCAGGGTGACTGGTGGCATATTTTTATTGAGCTCCACCTGTGTGTGTGACCTGCTGGGAGGCTGGGTTTCTCACTGTTCACACAGACGCACAGCGTGGGGAAAAGCAGTGCTGGCCCTTACAGACATGGTGAGGTGAGCAGGCGTGTTAATGGGGTTTGCAGGTCAGCCCTGGGCTGGGAAGGGTGCTCAGTGGTGGCTGATTTGGGGCATGCTAGGGAAGGAAGACAGGCCCAGCTCTCAACTGCCTCACAGCTCCCTCACTTGGACTCCGGAAGGACTGCCCGGCTACTGAGTTTTTTCCAACCTCTGATTCTACTGCTCCGCTCTCCCACTTGAGAGAAAAAATAGAAATCATCAGATGGAGACCCCTTGTTTTCATGCCATCAGCCCCCAGAGTTTCCCCCAGGCCAGTCCCTCCACCTGTGCTGGGATCTCATTCTGTCCTGCCACTCAGGAGTTTGCATAAAATACAGCTCGTGTTTTATACCCCCTTTCAGATGGATCCTTCGTACTGATGTTCATGTGTGCTCATAGCTCACCCATTTCACAAAGAAAACAGGAGATCTCTCTTGTTTGACCCCACTTCTTTCTCTAGCTACTGTCTTAACTCTTTCTCCCCGCTTACAAACTTCTCTTAAAAAATTGTGTATACTCCTTGTTTTCCACTTCTTATCTCCCACATGTTCTTGACCCACTTCAGTCTCCCATTTTTGCTCCCTTTTGTCTGTGGAAATAGCTGCCAGTAAACCCTATTTCTCAAAATTCACTAGACCCTGTTCAGTCCTTGTTTTACTTGCCCTGTTAGCTGTGTTCAACAGAGTTGACTATTTTCCACTCTCCTTTTTATCTCCTTATTCTTTTGTTTTTGTAGATCCGTTGTCTTAGTCATCTAGTGCTGCTATAACAGAAATACCACAAGTGGGTGGCTTTAATAAAAAAAAAAAACTTATTTTCTCATAGTCTGGTAGGCTACAAGTCCAAATTCAGGACGTCACCTTCAGGGGGACACTTTGTGTTGGCTCTGAAGGAAGACGCTTCTCATCAGTCTTCCCCTGGACAAGGAGCTTCTCCGCACAGGAACCCCAGGTCCAAAGAATATGCTCTGCTTGGTGGTATGAGGTCCCCACTCTCTGCTTGCTTCCCTTTCCTTTTATCTTTTGTAAGATAAAAGGTGGTGCAGGCCACACCCCAGGGAGACTCCCTTTACATTGGATCAGGGATGTGACCTTTTAAGGGTGTTACATCCCACCCTAATTTTCTTTAACATAAAATTACAATCACAAAATGGAGAATAGCCACGCAATACTGGGAATCGAGGCCCTAACCAAGTTTACGCATAATTTTGGGGAACACAATTTAATCCATGACACCCATCTATCTCTCCGGCCCTTAAATATTGAAGTTAGTAAGGCCTGGTCTTTTTATCTTCTTTATACTTTTTTTCTTGACAATGTAATTGAAGCCCGTGGCGTTAATTACCACCAGTACACAAGTGACTCATAAATTTCTCTCTCTTTCAAGCTTTTCTTTCTCATACATACAGGTGCCTAAAGGCACCAGAACCTCAGCACACCCAACACTGACCTCAGGGTCTCAGAGCCATCTGGTCTTCTGGTCTCCATCCATTCAGGTCTTGATTGTTCCCTTCCCCCAGCCTTTGTCTGATTCATCAACAAGCCCTAGCAACACCACCTCCCACACATACCCTGAATGGTCCCTTTCTCCCATCTCTCCTGCCACCCTCCTGGCCCCAGTTATCTTTCTCTCTTGCCTGCAGTTCTGAGGCTGTTCCTTAAGGTGTATCCCTACGTGCTCTCTGGAGTCCCTATAGCTTTTTATCCATGGTGCAGTTGAAATTATGTTTTCAAAATCCAACTCTGTACACACATTCCTTTGCATAATATCATCAGTGGCTTCTCACTGCTTAATATGGCCCTGTGTGGTTTGGTCCCTCTTCTTCTTGAGCCTTTTCTTGATTTCTATACCGAGCCATCCTGGCTATCCAGTTGCTGCAGTGTGCCACGCCCCTTGCACTGCAGGGCCTTTGCAAGCACCATTCCTCCTGCTTAGAAGATGTTTTCCTCCCCTCCAGCCAGCTCTCTCCTACTTTGGTCACAGATCCCAGCTCAGTCATCACTCCTTCAGTAAATCATTTTATGTCTTCCCTGAAAGATTGGTGCTCCTTACTCTATTATTTATATAGCATTAATTTCAGAGGAAAGGCCTGGCAATCTACTTCTGAAAACCCACCATTGAAAGCCCCATGGAGCACAGTTCTACTCTGACACACGTGGGGTCACCATGAGTTGGAGTCGACAGCAACTGGAACTGGGTAGAATGAATTATACCCATAGCATAAATTATAATTTTGTGTGTGATCCTTTACCACCTGTCCCATCAGACTCTAAACACTCTGAGGACAGAAGCTGTGTGGTGACTGTCGTGTCCGCCAGCCCATGCTGTGGTGCTTGCACAGAGTAGGGGTCCATAGAGACTGAATGGGAAGAGAACAGAGTGGAGGAAACATTATCTGCAGGGCGTGGCTAGGGGAGGACTAGCAGCAGTTTTGGAGGAAACTGTTAAATACTCTGGTAGATGGTGGTGGGAGACGAGGCTGGACAGGCAGGCAGGGCCCAGGCTGTGAGGGCTGGTATGCCAATGTTTGTCCTTAGTCTCTTCGGCTGTGGGTGGCCTTGACAGTCCCACCCACCTGGGGGAGTAGGAGGAAGTGTGGGATTGAATCTGGACCTTGAAAGATGATGGGACTCTGGTCACTTCTTTTGGTTCCCTCACTTATAAGATGTAACGATATTTAACCATTCTCTTACTCTTTTCCATTAGCTACGTCTGGGACCTTGGCAGGCATTATGGGAATGAGATTCTATCACTCCGGAAAATTTATGCCTGCAGGCTTGATCGCGGGTGCCAGGTACTTCATGTTCTGTTGCTGCTCTTTACCACTGTAGGGTTTAGTTCATTGCCTGAGATATGTTATAGGTTCAAAAAGTGACTGTCGCAGCATAGCTGATGCTGGGCATCAGCTGAAATCGTTTAATTTATACACAAACTGGAAAGGCTGCCAGAACAGTAGCCGATTTAGTGTGAAACGTAGATAAGGATATTAATTCACGGAGGCAGTGGTCCATCCTGGCTCCTCTGCAGTGGCAGAAGCTTCATGCAAAGCCAAGACTGCAGCCCTTCGTGTGACCTTTAGAGTGGGTGTCACTTTTCTTAGTTGTATAGGTATCCTTTGCTAATGATTTGATTGAATTCTGTTTTCTAATTAACTTTGGCTGTAAAACTTAGGCCAAAGTGTTTTTAGAATGTAGCCCTTAAGTTTAATATATCCTGAAGGTAGGAGAATTTTAAAAACCCATTTTGGGAAAAGCTTATCCAGCTTTGATCATAGTTATGCTGTCAGCATGGTGTTTTATACATAAAACAGAGGAGCCGTGTAGACCAAGGTTGAGACCTGAGCTCTAATCAATCCTGCCTTGACCGTTCACTAGCTCTGTGGCCGGAGGGAGGCCCAGGTCTCTCCAGACTTCAGTTTCTTCATCCCTCAAATTCTTGACAGTTGGACTAGGAGCTCCAGCTCAGGTGTACTACTAAGCCTTCAGGGCAGACTGCCCCGATAGTGTTTTTTCCTTGGTGCCCTCAGGGATGGAAGTTTCATTGTGGAGGGAGCAACATGTCATAACCAGTGTGGTTGTGAGGCACCTGCAGAATCTAGTTTCTTTAGAGAAGGGTGAATGGCTCCTTGTCCTTTACCTGACTCTGTTTATGTGTTTCTTTTGAACAGTTTGCTGATGGTTGCCAAACTTGGATTTAGTATTATCAGTAGACCCCATCAGTCATAGTCACGTCCCAGCTGGAACTCAGGAAGAATTAAAAGCCTCCACGCTAACTCTGTTTTTAATGTGAGAGACATAAACACAAAAGGCTTCAGTGTTTTCACATATTCTGACCTTTTACTTAAAAAAAAAAAAATAGCACTGAACTTTGCAGGAAAAAATCAGTTGTTCTCATTACAGCAACGCTCCAGAGGTGGCGATTGTCTTGCACCCTCATGTAATTTGATTCTTGTACATTGATGTACTCTCTTCTTCCTGTAACTGGAGATAGATTCTCAGTGGGCAGAATGTTAGGTTTCAGCATTTGGGGCCCTGGACCTCCATGCCCTCCTCCGAGGAACAGCCTGAGGAAGATCTCTTAGGAGATTGCAGATAGCCATCTTCTGCTCATCTTAGGGCACAGACTGATCTGAAATTATGTTGCATGATATAGCAATGGAAATAAAGTTTTACTGTAAATAACGTTTCCTGTGGTGTCTTCGTTGCCAGGGCGTCCCAGAGCACAGGATGGGATGGGATAGCAGGAAGATAGAGGCCTGTGGGCGTATTCAGTGTTCTATTCAGGAACAACCCATTTTGAATAATTTAATGACCAAGGAAAGTTAGTTTGTTTATACACTGCACTGAAGCTTGTTTTAAAAATGACCCGTAGTGGGGATTTCTGAAATTCAGACTGTGCAGCAAAAAAATAAAAGTTTTGTTTAACGAGTTTCTTTATAAACATGAAGCTAAAAGGCCTGCCTGCACTTGTCACCTGGTCTGGTCTCTCCTGTGGGTGCGGTAACTGGACACTGATACGTTCTCACTTCACTTTGTTTACTGCAGCGTCGGGAGTTGACTCTCAATCGGGTACCTCTAGCTTTGATTTTTCCCTGCTTAAAGAGGAAGGGATAGTTGCTACTTATCTCCACCCTGACCAGTGTTGGGTGATTTTAGAATATAATTCAGGCACATATTAATCAGTGTTTGCTTAAGCTCCTTTGAAAGTGACGCTGGTTTTCTCATCCTTTTTGTATGACATGGTTTTGAGTACCTTCTCCATCCTTGTGACTCCCCAGATATAATACAACCTGACAACCATTCTTAAAGCCTCATGCCCAGAACTCTACATAAGTGGGGTCTGGCCCGGGTAGTGTGTTCTGGACTACTTTTCGGTTAACTAGCATCAAAGAAAGCTTTTCGGACAGGCCCATCACAGCAATGACTCAACTTTTGTTCTACTGAAACCCCAGGTCTTTTCTCACATGCTGCTATTCATAATAATTATACGTTGTGAAAGGGTTGGTGCTGGATTGAGACAGCACACTTGCAAATGTTTAAATGAAATAAATGATTCCCTAATTCGTGGCATAGCCAGTAGTTGCTTTTTATCATGTAGTTGTGCCAAATTCATACTTTAATAAAGACATCCATTTACAAACAGTTCAGTGGTTGCTGTAGTATGGTTTCATGCCTGGCGAATCCGATTATTGTAATCTTTTCAAATGTTACAATCACATAGGCAGAACATTTCATTATCTCTTAGATATTTTTTAAGATTGATTTTAATGTGTTTGGGAGAAATAATTGTAGTTAGAGGTACAATGGTCAGAACACCCACAGGTGGTCTGGGTGATGTCTTGAGCAGTGAGGAGCCATCTGAGAGAGCTAGCCTTCCTCTTCATGCTTGTTTCCCTGAACACCGATGCTACTTTGTGAGGGGCAGGTAGAGGTAAATACCAGTAGTAGAAGATGGCCATGTGGCTGTTAAACAAGGGGAAGCTTGTGTTAAGTATAATTGGTTATGACACGTTGCTTCCTAGACATTGAATCGTATGAGTTATAGACCAGATACACAGATCCAGGTGGTTCAGAATAGGAAAGCATTGGTCATTCTGTATTCATGAGAAACGTGTCTTGGTTATAGGCTAGCTCGGGTGAGCATGGACATAGCTACTTAAAATATGGTTAAATGTGAGGACTTAATATGTCAGTATTTTCTGTCTTCTTCCAAACCCAGATAAACATACACTGCCAGTTAAAAAAAAATAACCCACTGCCATCGAGTCGATTAGCTACTGACAAATAAGGGCACTTGTGATGGTGTGGGCCATCCAAACAGACCATGGACCATCTGTCTTAGTTATCTAGTACTGCTATAACAGAAATACCACAAGTGAATGGCTTTAACAAACAAATTTATTCTCTCACAGTTTAGGAGGCCGGAAGTCCAAATTAAGAGTGCTAGCTCCAGGGGAAGGCTTTCTCTTGTCAGCTCTGTAAGAAGGTCCTTGTCATCAATCTTCCCCTGGTCTATGAACTCCTCAGCACAGGAGACATACTCTGCTCCTGGCTCTTGCTTGGTGGTAATGAGGTCTCTCTTCTTTCTGCTCGATTCTTTTATATCTCAAAAGAGATGGACTCAAGATACAACCTTATCCTGTAGATCGTGACCTGCCTCATTAATGTAACAGGCAGCTCACTCCCAAATAGGATAACCACAGGCATAGAGGCTAGGATTTACAACATATAAGGTAACCACATCAGATCAGAAACTGGAGGGCAACCACACAATACTGGGATTCATGGCCTACCCAAATGGGCACATGTTTTTGGAGGGACACAGTTCAATCCATGATACCATCCAAAGCTATCATCCTCCAGGGCTTCCATAGATAAGACTTTGAATCAAGATGGTAGCCTTGATTTTTCATCTGTTACGATCACCAGCCCTAGGGGAGGGACCCAAGCATCAGACCCTTGATGACAAGGTTCTCTGACGGTGAGAATTAGTTTAGGCCCAAAGGAGATCTCCATGTGCCTATTTGGTTCCCAGCAATCAGCTTAGGAAATTCTAAGGCTGCTCACAGACAGGAGGCGAGAGGACTTCACCGCGTGGCAGCACTGATTTACAGTGGGGGCATAGAGAAGGAAGTGGTCAGTTCTGTTTACAGTCTAGGGGGTTCAGTGGTAGCATTCTCGCCTTCCATGCAGAAGACCTGGGTTTGATTCCTGGCCAATGCACCACAGGCACAGCCACCACCTATCTGTTAAGAGAAGCTTGTATGTTGTTATGATGCTGAAAAGGTTTCAGCAGAGATTCCAGACTGAGACAGATGAGGAAGAAAGGCCTGGTGATCTAATTCTGAAAATGAGTCAGTGAAAACCCTATGGATCACAACAGTCAATCAGAAACTGAACATGGGGATGGTGCAGGACCAGGCAGCATTCTGTTCAGTTGTACATAGAGTTGCCATGAGTCAGGACCAGCTTGATGGCAGCTGACAACAGAGTTAATGAGGTTGTTTAAAAATTTAGATAAAATATGCTTGTGATAAAGAATGCACACAGGATCAAAGGGTATAACACATTGCCGTTGAGTCTGTTCCCACTCAGAGTGGTCCTAGAGGACAGAGTAGAACTGCCCCATAGGGTTTCCAAGGAGCACCTGGTAGATTCAAACTGCTGACCTTTTGGTTAGCAGCCAAGCTCTTCACCACTGCACTACCAGGGCTTCAACAGCATATAAATATATCCGTTTTTGTTACTATTAACATAAATAAGGGCATAGTAGTATACATAGTGTTCTAGACTTTGCTTTTCTCACGTAACAATACCCTTTCCGTATCTGCACATAGAGATGAACGTAATTCTTTTTAATGGCTTTTTAACTGTATGGATATTACATGATGGAATTTACCATTCCTCTTCTGGTAGAAATTTTGTTTAAAGCCTTTTGCTATTACCAAGAATGCTGCACCAAGGAACAAAAAAAACAGCACCATGTAAATCCCAGTACACACGTGCAAATGAATCCACAGGTTACGTTCCCAAAAAAAGGAGTCAAAGCCTATCAGCATCTTTTGCTTGCCCTCAGAAGAGATTTACAATCCCACCAGCGGTGGCTGAGTGTGTTGCCCTCATCCTTGCTAATGTTGTCTTTTATCAGATTTTTTTTATCTTTGACAGATTCAACCAACCTGCAAACTTTTTCGGTAAAGGATCAGATAGTAAATATTTCAGGCTTTTTTGGGCCATACTGTCTCGAGTCTCCCTTATTAGAGCAAAAGCAGCCGTAGACAACACATAAGGAACGAACATTGCTGTGCTCTGACTCAGCTCTTTATGGACCCTGAAATTGGAAGTTCACAGGATTTCCACACGGCATGAAATAGTAACCTTATTTTGATCTTGCTTTAAATACTTAAAAATATAAAAACCATTTTTAGCTTGCTGGCTGTACAAAAACGGGCAGTGGGCCGGATTTGGCCCACTGTCCATAATTTGCCACCCCTAAGACTCGATGGCACTAGTTTTTTTTTTTTTTTTTTAATCTAATTGGAGCCCTGGTAGCGCAGTGGTTAAGAGCTCGGCTGCTAAACCAAAGGTTGGCAGTTCAAATCCACCAGCCACTACTTGGAAACCCTATGGAGCAGTTCTACTCTGTCCTATAGGGTCACCATGAGTCGGAATCAACTCAATGGCAACAGGTTTTTTTAACTGAAGCCAAAAATACTGTTTTGTGTTGAATTAGGAGTTATGAAGCATTTTTTAATATATTTATTGACTAGCTATATATATATATTTTAGGTGAACTATCTTTATGTATCCTTTGTCTACTTTTTTTTTTTTATATGACTTTGGAACTCTTTAAATAATAAGAAAATTTGTTGTTACATAAGTTGCAAGTATTTTCTTCTGGTTAATTTTTTGTCTTTTGATTTTATGGTATTTTTGTCATGCAGAAATTAAAGTTTTTTGTGAAATCAAATTTACCACACTTTTTCTTTATGGCTTTCAGCTTTTGTGCCTCATTTAGGAAAGCATTTCACATTTCAGGACTCGTAAAACAAAATTTTCTTTCAAAACTTTAATAGTTTTATCTTTTAGGTTTCTGGTTTTAATGCCTTTAGAATTTATTTTTGTGTGATGGTGCAAGTTAGAAATTTGATAGAATTATTTTCTCCAAAAAATAGCCATTACCTCAACATTGCTTTGAAATGCCACCTTTACGTGAGACTGATTCTGGGTTTTCTAGTTTCTTTCATGGATCTGTTTGTCTTCTGTCTCAGTGCCAGACTGTAATCACTGCAGCTTTGTACTGTATTTTGATATTTGGTAGGGCAAGTATTGTTGCTTTTTAGATTTTTGTTGATGCATTTATTTTTCCAGATGAACTCTAGAATCAGCCTTTTAATTTCAGTTTTTAAAATTTACTTGGAATTTTGATTGATTGCAGTGAATTAGATAGATTAAGAAGCGATTGGTTTAAAATATTTTTAATCCAGGAACATAATATGGCCCTTCAGCAACATTTTAGAGTTTTACTCAAAAAGTTTTTTGCATTTCTAGTAAGATTATTGCTGGATATTTTATAGTTTTGTTGCTATTCTGAATGGAAACTATATAAATATATATATAGATATATATATATCTACATATATCCTAGTTAGGTATTAATCTGAAGAAAATGTATTTCTGATTTTAATGTAAATGCTTCTATTGACTTACTCAAGCATAATACACCTCACTTATCGATCATCTTGTTATCCAACATTTTGTATTTTTGATAATAGTAAAAAATCTGCTCTATTTTGTGCATTAACAATGTACGTCTGGCAGTAATGAATGCTGAGGTGCAAGGTCAGAGTAATGCTGACTGTGATGGTTAAAGCTGGAGTGTCAGCTTGCCTGGGCCATGATTCTCAGTGGTTTGGCAGTTAGATAATGATGTAATTTGGCAGTCATGTAATGATGTAGTCATCCTCCATTTTGTGATCTGATGTGGTCATCCTTCATTTTTGCCTTAATGTCAATTTTCACATAATGACATAGTCTTTGGAACATACCCATATCATTAAGTGAGGAAGGAGTGTACTTGCCTTAGGTTTTTGTTAGCTATTATTTAGCAAGTTCTATGGCTTTATTCGCCATCACTACTAAGATTCAACATTGTTCTGGAGGCACTAGACAAAGCAATAAAATAGGAAAGATAAACAATATGGCTAGAGATAGAATGGTGACACAATGTGAAGAATGTAACCAGTGTCACTGAACTGTACATGTGGAAATTGTTGGATGGATGTATGTTTTGCTGTGTATATTTTCACCAAAAATAAATTTTAAAAAAAGACAAATATGTGATATAAATTAATAGGGGAAAGACATTAAACTGTTTTTTACAGCTGATATAATTGTCTATTTAGAAAATCCAAGACAACTAAAAACTTGTTAGAACTAATGAGAAAGTTCTATAAACCAGCAGAAAACAAGATCGACACCAAAAATCAATTGCTTTCTGATGAAATTCTCTCCTATACCATTGCTAATACCCAAGCCCCACCATTTTTTACCTGGGTTATTTCAGTATCTTCTAATAGGATTCCATGCTTTGGCTCTGCAACTCATTTTCTACCAGCAGGCAGAGATGTATTTCAAGTATAATCAGACTCCTAGATGTAAACCATTCAGTGGGCTTCTCGCTACATATATATCCCTCCTGTTAATCTGTCTTACAACATCCTGTTCTTTTTCTTGGTGACCCTCATCACAATTTGAAAATATATAATTTTTTTGTTTATTTAATGTCTGCCTCTTAGAATATGTGTTTTTTTGAAGGCAAGGAAAAAGATTTTTTTGTTGTTACCATACACACTACACCTAGTACATAGTAGAAACTTTATTTGTTGAATAGATGGGTTAATAAAATCTACTTTTAAACTAGACTTTATATTTTAATGTTTTGTTATAATCCATTACTGTAATTATTCATTTTGATGCTCAACTTGTTCCCCATTTGGCCAGTGGAAGCCTTAATTTAATTCAATGCTGCATGGCACAAAATGTAATTATTCACAATTTATATCTTTTTGGTGAATTGAGCCTGTTAGCCATATACAATATCTGGGGCCCACTTATTGCTTCTTATTGTGAGATCTTTTTCTGTATTATTTCATTGTAGGTAAGTCTCATATAAACAGCATATAGTTGGGATTTTTCCCTTCACCTAGTAGCAAAGTCTGATTGTAAATTGAGGACTTACTCATTAACCCATTCATTTATTACGGTCTTATTCTTGCTATCTTATTTTACATTTGTACTTGCTAGGGTTTTTTTTTCCCCCTGAATCTTAAATTTTCCAGTTTTTGCTAGATTTAACACAGTTTTATTTTCCAAATCCATTTCCTACCTCCCCTCCCCCCTGAGCACCAGAGAATAGCTATTTTAATGATTACAATAAATGTTCATTTCCTTGTCCTTTTGTACAATATTCTGGGAGGAAAGTTTAGCAAAATCTTCTAGCTTACTGTTTGATGGCCTGCCCTATCTCTCATATATGGACTGTCCCCCAAACTCTGATCCCTTGTTTTCAAAACAGCCAGTTCTACATTTCTGGTTGTAATATCCCATAGATTCTCTCTGTGGATGCTAATTATATTTACTCTAAAGTTTTTTTTTTTTTCTGTTTCCTTTACTAACTCTTTGCTCAGTGAGGTTAGTTCTTCTATGCTTCTCCTATGTTTGATTTTCCTCAAACAAATGTGGATTTTTTTGTTGTATTTGTAGATAAGGATCTGAAGTGGTAAGTGTAGTACACAAAAGAAATCTCTGTTCACAGAAATGAATTAAAAATGCAGTCACAGGGGCCTTGGCAGTGATGATCACTGAAGTTGTATATGGCAGTTAACCCGTTGCCTTCGAGTTGATTCCGACTCATAGCGACCCTACAGGACAGAGTAGGGCTGCCCCGTAGGGCTGGTGGATTTGAACTGCCAGCCTTTTGGTTAGCAGCTGAATGCTTAACCAGTGTGCTGCCAGGGCTGTGTGTGGCGGGTAGAAGGGGGACCCAAAGCCCCCTCAGGGAGCCTCCCATGAAAGGCCTCCCATTAGTGGCTTTATTCAGGGGTCCGTGGGTGGGGAACTGGCACATTGATTCTGTAGCCCTTCACTTTACCTACCTCGTGGGTCCAGGGTGCATATCCATGCCTTTCCCCCACTGTCTCTGCTTCTGGGACTTGAAATAACCACCTCACCTTTGGGAGGTCCTCTCTCTTTTGTCTCTGTGGAGCTGTAGGGTCCTCATCACTGTTAGGTTTCAACACCAGTCTGGGCCCATCTGCCTCATATCCTAAAGCATGTCTTCACCTTCTCTTGCGTTGATGGCCTCTCCTAGTTTTCCAGTGATGTGATCGATCTTATTTACATACTTCTTTCATTTCAGTGAAATTTGGAAGAGGAGGGGAGATAAATGCATATGTTCAAACATACTTCTTGAACTGGGGAGTGTTCTCATTTTAAGAAAGCTAATTCTGCGGTATGGAAGCTGCACGTGTGAGGAATGAAACCAGAGTCACGGATTTTAGGCAAAAGGCCCTCGTACAGTCTAGGTGAGAGGTAATGAGGACCTTGGTGAAAACAGCAGTAGTGAAGGCAGAGAGCACATCTCAGAAACACTTAGGTGGCAGAGGTGACTTAGTGATTCATTAGATCTGGATATATCCAAGTTGCAGGTTGGACATAAATGCTCTGGCCATTTTAGTTAATTTCTTAGGGGAAGTCAAAAGAAAACAAATTTTAAAAATACCCACCATAGAATCCAGGAAGTCCCTGGGTGAGGAACGGGATCTGTTCCTAAGTCTGTCTTTGTAGGTTAAATTTGGATGAAAGTCGGAACAGGTACATAGGGCTCTTATTTAGTGTCAGTCAAATGTCTGTCTTAGATACAGTACATATTTTACCTTCTTATGCACATAAAACACTTTCAGACCACCCAAGGTTTTCATGAGCATCACAAACTAGTGTCTGTGTTCATTAGTACAAACTATTGTATTTAACTCAAATTTTTAATATAATAGGTTTTATGGCTGTCCATTCTTAAGTACGAGTTGTCCATAACTTGGACGTTCGTAACCCAGGAACTTCCTGTAATGTCAACTTAGATCAAATATACTTTCCTATCACAAATTATAGTGGTTGTATGAGCAAACCTTAGTTCTGTATCTTCATTAAAAGTCTAATATTTGTCATTTTCATGTATTCTAGTAATTGATTAAAATTAATGTGATTTCCCTTAAAGTTTTCTTATCTTCTTAAATTTCTTTATAAAAATTCAAATTTAAAAAATACTGCTGGATACCAAGACAGAGCTCTGTGGAAAATATTGCCTGGCTTTCATTCTGTCCAGGTAAGTATACTGTATCAGAGTAATTAACATGGGAACCCTCCACTTCTGGTTTAGCATAAATTATCAGCTCTGACACAAGTAGCTATTTATAAGATTTGTACCAAAGACACCTTATCCCCAGTGACAGGCCCTCAGCTATAAATGTAAATTTTAAAATGTAAAGAAAACACACTAGTGAACCATATTTATTTTAATATCTATTCAGTTTCTCTGCAACACAAAAAAGTATTTTAGCTTTGAAACATTAATTAAAACTGTACAAATACACACAGCCATAAAGATGAAATGTGTGGCACATTACCATCAGAATAAATTACTCTGTAGATGTTAACATTTTTCAACAAGGCGAGCAGAAACTTCCGTTGCCAAAACACCGTATTATTATTATTTATAATGTGCCTTTGCACAATGCTCATAAGATGACAGCAATTCCATTAGCATTTGTTACAAAGTCATACAAAACATAAAAATATCAGCAGCTGGTAACATTGTTGTTCTTTAAAAAGAATATACAGTACTAATGTTCAGTCCATAAAATGGCAGGTTTAAATAGAATAGTCCTAGATTCAAAATGTCTACTTTAAATACCAATCTGGAAATAAAACCAAGGGGGAAAAAAAGAAGTCCCCAGTGATATCACTGCCATTGCACCTGAACACATCTGCTCTCAGAGCCAATGTCAAGGTCAGAGCAGTCAGTGACCTGCAGCAGCAAGAGTTTGCTTTGGGGGACCAGCTCACACACCTCATCTTTTGTCTGGTAGGAACATGGAAGTATTTTGAAAGTCTGATGAACAAACGTCTTACACAGTTTCAAGAACTTTCTTAATGACGTGAAGATGAGAGAAGCTTTGCCTGGTTAATTCTGAAGTCACAAAGCCAGTGGGCTTTATAGTCATCAGGAGTTAACAGCAGTTACACTGGTCAAGGTCAAACAATAGACTCTTTCGCCACTAAAATCACATGGCATAATTTTGGTGTTCTCGATGTTAAAGACAAACTTATTTCTAAGAAAGACACTGTGCTCAAGACTGGAGTTACCATTGCTTCCAGGACTTCAAAGTAAAACAAATGATAAATTATAATCTTTGTGCCATTGCCAAGAGGTAGAGGCTTAGCCAAATAGGAACCAAAACTGACAGCCCACAGAGGTCTACCGTTGCTATGAAAAAACAAGACAAAACCTCTGAGGCCGATCACTGCAAAACAATGAAATATTAAGTAATTAGGCAAATATACAACAAATGAACACTAAATATTTAGTTTCTGGAGCATTTTAAAAAATAGCTTCTTATTATGTTTACTATATATTAATTTGTAGATCAAATATCTGATACTTTGGCAAATAGTTTATTCAATACTTTGTAAAGTCCTACCCATATATCAGCATGTGGGCAATGATGCTAAGAAAATGCATTTCACTGCTAGGAAAGAAAGAAAATAGGAGATTATTTTTGCTCCTTAAAGTACCCACTGTACCATATTTCTTCCAGAGCTCAGTAGAAATAGACATCTGTAGACATTTCCCAAGGTCGGTGACTTGCACAAATTGGGGGGCAATGCTTCGGGCTCCGCGCCAGCACCTCCTACCTATGGCCTCCGTACTTGGCCACCCAGTCTGTCCTTCCGTGCACAGAGGGAACTGGCTGTGCACGGCTCACAAGGTTTAGATTTTTTGCCGCAGGATTGTAAGTAGGTCCTGAAAGCTGCCCCCGACCAGTTTTTGTGTTCCAGGTATATTCTAAAAGAAATAAAACTAGGAATTAGAATTTTGTTCATTTGATGATCAAATCCAATATTAAGTAATTAATCCTGTCATTTTATGGGGGATCTTTTGAATTTATTTTTTAATTATTAACCCTGGTCTTTGAGGGTTTATTATGTTGACACTAATTAGAATTTTCAATAGGTTAAGAGCCAACATTTCTGAGTTATAGCTCTGATGGCTGACATTTCTGATCTGACCAAGGAAAAGCTCTTGGTTCAAATTAAATGGGCGACACCCACAGTGTTAGAGAATTTGTGAAATCACACTGGAGTTAAATCTAAATGATATTCAAAATTCACAGTATTAATATAGAAAGTTTATTTGTAATTTTGAGTCCTGTAAATCTCTGGCTTCACGGTGTTACAAAGTGAGCTTCTGTGATAGATTTTAAAAAACAAAGAGGTGGTTCCTTATAGTCAAGCAACTTAATTTCTCATTGGGAAAATTGTGTATGATAACATGACCACTTTAAAACACAAAGATGTACATTCCTAGGGTCACAAATCTTTAATCACAAGGCTGTTTTAGTCATCCATTTAGCTGACTAAAGCGTTGTTAAAATCTGCTAAACATTTGCTCTTATCTGAACCACTTATAAAGATGCTTAAACATCTCAAAAGACAAAACAACAAGTCATTTTAGAGAGAACGCCTTCTATACTCCCTCCTTCATCCCCCTCTCCAATGCCAGTTGAGAGCTGGATGTCATAGGTATTCTGAGGAGGGATATTTGATCTTTCTATTTGGGATTTAAATTATCTTTTCACACTGTGTAGTTTCCATCATTCTTGGATTAAACTCTAAATGTCAATATGGAATGAGTGGGACGTTCTTGTACATTTAACACTGGCACAGTGGGTAAAGTGCTCAGCTGCGAACCAAAAGGTTGGCGGTTTAAACCCAGCAGCTGCTCTGTGAAAGATATGGCAGTCTGCTTCTGTTCAGATTTATAGCCTTGGAAACTCTATGGGGTAGTTCTACTCTATCCTATAGGGTTCTATGAATTGGAGTCAACTTGATGGCAGTGGGTTTGGTTTTTGGTTTTATACCGTGTTTCCTTGGGTGGTTTCCCAGCTGTTTTCTTCTTAGACTGTAACACTGGGAGCAGAGGAGATGACAGCAAGTGGGTCCTGATGTGCTGCTAAACTCAGTTTAAAGCCGACAGGGATTAAGGAGGACCCAAGCTTGGTCAGCACTAGGAGCAGCCAACCGTCACTGTCTACTGTTCTGTGGTTTGGTTGGAGAAGGGTATTGCATTCTACTCTTACTCGGCTTGAAATTCTCAAAGCCACTAAAAAACTACAAAACAAAGGCAGGGACAATGTGTCTAGAAGGGCCCATTAAAATGCACTATGTTTTCCAGGAACAGCCCCTTAGTTATGGCTCGTTGGAATATAAACAAGAATTAGTCTGTTAAATTAGCCAGCTCCCCCACATCAGATGCGGAAGTCAAAATGGTACCACGTGTGTAGGAGAATGCATGTACAGGGTATGGGGACAGGGAGCAGGGAAAAAAAGGCAATGGGCCCTGAGACTCAGATGGGGGAAAGGGAGAGGGGCTAAGCTAATAAGAGGGGCTGTTAGCATGGAGAAGCAAGGGGCTTGGGGAACAACAGAAGCTTTTCCCAGGTAGCCTAAGTTCAGTCCTAAACACACTTAATGGAAACTGTGCAGGCCAATATTTTTTAAAAACTTCTTTGAGGAGAGAATTGCTTTGCCAAGGGCTTAGAAGGTGGTAGTATTGACATTTAAGATCCTTTTCCAGGAACCCTGGTGCTGTAGGGGTTAAGAGCTACAGCTGCTAACCAAAAGGTCGGCAGTTCGAATCCATCAGCTGCTCCCTGGAAATCCCATGAGACAGTTCTACTCTGTCCTGTAGGGCCGCTATGACTACGATTTGGAATCGACTCTACAGCAGTGAGTTTGGGTTCTTTTTCCCCCCAGAAATAATAATGGTTTTAGGACTCAAGCCCTCTTGGTGAAGAAGCTAGAGGCTGGCAAAGGAGCCCAGATCTTGTGGCCGGGCCAGGGATGACTTTGTTCCTCAATCCAACTCTCCTGCTCAGGCTGCTAAGTGTAGTCGGCCTAGCCCAGCAACACCAGCTGTGCCTTTATTCTAAAAACTGTTTTTGTCCCATCAAGGGCATTTAACCTCTTATAAAATTGTTTGCCAAAGAAAAGGACTTTGTCTCTAGTTATGGATTTAATTAGCACCACTACTATATAACTCTTAAAGCCAAAAAAAACCCCAAACCTGTTGCCGTCGAGTGGATTCCGACTCATAGCGACCCTATGGGACAGAGGAGAACTGCCCCATAGAGTTTTCGAGGAGTGTCTAGTGGATTTGAACTGCCAGCCTTTTGGTTAACAGCGGTAGCTCTTAACCACTACACCAGCAGGGTTTCCCATATAACTCTTAGTGAGATACAAAACCTGTGTAAAATGGAACCTTCTGGAATAGAGTCCTTGGGAAGCCTGAAGGAGCTAATGTATGGAGAGCACTCAGAACAGGGCCCCACGTCCCTACAGCGTAGCTGCATGTGAAGGGATACGCCACTACGTTGTTATTTTCAAAGCAGGAGATGAGGAGGTATTAGGAAGTTTGGGATGAAAGATTGCATCGGGAGGAAAGAAGATGAAAATAATTTGACTCTGCATTTCAAAAGAAGGGGGGTGAGGAAGAAGAACAGAGAGGGAGACTCTGCAAGGAACGGAAAATAGTCGAGTAAATACGGTAATGACCTGGTTTTATTTTCTTGTGGGAAACTGTCACACAAGTGGGAGGACTGGAAGACCCATCTCTTACACAACAGTGTTCCTAAGGATTTGCAATTACCACTTGAGAGTGATTAATATTTACTTCTTTTTTTTTTTACCTTTCCTCCTATCACCATCTGTAAGAAAAGCTGATAAGCAGAGTAAATGAAGAGATGAAAAATCATGAGAAAGCATTGACTTAAAAAAAAAGAAAACAGGAATATGCGTGGTAATCTGACAGAATAATAATTACTACATATAAGCCTTCAATATTTTACAAAAATATTTTAAAAAATCTCTACCCTCAATTTCTAAGAGCAAGTACCCAGATAAAATAACTTGAAGCATTATGATTTTCTGCTTTTATACTAAAAACTGCTACTAAGTCACAGTGAGTGGCTCATTGTGAGCTGGGCTTAAAATATTTGAGGCTTTATAAAAACCACTGCTCTAGATAAAATGTTTACTTACATATTTTGTTTTGGCAGAGAGATAATGAAGCAATTCTTTTCATGGATAAGGTAACTAGGTACTGGTAATTCAAGCAGTTATACTGTGGTAAGAATCCCTGGGTGGTGCCGATGGTTAACACGCTCAACTGCTAACTGAAAGGCTGGGGGTTTCAGTGTATCTAGAGGCACCCTTGAAGAAACGCCTGGTGATCTGCTTCTGAAAAATCAGCCACCGAAAACCCCATGGAGCACAGCTGTAGTCTGACACACATGGGGTTGCCAGGAGTCGCAATTGTGATAAGAAATGAAAAATTACAGAATTCCAGTGCATTTCAAAAGAAGTGCATTTATATTTTTATCTCCAATTGGGTAAACTTTAGTGACTGGCAATTCTAACCAGGGGTTTTCACATAAGATCCTGATTAGGATAGGCCCTCAGAATACTATTGGTGTAAACTTTTTAAAGTATCCTCCCAAAGTTCTGATTATCTGCCTTAGTGCTTATTTTAGGTGCTTTAATAAGAATATCTACTTTAGAGTAAGATGACCAGAGAATGTTCATAGTCAAATACAGCCAGCTCAAGCAGAGAGGCATCACCCTCAATTTCAAGTGCATAAGCTTGAATGTGGCCATCATTTGCCACGTCACTGGTGGGCAGCTGGTCTAAACTAATTATATACCATTGGAGGGTGGGGGAATAAACCCTTTCACCACGTAAAATGCACAGCGAAACCCATGGTATCCAAGTTCTGCCACAGTTTATCTCTACGATCCAAATTGGAACTATAGGGAAACCACGTGTAAATTGATAAAGAAGTAGAGTATCAACATTTGTTAAGCTTTCACTCTGCCACCTGGGCAGAAAGCTCTGAAAGTGCATCGTCTCACTGGGTAGCGAATACATTCTTTGGGGTCAGACAGAGTTTCTCTCACAGCTCCACCCTTCACTAGCTGCGTGACCTTAAGTAAATTGTTGTCGTTAGGTGCAGCAGCCGAGTTGGTTCAAATTCATAGTGACGCCATGTGACAGAGTAGAACTGCCCTACAGTGTTTCCTTCGCTGTAATCTTTATGGAAACGGATCACCAGGTCTTCCTCTCATGGAGCTGCTGCGTGGCTTCGAACGGTCTACCCTATGGTTCACAGCCAAGTGCTTAACCATCGCGCCACCAAGGCTTCTTTAAGTAGATTACTTAATGTCAATTTTCTCCTCTGTAAAAGAGAGATCTGTCTCACCAGATTGTGGTGAGGATTCAGTGGGATAATCCCATTTACACAGTGCCTGGCAGAGAGTAAGCACTTAATGAGAGGCTGCTCTTTCTTCTTACAACTATTAGACTCTCAAACTACATCTTTGGAAGAAAAATGGGACATGTTGCCAAAAACAAGTAGAACTGTATTAACAAGGTAGCCTAATTTAAAAGTCTTAGGAAAACTGACTTTGTAAACTTAAAGAAAAAGAAATAGCTCCTCTCTGGTCAGAAATCTAAAAAACTATCTAAAGATGCTCTTACCTGAAGCTGTTGCGCCAAGAGGTGCTAAATGGATCCTTTGGCCAGCTGACCCAACTTCTTTTTTGAGAAAGGAAGGAATATATCCTGACTGATTGTAAGCAGCATAACTTCCAAGATTTCCTAGTAAAGTGTCATAAAGTTTCATAGTCAGAGGTGGATACTGTAAAGCACCTACAACCTCTAAACACGATTCTTCTGAGCATCTACTATATTCCAGGCACTGGCCTACGCTTTGCACAGATACTCTTACTCAGTCCATATAACAACCCTCTTATGCATATTATTATTCATATCGTGTGGCTCTTAGGTGTCAAGTAACTTGCCTGAGGTCTCAGTGAATAAGTGATCCAGTTAGACTCTAAGCCTGAGCCCAAGGCCAAGTTCACCCTGAACACACCAGGTATTTTTATGACTCCCATTCTTACCATGAGGGTGTAGTTCGTACCAGGAAGCCCGTTCTCCGAATCCCTCTCTGTGCCTTTCTTCGTTTTGTAAAATCATTACATTAAGTGCACCTATTCTCATAGGGTTGTTGTAAGGACTGAATGAAATATTACGCAAAGCACGTAGCACAGAATCTGGTATTCAATGAATGTCAGCTGTCATCATCATCATCATCACTACTGCTGAACAATTCATCAGAGAGCAGCTTGGGGATGGGTTGGAGGGAGATCTAAAGTCAGGAGACTAGTCAGAAGGTCGCTGCTATGGATGAAACGAGAGAGGAGTGGGTTGACAGGGTGGCGTAAAAGGAGGACTATAAACCCTTAGTGTCCTGCTGTTATGGGTAGAATTGTGTTCCCCCAAAATATGTATTGGAATCCCTATACCTATGGATGCAATCTAACTGAATGCAATGTAATCACCACCTGTAATGTAATCTAAGGTAATGAATCAGTTGAGATCATACCTAAACTGAATCGCTTTTGAGTTATAAACAGAGCAGTGCAGACACAGGGGGAACAACAAATGCTATCTGATGATGACAAAGGCAGGTGAATCCACAAGCCCAGGAACTCTAAGGACTGCCGACTACTAGAAGAAGCTGAAATAGATAAAGAAGCACCCCCCCCCACCCCCACCCCCACCCCCAGCCACACTCTGAATTCAGACTTCTAGCTTCTGTGAGAAAATAGATTTCTCTCCTGTAAAGCTACCCACTTGTGGTATTTCTGCTACAGCAGCACGGGCAAACTAAGACAGTTGTTTGGGTGACTGGTGTATTATTTAAAGGAAGCAGCCCAGGGGGGGAGTCAGGCATGGGCAAAGGACCTGTGCCTGTGGGATATTCAGATGGTGGAGTCTGGGAGACAAGCTTGGGATTTGTAATTATCAGGGTATGGTGGGCACAGAGCTATGGGCATGGAGGAGCCAGCACAAACACCCAGAATAGAGCTCCAAGGAACACTGACAATAAGGGCAAGCAGAGAACGGGGCCGTGTGACGGAGAGAGAATAGACAGTGAGGTAGAAGGTAGGAAGAGCTGGGTGTGAAAATTCAAGTGAATACGTAGTGTGAAGAAAGGCGCAATGCCAAGCAAGCAGAGAGGTCTGCTTGGAAGCAGGCGAGCACTGCCCATCGCAGGTGGCCATCAGGAGAACGTTAGGACCTGGAGGGAGCTGCTTCAGTAGAATGAGGAGCAAACAGGAGGTAATGAGAGGAACTGAATGAGTGTAATTTCTCTTTCAAGGAGCCTTGCTACGCAGGAAAGGAGACAAGTTGTTTGTTAGCTAGAAGGGAAAGCAGGGCTCTGATCTCCATGGTGGTTTCAGAAAACAGCTCATCTGGCAGCTACTGCTGAGGCACTCTGACGTAGTGTGATCTGCTCACTGTCTGGCCCCTAAGCTCTGAATCCCTGGTGTCTGTCACGGTGCTATGCAGGGTGGACAGACGCTCAGTGGTGTTTGCTCTTGAATCAGCAGATGCCAAACCCCACTGTTATTTATCAGAACCTTTTTAAGGGATGCTGACGCTATGACAGCTAATGACCAAGGATTTCATACAGTAACTCCATGTTCTCTGCCTCAACTGTCTTTAACACTACTGAATTTTGCATCAGCACAGTGGCCAAATTTGCCCTTTCTTTTCACCTCAGATAAAAACCGAAACCAAAGTCATTGCTGTTGAGTTGATTCCAACTCATAGCGACACTTTAGGACAGAGTAGATCTGCCCCAGAAGATTTCCAAGGAACACCTGGTGAATTTGAACGCTGACCTTTTGGTTAGCAGCCAAACTCTTAACTACTACGCAACCAGGGTTTCCTTTCACCTCAGATACTCATTCTAAATTGTCAATCAGTCCTTTACTTCAAAAAACTTTTTAAAAGGAAGTTCAAGGCAGCAATCCCATTCCATAGCAGCTTCAGAACCTCTCTCTTGCACTCATCCTCATCATCAAACACTTAACTGCTTGCTTACTGTGTGAACAAATCCTATGGTTATATAACAATGTTGGTAGTTGCCATTGACTCGATCTCGATTCTGACTAGGTAGGTAAATATTATTTTCTTCATTTTATAGATGGGAAAACTGACTTAGGGAGCTTAAATAACCTGTCCAAAATTACACGGCTAGTGAGTGACAGAATGGGGTGATGTCAGACTCTAAAAGCCATGCATTTAGCAATTCTACAATGCTTCCACCTGTTGGAGAAAGAAGGGTCAAAGGCAAAAAGCGAATGGAAAATTAGGTCTTCTTAAATTACTTTGGCTTGTCTTATAGTCTGAAGTGCCTTGTGAGATGCAAATTTTTAGGTGGGAGCCAGTGGTTAACACTGTCTAAACCAGTGACACTGAGCCCCTAGGACTCATCATCTCTTTAATCTGGTTAATTTTTTTCTTTTAAATGGTTAACATTTAAGAAATGATCTTCAGAACTCTTTTAAAACTATTGCAGGAATTAAAAAAAAAAAATTGCCATAGAGTCTCTGACTCATATCAACCCTATAGGACAGAGTAGAACTGTCCCATAGGGTTTCCAAGGATGTAATCTTTATGGAAGCAGACTGGCACATCTTTCTCGACAGAGCGGCTTGTGGGTTCGAACTGCCGACCTCTGCGTTAGCTACTGAGTGCGTAACCACTGTGCCACCAGGGCTCCTATTCCAGGAACACTGATTGTAAAATTAGACAAAAAAAGCCTTTCAATTTTCTTTTTCAGTAGAATTATTTCCTTAGATTCCATACATTGCCATAATTAACTTAAGAAGACAAGCACGGAGCTTTCTGGGAGAGAATTAGTCCTAAATCTCCACTACTGAGGTTCCTGAAGACATAGAATGTGTGTTTTTCCCCAGTCCTGATCTGATTTCTAAACCAGGTGACTGGCCATCACTGTGGCCTTTTATGACTTAAAAGGGCTTATGGGAAAATGTAGAAAAGAAAAATTGGATCAAGAGATTCAAACAGCAAAGTGTTTAACACCCAGAAATTACCTTGTGGGTCCTCTAACTTGTCGAGAAAGCTTTCCTTGCATGACAGTTTTTCAATTGGTTTAATTATGCTTTCCTCTAAAGAGAAGGCAGATGGAAGGAGAGAGTGAATAGTAAGGAGATTGTTTTAGGAAAAGCAATGGAAAACTGGATTTGCTGATTCATGGAGGGATACGGAGAGACCTCTGAAAATGAGAAATGTTCCCATGTGTCTGTCACAGCTTTAATTTGATGCCAACTGTGTATGTCCCCTGATACTCAAAGCTGCAGTGCTGCAGTGCTATTGTTTAAAATTATTTGTGTAATTAGTTGGTTCAGAGTGAAAATTATTTTAAAATAACAGAAAAAATGAGCAAGTTCTACTGCTGCAGAGCAGGACGTCTCAGCCCTAGTAGGTGGCTATGGCTGAGTCCTTAGCCTCTGGGAAGCTTGTAAAGAGTCCAGAGTGGGCTGATGTCACATTAGAGCACCTTAGTAGACTACTCACTTGCCACAACAGTATTCTTTGAACTTTTTTGATACAACATCACCTACATTTAAAAAAAGAATTCTGTTCCTCTTAACATACTTTTAAGTTGATACCTACAGTTTTTCATCTTAAGTTTTGCAGTGACAGAGGAGGTAAATTCTGGCATATTGTAATTACTGGCATCTAAAAATAAAAGGATCACACCTTTCCTTTAAATATAACTAGTGGATTCCCAATAACAGTGATTTTATGGTCATCAATATTGATTTAAAATATATGAACAAATTCCTTTTTAACAGTCAGAAATTTTATATTAATCCTTTTTCTCCTTAAAATTGAATTTTCATTCACATTCCCCTGAGCTTTATCAAAATATATTTTTAGGCTTCAAAGTTTTTAAATTGATCCCCCAAAATGTGTACAAATTAGAATTATTCAAAAAAAATTTCTTGTAACCATAAGTATATTAAAATACTGTTTTCTGGATATGGTTGTAGCTGTAATAATTTTTATATATAATTAATCAAACAAGATAAATATTACAAATTATGATTATTATATGTGAGAAATAAGTTATTTTTCTGAAGCATCTCTTAAGGAGAAGGATAAAACTATTTTTCAAGTGGTTCATGTATCCAGAAATGAATATTCCTTATTGCCAGAAGTTCGGCTGATTGCTAGGGTTCAGCATCAACTCTACTTTTCCTTCTTGCCTCCTGTTTTAACGTGTTTTCATCTTTATAGACGGGAGCACTAGGAAACTTTGTCAACATAGATAAACAGCTGGGAATGAAAGGTTTTGCTACAGCGTTGTCACTAAATTCTTTGAACCCCTTCTTAAGTCACAGGCTAAACATCAGATAGAGGACTTACCACAAAAAATCCTTTCTAATTATCTGTCAGCTAACAGCTCAACTAGGTCCTCTTTCAATTTTTTGAAAGGTAAGAACTAGAAAACACCTGACGTAAAAGAGGATCTGTTCCCCAGTCATCAGTTATTTCATTTCTCAACACTGACATCAATATATCAAACTGTCTTTTGATTGGCACCTCAGATATTTTTACCCCTGGGGACGCTGGAAGAGCACCTTAGTCTGCGGTGCGAAGTAGTCCTGTCTTTTGTCAAGTGGGAGGAGGACAGCTTGAATAGACACACCTTTCTCAGGTAGGTCAGGCTTAGGAAAGAATCCATATAGAAGTTTAGAATCTGGCAAATGATTCCCTTAAAACTGTCTGTGCTCAGGTATTAGTTGGAAAATCTTTACGTGTACCCCAGGGGTACATGAATCCCAGCTGGAAGAAGACAGCTGCAATAAATTTAAAAGTTAAAATCTGTAGGAGAAGAAAATGTAAATTTATTTGAAATATATTCTTGCTTTACCTGCATTATTCCTTTTGAAAGCAAATTCTGCCCCAATGGGCGCCAATGACTTAGGAAATAACTGATTATTCCAAGTGTACGGGTTCACGTCTTTTCTACTGGCTATCAGGGACACATTCTTAGGGTTCACACCTTAGGGGAACAAAACAATCATTTCAAAGGTGAGTGTGTGATCATGTAACTCGAAGGAGAAATATATAATACATTCACAGACTAGAAATAAGTTGAGAAAGAGAATGGAAATAAATTTAGGTTAAAATTTGGCAAATACTTGCTTTTTTAAATTTTTTTTAACATGATGTACTTCATAAGCGTATTTTCTACATGCTAAGAAATAATATACATTTGACATTCTTGTTAAAGGTTTTGTAAAAACTGAGGTGGCACAATTTTTCTTCAAATAGATGGTGTTGCCATGTCATTCACTATGTGTAAGACCCTGGAGGAGCACTTACTGTAGTGGGGGAAACAAACGGGACCAAGAACTCAGTGGAGCCTTAGAGGCACCAGAGCAGATGTACAGAGACCCCTCTGTAAGGCTGACCTGTGTCTTAGACACTTAGACATCATAAAGTCTAAAAGAGAAGGTGCTGAAAATGCACTTGGGAAGCAGCACAGTTTAAATCTTTATAATTTTCTGAAATCTGTGGTATGTCGAGTCAACCTTGGTTTAGGTACTAGTGGTCAAAGTGGGTTGTTTTAATCTTTTTTTTTTTTTTTTGAGATTTGAAAACTACTTGATTTGTTTCCTTTTCACTTAACCAATTACATTTGATTAAACTTCTGAGATGGGGGGAGCCATAATACCATCTAGGCCTTTGGCTCATATGTGGAGAGTCTTCTTTAGCTGGTACAGAAATCACCACTGAGGACCCAATTAATTTAGAACAGTAACAACTGTTTCCAGGCAGTGTGAGCTTTTGCTTCTCACAAAGTGAATTTGTTAGGAAGGTCTCATATTTATGAGATATATAATAATAACCCTTGTTTTGAAACCGTAAGTACTTAGCCTCAAATGTTACCTATTATTGGTTCTCTAAGAAACACTCCATCTGGTAAGTCATTACCCTTTCTTATAGGTTATAATTGCTTATTTTGGCCTCTAATAAAAGAATTATAATAGGCAACTACCTGACAATAAAAAAGATGCACTGTATGGCAATTACTCTTATTAAAAACATCTTTACCCAAAAAGAAAGTGCAAGCTGGAGGAAAAAATTAATCATCTCTTTAAATGAACACTGTTTGGCTTCTGAATATTTAAATTATTTTTTAATTCAGTTATCCTTGGCAATATTCCTAAATAGTTGGGTTTTTAAAGTATATATACTATTGAAGATAATTGGTTTAATTCCAGACTCCAATTTTATTGGAAATAGACACATCCTTGAATCTTAAATCATTTGTTAGTTTACAAGCTTTTATTGGGCACCAAAGGAGGTTAAAAAGCCAGTTAGCAAATATATACTGAGCACCTACTACATGCCAGGCCATGTTAGTGGCAATGGAGAAAAAGCAGAGAACAAAACAGACCTGTTCCTACCCTTTGAGGTCCTATGATCTACTCCAGTAAGAAGGGAGATGTTAAATAGTTACAATTAGCAGTGTGCAAAGTGTTTAGAAGAATCTAGTGCAGAGAGGGCAAATGACAGAAACAAGTAAGCCGGTCTTTCCTTTTCTGAAAACGTGATTTTTAAGCTGAAACGTGAAGGATGCTGAGGACTCAGCTAGAGGCATGGGGAGGTGCTATGCCTGGGAGAGGCAACAGCAGGGGCAGAGGACCTGAGAAAGGGAAGAACTCAGAGAAGGTCAGCACAGATGGAGGAAGAAAAGGCAGTGGTACCAAAAGAGGCTGGCAACGGGAGTGGGGGCCCGATCATGTAGGACTTCGTATGCCATGGTAAGAAATTTAAAATGCATTACAAGAGACAAGTATAGAAAGGACACAGGGCATTATATAAACAGGGTAGAAGGAAGCATGTAAGTGATGGATGGGACTAGAGAAGTATCCACAGATCAGGGTTTCAAAAAGCGCTAAGGTGTGACCTGCTCTTCTGGGTGTGAGTGTTCTTCCAGTGGTCAGTGGTTCGTGCTACAGAGTCCTTGTCTGGGAGCCGCGAGTGAGACCAGAGGGCACCAATGCGAGAGGGTTAGTGTTTCCTTCACATACTCTATTCGTAACTACCTTGTAATACTTAAGTAGCTAAGGCTTACAGGGTGAGCTGAGAGACGAATGCAGTCCCATTGTAAGTAACAGAAAACAGAATCTCAAAGTCTTGCTCCAAGAACACAGCCGGTCAGTAGCAGGTCAATAACTATGACTCTTGCATCTCTTTCCCTGAAGGCCAGTGTCATAGATCTGCCAGTCCTTGTAGTACAATGTCATGCTGCCCTGCAATTATACAGTACATTTCTCCAGCTCCCATAATCCTAAATGTTGATGCTTAATAAGACCTCTTATACTTGGCTTTATGGTAAAAAAGAGAGGGCCCCAACGATAATATTCAGGGCTTCGAACTGTTCATTCTAGTTTGAACCCATGCTAAGAATTTGCATTTCCACCCTAGAGATACTGAATCAGAATCTACCCCAGGGAATTCTTATGTATAATAAATTTGGAGAACCACTGCTCTACTACGGTTTCTTAGAAGTGGTCCCTAACCAGCAGCATTAGCAGAGCCTGGAAACTTGTTAGAAATGCAAATTCTCAGCAGGGGTTTGAACCAGAGCAAACTAGTTTGAAGCCCTGATAGTATTCTTTTTTACTCCCAAAGGTACTCAATTAAAAAAAAAAAACTATATACAGAGAGTGATGGAAAATTCAGGAATGGTTAATGGTAATGGTTGAACAACATGATGAACATATTTAATGTCACGAACTGTACATGTGAAGACTGATGAAATGGCAAATGTTTTGTTACCTATTTACCACAAAAACAAACAAAAAATAACCATGGATCATAAACAATTTCACAGGTCACCTCATACTTGGTTTCTATCCTCTGTACTGAGCCTGGTCCACATTAGGTGCTCAATAAATGTTTGTCTAAGTGACTTGAACTGAGCTCAAGTCTGCTCTCAAACTTCATCCAGAGCTTAAAGGGCCATCTTCAAGACAAAGAATGCCAGCTGGGCAACAGAAAGGCTCAAGTTTAGATTTCCAACAATTCTTCTGAATTTTGGGTATGTTCCTGAAGTCTAATTATAGCCATGCTTCTGACCCGAAGTAATTTAGAATTTGCTAGATGTTTTTACTTCAAAAGGAAATGTCCAGACCAAACAGGCCAGATCGGACGCCCTTGAGACACATTCCTGAAAATCACATGAGGAAGCAGAACTATGAAATGGGGGCAATTTGGATCCATCCTTTGCCAAAAATTTACAGTTGTCTTTCCCACCACTAGATGGCTCACTGCTCTATGGATCTGCTGAACTTCAGTCAGACAAATGGACCGGGTTTTTAATACAGCAAAGTGTCCCCCAGGAATCTGTAGTCCAGGAACTTTCTTACATCTCTGCTTTTGCAGTCAGGTCACAATTCTCTCATTGTTTCAACACCAAAACGTACAAACCTACAGGTCTCTAAAGAGACCAACTCTGTTTTTCCTTTAATTATAACGGAAGTATCTCTGCTCCTTTCTCAAGTGGACCCCATCTCTTATGTGCCTGATTCCAGCTCCTCTCTTCTTAAGGAAGTCTGCCACGCGATCCCTCCCCTCCTCTACTGCATTGCTGGTTCCCCCTCCGTGCACGCTCTCCTTCCCTCCACACGCACATCTGCTCCACAGCTTCCTCCTTTAAAGCGCCCCTTCATGGCACGGCCATGGTTCCATTCCTTAGCGCCTCTTCACAGCAATGTCTCTAAAGAGCTGTCTACATTTGCAGCCCCCAATTCCTCTCATCACCTTTCAACCCTGGTTCCCCCTCACTGTTCCACTGAAACTGTCCAGTGATGCTTAATGTCATCAAAAATCTCTGTGTTGTCAAATTTAATTGGACATTTCCAGCCCATCCTACCCAACAGCTCAGCACCAAGCAACGCTTTCTTTTAGGTCAACTCTTCCTTCTTGACCTCTGGGGACCCCCTTTTCCTGGCCCCCTTCATCTGGCTGCTCCTTCTCAGTCCCTTTTTAGCTTCTCCTCCTCTACTGCTCCCCCCTCTAAAGGCTGCCTATGGTTCTTCCCTCTCAGAATATCTCCATCACTAATCCTATCCAATATGGGTTTAAATACTGTCTGTATGGCCAAAACAAAAACCAAACCAGTTGCTGTCAAGTTGATTCCAACTCACAGTGAACCCATGTGTGTGCTCCACAGGGTTGTCAATGGCTGATTTTCATAAATAGAATGCCAGTCCTTTATTCTCAGATGCCTTTGAGTGGATTCAAACCTCCAACCTTTCAGTTAGTAGCTGAGCACTTACCTGTTAGTGCCACCCAGAGACTCCCAAACCTGTCACTCCATACCCAGGTACCTCCTCAGAGGTCCAGGCTCTTCTGTCCAACGGGCTGCTTGACCTCTCCGTACTGGAAGTACCTTGAATGTGACATCCCCAAATGGCACTGGACGCCGCTTCCCCACCCCATCCGGCTCATCCTGAGTCTCCCCATCTCAATAAAGGGTACTACTGCCTCCCCAGGCTTCAAACCCCAAGCTCACCTTTCCCTTATTTTCCACTAACAATCCATCAGCGAGTCAATTTCCAAAACATATCAAGAATCCTTTAAGGCATCATTTTCTTTTCCCTGGATTATTGCAATAGCTCCTGACCTGGCCTCCCGCTTCCAGCCCTGTGCTCCTATAATCATTCTTTACAAGGTAGCCAGGCATTCTTTTTAAGGCATAAATCAGATGTCATTCACCTCCTTACCAAAAAAAAAAAAAAAAAATCAAACCCATTGCCATTGAGTTGCAGTGGTTAAGGAGCTTAGCTGCTAACCAAAAGGTGGCCAGCTTGAATCCACCAGCCAACCCTTGGAAACCCTGTGGGGCTGTTCTACTCTGTCCTATAGGGTTGCTATAAGTTGGGTTCACCTCCTTATATCCTCCCAAAGGCTTCCATTAGACCAGGAATCAAATCCTAATTCCCCATGTCCTAAAACTGAAAAAAAAAAAAACCTGTTGCCAACTCATAGTGACCCTATCGCAACCCTATAGGACAGAATGGGACTGCCCCCATAGGGTTTCCAAGGAGCACCTGGTGGATTCAAACTGCTGACCTTTTGGTTAGCAGCTATGGCTCTTAACCACTACGCCACGAGGGTTTCCCCACGTCCTAAAGGCACTACATAATCTGAACCCTAGTGGCTTTTCCCTACCTCCCCTCCTACCACTCTGCCCTGGCTCACTGTGCTGGCATAGTGTTTCTCTTTCCTGCCTCTGCCTAAAACATAAGGAGCCCTAGTGGTGCAGTGGTTCAACACTCAGCTACTTACTGAAAAGGTCAGCAGTTCAAACCCACCAGCAGCTGTGCAGGAGAAAGATGTGGCAGTCTGCTTCCGTAAAGATTACAGCCTTGGAAACCCTATGGGGCAGTTCTGCTTTGTCCTATAGGGTCGCTATGAGTCAGAATTGACTCGACGGTAACGGGTGATGGTGGTGGCCTGAAACATCTTTTCTCAGCTTTCACGTGATTGCTTCCTTCACGTCTCTGAGGTATCAGTGCAGACGTCACCTAATCAAGGAGATTCCATTCCCACTTTCATCTCCTTGTTTTCATGAGAGCACTTATTTATTATCTGCCAATTTTATTTTTCTCTCTCTCCTAGGATATAAACTCCTGGGGAGCAGTTTTGTTAATGCCACAATGGACCGAACTGTGTCCTCCCAAAACATATGCTGAAATCCTAACCCCTGTGCCTGTGACTATGACCTTATGTGGGGTTTCTTTTGTTATGTTAATAAGGCCATACCACAGCGGGATGGGCACTAAACCTAATCTCTTCTGAGTAATGTCTTATACAAAGAGAAAACAGACACAGAGAGACACACAGGAGGAAGAGCCTGTGTGAGGGACTGTCCACAAGCCAAGAAAGACCAAGGAGCACCCCAGGCTACAAACAAGGAGGGACCCTCACCTACAGCCAACGCCCTCATTTAGACTTCAAGCTTCCAAAACCGTGAGACGATAAATTTCTGTTCTTTATAGCCAACTACTTGTGGTTTTCGTGTTACAGCAGCATTGGGTAACTAAGACAAATGTTATAGATCCAATGCCTAGAACAACACATATTGGGCACTTAATATATATTCCTGAGTGACTGAATAAGATGAATGAATCAATCAACTGGATCGAGAAATGAATGCTTATGGTACCCACTCATCCTAGAATGTTTTCCGCTTTTCTACATGAGGAGCTGGTCGGTACTCATTCTTTAAGAAGCAGCACCCTCACCTCTTGCATAAAGGTTTTTCCATGCTCTCCTCTGTGCCTTCATGCTCATTACTGTTTGTTACAGTCAACTGTTTAGAGGGATCCATGAGAGCAGGACCTGCCTCATTTCCTTTTGGGAATCCCCTGCACAATAAACATGTTGTTGTTAGGTCCCATTGAGTTGGTTCTGACTCACAGTGACCCTATAAGACAGAGTAGAACTGCCCCATAGAGTTTCCAAGGAGCGACTGTGGGATTTGAACTGCTGACCTTTTGGTTAGCAGCTGAACTCTGAAATGAGGAAGCTTCTGAAGTGAGGAAATGACAGGATGAATGAAACACAGGCATTTCTACGAAGTGCTACCATAGGGGTGAGAAACAAATAAGCAGCGGTGGAAGTCAGGAAATGACTTAATTGTCCAAGAAGCAGTATCATATAATCTTTTCTGGTAAGAAAAGGAGCCCTTGTGGTGCAGTGGTTTAAGCGCTTGGCTCCTAAGCGAAAGGTCAGTGGTTCGAATTCACCAGCCACTCCTTGGAAGAAAAATGTGGCAATCTGCTCCCGTAAAGATTACGGCCTTGGAAACCCTATGGGGCAGTTATCTGTCCTACTGGGTCACTGAATTGGAATTCACTCAATGGCAATGGGTTATTTTTTAATGATAAGTACAATATTTGGCTAAATGGTAAATCTATATCCTGCCTCAGGGAGGCATTTAGGTGTACACCTTGGATGTTACTCCTCCAGAAAGTTCTGACTAGAAAACTAAGAGTAAGGTGACCTTCAGACTGGTATGGGGGTCTTAAACCTTCTGATGCCCATCAGAGCACCCTGGTTTTCTCAGACTCCCACAGCAACCTAAGATGAAGCAGCCTAAATGACTACTACCATTTTTACAGTCTGATTGTACAGAAATGTGCAGGCAAATTCTTATCCCATTAGTGCAACTGTATAAAAATGCCTGGTATAAAAAATCAGAATAACTTGAAAAACTTTTTTCTGAATTTCAAGAATCAAAGTTTAATATTACAAATAAAATCATCTTTCTCAAACTGCGGGAGGGTTTACAGCTGTGAATTTTTGACACATGAGGGAAAAAAAGGGATTTTAAAGTCAAGATTTCCAAAAACTCATAGAATATTTCCAATTTTTAAAAAACTAAAAGAATAAATACAAAAGAGACCAGAAAATGCCATGTTCACATCTTATACTAGTAAAATTTTGCCGTGTAGTAAATTTTCTAATTCTCATCCCTTGCTCATAGGAGTCAGGCTCTCTCTTTAGCTATTTTAAGGACACTTTTTTTTTTTTTCAAATTGTGCTTTAAGTGAAAGCTTACAAATCGTCAGTCTCTCATACAAAAATTTATACACACCTTGCTGTATACTCCTCGCTGCTCTCCCCCTAATGAAATAGCACACTCCTTCTCTCCACTATTTTCATGTCCATTCAGCCAGGTTCTGACCCTCTCGTCTGCCCGCCAGACAGGAGCTGCCCACAAGAGTCTCATGTGTTTACTTGATCCAAGAAGCTCACTCTTCACCAGTATCATTTTCTATCCCATAGTCCAGTCCAATCCCTGTCTGAAGAGTTAGCTTTGGGAATGGATCCTGCCTTGGACTAACAGAAGGTCTGGGGACCATGAACCCCGTGGTCCTTCTAGTCTCAGTCAGACCATTAAGTCTGGTCTTCTTACCAGAATTTGAGGTCTACATCCCATGGCTCTCCTGCTCCCCTCAGGGGTTCTCTGTCGTGTTCCCTGTCAGGGCAGTCATCGGTTGTGGCCAGGCACCATCCATGTAGTCTCTGGCCGTTTGTGGTCTTATGTGGCCGTTTCTGTCTCTTCGGCTCATAATTATCTTGTGTCTTTGGTGCTCTTCATTCTCCTTTGCTCCAGGTGGGTTGAGACCAATTGATGCATCTTAGATGGCCGCTTGCTAGCATTTAAGACTCCAGATGCCACTTTCCAATGTGAGACGCAGAATGTTTTCTTAATATATTTTATTATGCCAACTGACTTAGATGTCCCCTGAAACCATGGTCCCCAAACCCCTGTCCCTGCTATGCTGGCCTTCGAAGTGTTCGGTTTATTCAGGAACCGTCTTTGCTTTTGCTTTAGCCCAGTTGTGCTGAGCTCTCCCGTATTGTGTGTTGTCTTTCCCTTCACCTAAAATAGTTGTTATCTCTATCTAATTAGTGAAAACCCCTCTCCTTCCCTTCCTGCCCACTCTCATAACCATCAGAGAATATTTTCTTCTCTATTTAAACTATTTCTCGAGTTCTTATAATAGTGGTCTTATACAATATTTGCCCTTTTGCAGCTGACTTATTTCACTCAGCATAATGCTTAAGGATTCTCCTGTAAATTCATTTGGAATTGTTGTTGTTGTTCGGTGCCGTCAAGTTGGATCCAACTCATAGCAACCCTATGCACAACAGAACGAAACACAGCCCGGTCCTGAGCCATCCTTACAATCATTGTTATGCTTGAGCTTGTTGTTGCAGCCACTGTGTCAATCCACCTCATTGAGGGTCTTCCTCTTTTCCGCTGACCCTGTACTCTGTCAAGCATGATGTCCTTCTCCAGGGACTGATCCCTCCTGACAACATGTCCAAAGTATGTAAGACACCGTCTCACCATCCTCGCTTCTAAGGAGCATTCTGGTTCTACTTCTTCTAAGACAGATTTATTTGTTCTTTTGGCAGTCCATGGTATATTCAATATTCTTCACCAACGCCACAATTCAAAGGCGTCAATTCTTCTTTGGTCTTCCTTATTCATTGTCCAGCTTTCACATACATATGATGAGATTGAAAATACCATGGCTTGGATCAGGTGCACCTTAGTCTTCAAGGTGACATCTTTGCTCTTCAACACCTTAAAGAGGTCCTTTGCAGCACATCTACCCAATGTAATGCATCTTTTGATTTCTTGACTGCTGCTTCCATGGCTGTTGATTGTGGATCCAAGTAAAATGAAATCCTTGACAACTTCAATCTTTTCTCCGTTTATTAGGATGTTGCTCACTGGTCCAGTTGTGAGGATTTCTGTTTTCTTTATGTTGAGGTGCAATCCATACTGAAGGCTGTGGTCTTTGATCTTCATTATAAGTGTTTCAAGTCCTCTTCACTTTCAGCAAGCAAGGTTGTGTCATCTGCATAACGCAGGTTGTTAATGAGTCTTCCTCTAATCCTGATGCCCCATTCTTCTTCATATAGTCCAGCTTCTCGTATTATTTGCTCAGCATACAGATTGAATAGGTATGGTGAAAGAATACAACCCTGACGCACACCTTTCCTGACTTTAAACCACTCAGTATTCCCTTGTTCTGTCCAAACAACTGCCTCTTGATCTATGTAAAAGTTCCTCATGAGCACAATTAAGTATTCTGGAATTCCCATTCTTCGCAATGTTATCCATAATTTGTTATAATCCACACAGTCGAATGCCTTTGCATAGTCAATAAAACACAGGTAAAAATCCTTCTGGTATTCTCTGCTTTCAGCCAGGATCCATCTGACATCAGCAATGATATCCCTGGTTCCACATCTTCTTCTGAAACCGGTCTGAATTTCTGGTGGTTCCCTGTCGATACACTGCTGCAGCCGTTTTTTGAATGATCTTCAGCAAAATTTTGCTTGCGTGTGATATTAATGATAAAAAAATACTGTTCTATAATTTCCACATTCGGTTGGATCACCTTTCTTGGGAATAGGCATAAATATGAATCTCTTCCAGTCAGTTGGCCAGGAAGCTGTCTTCCATATTTCTTGGTATAGACGAGTGAGCACCTCCAGCGCTGCATCTGTTTCTTGAGACATCTCAATTGATATTCCATCTATTCCTGGAGCCTTGTTTTTCGCCAATGCCTTCAGAACGGCTTGGACTTCTTCCTTCAGTACCATCAGTTCCTGATCATATGCCAACTCTTGAAATGGTTGAACATCGACTAATTCTTTTTGGTATAACGACTCTGTGTATTCCTTCCATCTTTTGATGCTTCCTGCGTCGTTTAATATTTTCCCCATAGAATCCTTCACTATTGCAACTCAGGCTTGAATTTTTTCTTCAGTTCTTTCAGCTTGACAAATGCTGAGCGTGTTCTTCCCTTTTGATTTTCCTTTTCCAGCTCTTCGCACATGTCATTATAATACTTTACTTTGTCTTCTCGAGCTGCCCTTTGAACTCTTCTGTTCAGTTCTTTTACTTCATCAATTCTTCCTTTTCCTTTAGCTGCTCAATGTTCGAGAGCAAGTTTCAGAGTCTCCTCTGATATCCGTCTTGGTCTTTTCTTTCTTTCCTGTCTTTCCAATGACCTTTTGCTTTTTTCATGTATGATGTCCCTGATGTCATTCCACAACTCATCTGGTCTTTCGTCACTAGTACTCAATGAGTCAAATCTATTCTTCAGACGGTCTCTAAATTCAGGTGGGATATTCTGAAGGTCATATTTTGGCTCTTGTGGATTTGCTCTGATCTTCCTCAGTTTAGCTTGAACTTGCATATGAGCAATTGATGGGTCTGTTCCACAGTCGGCCCCTGGCCTTGCTCTGACTGATGATATTGAACTTTTCTATCATCTCTTTCCACAGATGCAGTCAATTTGATTTCTGTGTGTTCCATCTGATGAGGTCCACGTGTACAGTCGCCATTTATGTTGGTGAAAGAAGGTATTTGCAATGAAGAAGTCGTTGGTCTTGCAAAACTCTATCATTCCATCTCTGGCATTGTTTCTATCACCAAGGCCATATTTTCCAACTACTGATCCTTCTTCTTTGTTTCCAACTTTCACATTCCAATCGCCAGTAATTATCAATGCATCTTGATTGCATGTTTGATCAATTTCAGGCTGCAGCAGCTGATAAAAATTTTCTATTTCTTCATCTTTGGCTCTAGTAGTTGGTAAATAAATTTGAATAAATTATTAACTGGTCTTCCTTGTAGGTGTATGGATATTATCCTATCACTGACAGCGTTGTACTTCAGGATAGATCTTGAAACATTCTTTTTGATGATGAATGCAACACCATTCCTCTTCAGGTTGTCATTCCCAGCATAGTAGACTATATGATTATCTGATTCCAAATGGCCGATAGCAGTCCAGTTCAGCTCACTAATGCCTAGGATATCGATGTTTATGTGTTCCATTTCATTTTTCACGATTTCCAATTTTCCTACATTCATACTTCATACATTCCAGGTTCCGACTATTAATGGATGTTTGCAGCTGTTTTTTCTCATTTTGAGTGGTGCCACATCAGCAAATGAAGGTCCCAAAAGCTTTACTCCATCTACATCATTAAGGTCGACTCCACTTTGAGGAAGCAGCTCTTCCCCAGTCATCTTTTGAGTGCCTTCCAACCTGGGGGGCTCATCTTCCAGCAGTATATCAGACAATGTTCCACTGCTATTCATAAGGCTTTCACTGGCTAATGCTTTCCAGAAGTAGATTGCCGGTCCTTCTTCCTATTCTGTCCTAGTCTGGAAGCTCAGCTGAATCCTATCCTCCATAGGTGACCCTGCTGGTATCTGAACACTGGTGGCATAGCTTCCAGCATCACAGCAACACACAAGCCCCCACAGTACGACAAACTGACAGACATTTGGAATATGTTACTAATAAAATAACATAATTTCCCCTCTCTATCTGTTTCTCTATGGAGATGTCTATTTTTTCTAATCTTGTAACACCGGTTTTTTCAGGTCTACTTCCCAAGTCTCACTCTGGTGCCACAGAGCCTAAATTATTACTTAAAACAAAACAAACATTATTTAACCAACTTGTTATTGTTAGCTGCCTTCCATTCACATCTGTCTCACAGTGACCCTATGTACAAGAGAATGAAACACTGCCCAAACCTGCGCTATTCTCGCAATCACTGCTATGCTCGAGCCCATTGTTGTAGCCACTGTGTCAGTTCATCTCGCTGAGGGTCTTCCTCTCTTTCACTGACCCCCTACTTTACCAAGCATGATGTCCTTCTCTGGGGACTGTCCCTCGTGGTAACATGTCCAAAGTATGGAGGGTAAGTCTCACCATCCTTGCTTCTAAGGAGCATTCTGGCTGTACTTCTTCCAAGACAGATTTGTTCGTTCTTCTGGCAATCGATGGTATATTCAATATTCTTTGCCAAAACCATAATTCAATGGCGTCAATTCTTCTGTTTCCTTATTCATTATCCAGCTTTCCCACGTGTATGAGGCAACTGAAAATACCATGGCTTGGGTAAGTCACACCTTAATCTTCAAAGCGACATCTTTGCTTTTTAACACTTTAAAGAGATCTTTTGCAGCAGATTTGCCCAATGTAATACATCTTTTGATCTCTTGACTGCTGCTTCCATGGGTGTTGACTGTGGATCCAAGTAAAATGAAATCCTTTGCAACTTCTGTTTTTTCTCTACTTATTATGATGTTGCTTATTGGTCAGTTGTGAGGATTTTTGTTTTCTTTATGTTGAGGTGTAAACTGAAGGCTGCAGTCTTTGATCTTCATCAGTAGGTACTTCAAGTCCTCTTCATTTTCAGCAAGCAAGGTTGTGTCATCTGCAGGTTGTTAATGAGTCTTCCACCAATCCTAATGAGTTTCTCAGATTATTTGCTCAGTGCACAGACTGAGTTAAGTTTAGTGAAAAGATACAACCCTGACACACACCTTTCCTTATTTTAAATCATGCAGTATCTCCTTGTTCTGTTCAAGCAACTGCCTCTTGGTCTATGTATAGGTTCCTCATTGAGCACTATTAAGTGTTCTGGAATTCCCATTCTTTACAATATTGTCCATAATTTGTTATGATTCACACAGTCAAATGCCTTTGCACAGTCAGTAAAACAAAGGTAAACATCTTTCTGGTATTCTCTGCTTTCAGCCAAGATCCATTTGACATAAGCAAAGATATCCTTTGTTCCAGGTCCTCTCCTGAATATGGCTTGAATTTCTGGCAATTCCTTGGAGATGTACTGCTGCAACCGCTTCAGCAAAATTCCACTTGCATATGATATTAATGGTATTGTTTGATAATTTCCGCAGTCTGTTGGATCACCTTTCTTTGGAATGGGCACAAATACGGATCTCTTCCAGTCAGCTGGACAGGTCGCTGTCTTCCAAATTTCTTTGCATAGATGAGTGAGTACCAACCCACTTAGATCTTTGCAATTGCTCCTCAACAATATCTTCAAAGTACCCAGAGTTACATAGGTTTAGCTCTGCCCTTGATACCTTCAGACCCATCTCTTCCACCTCTCTTAGGCACATTTCAGCTTCCTCCTTACCAATCAGTATAACAGTGCACCCTAAAGCCCGGATTTTCTTTTCATAAGTTTATTTCAACCTATTCAACATATGTTGGTAAACCTACACACCCAGTGTGACTTCAGTTTTCTATACCCTCCATTTCTAAACCCTTTGCTCAGCTCCATTTTTTCCTTTCCCCAATTGTTGACAATAAGAGTAGATCCCTATTGGATTTGTGGAACTGAAATTAATATGGTTGCCTAAAAGATATACAAAAAAGTATGTTAAGCATGAATCTCTTGCTGCTAACAATTTAGCTTCAAACTTTCCTCTCATTTTCCCTACCCCTATCTGCCCAACAAGCTTCTGGGAAATTAAAGGCTATGGGCTGACTTTAGGAGACTTAGACGTGAAGGGCAACTCTTTCTCAGATGAACCCAGGAGCCTGCTGACTGCATTTGGAAAGCTATAAATGGTCATGCCCACAGAAACACAAAAGAAAAAATCATCGTCTCTTGTTGGACTAAAGATATATCTCTACAGATGGATACACAGTGATTTAAAAATTGACTCTCTTTTAAAGTGTATTTTTAGATTTTGTTTTTTAAGTGGATTTAGAGAAAATGCTACTTGAAAGCACATCATAAACTCTCCCATGCTGTCCAGATCTTTCTCCTAATCTTCAAATTCATATATCGAACTGTCTATCAGATAGATCAACTTGCATGTTCAACAGGCATCCCAAATTCAACTCCTGATTCTCTACTTCTACAATCCTATCCTCTCCTAATCCCTTGTTCTCAGTTAAAAGTATCACTGCCCAGTTGCCAAGTCAAAAATCCAGAAGCCAACACTAATTCCTTACATTCTTTCACCACCACTCATGCCAATCTATCAACAAGTCCTATTGGTTTCCATTGCCAAGATATATCTAGATTTTATCTACTTCTATCTCTGTTTCTACCACTCTGGAACAAACCATCACTCTCCCATCTGAACATCAGCAACAACCTCTTTCTTAACTATCTCCTGGCCCCTCTGAGCTCCTAACATTCTCTACCCAGCAGGCAGAATGACCTTTTAAAAAGATAAATCAGATCATTTTAGGAAACAAGGTAAAAACTTCTGCATTGTATAAAAAGTTACAACAGGTGTGCAGAATTGTTTTAATAAAATTTAGCATTTACTAACTCTATTTCCTAGGAAGTAATGTAATCTTTTTTTTTTTTAAACAAAATCTAGTCTCCAAACTATAGCTTTGGTGAATGGGAGTGAAGGAATTCTTTTCTGAAGCACATTCATCATCTTGGTTTTGGCTGCTATGCATTTCTTGAGCAAACATCAACAAATAGCAAGGGCAGGCTGAAGTCAGCAAAGAACACTGTGATTGCACTTTTTATTCCTTTGGTGTCCTTTCTTTGAAGATTTCAAGACATTTGGGTCTGGATTAACCATATTCTAGTTTTTTAGTCAACATTTTATTTTCTCTACTTACCTGGAAGGTATCTTGATTGTTTCAAGTAGTACTGTTTAGCTGTTGAAGCAGTTGACAATTCAGAATCAGATTTTAGGGAAGCAGCGGCAGGTAAGTTCTTGTTTTCCCCTGCTGAGTGGTTGGCGCCCAAGGGTACAGACTCTGGAAGCCTGCAAAGTCAACGTAAGCTTTTATCATAGCACGACAGCTACCATGTTCTCACCCACCCTCTGTAATCCTTTTCAAACCAGTCAATGGGATCTCCTCTCTTAAATGGTTTCCATCAGGCTCCTTTCCGTCATAGAAATACTAAATGATGAGCTTTACCTTCAGCTTACATCAGGCAGCACATTAAAGCAATTTTAATACTAGACAGTGTGGCAGAAAGCTGCATAATTGAGCAGCAAATTGCCTATGTATAATATATTGGCATCTTTCCTACAACTGCTGTGGATGGTTGTGGATTTATAATGTGGGGAGATGGCCCACTGAAAGGGAAGACAATCATAGCCCTCTTCAGCTGTCTACTAAAATAATTTATCATCAGTTGTTTGGGGCTTGGTTTGGGTTGGGCTAAAGGTACTCAAGTGGGAAAAGTCATATAAAAGCTTCCAAACAAAATTTTCAATTAGCCCAGTGACGTATGTAGAAAATATGTGTTTGTTCAGATGTGTCTATTCCCAAGTAGGCAGAACAGAGCTGTCCAATGGCTAAGCACCCAGCTAGCTCTTTAGAACCAACCAGTTCCTACTGAGTCCCACTCATGGTGACACCATGCAAAATCACGTAAAATTTTTATGCATGGGTTTTAAAAATAAGATGGTACCACAGAACATTCTAGTACATTTAAAAAAGCATCAATTATTTATATAGTCATTGCTAGCTTCAGCTACCTCAGTGGTTATAAATGTCTATGCCTTCTACCACAGGCTGAAATACCCTATTTGTAATGTCAGTTTTTTTCCCTTAAGAGAAATATGTATACAAGGAAAGGCAGAAAGTCTTCTGAGTTGAAGGTAACAGTCTTCTGACTTCTCCCTTTGTTTGAGCTCTCCAAGACTGCTACACCCTAGTGCAATATAAGATTTGAAATGACTGAAGGGCTGACTTCCTTGGGTAAAGTAGGAGGATTAAGTAGGTTTATTCTCATTTTTTTTTTAATTTACCTATGGAGTTATCTTTATCGGTGTTCTTTATTTTTTGATGTGGATTTGAATTCCTGCATAGTGGCCTTTCATTTCAGCCCATAGGACTCCCTTTAGCATTCTTGTAGGGCAGTTCTACTAGTGACAAACTCTCTTAGTTGTTTATCTGGAAATGTCTCAATTGCTTCATTTTGAAGGATAGTTTTGCTGGATATAGAAATTCTTGGTTGATGGTCTTTGCCTTTCAGCACTTTGAATATCACATCCCACTGCCTTTTGATCTTCATGGTTTCTGATGAGAAATAGGCTGTTAATCTCACTGAGAATCCCTTGTATGTGCCAAGTCACTTTTTTGCTATTTTCAGGACTCTCTCTTCGTCTATGGCTTTCAATCATTTCATTATAATGTGTCTCAGTGAGGATCTCTTTGAGTTTATCCTCCCTCACTGGGGTGTGTTATGCTTCTTTGATGTGTAGATCCATGTTTTGTTTTGTTTTGTTTTTAATCAAATTTGGGAAGTCTGTGGCCATTATTTCTTCAAATATTCCTTTTGCCTCCCTTTCTTCTTTACTTCTAGGACTCTCAATATGCATATGATGGTACACTTGATGTATTTTTCTTCCATTTCTTCTTGTTTCTGCTCCTCAGTGTGGGTAATCTCAATTGACCTATCTTCAAGTTTGCTGATTCTTTGTTTTTTCTGCTCATTCCTGCTGCTAAACCCCCTCTAGTGAAGTTTTCATTCCAGTTATTGTAATTTCTACTCCAGAATTTCTGTATGGTTTCTTTTTACAAATTCTTTTATTGATATTCTCTATTTTGTGAAACAACTTTATCATTTACTTTAGCTCTTTGAACATATTTAAAATAGTTGATTTAAGGTTCATGTCTAATAAGTTCAATGTCTAAGATCCCTCATGGATAGTTTCTATTAACCTATACATATTTTTCCTGTTAATGGGTTGTACTTTCTTGTTTCTTTGCATGTCTCAAAATTGTTTGTTTAAACTTAAACATCTTCAATATTTTAATGTATTAACTCTGGACATAAGATTTTTTTCAGTGCTGGTTCAGGAATTTTATATGCTTGGTCTCTGAAATTCAACATGTATGTGCAAGGGGTGGGGGAGTTTAGCTGGCTTAGCTGACATAAGTGGTGGTGCTTGACCTCCCTGTGGCAATGGTAGGGGGGCTCTCTACATCTTTCCCTCACCAGTGCCTTTGCACAGGCACTCCAAGGTATCTTGTTATGGGCCACTTCCTTTGTTCCTGTCAGTCTGAAGTATTTACTTCAGCCCATTGCCCTTGCAGTTCCTCCCAATCCTAGTGTCTGTCCGTCTTGGGCCTCAGTGAGTTTTAACTTCACTCTCAAGCTGTGCCACAGTCTCCCCTCAATTCCTCCCAATTGCGTGGCCCACAAACTCCCATGGCCAAATTTTGTTGCCTTGAAAAAAAAATCAGGCTACAGCTTCCTCAGATTAGCTCCTTTTCTGTGTTCCCTGTTTGAGGTGTCACCAGCCCCGTCCCAAAATGGCTGCGATGAGCAAGCACTCCTGATTTTAGTGGGTAGGATCTCCTAGCTTCTGTGCTGACACTGTTCTTCCTCTCCCCCCTCTTCTGGACACAACCCTATTCTCGAATACTTCAGTTCTGTCCAGAGTTCTGAGATCTCAGTCTGTATTTGTTTTTATTCATTGTTCAGTAAGTTAGTTGCTGGTGCAGTAAACAGGAACATCCACTCACTTCACCATTTTGCCCCACCTCCTCTCAAATTCATATTTTTAGGAAGGAGTCTCTATGGAAGTTGAGGATCTAAAAATTGATTGGTTAAGCATTATCCAAGAATATGCAACTCTTATAGAGAGTCTTCTCTACAGTCAAGGGTATGCATACCCCTAAGGTGAAGACCTCTTCCCTATATAATGCCAAACAGCTGTTAGATAAGTTTCCCTGACTCTTGTCACTACTTTTCTCTCTATTCTTCTTCTGTGCCAAAGAAGAAAAAAATTCAAAGTATCTTTCCAAAATGTTCAAAATTTAACCCATCCTCACTTCAAAAGTGAATAATGTGCTAATGATGATGTAACTTCTAAAACAAAAAGGAAACGGATGGAGATATTAAACTTCTAGAAAAAGTTTAGAAAATTATGAAAAAGTTGAAAATAGCAAAGAAACTAATAATTACATCTGAACACCATCAGAGGAAACCATTAACTTTAGAGATTGGGCTGGTTCTACCTTCTGCAAACAGGCATCTGAATTTTAAATGGGAATAATGATGATCATAATTTATAACTCCACAAAAATTTAACAAGAACTCCCTACCCCTAGAAACATAACCCTCATCCATTAATAGTGAGAATCACTACTGTGAGAAGTCAAGATTTTTATCTTTTCAGAGGTATGTATAAAGATTTGGGAAAGCAATATTAAATTATATTTATATTTAATGAGTAAAGTTGATGCATGATAAAAACATTTTCCTGAGGAATTTGAAATCTTACCGAAATGGAGAATCTTTTTTCCTCTTTTCTTCGAAAACACCTATGCTTGGCTTCTTGGAATGGGAGGCTCCAAAATCACAGTCCTCAAACTCTTCCCAACTATCTCCAGACTTGAACACGGTCTGGCCCCAACGCCTGCGAGTGCTTTTATGACCCAGTGTGCCATTTGGCCTCTGTACGGAAAATCCATTATCATAACCTTTTATAAACAAGTGACTTTTATAAACATGTCATTATATTAAGACACTGTTTCTATCCTCAAGGAGCCTTCCATATAGTTGAGTTAACATATAAAGCCAGAAGACCAAACTAATTGCTGCTCAGTCAATTCCGACTCATAGCAGCCCCACGTGTGTCAGAGTAGAACTGTGCTCTGTAGGGTTTTCAATGGCTGATTTTTTGGAAGTACATCATAGGCCTTTCTTCTGAGAGCTAACATAAACACACATCTAAAAATATAAGCAAAAATAGGTAGCGAATACTAAAAATACAACAGGAGATGAGAAGGTGTATAGATCTTTTTTGAATTGGGTTGGGGGATGATTTGAATACACCCTCTCCTCACTTATTGACATGGTTAGGTTCCAAAGAGCAGGTCATTATGTGAAATTGGTATTATGTGAAAACAGAGGATAACCATATCAGATCACAAAATGGAAGATGACTACATCATTACATAACTGCCAAATTAAATCATTAATAACTGCCAATTTTTTTTTAATTATATTATTATGTAACTGCCAAACCACTGAGAATCATGGCCCAGCCAAGCTGACGCACAATCTTAACCATCACAGCCAGAGTGACTCTTGCCTCACTTCCCGGTGTTGTTACTGCCAGATATATGTCATTAATGTGCAAAATAGTCAGATAGGTTTACTATTGTCACAAATGCAGAATGTCAGATAACAAGATAGTTGGTAAGTGAGGAGAAGGTGTACTTAGGATCTGAGCTGACCCTTCAGTGATGTGATAAATCTGGAAAACTGCTATTGGTAAGTGACTTAACTTCCTAAATCCTTAAGTTGCTAATCCTTAAGTAGGGATATAAGGTATTTATTTAGTGTTTCTGAATTTACTGGTAAAATAGATAAAAAATCCTTAGCACATAATAAGAGTTACTAAAAGGTAGGTATTATTATTATTGTTACTCTAGAATTAGAAAAGGAAACATATAAAGTAAGGCTCTTTAACTGCCAGAGTTTGTTCGGAGAAGAAAGAGCAGACCAAGTTTACTGAAGAGATGGTTTGTTCTGGAAGTACTGGAGGATAGAGTTGCAAAGACAGGCTGATGCTAGATTATGAAGGGCCTTGAATGTCTGTAATTTTAAAGGAATTTTGTATGTAGAAGACTGTAGAGGGCAAATATAAATAATTTTCATAAAGCAGAAGGTGGATTTTTTTCAAACTCCACATCAGTAAGTTTGGTATAAGATGAGGAAAAAGATTGTAAGGTCAATTATTAAAGGGAAAGTTTGTGAGCACTAAGGAAAAAAGCATTAAAGCAAACCGAACCCACTGCCGTCGAGTCGATTCCGACTCATAGCAACCCTATAGGACAGAGTAGAACTGCCCCATAGAGTTTCCAAGGAGCGCCCGGCGGATTTGAACTGCCGACCTCTTGGTTAGCAGCCATAGCTTTTAACCACTACTCCACCAGGGTTATATGAAAACCAAAAAAACAAACTCGTTGCTGTCAATTCATACTTATAGTGACCCTATAGGACAGAGTAGAACTGCCCCATAGAGTTTCCAAAGAGTGGCTGGTGGATTCGAACTGCAGACCTTTTGGTTAGCAGCTGTAGTTCACCACAGCTCTTAACCACTGGCCGCCAGGGCTCCTTAGATCATATAGCCCACCATTTTTCATAAAGAGCAAACAATGAATTCATTTGACGTAGTGCAGCTGGACTTCAGAGCAATGCGGGTGACAGGGTCATTCATGAGATCCTTATCAGTAAGATGAAGTAATGAAAGGACAACAAAGGTGGATTAGTACATTGTTCAATAATCTGACCAAGAGTATTGAGTCATGGATCAGTGTCAACCTGGTAGAAGGTTCTAGCAGCCTGTCCAAAGACTCACTGCTATTCTGGTCATCATGAAGATACCAAAAACAAACAAACAAACAAATCCATAGATGACAATAAGTTGGGCAAAATGGTTAAACTTAGAAGACAAAATTAGAAGCTCAAAAATACTGATGAGAAATTTGAGTAAAAGTGAGGTCCTACAACTTTCGAATCTTAGAGCTCAAACACAGAAGTAGAAAATGCAGAATATATGATCTAGCACAAGCATTTGTAAAAAAGACACAATCATGGATTTTAGTTCACAGAATGTTAATTCCAGCTCTGGAACTCATTAGCTACATAAAAATTCTGGGCTAGATGACTGGGTGTTTCAATTTAGAAGATGCACACAGGGGGCCTAAGATGGCACATGGCACTTAGTAACTACTCAATAAATTCTTTCTGCCCTCCCACTATGAGTCGACAGTTTAACGTGTCTTCCAAGAAAAAAATACAATCTTTGGTGCCGTGAGTGGACACGGTACTGGGACTTTGGAGGTGATTGGTTCTGTTTTATACTCCTGACCCAGCTGTCTACTGCTAATTCTGGCAGCCTCACTTCTCTGAGGGAACTAGGGATGCTTCTCTTAGAGAAAAGCAGAGGGGCAGATGATATAAGGGCTATCTTCAAATATCTGAAAGGCTGCCTTCTAGAAGAGTGAATAGCTTTCATTAAAAGCTACAAAAAAATAGATTTTTGCTGAGTATAAAGAAGAACGTTCTAATAGACTGTCCCACAGATGAAGCGGATTCCTTACATTACTGGAGGTGGTTCAAACACAGTGTGCAGAATTATTCATTCATTCAACAAGTATTTACTGAGAATCTACCACGTGCCAGGCAGCATTCTGGATTCTGGATCTATATTGATAAACACCAAACAGGCAAAACCCCCTACCCTCATGGAGCTTCCATTCTAGTGGGAAAAGCAGACAATAAACATTAAAAAAAAAAATCAATAGCATGTGATCGGTGCTATTGTGGGGGAGACTCACTTATGTTCGGATGGCAGGGAGGCTGGGGACTGGCTGGGGAATCAGTCACAGGGCTCTTTAAAGTCTCTTTCATCCCTAAAATGCCAAAATGCAAATACATTTGGGAGTACACACTTTGAGAAGACAGCTAAAATCCTGGGACTGTATGAGTTCCCTGAACTGAACAAAGGGGGCAAAGAGGAAGTTTTATATTTAGCCTGACACTTAAAAATCCACTCTGTACATCAGCATTTAAAACAGTGTAAAATAACTGTTAAAATTCTTTGGATTCAGGGGAGATAGGAGGGTAGAGAGGGTTAGAAACTGGCAAAATTGTCACAAAAGGAGAGACTGGAAGGGCTGACTCATTAGGGGGAGAGTAAGTGGGAGTATGGAGTAAGGTGTATATAGGCTTATATGTGACAGACTGACTTGATTTGTAAACGTTCACTTAAAGCTCAATAAAAATTATTATAAAAAAAATTCTTTGGATTCAGGATCAGTATTCTTGAGTACGAAGAGCCATGGTGGCAAAATGGTTAAGCACTTGGCTGCTAACCAGCATTTTGAAACCACCGGGCAATCTGCTTCCATAAAGATTACAGCCTTGGGCGAGGTCATGGAAGCTCCATACACACATCCAAACTCCCTGAGGGACAGAATTGCTGGGCTGAGGGCTGTGGGGACCATGGTCTTGGGGAACATCTAACTCAACTGGCATAACATAGTTTATAAAGAATATGTTCTACATTCTACTTTGGTGAGTAGCATCCGGGGTCTTAAAAGCCTGTGAGCAGCCATCTAAGATACTCCACTGGTCTCACCCCTTCAGGAGCAAGGAAGAATGAAGAAAACTAAAGATACAAGGGAAAGATTAGTCCAGAGGACTAATGGACCACATCTGCCACGGCTTCCACCAGACTGAGTCCAGTATAACTAGATGGTGTCCAGCTACCACCACTGTCTGCTCTGACAGGGATCACAATAGGGGGTCCTGGACAGAGCTGGAGAGAAATGTAGAACAAAATTCTGACTCACAAAAAAAGACCAGACTTACTGGTCTGACAGAGATGGAAGAAACCCCGAGAGTACGGCCCCCGGACACCCTTTTAGCTCAGTAATGAGGTCGCTCCCAAGGTTCACCCTTTGGCCAAATCTTAGACAGGCCCATAAAGAAAAATGAGACTAACAGGGCACACCAGCCCAGGGACAAGGACTAGAAGGCAAGAGGGGACAGGAAAGCTGGTAGTAGGGAACCCAAGGTCGAGAAGGGAGGGTGTTGACATGTCGCGGGGCTGTTAACCAATGTCACAAAACAGTATATGTACTAATTGTTTAATGAGAAACTAGTTCGTTCTGTAAACCTTCATCTAAAATACAATAAAAAAAAAAAAAAAGAATGTTAAAAAAAAAAATTACAGCCTTGGAAACCCTATGGGGCAGTTCTATTCTGTCCTGTAGGGTTGCTATGAGTCAGAACTGACTTGACAGCAATGGCTTTTTTTATTCTTGAGTACCAGACTCTTCAATTCTTTCTTTGAATTTCTTTGCATCTAAGTAACAGTTAAAGAAATTCTGTAGAAGGCAAATTTTAAGCTTATTACTTTTATTGTAATAGGTTTTCTTTTTATAAACCATATTAGAATTTTAAGTTATCTCCTGTCAAGTTCCATCAGCGGAAGCATGGGCTTTAACAGAGAATAATCTTTTATATCTTCCCCAACATTCTTAGAAATGGAATCCTAATTGAACTAGTTAAACAATTTCATTTAAAATGCCATTATCAGCAACTTACAGTTGGCATGTTCTTGAGGATACTTGGAAATAGTGTTTGCGGCGGTTTCTGTTGACTCTGTTGCTTTGGAGGTTGCTGGACGCTCGAGTTCTGCGATGGCTGAATGGACTGCAGTGGCTGATGGCTATTTTTGGGCTGTGGCTGTCCGACAGTCTGATCAATTATGTCTGGGAGAGGCTTAGGTTCTAGTTCAACTAAAGATGGATTCGATTCTAGGGGCTGCAGCTGTTTATTTAAAGGCTGTTTTGATTCCTGATGATGTGAAGAGGTGCCTAATACTTGACCAACTTGGAAATACGGGTGTTTCAATGCCTATAAAAGCATGAAAATAACAACAAATGGAAAATGGCTCCAGTTAGGTGTATGTCACTAGCCTAGGCAAGCTTAGATAAGCTAAGGTTTTGAAAGTAAAGCTATCTGGAAAAAAAAAAGATTTGAGAAATATATTTCATTTTTTTTAAATTAAAAAGTACAAATAGGAAGAATATAAAACTCACTTGTAATATTAACACCCAGACAAAGCAACTGCTCTATTTATTTAAAGATTTTGTATGAAACAAAATCTAGTTTATAAACATTGGCTAAATTTGATGTAATTAATTCAACCTAAAATGCTAGGTACTGATCATTGTTTAAAGTACATCCAAGGGCATTCAGAAATGAGTTAAGAAAACCTTCCAGAGAGCTTATTTAAATGATTAATTACAACTTTATATAAAATCCAGATCTACTCTTAGCCTGAGTATAACAACATACCTACCAGCAACTAAAGAATTCTAAGAAAGGATATTCAAACATATGTGTGTTACAGCTTTTATCAACACTTCAGCAAGAGAAGAAAGTTATGGATAGAAAATATAAAACTACAATTAAAAATGATCCTTGTTTGAGTTTTGAGTAGACTAGTCACTTTGCTGCCATCACTTGGGGGGAAAGGTCCTCTGATGACTGTGTAGACTAATGGGGACATCTGGCCATGTCTGGAGCCCTGGTAGTGCAGTGGTTAAGAGCTCGACTACTAACCAAAAGATTGGCAGTTCAAATCCACTAGACGCTCCTTGGAAACCCTATGGGGCAGTTCTCTCTGTCCTACAGGGTCACTATGAGTCAAAGTGACTCGAAGGCAATAGGTTTGGCTTGGTTTTTAGAGAGACTGTTGGTTGTCATGACTGGCAAGCAGGGAGGGCAGCACTCACAACAGAATTATCTGGTAAAATTTCCCTTTCAGACTGCTCATTGTTGGTGTATAGAAACCCAGCTGATTTTTGTTTGTTGACCTTGTACTTGCAACTTTACTAAATTCCTCTATTAGCTCTAGAAGTTTTCTGGTGGGCTCTTTGATGTTTTCTACATATAGGATCATATCATCCCCAAACAGAGATAATTTTACTTCTTGTTTCCCAGTCTGGATACCTTTTATTTCTTCTTCTTGTCTTACTATTCTGGCTAGGACTTCTAATACAACAGAAGTGGTGAGGGTGGACACCTTTGTCTTGTTCCCGATTTCAAGGGGAAAGCTCTCAGTCTTTCTCCGTTAAGTATAATGTTGGCTTCTCATATATGCCCTGAATCATATTGAGGAATTTTCACATATGCCTTAACTATTCTTTCCAATTTGTTCTTCAAGATGACTTTTAGAAAAATTTTCTCAAATAAAAACAGAAAAATTTTTGTAGTCTTCATACTGAATTTACATTTAATAATTGTAAGACTACAACAAAGTCGATTATTACTTTTTAATGTAAGCCCTTTGTGTAAATCCATGACATTCCAAAGACTATGAGACTGGAAATACCATATTTTTACACAAATAACACAACGCTTTCTGAATCTGTTTGCTGGCTGTGCCCTCCCTCAGTGAGGAATTCTTGCAAGCGCACTAATCTGTCTTCATAGCAACATGCAAAAAAAAAAAAAAAAAACTGGCATAGCAGCGCCTATGAAAATACCTTGCAGGGGAAGGGCATGGCCAGCAAACAGATTCAGAAAGTGCATGTTATCTGCATAAAAATACGGCACATCTGTAGATGTATAAGGTAGTCACATAGGTGACAATGCTGTCCTCTTGTTGAAGCCAGAGAATAGCCTTATGGAGGGATGAAGAAGTCCCTTGGTTAAGTGCTGTACTAATAGCCAAAAGGTTGGCAGTTCAAACCCACCCACAGGCACCCCAAAAGAAAAACTTGGCAATCTTCTTTCGAAACATCACAGCCCTGAAAACTTCACGGAGCAGTTCCACTTTGCACATGTGGGCTTACCATGAATTGGAATCGACTCAATAGCAACTAACAACAACAACAACAAATAGAAGGATGAAAAATTCAAGTATCTTACCACTGAACCATCAAGGAGGGCACAGAAAAGTCTACTATGCTGTAGAGTTTAAGAGGTGCCTTTTTGGTACTCATGGCAAATTTCTTCCTAACTAGCCTGTCACATGCCTGAACATTCAAGATTGATCCACTAAGCCTTTCTCAACCAGGATTCTTCATTTGAACCACAAAACACAGGAAGTTATTGGAGTGACAATTTTTGCAATTCTCCCCAAAATGGTATATAGTTAGAAATTAACTCATGACATACATTGGATGCCTCAGGGCTTTAGGGAAAACCTCAAAATTCACCAGCTTTACAATTTGCAGATGCTCAGTCTGCCTATGAGGACCGTTAAAATCCATAGTGAGTAAAACATTCAAGTACGAAGAGTTAAAACTATGTTATTTTACAAAGGTATTACAGGCAGACTGGTCTTACCTGGCTTGCTGTTGGTCGTTTCTTTGGGTCCCAATTCAACATTTCAGTCATGAGCTGAATCGCTTCATTACTGGCATTGGGAATGAGAGTTCTTAAGTTTATAGGAACGCATTGGGGAAAGCGGAAATTCATAGAGGATGCAAGTTGGTACCCTTCTGGCCAGTCACTCTGTGTAAGAAATATGTAATGGGGGGGCGGGGAGGGTAAAAAAGAAACCGTTGTGTTTAGTAATCAATTTTAAACCATAGCAATAACATACAAATGACTCGTGTGAAGACAGAGCATAGATGTGAGATTCATGTAAATAGATGTGACGCTAAATTAGCAAACAATATACAATTTAGAAAGAACACTGAACGGAGAGAAAAAAATGAGAAAGTACTTTTGTAAATTTCAGAACGTTAAACAACTGTGTGGTATTTGGATCTTGATGATTCTGAGGATGCCTGGATGACCTTGAACAAGGAAAGATGTTTTACCAAGAGGCTGATTATTACAAAGATCCTTATTATAGAATCTATATTGTATCCAGTGTTAAAAACTGCACAGAGCTGGGAAATGACAATTATAGTAAAGCTTTACTAAGTTTACTTGTCTTATGTTAATTTCCCAGCACATACTAATTTAATTACGCTGCAAGTATACATACTTACACTTAGTACATTTCAGAAAGTAAGGTCTAAGCTGAAATGTAATAGTTAATTGAAAAGTACCGAGTTCAAGGAACCAAATACCCACAGCAGAGGTATATAAAAGGGAACAAGAAAGAGTTAAGAGAAAATAAGGTCCAGAACACCTGGCATTAAGGAGATGCCAAAAGACATTCCCAGAGCAAGTAGAAAGGGGCCCAAGCAAGACTGTCTATGTAGTCAACAATCCAGTCAATGTTACAGTCTAAATTTATAGGCGTTTTCTCTAAGTTGTTAAGGAAAGACAAGAACCTTTTGTCTTCAGTCCAGTGGAATTCTGCTTTGTACAGTCCTCACTCCACCCCATTAAAAAATAAGGATTAGAAGAATATTAACCATTAAAGCATAAGTCTATTTGAAAATGAAAATACCAAACACCTAGGCAAAAGTTAAAATCAAAAGTTATAAAATTAAAATTAAAGTAGCAACTTATAAATAATCAAAAATTACATATTAAAAAAAAACTTAGGGGCAAGAGTACTTACCTTTTTGGGAGTCCCTAAAACTTGGCAAATTTTAAAGATTTCATCAACCTCACTTGTCCCTGGGAAAAGTGGTCGTAATGTATATAGTTCAGCCATTATACTTCCAACAGCCCACACATCAATGGGAGAGCTATACACTGAAGATCTTAGTAAAACTTCGGGAGCACGATACCTACGAAAACAAAACAAAACAGGCTATTTTGACTGTGGTTTCAAAGATGGATTGGCAACAGAAGTCTATTTTGCTTATGCATTTCAATCAAGAAACAGGTATCAAGTGACTCCTGTATTGTATCAGGTATGAGCACTACTTCTTGGTACCAAATTGGACATAAACACATGTTCTCTGACCACATACCACTGGAGGGCTGGAGAAAAAATATAAATGAAATGTCCAAGTAGCGTAAAATAGGAGCTCAAATGAATACAGAAATAAGTGCTAATGTGATATATAAAGAAAAAGAGGAAATAGTTATCTTACAAAGTATTATATCCAGTACATATTCACGTAAAGGGTATAAACAAAACACTGACAGAGATACTCCCTGAGTTATGGAGCATTTTTTTCCCCTTCCTTTTGCTTACTGGTTTGAAATTGCTGACTCCATCAATTGATACCTCTCTGGAGACCACAGTATTTTTAACTGAGAAAATACTTTCTTTATAAGAGGAATCTAGTCAGCCCAATAGGAAGTCTGCTAAATGTATGGTATTCTCCATTCTGATTGTTTTTTGGATTGAAATATGTAAAGTTTTCAGTCCAAATATTTCACAGCACCTACTATCTTTTTGCTTCCATTCAGAGTTTTTCTTCCACAAATATTTTTACAAAAAAATATTCTTTTGAATATTTTGTCAAATTTAGACGCTGAAAAATTGTTTCCTTGTTGTTACTGTTAGGTGTTGTCAGGTTGGTTGGTTCCGACTCATAACGACCCTCTGTATCACAGAATGAAGCATTACCAGGTTCTCTGCCATCCTCAAAATCATTGCTATGTTTGAGCCCACTGTGTCAATCCATCTCATTGAGGATCTTCCTCTTTTTTTATGACCCTCTAACTTACCAGGCATGATGTCCTTCTCCAGGGACTGGTCCCTCCTGATAACATATTCAAAGTACATGAGACAGTCTTACCATCCTCGCTTCCAAGGAGTACTCTGGCTGTACTTCTTCCAAGACAGACTTGTTCATTCTTCTGGGAGTTCATGGAAGAATTCATTATTCTTCGCCAATGCCATAACTGGAAGGCACCAATTCTTCCTTATTGTCTAGCTTTCACACATACACGAGGCAAATGAAAATATCATGGCTTGGGTCAGGCACACTTTAGTCTTCAAAGTGACATCTCTGCTGTTCAACACTTTAAACAGGTCTTTTGCAGCAGATTTGCCCAATGCAGTATGTTCTTTGATTTCTTGACTGATGCTTCCATGGGTGTTGATAGTGGATTCAAGTAAAATGAAATCCTTCACAACTTCAATATTTTCTTATTTATCATGATGTTGCTTATTGGTCCAGCTGCGATTTTTGTTTTATGTTAAGGTGTAATCCATATTGAAGGCTAATAGTCTTTGACCTTCATCAGTAAGTGCCTGAAGTCCTCTTCACTTTCAGCAAGCAAAGATGTGTCATCTACATATCGCAGGTTTTTAATAAGTCTTCCTCCAATCCTGATGCTGTGTTCTTCTTTATATAATCCAGCTTCTCAGATTATTTGCTAAGCATACAGATTGAATAAATGTGGTGAAAGGATATAATCCTGATGCACACTTTTCCTGATTTTAAACCACACGGTATCCCCTTGATCTGTTCAAATGACTGCCTCTTGGTCTATGTACAGATTTTGCACAGCACAATTAAGTGTTCTGGAATTCCCATTATTCACAATGTTATCCATAATTTTTTATGGCCCACACAGTCAAATGTCTCTACACAGTCAATAAAACAGAGGTAAACATCTTTCTGGTATTCTCTGCTTTCAGCCAAGATCCATCTGATATCAACAATGATATCCCTTTTTCCATGTCCTTTTCTGAATCTGGCTTGAATTTCTGGCAGTTCCTTGTCGATGTACTACTGCAACTGCTTTTGAATTATCTTCAGTAAAATTTTGCTTGTGTGTGATACTAATGATATTGTTCGATAATTTCCACATTCTGTGGGATCACCTTTCTTTGGGATGGGGCACAAATATGGCTCCCTTCCAGTTGGTTGGCCAGGTAGCTGTCTTCCAAATTGCTTGGCGTAAACATGTTAGCACTTCCAGCGCTGCATCTGTTTGATGAAACATCTCAATTAGTATTCCTGGAGCCTTGTTTTTCGCCAGTGCCTTCGGTGCAGCTTGGACTTCTTCGTTTAGTACCACTGGTTCTTGATCATATGCTACCTCCTGAAATGGCTGAATGTCAACCAATTCTTTTTGGTACAGAGATTCTATATTCCATTTTCTTTTGATGCTTCCTACGTCATTCAGTATTTTGCCTATAGAATCCTTCAAAATTGCAACTCAAGGCTTGAAATTTTTCTTCAGTTTTTTCAGCTTGAGAAAAGCTGAGCGTGTTCTTCCCTTTTGGTTTTCTAACTCCAGGTCTTTGCACATTTCATTATAATACTTCACTTTGTCTTCTAGAGCTACTCTTTGAAATCCTCTGTTCAGCTCTTTTACTTCATCATTTCCTCCATTTGCTTTAGCTACTCTATGTTCAAGAGCAAGTTTCAGAGTCTCTTCTGACATCCATTTTGGTCTTTTTTTCCTATCTTTTTAATAACATTTTGCTTTTTTCATGTATGATGGTCTTGATGTCATCCCACAACTTGTCTTGTCTTCAGTCATTAGTGTTGAATGCATCAAATCTATTTTGAGATGGTCTACAAATTCAGGTGGGATATCCTCAAGGTCGTATTTTGGCTCTCACAGACTTGTTTTTAAGTTTATCTTCAACTTCAACGTGTATGTGAGCAACTGATGGTCTGTTCCAAAGTCACCCCCTGGCCTTGTTCTGCCTGATGATATTGAACTTTTTCATCATCTCTTTCCACGGATGTAGTTGCTTTGATTCCTGCATTTTCCACTCGGAGAGGTCCATGTATATAATTGCCATTTATGCTATTGGAAAAAGGTATTTGCATTAAGTCGTTGGTCCTGCAAAATTCTATCATGCTACCTCCGATGTCATTTCTATCACCAAGGCCCTATTTTCCAACTACTCACATTCTATTCACCAGTAATTATCACCCTGATTGCACGTTCGATCAATTTCAGACTGCAGAAGTTGGTAAAAATCTTCAATTTCCTCATCTTTGGCCTTCGTGTTTTAAACTTCAATAATAGATGTATTAACTGGTTTTCCTTGCAGGTGTATGGATATTATCTTATCACTGACAGCATTGTACTTTAGAATAGATTTTGAAATGTTCTTTTTGACGATGAATGCGATGCCATTACTCTTTAATTTGCCATTCCCAGCATAGTAGACCATATGACTGTCTGATTCAAAATGGGGAATACCAGTTCATTTCAGCTCACTAATGCCTACGATGTGAATCTTTATGCATTCCATTTCATTTTTGACGACTTCCAATTTTCCTAGATTCATACTTCCTATGTTCCACGTTTTGGTTATTAATAGATGTTTGCAGCTGTTTCTTCTCATTTTGTGTCATACTGCATCAGCAAAGAAGGTCTCGAATGCTTTACTTCATCTATGTCATTAAGGTCGACTCTACTTTGAGGAGGCTGCTCTTCCTCAGTTGTATTTCCAACCTGAGAGGCTCATCTTCCAGCACTATATCAGACAATGTTCTGCTGCTATTCATAAGGGTTTCACTGGCCAGTTTTTTCAGAAGTAGACTGCCAGGTCCTTCTTCCTAGTCTGTCTTCATCTGGAAGCTCCGCTGAAATTTGCCCACTGAGGGTTACCCTACTAGTATTTGAAATACTGGTGGCATAGTTTCCAGCATCTCGGCAACATGCAAGCCACCACAGTACAACAAACAACCAGATGCGTGGTGGCAAAAAATTGTAGGTGTCCTCAATTTCATTCCATTTCACTATAGAATCTAAATTTACCCAATTAAAAGTAGATGTTCCTTTAAAAAACTCTTCCTGCAAGATGAGATTTTTCCGAAACCTAATTATAAATTAAAAAAAAAAAAAAACCTGGTACACCATTTGAACTCTTATAACGGGTAACATGTTCATTTCCTCCTTTGCTTTTGTAGGGATAAATGTCAGGGTCTCCCTGTTTGCAAGTGTCATTTTCCCTGTTTCTGTGTCTCTAACATTAGAAGGTGAAACCATGGAGGAAGCAAGAGGTACACAATGCAGGTACACAAAGACATCCTGACTTATTTTAATGAAACAATTAACAGAAATACTTCAATAAAAAAATGAAAAGTCCAGGACAAGTTCTAAACTAGATGGGACACTAGGATAACAGGCATCAATTGAAACTGTCCTGGGCAAATTGGGACATATGGTCACAGAGCTCTTCTCTAAGTACACTCACTCCCTCGGTGACCTCATCCAATCTCGTGGTTTCTAACATCGAGGACTCTGACATTACATCTCAGCTCAGGTTCCACCCCTGGACTCAGAATCATATATCTAATCGTCCACATTGACATCTCCATGAGGGGGTCTTACAGACATCTCACTCAGTCCAAAAGAGAACAGCTCTTTCCCCCAAAGAGTTCCTCCTGCAACCTCCCAATCTCAATTATTGAACTCCATCCTTCAGTCGCTCAGGACAAAACCCTTGGAGCCCTTGACTCCTTTCTCTCATATCTGATTCACCAGGAATTCTTCCTTAAAAATGTTTGCTCTTTCTTAAAAATATGCCCAGAGTCCTATTTCTCACCACTGCCACTGCTACCAGGTCCAAGTCACTATCATGTCCTGCCCAATTTACTGTACTTTCTACCTGGTCTCCTGCTTCTGCCCTTGCTTCTTTAAATTCTATTGTCAACATCATAGCCAGAGTGATACTTTTAATACATTAGACACATCCTGTCACACCTCTTCTCAGCACCCTCCAGTGGCTTCCCATTTCACTCAGGTTAAAAAAGCACAGTCTTTGGGATGACCTACAAGGCCCTGCATGTCCTGCCATCCCATAAACTCTCCAACCACATTTCCTACTCCTGTCCCCATTCTTCCTGCTCTTCACAGAATTCACACCTGACACACTTCCAACTTAAGGCATCCACACCCAGCGTTTCTATTTCTTAAGCTCTTCCCCGATACCTTGCCCAGGCTTTCCCAGGCGTACCTCTTCCAGGGCTCTTCTCCCCTCCCCCTCTATTGAATATAACAATTTTCCTTTTCCTTCCCTTTTGGTCCCCAACTTCCTGTCCCTTTTTCATATTTTATTTTTCTCTAAAATAATGTACCACCATCTGGCATACATATATTTTAACTTGTTTTTATTGAAGTATCAAACACATATAGAGAAATGCATGTATCGTAAGAGTACAGATTGATGGATTTTCACAGAACACACCCATGGACCCAGCACCCAGATCAAGACACTGCACATCATCAGCATCCAGAAAGCCCCCCATACATTCTCCAGTCTCTACCCTCCCAGCAAAGTAACCACCATCCTGACTTCAGCAGCACAAACTAGTTTTCCCCTTTATAAAATTGGAACCTTACAGTGTGTGCTTTTTTTCTGTCTGGCCTCTTGATCTCAAGATGTATCTAGGAGGTCCATCTACACTGTTGCCTGTAGCTGGAGATCTTCCATTCTCACCGCTGAGTGAATACACCACTCTACCGATGATGGGCATTTGGGCACTTTGCAGTTTGGGTTGTTAAACACGTATTTTGGTGAACATGTGTATGTATTTCTGTTAGTGACAGATAATTTTTTTTCTTTTTTACTTATTTACTGTCTTGTAAGCTTCACAAGAACAAGTTTTTTTTTTTTTATTGTACTTCAGATGAAAGTTTACAAATCAAGTCAGTCTCTCATACAAAAAGCCATACATACCCCACTGTGCAATCCTAGCTGCTCTCCCCATAATGAGACAGCACATTTCTCCTCCACACCCTGTATGCCCTGTGTCCATTCAACCAGCTCCTGTCCCCCTCTTCCTTCTCATCTCGCCACCAGACAGGAGTCGCATGCATAGTCTCATTTGTCTACATGAGCCAGGAAGTTCACTCCTTACCAGCATCACTGTCTATCTTATAGTTCAAGTCAATCCCTGCCTGTAGAGTTGATTTCGGGAATGGTTCCAATCTTGGGCTATCAAAGGGTCCAGGGACCATGACCGTCAGAGTCTCTCTGATCTCAGTCCGACCATTAAACTTGGTATTTTTACGAGAATTTAAGATCTGCACCCCACTGTTCTCCTGCTCCATCAGGGATTCTCTGTTGTGTTCCCTATCAGGGCAGTGATTGGTGGTAGCCAGGCACCACCTAGTTCTTCCTGTCTCAGGCTGATAAGAGTCTCCAGTTTATGTGTCCCTTTCTGTCTGTTGGGCTCATATTTACCTTGTGTCTGGTAGAACAGGGACTTTTTTTTTCTGTATTGTTCACTACTGCTGTGTCCCCAGAAACTAAAAGACAGCATGTAGTAGGTGTTCAATAAATATTTGTTGAATGAATTAAATCTTTGTTCTTTTTCTTATTTCATTAATCAGAATAGTCATGAATCCATTCTTCTCTCTCAAGGATACTAAATTAAGTTATATATTTTGTTTTTAATTCTCAATATGGGGCCTCCAGAAAGACATCTAGGAGGCGGGACCAAGATGGTGAACTAGTCAGAAGCTTCTGCTGATCCCTCTTACAACAAAGACCCGAAAAAACAAGTGAATCGATTATACATATGACAAGCTAAGAACCCTGAGCATCAAAGGCAAAATTAAGGAATCGGTCTGAGCAACGTGGGGGGGAGAGATGGTGCAGAAGCAGTAACAAGTTGCCAAGCCCGCACAGCACCTCAGCTCTGATTCCTTGGTGCCATTCTTTGCCGTGACTACAGTGGGGCTGATGGTAGTTTCCTGAGACACGGAAGCTTCAGCGAAAGAAGGCAAGCAGAGTGGCACACCCCTGACTCTGTGGTGTGTCTATAGCGAGGCTGGCCGTGGCGTTAAGGAAGCAGCTGCTTCACCAAAAGAAGGCAACTTAAGTGCCAGCACCCCAACCTCCTAGTGTGATGGCCATGGGACTGGCTGTGGAGTTTAGGACACAGCTGCTTCAGCAAAAGAAAGTAAGCATGAGACGCAGCCCTAAACCCCTGGGGTAATCATGGCAGGGACCCAGCCAGCGCACACAGGCTACACATGCCTCTGGAACCTGAGATAAAACAGTGCTCTTGACACAAGATAAGTGATTTTGTCTAATTTACCCTGCGTAGATCTAATAGCTCCCCGCTCTGCCCCAGACAGCTTCATTAACAGTTGATTTCCCTGGGCCGGAGACAGAACCTGCTGCACTCCCTGAGCCATTCTCCTGGCCTGGGAGAAGGAACAAATTAACAAACAGGGGAAAAATACTCTGCTGACTCACCTAATATGGAAGCTCAGAGAAGTGGCTCCAGTCCAGGCATAAACGATCTACAGACTTTGTCTTTCACCCCTACATGGATCCAGGTGGCTATTATATTGCAAGTCGCAAATTTGTTTGAGGTCTAACTGTAACTGTTTCAGCTGTATGGTGGAGAGGCAGGTTTTGGGGGTCTGATACCTCTCTGCCTATTAAACAGGGCCTTCACCTGCCCACATCAGGGGCCTGAGAACTGGAAGCTCCATCCATGCCACCTAGCCACCTGTGAAAGTGGTCCAAGGATAGTGATGCCTACCAGTCCTTATAGGGATAACCACTGGGTGCCTAAGGTACAGCTGCAGAGCCCACCCACAAGAGTGCTCTAGAGAACAGGGACATTCCTTCCTCACTGACACCTGGGAGAAGGCTGTTAGCCTCCTGCCCTCCTCAGAGAGTGACCCCCTGCTGCTACCAGAAACCAGTGCATACACCTATCACCACTGCTCCTTGCAGATAGTAGGTGTGAGCCTACACCACATACTGGGTGACCAACTATCAAGACACCTAAGCTGAATCTATATAAGAATAGTGAACGTACTTCCTGGGCTCATATACCTGGTAACAGCTCTAGCCATCTGGTAACAGGACATTAGTGCTTCAAAGGCTCCAATAATCAAGTTAGCTCACGCTAGTAGCCTATTTGGGTATATCGAAATAAAGCAAAGCAAGAAGCCAGGACACAGTGAGCAAACATGGAATAAATTAATACAATAACTTAGAGATGGTTTGGAGACAACAGTCCATATCAAATCACATAAAGAAGCAGACCAGGATTGCTTCAACAAACTCCCAAAACAGAGAATCAAGGAGTCTCCCGGATGAAGATGTATTCCTGGAATTACCACATGTAGAATACAAAAGATTAATATACAGGACTCTTCAAGACCTCAGAAATGACATCAGGAATCAGATCAGGCAACACAGAGAAAAAGCCAAGGAACACACAGATAAAGCTGTTGAAGAAATTAAAAAGGTTATTCAAGAACATAATGAAAAATTTAATAAACTGCAAGAATCCATAGAAAGACAGCAATCAGAAATTCAGAAGATTAACAATAAAATTACAGAATTAGACAACTCAATAAAAGTTAGAGGAGCAGAACTGAGGAACTGGAATGAAGAATTAGTGAGAATGAAGATAAAACACTTGGCAAGAATACATTTGAATGAAAATCAGATAAAAGAGTTTAAAAAAATGAAGAAACCCTAAGAATCATGTGGGACTCTATCAAGAAGAATAACTTGTGAGTGATTGGAATACCAGAACAGGGACGGATAACAAAAAATACAGACAGAATTGCTGAAGATTTCTTGGCAGAAAACTTCTCTGACATCGTGAAAGATGAAAGGATATCTATCCAAGATGCTCATCGAACCCCATACAAGGTAGATCCCAAAAGAAAGTCATTAAGACATACTATCATCAAACTTGCCAAAACCAAAGATAAAGAGAAAATTTTAAGAGCAGCCAGGGATAAGTGAAAAGTGACCTACAAAGCAGAATCAGTAAGATAAGTTCAGACTACTTGACAGAAACCATGCAGGCAAGAAGGCAGTGGGATGACATATAAAAAGCATTGAAGGAGAAAAACTGCCAGCCAAGAATCATATATCCAGCAAAACTGTCTCTCAAATATAAAGGTGAAATTAAGATATTTACAGATAAACAGAAGCTTAGGGAATTTGCAAAAACCAAACCAAAACTACAAGAAATACTAAACAGAATTCTCTGGTTAGAAAACCAATAATTTCAGATATTGACCCAACACTAGAACACAGAATAGAGCAACCAGATATCAACTCAGATAGGGAAATCAAAAAACAAATCAAGGTTAAAAAAAAAAGAAACACTTAAAACAGGGAATCAGTGATATCATTATGTAAAAGATGACAATAAATCAATAAACAGGAACTAAGTAAAGTAGCTATAGACCTTCCATATGGAGAGGAAATCAAGGTGATATAGGGAGATACAAGTTAGGTTTAAACTTAGAAAAATAGGGGTAAATATTAAGGTAACCACAAAGAAGACTAACAATCCTATACTTCAAAATAAAAAACAAGATAAACATAAAGACTAAATAAAAACAAATTCAACTACAATGAAAAAGAGGAACACACAATTTACAAAGACAAACTTCTCAGCACAAAAAAGTAAATAGAAAAACGAAACTGTCAATAACACACAAAAAAGGCATCAAAACATCAGCACTAAACTCATACCTATCTATAATCAAGCTGAATGTAAATAGACTAAATACACCAATAAAGAGAGAATTGCAGAATGGATAAAAAAACACGATCTAGCTATATGCTGCCTACAAGAGACATATCTTAGACTTAAAGACACAAACAAACTAAAATTCAAAGGATGGAAAGAAATATATCAAGCAAACAACAATCAAAAAAAAGCAGGAGTATACTAATTTCTGACAAAACAGGCTTCAAACTTAAATCTACCACAAAGGATAAGGAAGGACATTACATAATGGTTAAAGGGGCAATATGCCAGGAGGATAGGGCTGCAAGATACATAAAAGAAACTCTAACAGCATTGAAAAGTGAGATAGACAGCTTCACAATAATAGTAGGAGACTTCAACACACCACTTTCAGTGAAGGACAGAACATCCAGAAAGAAGCTCAATAAAAACATGGAGGAGCTAAATGCCACAATTAACCAACCTGACCTCATAGACATATACAGAACACTCCACCCAACAGCATCCAAGTATACTTTCTTTTCCAATGCACATGGAACAGTCTCTAGAATAGATGACATATTAGGCCATAAAGCATCCAAACATCGAACAGAATCCAAAACATCGAAATATTACAAAGCATCTTCTCTGACCATGAAGCCATAGAACTAGAAGTCAATAACAGAAATATCAGGGAAAAGAAATCAAACACATGGAAACTGAACAACACTTTGCTCAAAAGCGATTGAATTATAGAACAAATTAAGGACAGGATAAAGAACTTCATAGAATCCAATGAGAATGAAAATACTTCCTCTCAGAACCTTTGGGACACAGCAAAAGCAGTGCTCAGAAGTCAATTTTTATCAATAAATACACACATACAAAAAAGAAGAAAGGGCCAAAATCAAAGAAATTATCCGTACAACTTGAACAAATAGAAAGAGAGCAACAAAAGAAACCTTCAGGGGCCAGAAGAAAGCAAATAATAAAAATTCGAGTGGAATTAAATGCAATAGAAAACAGAAAAACAATTTAAAAGAATTAACAAGACCAGAAGATTGAAAAGATTAACAAAATCAATAAACCACTGGCCAGACTGACAAAAGAAAAACAGGAGACGAAGCAAATAACCCGAATAAGAAATGAGATGGGCAATATCACAACAGACCCAACTGAAATTAAAAGAATTATAACAGAGTACTATGAAAAGTTGTACTCTAACAAATTTGAAAACCTAGAGGAAATGGATAAATTTCTAGAAACACACTACTTACCTATACTAACACAAACAGAGGCAGAACTAAATAAACCTATAACAAAAGAAGAAATTGAAAAAGTAATCAAAAACTCCCAAAAAGAAAAACACTGGCCCTGACAGCTTCACAGGAGAATTCTACCAACCTTTCAGAGAAGAGTTAACACCACTACTACTAAAGGTATTTCAGAGCACAGAAAAGGATGGAATACTCCCAAACTCATTCTATGAAGCCAGCGTAACCCTGATACCAAAACCTGGTAAAGACTCCACAAAAAAAGAAAATTACAGACCTCAACAAAATTCTAGCCAATAGAATTCAACAACATATCAAAAAAATAATTCACCATGACCAACTGGAGTTCACACCAGGTATGCAGGGATGGTTCAACATGAGAAAAACAATGTAATCCATCACATAAATAGAACAAAAGAACTACATGATTTTTTCAATTGATGCAGAAAAGGCATTTGACAAAGTCCAACACCCATTCATGATAAAAAACTCTCAGCAAAATAAGAACAGAAGGAAAATTCCTAGACATTATAAAAGACATTTACACAAAGCCAACGGCCAACATCATCCTAAATAGAGAGAGACTGAAACCATTCCCACTGAGAACAGGAACCAGACAAGGATGCCCTTCATCACCGCTGTTATTCAACATTGTGCTGGAGGTCCCAGCCAGAGCTATAAGGCTAGATAAAGAAAAAAAGGGCATCCAAACTGGCAAAGAAGAAGTAAAAGTATCTCTGTTTGCAGATGAGATGATCTAATACACAGAAAAATCTAAAGAATCCTTAAGAAAACTACTGAATCTAATAAAAGAGTTCAGCAGAGTTTCAGGATACAAGATAAACATACACAAATCAGTTGGATTCCTCTACATCAACAAAGAGAGCGACAAAGAGGAAACCACAAAATCAATACCATTTACAATAGCCCCTAAGAAGATAAAGTACTTAGGAATAAATCTAACCAGAGACATAAAAGGCCTATACAAAGAAAACTACAAGACACTACTGCAAGAAACCAAAAGAGACCTACATAAGTGGAAAAACATACCTTGCTCATGGATAGGAAGACTCAACATTATAAAAATCTCTTTTCTGCCCAAAGCGATCTATAGATACAATGCAACTCCGATCCAAATACCAGTGACATTTTTTAATGAGATGGAGAAACAAATCACCAACTTCATACGGAAGGGAAAGAAGCCCTGGATAAGTAAACATTACTGAAAAAGAACAAAGTGAGAAGCCTCACACTACCTGATTTTAGAACATATTCTGCTGCCACAGTAGTCAAAATAGCCTGGTACTGGAACAACAACAGATATATAGACCAATGGAACAGAATTGAAATTCCAGACATAAATCCATCCACATATGAGCAACTGATACTTGACAAAGGCCCAAAGTCTGTTAAATGGGGAAAAGACAGTCTCTTTAACAAATGGTACTGGCATAACTGGATATCCACCTGCAAAAAAATGGAACAGGACCCATACCTCACACCATGCACAAAAACCAACTCAAAATGCATCAAAGATGTAAATATAAAACCTAAAACGATAAAGATCAAAGAAGAAAAATTAGGGACAATGCTAGGAGCCCTAATACATGGCATAAACGGTATATAAAAAATAACTAGAACTGCAAAAACAACAAAAGAGAAATTAGATAACTGGGAGCTCCTAAAAGTCAAACACCTATGCTCATCCAAAGACTTTACCAAAAGAGTAAAAAGACCACCTACAGATTGGGAAAAAGTTTTTAGCTATGACATTTCTGATCAATGCCTGATCTCTAAAATCTACAAAAAAAAATGATACTGCAAAAACTCAACAACAAAAAGACAAATAACCCAATTAAAAAATGGGCAAAGGATATGAACAGGCTCTTCACTAAAGAAGACATTCAGATAGCTAATAGATACATGAGGATAATGCTCATGATCATTAGCCTGTAGAGAAATGCAAATCAAAACTACAGTGAGATTCCATCTCACTCCAACAAGGCTGGTATTAATCTAAAAAATACAGAATAATAAATGTTGGAGAGGCTGTGGAGAGACTAGAATACTTATACCCTGCTGGTGGGAATGTAAAATGGTACAACCACTTTGGAAATTGATTTGTCACTTCCTTAAAAAGCTAGAAATAGAACTACCATATGGTCCAGCAATCCCACTCCTTGGAATATATCCTATAGAAGTAAGAGCCTTTACACGAACAGATATATGCACACCCATGTTCACTGCAGCACTGTTACAGAAAGACATCTAACAATACATCGTAGAAAAACTTTAACATAGGCATTCTGCCCTAGGGGAGCTGTATAAAGTACTTACCATCTGGTAGACACATAATCAGTATACGGTGGCTGTGACCTTAACTCCCTTGCAAGTCCAAAGTCAGCAATTTTCACAAGTTCTGGACCCATACAAAGCAAGTTTTCTGGTTTCATGTCCCTATGAAAAAAACCTTGGTAATACAGAGAGGAAAAGAGTAATAAATCATCATGTTTAAATATAGCCTTGCTTGATTTACAAATAAAATAAAACTGAGCCTCTCAAATATAATTAGAAACCTTAACTTATAAACAAAAAATAAACCATATTTATTTTCTATAGCTGAAGAAGTGATGGGATGTGACAATCTGCTTTCCAAATAATTTGGCAAGAAAGTTCATGCAGTGTATATGATTAAATTAATGACCTATTAAGCACGTATTTTTATTTGAAAATCCAGTAAATTCAGGCACTGGCTGCTTATCTATCTCTATTCACCCATAATATCTTAGAGAATTAAAGCAAACACATGTTTGTACAGTTGAAGTTTTCCCCACCTTCAATAATATAAGTACATTAACATTGGACCTATTTTAAGAAAAATATTAACCTCTTTTTTAAACAGCTATTTTAAAAATATTGTTTTTTCCAAAATATTATATCTGAGATGTTATCATCTGTATCAAGCATAAACAGGCTTTTGTAAAAAGCCTGGTTCCCAAGATCACTGTGGGGTCAACTATACGGTCAACTCCAGATTATTCATATATTATTTACTCTGGTTGCAGTTTTTAAATCCCAAGCTAACTTCCTCCCTCTTTCTTTCATCCTTTGCGAGTTGCTGATAACTGATATATAGCCAAAGGATCTGAATCAATTTTATTACTAACCTAAAAAACTTAATAAGGCTACTTCCAAAAATCAAAGAATTCATGAGGTTTTTGATTGTCCACATCAAATCTGCCTCCATGAGCACACATCAACCAGGCTGATATGAAGAGGTACCATATTGACTGAAACTTAAAAACTGCAGATTATGTATCAATTATGAACAGTTAAAAAGCGTATATTCTTTATTTCCATCTAATTTGTAAGTTATGGGCCTTTTCCAATGGATTACAGTGTATTATCATGAGTTTTAGATTTTAAAATGCCCCAATAATTTATATGGGACACATAAAATTTGGGGATTAAGAAATGTTCTTGTAACTCTTATATGGAATTCTGTATAGCACTGTTGTAAGGTAAGTTATTTCCTCTAGCAGTTAAAGGAGAGAAGTAAACATTAAATATAGGATGAAACATGAAAAGATACTAATATTAGAAATTTTTGAATACATACATTTAGAATGCGGTAATAGTATGGCACAAAATTTTTCCAATTTAATACTAAAATCTAGTGATTCCAAATATTTACTAAAATTAACATTAATTTTTTTACTAATACTTATTCGGGTTTAGTAGGTATGCAGAAAACTACTTAAATTAAAATTATGTAAATAAAAAATATTGAAATTAAGAACAAGCACTTGCTTTAATTTCACTCAAAGAATAGAAACAAATGTAAATACTAAGTAAAGCGAAAAAAATCACACCATAGGTCCTTTAAACTAGTAAAACATTAATAATTGGTCGTAATAGATCAAAAGATTCCATTCTTTTCCCAAAAAGTTTTTTTTTTTTCACTTCCATGATAAAATTAGGAGGAATGAGGTTGCAGCGGAAACCCTGGTGGCGGAGTGGTTAAGTGCTACGGCTGCTAACCAAGAGGTCAACAGTTCAAATCCACCAGGCGCTCTTTGGAAACTCTGAGGGGCAGTTCTACTCTGTTCTACAGGGTCGCCGTGAGTTGGAATCGACTCGATGGCAGTGGGTTTTGGGGAGGTTGCAGGATGGGTTTAACAATGATTGAAGCTAAAGCCTAATCAAATTGTTTAAAATTTCCGCTTTAGAGAAAGACAGTTTCCTCCAATTACAGAAATTCTGAATTTTAAAGATAAAAAATCAGTGTGTGTAGGCTTGCTGTTGTTAGTTGCTGTCGAGTTGATTCCAACTCATGGCAACCCCATGCATGCAGAGTAGAACTGTACTCGATAGGGTTTCCAAGGCTGTGACCTTTCAGAAGCAGATCTCCAGGCTTGACTTCCAAGGGGTCTCTGGGTGGGTTCATACCGTCAGCTGTTCAGCTAGTAGTCCAGCACTTAGCCCTTTGTGCCACCCAGCGACTCCTTCCAAACTCGGAGTTATTCAATATAACATTATTTAATGGCTTATATACAATTCCTGCGCACAATCTTGACAATAATCTAAAGAAGCAGAGAAATGAGTCTTAAAAGAAACGTACCATGTTTATGAATAAAAGCCAGCCCTTGCAATATTTGATACATAATATTTCTAATGACTGACTCAGGAAACAACTTGTTTCTGTGAAGAAATGAACAAATAATCAGTCATGTCATTCTCTTTCTTAAGACTGTTCAACCAACCAACCAATCAAAACAAACAAGAAGGTAGATATTCCTCCTCTCTTGGAGTCTCTGTTGGCCTCATGATACTGGCTTAAGGTATGATTTTTAGGATTTATAGTGATCAAAATCAAATATCCAAATCTGTTGCTATCAAGTCAATTCTGACTCATAGCGACCCCATGGTACAGAGTAGAGCTGTCCCATAGAGTTTCCAAGGAGCACCTGGTTGATTCAAACTGATGACCTTTTGGTTAGCAGCTATAACTCTTAACCACTACACCACCAGGCTTTCTATTTATAGTGATATGGTCATAAATTTAAAATTCAAACATTACATTTTTTGTTTGTTTGTTTTAATGTTTGGTAAAAACTCCAAATCCAATATCAAACGTATTGCACAGATGTTCAATAGTTAAATTCTAAACTATCCCAAATAAGCAAAGTAAATGAGAAAATTAAATAATATCAAATAAGCCAAGAGTGCAAATTTGTGTTATGTTGACTGCGAGAGTCTGGGGCATAAATGCTTTAGTCCTAGGCTTCACATCAGTGCTGTCCAGCAGAAATATCATGTGAGCCACAAATGGGAACCACACGTGTCGTAGCTACATCATAAAACACAAAGAGAGACAGGTGAAATTAATTTTAACAATACATTTTATTTAACCCAGTATGTACAAAATATTATCACTTCAACACATAATCAAAAGAAAAAACTTATGAATGAACTTACAGCTTTTTTTTAGTACTGAGCTTTCAAAACCTGGTATATATTTTACTTCACACCTACAGCACGGCTCGATTCACAGCAGCCGTATTTCGAGAGCTCAACAGCCACATGTGACTTAGTGGCTACTGTACTGGACAGAGCAACTCCATATAGTATTTAGATAAGGCTGAAAGTGAGGTTCTAATAAGGGCTAAATTAAGAACACTAGAACAGATTAATTACTGCTATGCCACAAAGGAAAATGATCAACAACTAATTCTCTGACCCTGAGGCCATGCTCTGTTTCGGAAGGTATCGATTGTTTTAAGCTTTTAAAGTTTATCACAATTTCAACAGCTTCTCATGTCTTTTACTCAGCAAGATTGATTGAAAAGATTTTAGGGTCATCAAAATGCTATCAACATATGTAAAACAGCCTATTTTTCAACATTACATTGTTATTCATATAATATGCCTATGTTATGTTCTAAAATGTCTCACCATTCCAAACAGGCTGGAAACACACAGTAAACAGAAAGATACACACTACTGTTATCTCAAGTTTGAAACAGTACTAATCATATATTATTGAAATATATTTTAAACTCACCCTTACAAGCTATAAAATAGATTTCAAAGTAAGTGAAATATTTTTATTCTTGCCAACATTTTGCCTTTATAAAAAGCGTGTTACATGCTTATGGTACAGTGACAGTATCAGAGCAAAGGTTTATGCATATTAGTCTTCAGTTGAAACTAAAAAGAAGCTGAATTGAATAAAAGACTTACAGATCAATGTTCACACTCAAAACAATGTTTCAGAAAGTTAAACTACCCAAAACAAAATGTAAAAATACCACTTAACCTTAAGTAGCTTTTCACCAGGCACTACTGATAATGGTCAAAGTCATTCCTTTGACACTGAATGATATTCTAAATAATAATATCACTTTTATTTCCATTTTATTTAGGGATCCTGAATTAAACCATAAAATTCAAAAGTTGATTTTTTTGAGTGTTCATTTGCTATTCCATTAACCATTTCTAGTATCAGATTATATATTTTTAAAAAATGTGGTTAAGTATAATATTGCATGTATTTATGTGTATAAATTTAATTTATTTTTCTTCAACAAGTATATCTCAACATATCATGCATATATTTATCATTTCATACATTTTAAAGTCCATAAATCATTACTAAACCAAAAAATACCAAACCCAGTGCCGTCGAGTTGATTCCAACTCATAGCGACCCTACAGGACAGAGTAGAACTGCCCTACAGAGTTTTCAAGAAGCACCTGGCGGATTCAAACTGCTGACCCTTTGGTTAGCTGCTGTAGCACTTAACCACTACACTACCAAGGTGTTCAAATCATTACTAGAAGCTGAAAAGTCAAGTTTACCCACAATTGTACCACATTATTAAGAAACTATTTTTCATTTTTCAGTATTCTAATCCAGTGGGGGTCTGGGTAGGAATCCAGTCCTAATTCATTTGCATATATAACTTTTATATTAGTTGTCAATGTTATATATACACAATTTTGATTTTTTTATCCACTTGAAAGCATTTTCATAATTTTATAATTATCACCTTTAATGGCCGTATACAAAACCAAACCAAACCCATGCTGTCGAGTAGATTCCAACTCATAGCGATCCTATAGGACAGAGTAGAACTGCCCCATAGAATTTGCAAGGAGCGCCTGGCAGATTCAAACTGCCGACTCTTTGGTTAGCAGCTGCAGCACTTAACCACTACGCCACCTGGGTTTCCTTAATGGTTGTACAGATCATCAATATTACACGCTGTAATTACCAATCTATTCTACCATCGGGATTTGTTCAAAGGGATAAGTGCAGCTTGGTATAGCCATTTAACAGAACACAGTAACTATGGTAGCTGTGAAGACTGCATGACCACAAAAAAAATACTTTTAAGTCGATGAATCAAATAAAAAAAAAACTATCACTATTAAAATTACAACTAAGCATAAAGTATGTATGCCTATTACAAGGGCTAGAAAGGAATACAGAAAAATAAAAACTGATTTTCGGGGTAGAAAATTTCTTTTTCTTTTTCTGACTGCTATTAATGTTATCATGATGTCTGCCTGGAAAATAACAGGCATTCAATAAATATTTATTGAAAAACAGAATAATATGATTAAAGAAAAACTCACTATCCTTAGACCTTGATTTCGTGTGTATGTGTGTGTGAGCGAGAGAGAGAGAAATCAACACTATTACATTGAAAAATTAACTTATGTCTAAAGTATTTTAGAGTCTTTTGTTGAACAACTCTCGCTTTAAAAGCAGGCAAAACAGACATTTATCTCCAAGATGTGACCAGGACAGCCACCACCAGACATTATCCTCCTCAAGCCATGGAGGATGACTGAAGAGCTCTCTTTAGAGATTCTGTTCTTTTTGTTGCTAGGTGCCATTGAGTCGTTTCCGACTCATAGCGACCCCATGTACATCAGAAAGAAACACTGCCCCACCCTGTCCCATCCTCATAGTCATTATGCTTGAGCTCATTGTGGCAGCCTCTGTGTCAGTCCATCCCTCAACGAGATGGATCTGTTCTTAGGTTTAAAAATTAAAATGAGAATTTCCTTGGGATTGGTAGTATTTTAGGTTTTCTCACTCACTTATGCATTCTAATGACTGAGTTTATTATTAGATCTTTTCTTGAAAGTTACTTTATTCCTTTCTTCATTCTTTCTTAAAGTTCCATAAAAGATACTTGGGAGAGCAATGAAGATAAGCTTTCCAACTTGCCCTAGGCCAGCTTTTTACTGAGTATTAAACTACAGAAGTATTTTTATTAAAAAAATCATAAATAGAGAGTATATACAGAAAACGTTTATCTTGACTTTTAAGGAATTACAACAGAAAAAAAGTGGCTAGATCATAGCTGGTTCTTCAATGTCAAATGTTACCCTTTGATAAAGATAAGGGAATTAAATCAATTTAAATCTACCTCTTGCAACATCAAATCTGTATATTGTAAAGTGTGACATATTGAAGAGATTCAAGGAATTCATGGATAAAATAATAGGAAAAAATTAGTGTTTGTAAAATAAAGACATACCTGTCTTTCATTAATTGATAGAGGTTTTCTTTCATATATTCAAATACAAAATAAAGATGGTCATTTTCTCTAATAACTTCTTTCAGTTTAATCACATTTGCATGATTAAGTTTCTTCAGAGACTGCAATACAGCAAATAAGTATTAAAATTCTTAAAGCAAGGTTACAGAAGTTATTAAAATCTCATTAATGCTAGCTATGATAATTACCTTAGGTAGAGTTCTAGTTCTTCTGGATTTGTTAATAAGTTTACAACATTTTAATATCTACATAATTAAAAATATCTTAGAATATCTAATTGTTTTATTTTTTAACTTTTTAAATAATTTTATTTTTGTTGCTGTTGAGAATAATCACAGCAAAAACACACACGCGACTCCAGAAAATGAGGAGTTGGTGAGCATTTGAAATTCAGTTTTACATTCTTCCCCCTTTTGATCAGGATTCATCTATGGAATCTTTGAATCAAAATGTTCAGTAATGGTAGCCAGGCACCATCTAGTTCTTTGGGTCTCATGGCAAAGGAAGCAGTTGTTCATGGAGGCAATTAGCCACACATTCCATTTCCTCCTATTGCTGACACTCCTTCCTCCTCTGTTGCTCCAGGTGAAAAAAGACCAATTGTGCCTTGGATGGTTGCTGGCAAACTTTTAAGACCCCAGACACTACGCAATGAACTAGGAGGTAGAACAGAAGCACTAAAAATGTTATTAGGCCAATTAACTGGCATGTCCCATGAAACCATGACCCTAAACCTCCAAACCAAACACCATGAGGCGTTCGGTTGTATGTAGTAGGCTCAGCAGGTACTGGTTTGTTTGATTATTTTTTGTATTTTTTTGTCATTGTTGATATAACACACAACTTTTGCCAGTTCAACTTGTAATTGTTTTAAATAATGCATGTAACTACAAAAATAAACCAAGTCAATCATAGCTATTAAATATTTCAATCACTTTTATCTATTAAGTAGATCTAATATTTTTCTGTCTTAACCATGTGATAGTTTATGCTAAAGCCTCCAAAAATTTATCCAAGTCATACAGCATAAAATGCAAGTAAATGGCATGTAGCCATTTATAAGTAAATACCCTGGTGGTTTTTTGGGACCCTGGTAGTGCAGTGGTTAAGCACTCAGCTGCCAACTGAAAGGTCAGTGGTTCAAACCCACCAGCCGCTTTGTGGAAGAAAGATGTGGCAATCTGTTTCCTAAAGATTACAGCCTTGGAAACCTTATAGGGCAGTTCTACTGTGTCATACAGGAATCAACTCGATGGTATACAACAACAATTTTAAAAAGTTATTTTTCCTTTGATAACATGATGCCATTTTGAAAGTGAGAGTGTACTTTCAAATATGAATGTAGAGTTTTTTGTTCTCCATTGACAGTAGAACCAGAAGAAATAAGCTAAAATTATTTTAGAAAGATAAAGGAAAAACATAAGAAATGTAATTATCTTTGGAATGCTGCCCCGAGGGAACAAAATAACCTCCTTGGCTGCTGTCCTCTGAAATGAGATCGTCGTGAGGTAGACGGTACAGTTAAGACCTTCTTGGGTTCTTTTCATCTCTAGGATTTTACCTTAACTTCTCTCAAGTTCATACATTCATCCCAGGAGTAGAACTTTCTCTTCATCCTGAAACAAATAAAGAAAAGTTGAGGGTACACAGACTGAGGATTTGAAGACATGAATTCCACCGCTGGCTTTCTTACTCTATTGTCACTTCACTTTGGGCAAGATAGGACATCTCTATTTCTTTTTCCTTAAAAGGAAACCCTCTGTTCTAAGTATCTCCAGGTTACTTGGTAAAGGCTCACGCCTAGGAGTTATCTGAAATTCTGTTTTAACACAAAGGTGAAAGAATCACTATTAATCTTCCTTTCTGGGTGAGTTCTTACATTTCTGTAACCGGTTTAATTGAGCTTTTCCAAGCCCCTTCTAAATTTCCTCTTTCTGGTACCTGAAAGCTAAATATGAAACATTATTCTTCAGATGGGATTGGGTGAAGAAATCACAAATTTTGATAGCAAATTTATTTGAATGATTTGATCTGACAATTTCTATATCATTACCTCCGCTTTAAATAAGAGGTCCACAGAGTTAAGTGATTTGTCAGAAAAACGCAGAAGTAACCAAACTTCAGCTATTAGCTTTCCCGAATTTTGTTCTTTACTTCCCCTTTTCCACCCAATGGTGGTTACCACTACAGATAAATATATCAAAAGAGTATTTAGCATAATAAAGCAATTCCGTGAAATATATCATAGATAACTCATTGCAGTTGAGTCGATTCCAACTCATAGGGACCCTAAAGGGCAGAGTAGGACTGTTCTATAGGGTTTCCAAGGTTATAATCTATATAGAAGCAGATTGCCACATCTTTCTCCCACGGAGCAGGTGGTGGGTTCGAACCATCAACCTTTTGGTTAGCAGCCAAGTGCTTAACCATTGTGTCACCAGGGATCCTATACCACAGATAGAAGTTGTATTTTTATATGAATGGATTTCTAGTCATCATAGGAAATGAGAGACAAGAAAAAACAAGAGGTGTGTTTTTAAAAATGTTTCTGCAGGTGTGGAATTACAAAGTTGGATTATGGAAAATAAAAAACAAATATGCCCTACTGTTTTCATTTAGCATTATAATCTCTTTTGGAGATGTTCTAAAGGGTTCTCAGAAAGCTTAAAGTTACCTTTATTAATCAGAATAATTCCTGTTGTCCAGAGCCTCTGCAAAAGTTTAATACACAGCTATGGAAATAAATAAATTGGCAGCATAACCTGGTGGTCTCAAGTGTGGGCTGCTGGTATTCAAATCCTTGCTCTGCCATACACTAACTGTATGACTGTGGGCCAGTTTCCTAAAGACCTCTTCAGTGCCTCAAATTTCTTAACTATTAAGTAGAAACTACTCACTGCATAAGAAAAGTTCATTGTAAACTGCTTAGTTCAGCACTCAATAAGTATTAGATATTCTTATTTTTACCAATATCTACAATAGACCATAATAAGACATGAAGGCTATCATTGTTATCATGTCTAAAATATGACATGTGAGCCAGAATTTCACTATAGTCATTCAGGGTCTAGACATTTATGAAGGAGCTTGATGAAACTGAGGGCTGTCAAAAGAGACTTTACAGTGCTGTAGATTTATAAATTCTCTTGCTAAAATGCAAGCGGTAAATCTAGCATAATGACCAATTTAAAGTCAAATAGAATAAACTCAAATATAGCAATAAAAGAAAATAATTTAATAAAATGATCACATTCATCCAAAATTGCATGTATAATCTGCTATGATCCTTAAACATTTCAGAATTTTAAAAATTCAACCTTTTGGAAGCCAGATAAAAACATATTCAAGTTACTTTTCACAATTTAGTAGTAATTGAAACTTTTATTCTACTCGCAAAATCTCTGCTAGCTTCGTCCACATTTACCAATATGCTGCTTTCTTCCCTGCAATCACTACTTCTCAGCAACTCCTCTCCAAGGTAAGGCAGCTATTCGTAACAAATACAGAAGTTTCCTTACAAAACAATGATCCCAATGGCAATCCAATTCCTTAGAATAGCTAAGACAAGGCATTCCCTGTCATCTTCTTTTTCGTTTATTCATTCAACCAACACCTACCACGTGCCAGGGCAAAGAGCACAGCAGATACCGTTACCATGATACCATTTAATAGAGGGCACAGTCTTTAAGCCAGTGAACACAAAACACATATACAAGTTAGTTATAAGGATCATGAAATAGAATAACAAGGAGGTCTCTTACAGGTTTAATGACCAGGGAAGGCCTCTTTGATAAGGAAATAGGAGATGAGTGAGACAAAGAAGCTTTTGACAGACAGCTATAACATGTGTGTAGGTCCTGAGGCTAGAAAAAGCTGGCTGGCTGTAGGAAATAAAAGGCCATTCCAGGCCCATCCTTATTCTTTAATGCTTGAGCTAGTTTCCATGGCTATTCCCAACTACTCAATATTATCTTAGGGAAATGACAGAGCTATTACTAGACTTCTCTTCCTACGCTACCGTAGCATTTACCTCTTAATACACTATAAAAAAGGCCAGACCTCTTGCCCTCGAGTTGGTTCTGACTCTGCTCAACCCTACAGGACAGAGCAGAACTGCCCCCAAAGGGTTTCCAAGGAGCAGATAGTGAATTCGAACTGCTAACCTTTTGGTTAGCAGCCAAGCTCTGAACTACTGTGCCACCAGGGCTCCTAATGTACTATATAACATACTTATTTAGTCTTCCCCCCACCCCCAAATGTAAGCTTTTCAACCAAACTTGTTGCTCTCCAGTCTATTCTGACTTATAACGACCCTAAAGGACAGAGAAGAACTGCCCTATAAGGTTTCTGAGGCTGTAATCTGTACTGACGCAGGCTACCACATCTTTCTCCCGTTGAGTGACAGGTAGGTTTGAACCATCAATTTCTCAGCAGCTGAGCACTTTAACCACTGTGCCAATGCCAAGATCACTCGTCAGCACACAGATGCCCAATAAACCCTTTTAAATGAACAGAGATATTTCTGTACTGACATGTGAGCTCATAAGGAACTGTTCCACAGACAAGAGGCCGGACATCTTAATAGTTGCTAATGAGAAGATGAGGGAATCTTACTACCATCTTCCAGCGAGAATTTTATGTTATACCTTTCTTTGAGATGGCCGCAGGCAACACAAGGTTTCTTACCAGTGACCTAAATAAAATCTTCCAAAGGATGTTTTCAAAAAGGTATTTTTGAAAAGGTATTTTATTTTGTTACTTACAGTGTTCTTCCAACTTCTAAACCCTCACCCTCCACCTCATCCTAACCAATTCTGACAGCATTTCTAGCCTGTTTAAAAAGCCTTGCCCACCACACTCTGAGTTAAGTACAAACTTTCTTCCTCGTGTTCACAACCCCACATTGTAACACTCTGCCCATTATCCACCAGCTGCCAGGCCACACAGTAATTTGCTGGCCATCTCAGTACTGTGCTAGCTCTCAGCCTCTTCTCCATCTCACTCCCCAATAGGGTTTTTTTTTAATTTGAAAATGTACACAGCAAAACATACACCAACTCAACTGTTTCCACATATATGTACAATTCAGCAACATTGATTACATTCTTTGGGTTGTATAACCACTCTCACCCTCCCTTTCTGAGTTATTCCTCCCCTATTAACATAAAAGGAAATGCCGGTGGTGTAGTGGTTAAGAGCTACGGCTGCTAACCAAAAGGTTGGCAGTTCGAATCCACCAGCCATTCCCTGAAACCCTGTGGGGCAGTTCTGCTCTGTCCAATGAGTCTGAATTGACTCGACGGCAACGGGTTTAGGTTTTTTTTGAAATCCAATCTGTAACAGGTGACATGTTTAAGGATTACAAAAAAAAAATGCTAACAGCTCAGTTTGGAGAAGCAGATAGAAAAGACTAAATTCCCTGAGTACACTGCTGAGTCACTGAAAAGAGCCCTGAGCTATCAATCTCTAGGTTTCTTGATATGTGAGAAGAATAAACTCCTATTTATTGAAGCCATTGGTTCTGTTACTTCTATTAATTTATGTATTTGCATCAAGAAGCATTCCTAACTAACCCAGATGCTTTTCAGTCATTGGTTTTCACTTGTCTTCCAGCTGAACCCCCCTCCTTCTTTAGGCCTTTTCCTTGAGTTCAGATATTTTCCACACGCTCCTGGTGCCCCTCTTATTTTTCTGGTGGCTCCTTCTCAGTCTTGTTTATAAGACCCTATTCCAGGGATTGTCCTTTTTATGCAGGGGTTTCCCAATGTTCTATATGAGGATCTCTTTTCTTCTCCTATACCCAGCTTCTATTACCACCTATGGATTAACAATTCCTAAATTGCCAGCCTGGCCCTTTGTTTTGAGCTTTAAATGCAAACATCCAGTTGCCTGTAGGACATGGATATTTGGATGTCTCACAGGCATCTTTAAGGCCAAAAAACCCAAAACCAAACCCATTGCTGTTGAGTCGATCCTGACTCATAGCAACCCTATAGGACAGAGTAGAACTGCCCCCATAGGGTGTCTAAGGAGCTCCTGGTGAATTTGAACTGCTGACCTTCTGGTTAGCAGCCATAGCTCTTAACCGCTACGCCACCAGGGTTTCCATTCATTATGTCCAAAATTGAGCTCAGGACCTTTCTCCCTAAACCTGTGACTCTCCCTTCCCTGTCACAATCAACGGTACCACCACTGCCCATTTAAGCCAGAATCCCAGGACTTACCCTGGACTCATCCTCATTTTCACTCCCTGCCCTCACGCCCGGCACCAGTTCCTATGCAGCCTACCTCCTAAATGTCCCCTTCGATCCCTGCACTTATGTCCGTCCCCAGTGCTATTTCCCTAGATCAGGTTACCACCACCTCTAACCGAGATTACTACACCAAGCTCCTAACTGGTCACTCTGCGTCCACTCTTGACCTCTTCAATCAAGTCTCCACTCTTTTGTCAAAGGGACCATTCTAAAACAATATTTGACCACATCAACTCTCCTGCTTAAAATCTTTAACTAGAACTACCCAGTTAAGCCACTCCTAAATTCCTGGTCCACAGAAACGATGTGAGCTAATAAATGATCGCTCTTGTTTTATGTCCCTAAGTTTTGGGGTAATTGTTATGCAGCAATAGATAATACAGTAGATTTTTAAAAATATAATTATATTTAATTTGCAAGCCCAGGAAAATAGCATATGCCAATGAGAATTCAGTTTGACATTATGAATACCATCTGGTTTGAGGTCTATTGTTTTAAAGAAATAGCAAGGTCTGTTCTGTACTCTGAAAGCTCAAATTTAAATTCTAAAAATATTCCAATCCAAACACTACCTTCAATTCTAGCCCAAATTTATTTTGTATGAAAAGCAGGGTACTTATAATTTTTGGTTTATCAATACAGCTGGACAAGCCGAAACACTAAAATAATACCCAGGGGATGAGCAGAATTCCTTGTTGGCAATGTTTTCTCCACATCAGCCAAGCTAGCATCTCTGGGCTTGTATACATTCACAAGCAGGCAAAGGAAAATAAAGTGTTTCAAAGGTCAACGTTGCTGCATTGCACACGGTACCTTTTGATGGCCACCAGCTCCCCGGACTCGTTGCTCTTGCCCATAAGCACACTCCCATAGGTGCCATCCCCCAACTGTCTCATGGTTGTGTATCGGTTCATCTTGGAAAATAATGTAGCAGAAATGATTGACTGAAATGATTTCCTTATTGAACAGGAATTTAAATGTTTCTTTATTTTTATTCTTTTTTGTCCTCAGGTTGTCGTTGTTAGGCTGGTGACGGGTTTGTCATCATTAAATACAGACTCTTCTCCAAGATTATATAGGTTCATGAGATATAATAATGAATCTGGCAAGGAAACAGTGCTTCCATTCTTATGAACACCCTGTAAAAAAGCAAAACAAGGATAAAGTGAATTTTCATTAAAGAATCTCCTTAAGAAATTTACTGGCAACCTAGCGAGCAGGGGAAAATTATAAATAATATCAACACCAGTGTGTTAAACTTTTGCCGGTTAATCACCTGTGCTATGTGGAATGAAGTTTATACAGAATAGGCTCTTTTCTAATATGTTTATTTTATTGTTGTTGAGAACATACACAGCAAAACATACACCAATTCAACAGTTTCTACGTGTACCATTTCGTGACACTGATTACATTCTTTGAGTTGTGTAAACATTCTCATCCTCCTTTTCTGAGTTGTCTCTCTCCCATTAACACAGATTCACTGCCTCCTAAGCTTCCTATGTAATCTTTCAAGTTGCTGTTATCAGTTTGATCCCATATAGATGATTCTTTAAAAAGCATAATGTTCAAGGCAGACCTTTTTTTGCTACTTAAGCTAAGCTATAAAAAAGCTATAGCTTGGTTTTAAGAAGACTTCAGGGAATATTTCTGGTTTAAGGTTTAAAGATTATCTCAGGGCAACAGTTTCAGGGGCTGTTCTAACCTTCATGGCTCTAGGAAGCTTGGTGTCCATGAGAATGTGAAATTCTGTTCTGCATGTCCCTCCTTTTGATCAGGATTTTTTTTATGGAATCTTTGATCAAAATGTTCAGTAGTGGTAGCCAGGCACCATCCAGTTCTTCTGGTCTCATGGCAAAGGAGGCAGTTGTTTGTGGAGGCAATCAGCCACACATTCCATTTCCTCCTCCCATTCCTGACTTTCCTTCTTCCTCTGTTGTTCGAGGCATATAGAGACCAATTGTTGTGCCCTGGATGGCTATAACACTCTTAATACTCACAAAATGAGTAAATGCTTTATTTACATGATACTGTGCTACTTACGAACATTCAATAAATACGACTTACTGATTTGTATGATTCCTTGTCTATTGACTACAATCTATATTATTCCAGATCAGACACTGGAAATCTGACAACAATACTCAATCCATTCTTGGAATCAATTTTTACATCATATTTAATTTAAAATTGTATTCTTTGTAAGTTCCCTGTAGAATACAAGTACTCCAATTAGGTTAAGTACAAAGCAAACTTTTGTTTTATATGAAGAGAACGTTTTATAAAAGAATTTCGTATTCTAATAACACGTGATTTTATTTTACATCAAACTAAGAAAACCTTATCACATACTAGTTAGGAATTAGTGTCACACTAGATTGAGACGCAGGAATAAGAACGTAAAACACACACACGCTCTTGTAATTAACAGAAAAACCCACTGCCATCAAGTCTGCTCCAACTCATGGCAACCTCTTGTGTTTCGGAGTAGAACTGCTCCACAGGGTTTTCAATGGCTGTGGCCTTTCGGAAGTAGGTCACCAGGCCTTTCTTCCGAAGCTCTTCTGGGTGGATTTGAACTACCAACCTTTCAGTTAGCAGCTCAGCACATAATCACTTGTGCCACCCAGGAACTCCTAATTTAAAAAAGGGAGGTAAAAAAACCAAACCAAAATAAAAGCTTAATAAAATAGCTACTTTCATATCATTTCTTTATCATCACAAGTACTTTTTTTTTTTTTTAACCAGTTGCAGTAGAGTTGATCTTGATTCGTGGCAAACCCACGTGTGTCAGAATAGAACTGTGCTCCACACAGATTTCAATGGCTGATTTTTCAGAAGTAGATCGCCAGGCCTTTCTTCTAGGGCACCTTTGGGTGGACTCAAAACTCTAACCTTTCAGTTACTAGCCAAGTGTGTTAACTATCTGCACCACCCAGGGACTTCTATCACAATTACTTTTTGCCCTACTGGCACACTTACAAGTGATGCTAAGACATCAAGGGCCAGGTAAAAGAGTGGTCCATGTCACCCTGTGGTACTGTCTCTCAGTGCTCCCCAAGTCCTCTGACAGAGTGGGCTCTGTGGGGCTAAATGTGGCAGTGGAAGGCTGGCAAAACAAACCACTGGTTAGCTTCCACCCCAGTCATAGTCTAACAGTGTCCTCCGACTGTGCTATTTTAGTTCTGCATTTTAATCAACTGTTTCTCATGGCATATCTACTTAGCATTTTTATTTTCATTTTAAAAATCTCTATCATCCTGTGATGAAGTTTTATGCTTTAATGCAGATGGTAACAGATGTTTGGCCCCAGTAAAATATAATTTGCCTTAAATGCTTTTTATAATTTAAAGCTTCAATTATATTACTTTTCTCTCACTATCAAGCCAAACCAAACCCGTTGCCGTCAAGTCGATTCTGACTCATAGCAACCCTATAGGACAGAGTAGAACTGCCCCATTGGGTTTTCAAGGAGTGACTGGTGGATTTGAACAGCCCACCTTTTGGTTAGCAGCTGAGTTCTTAACCACTGCATCACCAGGGCTCCTTCTCTCACTGCAGCAGTACTTAATTTCCACAAAATGGTAGAAATTGCTTCTCTATTATATGCAGAAATTTAGGACCAACAAGGATATGTTGTAGCTATCAAAGCACCTAGGGCTTCCCAAAACAGAAAGAAACAAAAACGTGCAGAGAAGTACAGTATAACTACTTGTTTTTTATATATAGGAATGTATTTGTTCACAGGAAACTCTGGAAGAATCTTGTAGGTCTTTTAAATAACAACAAGAACAAAAAAAAAACCCAAATTTATTGCTCTCAAGTTGATTCCAACTCACAGCGACCCTACAGGACAGAGCAGAACTGCCCCATAGGGTTTTAGTGCCTGGTGAATTTGAACTGCCGACCTTTTGGTTAGCAGCCATAGCATTTAACCATTACACCGCCAGGGTTTCCAAATAACAAAAAGTGGGCATTATCATTTATCTTACTTCATATAATTACTCCTTCAAAGGCACATGTGAAATGATTTAGGTTATGCTAACTTTGTGGTGGGAACCTTAAAAAGGACATCAAGACAGTAGATCCCACTTCTATTTAGGGGTTTCTTTTTCTCAGCTTAAGTCTAAGCCAATGGCCTTAACAGGTGCCAGCAAATGGCTCCCCATTTGTCTGGAAATGAATAGTTCTTTTGTAGATGCTCTTTAAGTCATACATAGACACTGGTCCTAAATATTAAGGTATTAATATAGGAAAATGCAGCAGAGCAAAACAAAACCCAAGTAACTGTAATATAATCACGATCTTCAAATAGTTTAACAGAACTATTAGGTCCCTGGATGGTGTAAATGGTTTGCTTGACTGCTAACCTAAAGGTTGGCAGTTCAAACCCACCCAGCGGTGCCACAGAAAAAAGGCCTGGCAATCTGCTTCCATAAAGATCACAGTCAAGAAAGCCCTAGGTAGTTCTAGCCTGTATATATATATAAGTATAGATGTGCACAAAAAGAGCCCTGGTGGCGTAATGGTTAAAGCACTGGACTGCTAACCGAAAGGTCAGTGGTTTGAAACCACCAGTGGCTCCATGGGAGAAAGGTGTGGCAGTCTGCTTCCACCGAGATTTACAGCCTTGGAAACCCTATGGGGTAGCTATGAGTCGGAATCAACTCCATGGCAGTGGGTTTACATATATCCTGAGTTGGAATCAACTTGATGGCTGAGGGTTTAGGTTTTTTTTGTTTGTTTGTTTGAGGGGGGGGGGATGTTTAAGAACTCTATTGGAATTTTCTACAATATTTATTGACTTTTATATTCTGATTTAAATAAGACATTTATTTAACTACTTGCCAACAAGTCAGCTCTGACTCTTGGTGACCCCATGCGTCAGAGTACAACTGTACTCTATAGGGTTTTCAATAGCTCAGTTTTTGGAAATAGATCTCCAGGCCTTTCTTCTGAAATGCTTCTGGGTGGACTGGAACCTCTCACATCTCGGCCTGCACCACCCAGGGACATTTATTTAGAGGCTCAACTATAGACTTAACATTAAATAAACACCTTTATAATTGTTCTCCCATTCTAATTTTCTTATTTTTTATCTAAGTGCACAATTACTGTTTATTAAGTGCATAATTACTGTAAACTTGAGCTTTAGTCTGACAACTCCTTCCCACTAATCAGGGATTTAGATAGGATTAAAGAAGATTAACACAGAGGGCAAATGGAGGGTAAAGTTTGTGTCTGCCAGTCACTGAACAAATAACATTTTAGATGTCTTCAACTTGTCTTTGTAGAAAATTCTGTAATGATATCATTCTAAGGGTGTCATTAACGTCTATAAAATACGGTAATAAATGTTTTAGACATCATTGTCTTTTAAAAACCAAAACAAAAAAGATTTCAAAACTAAACAAATCATATTATTTACAGAAATTAAAAAGAGGCGCTATTAAAATGAGAAAAGAGATTTTAATAAATAGCACAGTACTCTGTGACAATATTGACAAATTATTTTAAAACAAAACAAAAACCAACCCCACGAAGAGATAAGCATTCCTACCCTAAGCCGGCTTTGTATAGGCAGTACAGGGCAGCCTGCGGGAGAAGTCTTCCTTCCCCATCACGGCCCCCAGGGCTTGGGACGGGGAGATAAAGGAAGGCCAAAAGCCTGGAAAGTTACTTTTGCCTACATCACTATTTTGCCTTAATAGGTTGTTTTCTGATTAAACTAAATCGGAGAATTCCTGGTTCCTTCTATGAGAATTCTGTTATCATTAGATAGATTTTAAAATAGTAGTATCTAGACAATCAAAACTTTTTCCTTTTGGAATTGAGATTACCAAAATAAACAAAAAACCAAACCCGTTGCTTTCCTGTCACAGCGACCCTATATAGGACAGAGTAGAACTGCCCCAAAGGGTTTCCAAGGCGATAAATCTTGACGGAAGAACACTGCCACACCTTTCTCTCCGGAGCGGCTGTGGGTTCGAACCGCCCACTTCTCGGTTAGCAGCCCAGCGCTTAACTACTGTGCCACCAGCGCTCCTTGTAATTGAGGTTACTGACCATTAAACACCAGTTTTATTGCTTCCCCTAGCGTCCCAAGAGTCGATTTTGACCCCGTTAGTAAATTAAAACGACTTATTTGCAATAAAGAAACGGTTTTCGTTAACATAGACTATTTGATCTTTCTCAACAAACAAGGGCCCATAAAGACTCCGGGGGCCTGTGTCATGCCAGTTTGCGTGGAGGGGTCACCTGGGACCCCGCGTGTCCAGGACCCGGTCGGAGGGGCGCTACGAAGCGCCCCCCAGGGCCACCCCGCGCCGGGACCCCGTTTTTACCTGCTCGTCATTTGAGGTGCAACAACGACGACGGTATTGAACCCAGACTTCTGTTTCTTCCCCCTTTTATTTTATTTTGTAGAAGTTCTGAACCCAATTCCCGCGACCCAAACTCGCCCCTCACTCCGAAAGTACTTTCCCCTCCGGCCCAAACAGCAGAAGGGGAAGCGGGGGGATTCGGGGTGGAGGTCGCTCAGACTGACCGAGTCCCCGGTTATCCCGGGCCAACTCCAGGACTGCGGAGAGCCGCGCTGCGGAGAGTCCGGGAGCACCCACCCGCAGCCCGCGCAGGCCGCAGCGCCTCCTCCCACCGCCCCGCCCCTCCCGGGACCCTCCCCCTCCGACCCTCCCCCTACCGGCTTCCGGGCCCCTGCTCTTGCCGGAGATTGGCCTTGGTAGCCGCCGGAGGGACATGCCGGGCCGGCCTCGCAGGACAGGCTCGGGCTGTTGGACGGAGACTGGCGGGCCCGCAGCCCGCTCGGGATTACCTGACTGCGCCGGCCGCTTACCTCGTTAGCTCCCTTGTGAAGCTCCGGCGTCTTGTGTGTTTCGTCTCCTAGGAAACGGCGGGGCACGCCAGCGCCCGGGCTGCCTGCCGCTCACACCCCTCCCGGGGGGGCGGGGCCTGGACGGGAAAAGCCCCGCCCCGTCCCAGAACGCCCCGCCTTCCCGAGGGGTGGGCCTTAAAGGGTATACCTGAACTTGTTGAGCTAGGGGTCCCCGCCATTTAGACGTTGGGAGAGGCTGGATGACCTTATTCAGTTCCTTCTGGGGAGTTGTTTGTTTGCCCTGTTTTGTTTTTGCTCGGATATAGTCTACAAAGTCTTTATTAAATCTGGTTCCCAGACTTGGCAGAAAAAGGAGGAGAAAAGCTTATGTTTGCCTCCTACGTACACTTGTTTAGACGAGCCCTCCACCTAACCCACTGGGCGGTTAAAGAAGCTCAGCCATCGACTGGAACCCACCAGCAACTCTGCGGGAGGAAGATGTGGCAGCCTGCTTCCCTGAAGATTTACAGCTTTGGAAACCCTATGAGGCAGTTCTGCTCTGTCCTTTAGGGTCACTCTGAGTTGGAATCAACTAGAAGGCAGTGGGTTTGGTTTGGGTTTTATGTTTGTTTATTCATATTTTGCCTGGGGACAGACAGACTGCTCTTGTATTGCAGTTCCTTATATTGGTCAGTTCCTCAGGTATATATTGTATCCTAAGTTACACTTAAAAGTTTGTTATCATTTATTCATTCAGTACCAGTAACAGTGTTAGATTGCAGTAATTCCAAGGTAAATGAATGAATGCATGTATAAGTGGGTAATAACTGGCCAAGAAGTGAGAGTGCATGGCACATTTGTGTTACTGCAAAAAAGTTTAGATTGATCTGGTGAAAAGTGTCCATGAATCAGAAGCATGAAAAATGAGGCAGTGATACATCCATTTAGCAAGTATCTATTAGGTACTTGCTAAATGGATGTATCACTGCCTCATTTGTGGGCTTGGCACTCGGAATAGTGCCAACGTAGACAAAACAGACATGCTCCTGGCCCTCCCAGAGCTTACAGTGAAGTAGGCAGACCAGGTAAAATGAAATCCTTGACAACTTCAATATTCTCTCCATTTATCATGATGTTTACTGGTCTAGTTGTAAGGATTTTTGTTTTCTTTATGTCGAGGTGTAATCCATATCGAAGGCTGTAGTTTTTGATCTTCATCAGTAAGTGCTTCAAGTCCTCTCCACTTTCCGCAAGCAAGGTTGTGTCATTTGCATATCGCAAGTTGTTAGTCTTCCTTCAATCCTGATGCCACATACTTCTTCATATAGTCCATTTTCTCAGATGATTTGCTCAGCGTACAAAATGAATAAGTATGATGAAAAGATACAAGCATGACACATACCTTTCTTGGCTTTAAACCACACAGCATCCCCTTGTTCTGGTCCAACCACTGCCTCTTGGTTTAGGTACAGGGTCCACATGAGCACAATTAAGTGTTCTGGAATTTCCATTGTTCGCAATGTTATCCATAGTTTGTTATGATCCACACAGTCAAATGCCTTTGCATAGTCAATAAAACACAGGTAAACGTCTTTCTGGTATTCTCTGCTTTCAACCAAGATCCATCTGACATCGGCATTGATATCCCTGTTCCACATCCTCTTCTGAATCCTGCTTGAATTTCTGACAGTTCCCTATTGATACAGTGCTGCAACCCCTTTTGAATTATCTTCAGCAAAATTTTACTTGCGTGTGATATTAATGATGTTGCTTGGTAATTTCCGCATTCTGTTTTTTTAGTTGGATCACCTTTCTTTGGGATGGGCACAAATACGGATCTCTTCTAATTGGTTGGCAGGTAGTTGTCTTCCAAATTTCTTGTCATAAATGTGTGAGCACCTCCAGTGCTGCAATCGTTTGTTGAAACATCTCAATTGGTATTCCATCAATTTCTGAAGCCTTGTTTTTCACCAGTGCTTTCAGTGCAGCTAGGACTTTTTCCTTCAGTACCATCAGTTCTTGATCATAAGCTACCTCCTGAAATGGTTGAATGTCGATTATTTGGTATAGTGACTCTGTGTATTCCTTCCATCTTCTCTTGATCCTTCCTGCACCATTCAATATTTTGCCCATAAACCACACACACAAAAAACCCTTTGCCATTGAGTTGATTCCAACTCATAGCAACCCTATAGGACAGAGTAGAACTGCCCCTGTAGGGTTTCCGAGGAATGGCTGCTGGATCTGAACTTCTAACCTTTTGGTTAGCAGTTGAGCTCTTAACCACTGCACCACCAGGGCTCCATTTTGCTCATAGAATCCTTCAAAATTACAACTCGAGACTTGAATGTTTTCTTCAGTTCTTTCAGCTTGAGAAATGCCAAGTGTGTTCTTCCCTTTTGGTTTCCTAACTCCAGGTCTTTGCACATTTCATTATAATACTTTACTTTGTCTTGAGCCTCCTTTGAAGTCTTCTGTTTGGGGCTTTTACTTCCTCATTTCTTCTGTTTGCTTTAGCTACTCTGTGTTCAAGAGCAAGTTTCAGAGTCTCTTCTGACACCCATTTTGGTCTTTTCTTTCTTTCCTGTCTTTTTAATGACCTTTTGCTTTCTTCATGAATGATGTCCTTGATTTCATCCCACAACTTGTCTGGTCTTTGATCGTTAGTGTTCAATGCATCAAATCAATTCTTGAGATGGTCTCTAAACTCAGGTGGGATATACTCAAAGCCGTATATTGGCTCTCATGGACTTGTTTTAATTTTCTTTAGCTTCAATTTGAACTTGCATATGAGCAATTGTTGGTCTGTTTCACAATTGGCCCCTGGCCTTGTTCTAGGATGATAATTAGCTTCTCATTGTCTCTTTCCACAGGGATAGTCAATTTGATTCCTGTATATTCCATTTGGTGAGGTCCAAGTGTATAGTCACTGTTTATGTTGTTGAAAAAAAGTATTTGCAACGAATAAGTCATTGGTCTTGCAAAATTCTATCCTGGGATCTCAGGCACTGTTTATATCACCAAGACCATATTTTCCGACTACTGATCCTTCTTTGTTCCAACTTTTGAATTCCAATCACCAGTAATTATCAATGCATCTTGATGGCATGTTTGACCAATTTCAGACTGCAGAAGTTGGTAAAAATCTTCAATTTAGTCATCTTTGGCATTAATGATTGACACATAAATTTGAATAAAATAGTTGTATTAACTAGTCTTTCTTGTAGGCATATAGATATTATCCTGTCACTGACAATGTTGTACTTCAAGATAGAGCTTCAAATGTTCTTTTTGACAATGAATGAAACACCATTCCTCTTCAATCTGTCATTCCTGGCATAGTAGACCATATGATTGTCCAATTGAAAATGGCCAATACCAGTCCATTTAGCTCACTAATGCTTAGATATTGATCTTCAAGTGTTTCAGTCATTTTTGACAACTTCTAATTTTCCTCGATTCATGCTTAATACATCCCACATTCCAATTACTAGTAGATGTTTACTGCTGTTTCTTCTCATTTTTAGTCATGCCACATCAGCAAATATAGGTCCCGAAATCTCTACTCCATCCATGTCATTAAAATCAACGCAACTTTGAGGAGGCAGCTTTTCCCCAGTCGTGTTTTGAGTGCTTTCCAACCTGAGAGACTCATCTTCCAGCACCACATAGACAATGTTCCTCAGTTTTTCATAAGGTTTTCACTGGCCAATTTTTAGTCTGGAAGCTCTGCTGAAACCTGTCCACCAGGGGTAACCCTGCTGGTATTTGAAATACAAGTGGCATAGCTTCCAACATCACAGCAATATACAAGCCAGAGTACGACAAACTGACAGACAAGTGATATGGATCCTAGTAGTAGTATTTTAAATATCCCCAGGTGATCCTAATGTGCAACCAAGGTTGAGAACCATTTTCCTAGGGAGAATCTTGCCTATGTGCACCAGCGGTCATGCACCAAAATGCTCATAGTTACGATGTCTGTGATAGCAAAAAACTGAAAATATCCCAAATGTCATCAGCAGGAGAATGGATAAACACATTAGGCTTAAGTTACCCAAAGGAGTATTACAATATTGAACAATATAGGTTAATCTTAGAAGCATAACATTGAATGAAAAACAGAAGTTGCACCAAGCCGTATGTAGTCTGCTATACTTTTTATAAATCTTGAACACAAGCAGAACTAAACAATATCTTGTTTAGAGATTGAGTTGCAAGTCCCCAAGACACTGGTGTATGCAGAGATTCTCTAACTAGAGGGCCTCATGGGACTCAGCATATATTTGTACTCACAGCTAAGATTTATTACAGTGGCATAGGAAGGAGACACAGCCAGATCATTAGGGCAAAAGACACAAAATCTGGAGGAATCTATGTGCAGGCTTCCTTGTGTTCTCTCCCTCCAATGAGGAGTCAGAGTGCATTCTTCCCTCTGCAACAAAAATGCCGTGATATGTGTGCCATGTTTCTGCCCAGGGAAGCCCATTAGAGACTTAGCACCCAAGGTTCCCTCTGCCTAGCACATATCAAAATTCTAGACTCCCAGCATAAATCTGCTTATGAGTTACCCTTATCAGCTAGAGAACAGTGGAAATGTTTCTGAAACCCAAGCTCCCAGATGCCAGCCAAGGACCAAACTTGTAAGCAGGACTTTCCAAGGACAGCAGCCTCTCTTCTGCACCGGGTCCATATATATGTGATAAACCCACAAAATTTAAAAGATTGCTGTGGTGCGGTTAATTACCTTTGTGTGTGTCCTTTCTCGCATGGTCTCGTAACTCCTACCCAGGTGATTGGGCAGGACTGCATGATAGGGTAATTGTGGCCTATCAGGGGGATTGGTTGGTTTTGCCTTAAAAGAGAGACAATTCCAGAGCTGCGAGGAGGAGCCCACCACCACCAAGGAAAGAGACACCAGCAGGAGAGACCCAGCAGCATAGACCTGGCAGCAGGAGATGACAGTCTGCCTCCGTTAAGATTACAGACTAGGAAACCCTATGGAGCAGTTCTACTCTGTCCTTTTTGGTCACAATGAGACAGAGTCAACTCACTGGCAATTATTTTTTGGTCTGAAGTAAGTAAAAGAGGTAGAGGTGGGTGTAAAGACTGAAGGTAACCTGGTAGTCATTAAAGGCCCATTTGAGATTGCATTTGATTAATTCAAGAGTGGCGGGTTCCTACTTTGGTGAGTCACATCTGGGGTCTTAAAAGCTTGCGAGTGGCCATCTAAGATGCATCAATTGGTCCCACCCTACCTGGAGCAAAGGAGAATGTAGAAAACCAAAGATACAAGGAAAATATTAGCTCAGAGGACTAAAGGACCACATAAACTAGAGACTCCATCAGCCTGAGGTCAGAAGAACTAGATGGTGCCCAGCTACCACCAATGACCACCCTGACAGGGAACACAACAGAGAGTCCCAGACAGTGCGGGAGAAAAGTGCAGAGCAGAACTCAAATTCATGTAAAAAGACCAGACTTAATGGTCTGACAGAGACTGGCAGAACCCCTGAAACTATGGCCCCTGGTTGCTCTGTTAACCCAGAACTGAAACCATTCCTGAAGCCCACTCTTCAGACAAAGATTAGACAGGACTATAAAACAAAAAAAATAATACATGCGAGGAGTGTGCAGAGTAGATAGCTGTGTGGTTTTCTATTAAAGCACTGTCAATAGTGTCATCGTCATTTGTTCCTTATCTTTTTGTTGTTATTTTTATTGTACTTTAGATGGAGGTTTACAGAGCGATTAGTTTCTTATTAAACAATTAATACACATTGTTTTGTGACATTGGTTGCCAACCCTACGACATGTCAGCACTCACCGCTTCTCGAACTTGGGTTCCTCATTACCAGCTTTCCTGTTTCCTCCTGCCTTCTCATCCTTGCCCCTGGGTTGGTATGCTCATCAAGTCTCATTTTGTTTTATGGGCCTGTCTAATCTTTGGCTGAAGTGTGAACCTCAGGAATGACTTCAGTACCGGGTTAAAAGTGTGTCAGGGCCACACTCTAGGATTTTCTCCAGTCTCTGTCAGCCCAGTATGTCTGGTCTTCTTTTTTTATGAGTTAGAATTTTGTTCTACATTTTTCTCCAACTCTGTTCAAGACCCTCGAGTGTGATTCCTGTCAGAGTGGTCAGTGATGGTAGCTGGGCACCATCTAGCTGTGCTGGACTCAATCTGATGGTGGCTGTGGTACTTATGATCCATTAGTCCTTTGGACTAATCTTTCCCTTGTGTCTTTGGTTTCCTTCCTTCTTCCTTCTTCCAGACAGGGTGAGACCAGTGGAGTATCTCAGATGGCCGCTCATAAGCTTTTAAGACTCTGGACGCTACTCACCAAAGTAAGATATAGAACATTTTCTTTATAAAATATGTTATGCCAGTTGAGCTATATGTTCCCCAAGACCATGGTCCCCACAGCTCTCAGCCCAGTAATTCGGTCCCTCAGAAAGTTTGAATGTGTCTATGCAGCTTCCATGATCTTGCCTTGGTCGAGTTGTGCTGGGTTCCCAAGTACTGTGTACTGTCTTACCGTTCACCTAAGTTACCACTTATCTATGGTCTATTTAGTATTTTTCCCTTTCTGTCCCTCCCCACCTTGTAACCATCAAAGATTGTTTCTTTTTGTGTGTCAACCTTTTCATGAGTTTTTATAATAGTGGTCTTAAACAATATTTGTACTTTTGTGATAGACTTATTTCACTCAGCATAATGCATTCCAGATTCATCCATGTTGTGAGCTGCTTTGCAGATTCATTGTTCTTTATTGTTGCATAGTATTCCATTGTGTGTATGTACCATAGATTGTTTATCCATTCATCTGTTTATGGGCATCTAGGTTGGTTCCATCTTTTTGCTGTTGTGAACAATGCTGCAATGAACATGGGTATGCATATGTCTATTCATATGATGGCTCTTATTTCTCTAGGATGTATTCTTAGGTGTGGGATTGCTGGATCCTTGTTGTTATTTTTAGAGAAATGAAAGGGAAAATAAAGTCATCCATTCTCAAACTGCTGACTTAACAAACCTTCACTGAGCACCTGCAGCATGCCAGGGACTGTTCTAGGTACTGGGGGATACAACATTGGACAAGACTACAAAGCGCTTGCCCTCAAAATTCTGTGTGAGTAACCCAAAACTCACTGCCATCAAGTTGAGTCCGAAGACTCATAGCGACCCCATTGGTCAGAGTAGAACTGCCCCATCGGGTTTCCAAGGCTGTAATCTTCACAGAAGCAGACTACCACGTCTTTCTCCCACAGAGAGGCTGCTGGGTTCAAATTGCCAAACTTTTGGTTAGGAGCTGAGTGTTTAACCACTGTACCACCAGGACTCTTTCTGTTTGCGAAAAGACACTTAAACCAAGACCTGAGGGACAGATGGAGAAAGGACATGAAGATCAGGGGAAAGAGTATTCCAGAGGAAAGGGAACAGCAAGATAATACGATGGGAGAAAGAATGATATGAGATGAGGTTAGAGAGATAGACAAGTCCAGATTTTTTTTTTTAATTGTACTTTAGGTGAAGGTTTACCAAACAAACTAGCTTCTCATCAAACAGCACACACGTTGTTCTACGACATTGGTTAACAACCCCACGACATGTCAGCACTGTCCCTTCTCCACCCTGTGTTCCCTATTACCAGCTTTCCTGTTCCCTCCTGCCTTCCAGTCCCTGCCCCAGGGCTGGTGCGCCCCTTTAGTCTTGTTTTGTTCCATGGGCCTGTTCAATCTTTGGCTGAAGGGTGAACCTCAGGAGTGATCTCATTAATGAGCTGAAAGAGCATCCAGGGGCCTTACTCTCAGGGTTTCTTCTGTTTCTATCAGGTCAGCAAGTCTGGTCTTTCTTTTTGAGTTAGAATTTTGTTCTGCATTTTTCTCCAGCTCTGTCTGGGACCCTCTATTGTGATCCCCATCAGGGCAGTGAGTGGTGGTAGCTGGGCACTATCTGTCTGTACTGGAATCAGTCTGGTGGATGCTGTGGTAGACGTGGTCCATTAATCTTTGGGCTTATTTTTCCCTTTGTCTTTAGTTTTCTTCATTTTTCCTTGCTCTCAAAGGGGTGAGACCAGTGGAGTATCCTAGATGGCTGCTCACAGGAACAAGCCCAGATCTTGTAGGACAGGCTATATGTTTAGATTTTATTCTGTGTGTCATGGGAAATCTTTGCAGGGAATTAAGCAGGGGGTGATAAGATCAGATTTACATTTTAAGTACCCCACTCCAGACTGCCACTAAACCAAGCCAATTTCATATCTGACGTGGATGATAGCAGTTGCCTACTAACTGGCCGTCTCCTTCCTCACTTGTTCCCCTGTAGTATAGTCTCATGAGGTCTAGGTGATCCTCTATAAACATAAGGCATAGTTTATCATTTCTCTGTTTTAAACCCTGCAATACGTTCCCATCTCTTTCAGAGTCAAACCCAAATCTTTACCATGACCAACAAGGTAAATGTTATCTGGCCGCCTGTTAACCTGGTAACCTCTAATCCACTTTCTGTCTCTATGCATTTGCCTTTTCTATAATATTTCATGTAAATGTGATAATACAATATTTCTCCTTGTGTGTCTGACTTATTTCTCTCAGTGTAATGTTTTCAAGGTTCATATATGTTGTAGCACGTGTCCGAATTTTATTTCTATTTATGGCTGAATAATAGTCCATCCAATGTGTTGGGGGAATGGTCTGCCTCTGTACCTCCCATCCAAAGCCTTGGGTCCAGAACATTCTCTGATAAGGAGGCTGAAAATTGGGTCGCCTTCTGGTGGCACAGTGGTTAAGAGCTACAGCTCATCATCAAAAGGTTGGCAGTTCAAATCTACCAGCCACTCCTTGGAAACCCCATGGAGCAGTTCTAGTCTGTCCTGTAGGGTTGCTGGGGGTTGGAATCGACTAGAAGGTAATGGATTTGGTTGGGTTTTTTTTGTTTGTTTCTTTCTTTCTCCTGGTTCCTTTTCCTTATCAGAGAAAGCTTCCCCTGTTCTGGGCACCCACTAACTTTCTCTGTCTCTTGTACACATGGGGGCACCATATGGCACCTGGCCAACCCCACTCCTCTATCTGTTCTCAGTAGGGAGGGAACAGTGTCTCTCATACTAGGACACAAGAAAGGTGAACGTAGAGCATCTACCTTGCACCGGCCATAAGCGGGAATGGTCCCGCTGGCTGTGGGAGACTGGTGCCCACCAGTGAAGCTGGTCTCGCTCTGTCTCTTCCTATGTGAGTAAAGTATTTCACATGCACTGTTAGAGCGTGTGTGTGTGTGTGTGCTGTCTTTTGCTGGCAATTGTGAGCCCTACCTCGACAGTCTGTATATACCATATTTTATCAATTCATCTGTTGATGGACATGGGGTTGTTTCCATCTTTCGGCTATTGTGAAGAGCGCTACAATGAACAATAATGTACAAATATATGTTAGAGTCTCTGCTTTCAAGCCTTTTGGGTATATACCTGGAAATGGAATTGCAGTCATACGGTAATACTTTGTTTTACTTTTTGAGGAACTGCCCAACTGTTGAGCGTGTCTTTTTACATTCCCACTAACAATGGATGGGGGTTCCAACTTCTCCACATCCTTGCGAACATTAATTTTTCTTAAATACTAGCTACTCCAGTGGGGTGTGAGGTGGTAGCTCATTGTGGTTTTGACTTGCATCTCCCTAATGATGAATGATTTTTTAAAAATATGTATATGTATTTTTTATTGGCAATATTTTTTTTCAGATGGAATTGCCAAGAGCTCTCAGATAATGATGAAATATTTGAGCATCTTTTCACGCACCTATCTTTACTTCCTCTTGATTTTTGTTCAAGAAGTCTCCCTCTCAGTGAAGCCTTCCCTGGCCACCCAACTCCCCCGTTGCTAACACTTCATTCACAGCCCCTTGCTTTATTTTTTTTTCTTTTTAGCACTTATCACCATTTCATTTACCTTGTTTATTTTCTGCCTCCCCCACTGGAACATAAGCTCCCTGAAGGTAGGGATATGTCCGTTGGGTCACCAATGTTTCTATCACTAGAGATGTAAACAGTGCCTGGCACATACCAGGTGCTCTCTGGAAAATGAACTGTAGTGGGAAAAGTGGCAAGCAGGGACAAAGTCAGGAGGCGTTTGCAGTTGTACCACTGAGATATGATGGTGGCTTGGAGAAGCGTGAGAGCAGAGGAGACAGAGGAAAGTGCCATAGCATCCAACCACAAATCAGTCCTTAGTAACCTTTCTGACTACCTTGTTAAGTCTTTGACTGGAAGCCCCTGTGACAGAACTCACTACGTCTTCCAGTTCCCACTTGGGATGGTTCTGATTGTTTAAATTGTTCTTCTTTTATTGGATGAGTCATGGATTGAATTGTGCCCCCCAAAAGTACACGTCAACTTGGTTAGGCCATGATTCCCAGTATTGTGTGGCTGTCCTCTATTTTGTGATTGATGTAATTTTCCTATGTGTTGTAAACCCTAATCTCTGCCTGTGGTTAATGAGGTGAGATTGGGTTATGTTAAAGAGGGTTCAAATAAAGAGGGTTAGGGTAAAATGTAACACCCTCACTCTGGTCACATCCCTGATCCAATGTAAAGGGAGTTTCCCTGGGGTGTGGCCTGCACCACATTTTATCTTACAAGAGATAAAAAGAATGAGAAGTGAGTAGAGAGGGGGGACCTCATACAACAAGAAAGCTGTGCCAGGAGCAGAGCATGTCCTTTGGATCTGGGGTTCCTGCACCAAGAAGCTCCTGCAGAGGGGAAGATTGATGACAAGGACCTTCCTCCAGAGCCGACAGAGAGAGAAAGCCTTCGCCTGGAGCTGACACCCTGAATTTGGGCTAATAGCCTACTAGACTGTGAGAGAATAAATTTCTCTTGGTTAAAACCATTCACTTGTATTTGTGTTACAGCAGCACTAGATGACCAAGAAAGCACGGCAGCATGTCACTTTGTAGTTTCTGACCAGTGCTCCGAATTTCACCCCTTATGATCTGTAGAGGTCTTCTTGTTTCTGCCTGTCTAGCATCTACTCTCTCCTGTCAGGTGTTTTCCCAATTATACTCCTGACCCACTTGTTGACGTGGTTCAGCTTCTGAGAAGATGGGCAAGTGAGCCAGAGCTGGCCACTCAGAGCCACAAAGATTGGCTCAAAGATCAGCACATAATTCCGAGCTGCTGGCAAAGAGGCACTGCCTTTCTGTGTGGGATACTTAGCAATAGAATGAGGGCCCAGAGCTGCTGGCGGCCATCTTTGCTGCACTAGGGGATGGCCCTCTTGAGAATGAAGGCAACGCAGAGGAACATAGAGCTGAGGGGGAGCGAGATAGTTTGCAGATGACAGCGTTTGAGCACTTGGAGAGAGCCCTGCCTGAATCTGTTCCCAGTCTTCTCAATTCCACAACTTTTGATTTTCATTTCTCCTTGCACTTGAAAATATCCTGATATATACAGGACCACAGAGAAGACTAACTTATCTCTCACATGTCAACACTTCCAATATTCGAAGCTAATTGGAACATCTCTCCACACCTTCCCCAAGGACCAGGGACCCCAGAATTGCAGGTTGAATGGTCGTCCACTCAGTCCTGCCTCCCACCCCCGGCTGGAATTCCTCCATCAGCCCCTGTGCCAAGCATTTGACCCTGATATTTAGTTGGTGCCTAAAGAACCAGAACCTTTTTCTTTTCATTCCCGGTTCAATGCATTTTCCACTATGCTGTACTCTATTGTCCTCAACTCCCAACTCAGATCCAAAAGGCATCCAATAATGTGTTTACGGTTTTCCATTCCTTAAGATATGGATTACTTTTTAAAGAATGAATCAACTATATAAGATGATGATCAAATTATAACCCTAAACTCAAAACAAATGTGGTCATAATTTTAAGATTGAACCTTCACAGTTAGATAACATCTTACCCAACTGAGGGCACTTTTCGCAATTCCGTACAGTAGCCAGCATTATTATTGTGTTTATCAATATTGGTTCAGGATAAGTACAGAATGATTAGTTAGAAGATGTTGGTATAAGAATAACCTCTTAGAAAAAGTGAAAATAATAAATGAATGTGAACATCAGCTATATTGTGCTATATTGAGTCACCACAAGGTGGCAGTGTTCTGTAATAGTACAATCCAGAACCCGACCGGCAAAAGCCTGTTAGAAATTTTTTAGCAATGTATTGTTTCCCTGATTATAAATCTGAGTTTCATTTGAGTTCTTCTTGATACCTAATCATTTGTGAGTGATTTTAACAAGGAAGAATTAAGTATAAACTAGTGAAAAAATTAGCGTACACCAGGTGTTTTTTTCTTTACAGATTCATTTCATTTGATAAGTGATACGTAACGATAGAACATTAGAAAAATAATAAAGATCATATTATAGCTCACCGCTGCTAACATTTTAGTGTAAGTCATTTTTTAAATTTTTAAATAGACTGTTTTTTGATAACCTTTTTATTTCAGAGTAGTTTTAGATTTACAGAAAAGTTGCAAAGGTACACCAAAGGACAAATATTGTATGGTCTTACATGAAATGTCTGGAATAGGCCGTTGTATAGAGACCTAGGTTTCCTAGTGGTTACCAGGGGCAGGCAGAAGGTGGGGAGGGAGGCCTCGTTGCTCGGAGGACACTGAGCTTCAGTTAAGGGTGATGGGAAATTTTGGAAATTGATGTAGCGATGGTTGAGCACAAGATGGAAGTGATAAATGTCTCTTAACTGTACCTGTAAAAATTTGTGTAATGGCAAGTGTTCTGTTACATAGATATTTACCACAATTAAAAAACAAACAAAAAAACAAAACCAAAAAAAACCTCTCCAAAAGATTAACTTTAAACCAAAAATATCCCCTGAAGTTTTCTTTAAACCAAACAATACACAAAAAACCAAACCCACTGCCATCGAGTTGATTCCAACTCATAGCGACCCTATAGGACAGAGTAGAACTGCCCAACAGAGTTTCCAAGGAGTACCTGGTGGATTCGAACTGCCGACCTCTTGTTTAGCAGCCGTAGCACTTAACCACTATGCCACAGGTTAGACTAATTAGTAAAGATGTCTGCCTTGAGCATTGTGCTCTTTTAAGGAACTATTTATATGGGATCAAATGGACAATAGCAACTCAAAAGTTCAGATATGAAGCTTAGGGGCAGTGAGTTTATGTTAATGGAGGAAGAACAATGAGGAAAAGGAGGGTGAGAATGGTTGCTCAACTTGAAGAATGTAATCGATGTCACTAATTTGTACATGTAGACATTGTTGAATTGGTGCGTGTTTCGTGGTGTGAAATTTCAACAACAACAACAAAGAAGTTGCAGAGAGTACAGAGAGTTCCTGCCCAGTTTCCCCTATTGTTAACATCTTGCATTATTATGGCAGGTTTGTCACACTAATGAACAAATACTGATACATTATTATATAATGAGAGTCCATACTCTATTTGGGAATCGCTGGGTGGCATAAATGGTTAAAAGCTTGGATACTAACCTAAAGGCTGGCTGTTCAAACCCACCCAGAGGCACCTTGGAAGAAAGGCCTGGTGATTTGCTTCTGAAACCACAGACTCTATGGAGCACAGTTCTACTGTGACACACACGAGGTTGCCATGAGTTGGAACTGATTGGACGGCACCTGATAGTAGTAGTGGTAGTGTACTCAGATTTCCTTAGTGTGTTGTTTTTGTTGTCATTGTTCCAAGATCCCATCTGGGATTACATTACATTTAGTTGTCATTTAGGCTCCTCTTGGTTGTGGCAGTTTCTTAGGCTTTACTTGTTTCTGATGACCTTAGCAGTTCTGAGGAGTACTGGTCAGCCGTTTTGTAGAATGTCCCTCAATCAGGATTTGTCTGATGTTTTTCTCTTGATTAGACTGGGATTACGGGCTTTTTGGAGGAAGACCACAGAGGTAAAGTGTTGTACTCATCGTATCGTATCAAGGGTACATGGTATCTACATGACTTATTACTGTTGATGTTAGCCTTGATTGCCTACCTGCGGTAGTGTTTGTCAGGTGTCCTTGCTGTAAAGTTACGTTTTACCCTTGTTGTTTCGGTAAACCACTCAGACCTTAAAATGAAAATTCAGAGGATTTATTTAGCATTACAGATTCATTCGAATGGGGGAAATGACCAGTTCACACAACTGAAAACTAGTGAGTCCAGAGAGGGGTCTCAAGCAAGGACAGATACAGGGCTAAAAGAGGGAATTATAACAAAAATAATTGGCTGGTTTTCAATTGAGGTCACAAAAGGGAGGGTTAAATGAAGCAGGGAACAACAGGCTTCCATTGGATATGTGTGTATAGGTAGGCAGAACGGAGGTTAATTGCAGAAGTTTGTTCAGGCACAGCAATTGCAATCATAGTCACAGGATGCTTACGATACATACTTTTCAGAATACCTGCTGAAAAGCCTGCTGCCGTAGTTGATTCCAACTCATAGCGACCCTATAGGACAGAGTAGAACTGCCCTGTAGGGTTTCCAAGGAGCAGCTGGTGGATTTGAACTGCGACCTTTTGGTTAGCAGCCGAGCTCTTAACCACTGCACCACCAGGTCATAAAAAAAATCTTGCTCAATGTAAAACATTTCTTGGGGATATTTATACCGGGGCTTTAGACAAGCATTGGTGCCAAGACCCCTTCCTTAGGTACATTTTTCCCACGTTCCAACTTGACCATAGAGAAAGTATTTCCTTAATTACCCATGGTTGCTACCCAGATAAGGGACCTAAAGGTCCGACACCGTTAACTTCAGTTTTAATTTTGCTGGATACAACAGAGACAGTTTAGTTCAGCCGTTTTACTTTGGTCAAAAGTTTAGGAAAATTTCTCTTTTATACCCCCTTTCCATTCTGTATCCTTTGGAAGGAAGTCACTCTGCACAGCCCAGGCTTCACCTCTTTTAAGGTGGGGTATTTACATAAATTATTTGGAATTCTTCTGTGGGGAGAGTTGTCTCTTCTCTAATTTTCTTCTTCAATCATTTATTTATATCAGAATTGACTCACGGATATTTATTTTATACTTTGGGCTACAATCCAATGCTATATTGTATATATATTTTTTCATCAGATTTTTCCAGGTGAGGGTTAATGTTAGGGTTAGGGTTGGGATTAGGGTTAGGGCTGGTGTTGGGGTTAGTGTTAGGTTCAGGGTCCGAGTTACGGTTGGTGTTGGGGCTGGTGTTGGTGTTGGTTTAGGGTTAGGGTTAGGGGTGGGGTTGGGGATTAGGGTTAGGGTTAAGAAACATCATGTGGAAAGAATATTCCAGCTTTTGGAGTTGCAAAGTCTTTATGTAACTACTATACCAGTAACTGGCTAACTGTGCAATCATAGGCAAATAACTTAAACTTACTAAGGTTTGACATCCTCATCTTTGAAAAGGAGGTGATATTTATTAATTGGTCCTGAATCAGAGAATTACATTGAGGATTAAGGAAGATAACCTATAAACCGTATTCAAACTAGGGCTTGGCGTATAGTAAGTGCTCAGTAAATGACAGAAATTACAGTGTTTAAGAACTCAGCTCGTAACCAAAAGGTTCAAATCCACCATCTGCTCCTTGGAAACCCTATAGGACAGTTCTTTTCTGTCCTATAGGGTTGCTATGAGTCATAATCATCTTATCAGTGATGAGTTTGTTTCTTTGGTTTTGGTTCCAGGTTTGGCCATTGGGAGGTCTTTTAGTTGGCTACTGTGTCCCTTTGACATACCCTCATTACTGTGGCTTTTTTTTTTTATTGTGGACTTCCTTATTTCCTGACCCTATAAGATGCTCCCAGCTCATCTTGTATTCCCAGCCCCAGCCTCAGAATCAACGATTTCTCCAAGGAACTCTGCCAGGTGTTTTAAAATAGCTATTTCCTCCTCCTCCTTCTTGTTTTTTGTTTGTTTTATGTGAGGGAACTTAAAATTGTGATATCTGGTAAAATCTGAAAAGGCTGGCTTGAGGTCTGGGTTTCAACTCCCTTTTGTTAGTCCTGTCTTCACCCTAGTGACAGCCATATAGCTAAGGAAATTTTTTTCCTCTATGATAAAGTCAAGGTTATAGAAACAATGTCTCTGAGAGGAGATCATCACGGGGAATGGCCCGAAGCCTTATCTAAATCTTCTATGCAAATACTCACAGGCAATATTCTGCTTGAGCAGACTATTTCTAAGGAAGGAATGTCCGGTAATTATGACATAACTACCCTGTCACTCACCCTGCTGTCATGTACCCTTGCGATTACTCTGCTGTAACCAATCTAAGAAAGACATACGTGTCCTTTTCAGCCAATCCCTTTGAGCCTCAGCTTCGGGAAGTCCTGCCTTATGAGCTCCTTCTACAGGAAGTCCCACCTTGCAATTTTAGCTTGTAACTACCAATCAAGTAATGTCTTCCAGTGATCTAAGCTTGTAACTATCAATCAAACAATGTCTTTCAATAATCTAAATTTGTAATTACCAGTCAAGTGGTGTATTAAGCTCTTTGTCCCACCCTATAAAACGTCTCTGCAGCTTTGCCATTTTGGGAAGCGTTTGTTTGTTTCACTCTGTGAAATCAGGCATTTTCCCTGGTCTGGACAGTTGTTGAACCTTCAATAATTCTCCTTGCTTTACTTTAACAGAATAAGTGTTCATTACTCTTTAACAGTTTGTTTTGCACGCCATTCAGTAAGATACCTTTTAAGTGTGAATATTTACTTCTTTCAAAAATACACTATTTGTTGTTGGGGAATTTGGAGTAAAGTTTTGTAAGGAATGCTTACAATCCAAGGTGAGAATAAGGAAGAATCTATATCAGGAAAAAAACTTTCTCTTGCATCGTTTGTTTCTATCCTTTGGACACAGAGAATCTTGTACTGATTACATTTTGCTCCTGCCTTTGGCTGTGAGGAATGGAGTAAAATTTTGTAGCACATCTCTAGTAACTGTATGTGAAACCTTAATATCTTCGTGTTCCTAACCTTAAATGTGGGCTGTATTTTCTTTCCCTACCTATATGCCCCTTTTTCCCAGTTTCTTCAAATATTCATTTTATATGATTGTATGTGTTTGTATTTAAAACTTTTTTTTTTTTTTTTGAAAAATGGCAAATGTAAATAAATCAATTCAATTTAAATGAGGACAAGACACAGGGTTATATCCCCAGTTAACATCCTAGACGTTGGGCTAAATTTAACCCCTCACACTGCCAAAGAGCAAACTGCAGCCTCTACTGAAAAGTAAAAGTAAAGAGTTTTACTGGAATACAACCAAACATGTTGAGGGCCAGAGTTGCAGGGATGGGGATCTGGGACTATGGTTTCAGGGAACATCTAGGTCAATTGGCATAACAACATGGATTAAGAAAACATTCTGCATCCCACTTGGGTGAGAAGCATCTGGGGTCTTAAATGCTAGCAAGAGACCATCTAAGATGCATAAATTGGTCTCAACCCACCTGGAGCAAAGGAGAATGAAGAGCACCAAAGACACAAGGTAAATATGAGCCCAAGAGACAGAAAGGGCCACATAAACCGGAAACTCCATCAGCCTGAGACTGGAAGAACTAGATGGTGCCCAGCTACCATCTATCACTGCCCTGACAGGGAACACAACAGAGAATCCCTGATGGAGCAGGAGCACAGTGGGGTGCAGATCTTAAATTTTCGTTAAAAGACCAGACTTAATGGTCTGACTAAGATCGGAGGGACCATGACGTTTGTGATCCCCGTGTAAGGGGGAGGGGGAGAGCTTGCACTCAGGAAGAGGAAGAGGCAGGGGGTGGTGATATTCCTTAATAAGACAATCCTTACAAAAGAGACGGGGGTGGTGACATTCTTCAACAAGATGGTCCCTACATAGTTAAACTTTAAGCCAAGGAAATGATCTTTACAGGGGTCTTTGATTTGATAAAGTCGTTACCTTGATAAAGTCCCTAACTTGATAAGATCTCTAACTTGGTAATTAAACCTTAAGCCAAGGAAATAGCCTTCATAGAGGGGTCTTGTCTTGGCTTTTAAATGTTAATAGAGACAGATAAAGAGACAAAAAGTGTATAAAACCCTAAGAAAATGACTACTGGGGCACTCAGATTCCTTCTCTACCTGAGTAGCCCGCTCGATGCTTCCTAGTCAAGTGTACTTTTACTACTAACCCACTGCTTGCTAATAAACCTCTGCTCGCTTGGCACTGTTTGTCTGTGAATTCTTTCCTATACCGAAGACAAGAACCGAGGCCATTCTCCAGTAACACCTGGACCCTTTGATAGCCCAAGATTGGAACCATTCCTGAAACCAACTTTACAGACAGGGATTGGCCTGGACTATAAGATAGACAATGATGCTGATGAGGAGTGAACTTCCTGGCTCAAGTAGACACATGAGACTATGTGGGCAACTATTGTCTGGTGGTGAGATGAGAAGGAAGAGGGGAACAGGAGCTGGTTGAATGGACAAAGGGAATATAGGGTGGACAGGAGGAATGTACTGTCGCGTTGAGAGGAAAGCAGCTAGGACTACACAGCAAGGTGTGTATAAGTTTTTGTATGAGAGACTGGCTTGATTTGTAAACTTTCACCTAAAGCACAATAAGTAAATTAAAAAAAAAGTTTTATTGAAGGAATAAAAGTAATTCCAGTCTGTGAAGACTCAGAGTCCGTGAAATGAACTAGGTGCTCCTGCGAAAGGAATTTTTCACAGGGTGTAAGTACAAAAAATTCAAGAATTTACAAGGAAAAATTCTAATTGGTTGAAATTTACAAAATCATGCTTTAGGTGTCACAAGACAATTATGAGACCCTTTAAGCATTGTTTTGTTAATCATAAAATTTAGATCAGTTTAACTTATGTTAACTTATGGATGTCTTGGGGACAGCCTGAGTAATCATCCTTCCTGGAAGCATTCTGTGAGAGGAAGGGAGGGGAGCCATTGGGCTTCCTGAGGTATTCTGGCTAGGTGACTTTTGAGAGCCAGCTCAGAATGACCAGTAAACAACAAAATAGAATGTGGCCTACATCCTGGACAGTAACCCTTATTATGTCAAATGCCTACAGTATGGAGTGCCCCTTTACAACACTCAGCAAATGTGTTTATTGTCTGGGCCCAGCATGATGTGAAGTCACCACCGAATGCATTTCTACATACCCTTGAGTCATAGGGACCGTGATACCATCATGGAAACTCCATTCCCCTCTGACTCATGGAAAACATAAAATGCTGGAGTTTACCCTCACTCACATTTTATTTCCCTTGCCTTGGAGTTTGGGGGAAGTTCTCATAACCAATCAAATGAAATTTTTTAATCCAAATAAGAATTTTCTTTTGAAAAAAATCACTTTTTTAAAAAAATAGATTTTATTTTTTAGAGACGTTTTAGGTTTATAGAAAAATTATGCAGAAAGTACAGAGCTTCCATAAACCTCCTCTTCCCCCTGCACACTTTACCCTGTTGTTAATACCTTGCATTCCTGTAGTACATTTGTTACAATTGATGAACCAATGTTAATATGTTATTAAAAATGTACAGTCCTATGGGATTTGACAAATATGTCATGTGCCCACCATTACAGTATCATACAGAATAGTTTCACTGTCCTAAAAATGCACTGAAAATCACTGATTTTTTTTATTTTATAACTTGCATTTTGAAATATTCCATCATACAGAATAATTGCAAGAATAGTACAATGAACTCTCAACTACCCTTTACCTGGATTTTGTCATATTTACTTTCTCTGAATATCTTATTGTTTTTCTTATCCTTTCTGAGCCACCTTACGGTAAGTTGCAGTCATCATGACTCCTCGCTTTCAAATACTTCAGCATGTTTCTCTTAAGAACAAGGATATTCTTTTATAATAGCAACAGTACAATTAATAAATCCTGGAAGCTTCCCACTGATAAAATGCTATCATCTAATGTACAGTCCATATCTAAATCCTACCAATTATTTCAATAGCATCTGTTACAGCAATTTCTTCTTCTAATGCAGAATCCAATTCAGGATCATATATTGATTTTTGATGTTATGTCTCTTTAATCTTCTTTAACAGAAAACAGTTCCTTAGACTTTCTTAGTCTTTCATGACCTTGATAGTTTTGAAGAGTGCAGACCAGTTGTTTTGTAAAACGGCTCTCCATTTGGATTTGTTCAAATGTTTCCTATGATTTGACTCATGTTTTGCATTTTTTTGCAAGAATACCACACATGTAAAGGGATGTTATGTCCTTCTCAGTGCGTCACATTGGGAAGCACATGCTACCAGTTCATCCCATCATTGGCGATGTTAGCTTTGATCAGCTCATTAGGGTGCCCAGGTTTCTTCGCTATAGAGTACTTTCTTTCCCTTTGAAGTGATTCAGACACCTGTGTATAAATACTCTTCTCCAACAAACTCGCACCCAGTGGTTTTAGCTTCCAGTGGTGATTCTTGCCTGAAACAATTACTATGGTGGTTGCCAAATGGTGATTTTCTAATTCTTATTCCTTCTACATTTTAAAGGTTTTTTCTTTTTACTTTTTTTATGATAGTAAATATATATGTAGCAAAACATTTGCCATTTCAACATTTTTCACATGTACACTTCGGTGACATTAATTATATTCATCATGTAATTCAACCATCACCCTTATCTGGCCCCAAATTTAACAGAAGGTCAGTGTTCCCTAACGAATGTCTTTCTTTCCTCCTTCTGCCCTTCCACCGTCTTGCCCCTGGTAGCCACTAATAAACTTTTGTCTCTTTACATTTGTCTATTCTAGATATTTCATATAAGTAGGATCATACAGTATTTGTCCTTTTGCAACTAATTTCATTCAGCTTAATGTTTTCAAGGTTTATCCATGTTGTGGTATGTATCAGGACCTCATTTTTCTTTATGCCTGAGTAGTATTCAATGGAATATGGCTATATCATATCTTGCTTATCCATTCCTCTGTTGATGGACACTTGGGTTATTCCCACCTTTTGGTTATTGTGAATAGTGCTGCAGTGAACATTGGCATACAAGTCTCTTTTTGAGTCTCTTCTTTCAAATTTTTTTGGAATATACCTAGGAACAGAATGGGTGGATCATATGGTACTTCTATATTTAACTTTTTGAGGAAATTAGTGTTTCGAACTGGTTCATTAGAATTTGCATTTTTAACAAGTTCCCAGGCAATGCTAATGCTGCTGGCATAAGAATCACCTGGGGCATCTTGTTAAAATGTAGATTCTGATTCAGTATATCTGGGGTGGAAGTGCAAATTCTCAGCAGAGGGTCAAACCGAAATGAACTGGCTTGAAGCCCTGGAGGAAGCTCCTTCTACATTTATTAATCGGCTTTCTACTGTCAGGAAGATGCTTCTCTGCTGCCTCATTTTATTTATACATGTATTCTTATTTTGGGTATCAGGTTGTACCCATGGGTTATGCTTTTTGTTCAACTACTATTATTAGTCACTTAATAGCTCCAATTGTCTGAAATTTAGCCAGTGGGGGCACTCTGTGTCCTTTGCTCATGTCTTCACCTGTCTTTTACCGCTTCTTTGTGGCACAAAAAAATGTGCCAGGGTCACCTTAGAGTTTGCCTTTCCTAGCTCTGGAACCTGCCCAGCAGTCCTGGTGGAGAAGAGAACAGTGTTAGATTTGGGTGTTATATCTGCTTGCTGCTACTGGAGTGTCATTGCTTCTAGTCTCTTTCAGATCATGTATTCATATTTCAAGAGCCATGTCTTCATACTGATGCCTCTAATTCCATTCAAACACTGCATTTTTAAAGATTCATTCCCCTACTCCATAGTTTTAACCCTCTTTTTCTACAATGAGATCTCCAGCTCCCCAAATATCAGTATACTTGCTCATTTGCTCAGTCTTGCAATGCACAAAAAATAATTTCAGAATGGCTACACCCATATCTCTACCTACAATAAAACCATCGAATAAGGTTGAAGTTATTTTTGTGGGTATATTCTCAAAGAGCAATGTTCAAAAGTTTGATATATGGTGTAATGGTTAATTTTATAAGTCAACTTGGCTAGGTTATAGTACCTAATTGTTTGGTCAAACACTAGTCGAATTACTGTGATAAAATAAATGTTTTTGTTGTTAAGTGCCATCAAGTTGGGTCAGATTCATAGCAACCCTAGACACAACAGAACGAATGAAACACTACCTGGTCCTGCACCATCCTCACAATTGTTGCTATGCTTGAGCCCATCGTTGCAGCCACTGTGTCAATCTATCTCGTTAAGGGTCTTCTTTTTTTTCACTGACCCTCTGTTTTACCAAGTATGATGTCCTTCTCCAGGGACTGATCCCTCCTGATAACATGTCCAAAGTATGTGAGACGTAGTCTCGTCATCCTCGCCTCTAAGGAGCATCCTGGTTGTACTTCTTCCAAGACAGATTTGTTCATTCTTTTGGCAGTCCGTGGTATATTCAATATTCTTTGCCCATACCACAACTGAAAGGCACTGATTCTTCTTTGGTCTCCTTATTTATTGTCCAGCTTTCCCATGCATATGAGGTGATTGAAAATACCGTGGCTTGGGTCAGGTGCACCTTAGTCCTCAAGGTGACATCTTTGCTAGTCAAAACTTTAAAGAGGTCTTTTGCAGCAGATTTGCCCAATACAATGTGTCTTTTGACTTCTTGGCTGCTGCTTCCATGGGTGTTGATTGTGGATCCAAGTAAAATTAAATTCTTGACAACCTCAATCTTTTCTCAGTTTATCATAATGTTGCTTATTGGTCCAGTTGTGAGGATTTTTATTTTCTTTATGTTTAGGTGCAGTCCATATTGAAGGCTGTGGTCTTTGATCTTTATTAGTAAGTGCTTCAAGTCCTCTTCACTGCCGGCAAGCAAGGTGATGTTATCTGCATAACGCAGGTTGTTAATGAGTCTTCCTCTAATCCTGATGCCCTGTTCTTCTTCAGATAGTCCAGCCCCTCAGAGTATTTGCTCAGCATACAGATTGCATAGGTATGGTGAAAGAATACAACCCTGACACACACCTTTCCTGACTTTAAACCATGCGGTATCCACTTGTTCTGATTGAACAACTGCCTCTTGATCCATGTACAGATACCTCATGAGCACAATTAAGTGGTGTTCTGAAATTCCCATTCTTATCAATGTTATCCATAATTTATTATGATCCACACAATCGGATGCCCTATTATAGTCAATAAAACACAGGTAAGCATCTTTCTGGTATTCTCTGCTTTCAGCCAGGATCCATCTGACATCAGCAATGATATATCTGGTTCCAACTCTTCTTCTAAATCCAGCTTGAATTTCTGGCAGTTCCCTGTCAAAATACTGCTGCAGCCACTTTTGAATGATCTTCAGCAAAATTTTGCTTGCATGTGATATTAATGATATTGTTTGATAATTTCTACAGTCAGCTGGATCACCTCTCTTGGAATAAGCATAAATATGGATTTCTTCCAGTCAGTTGGCCAGGTAGCTGCCTTCCAAATTTCTTGGCATAGACTTGTGAGCTCTTCCAGTGCTGCATCCATTTGTTGAAACATCTCAATTGATGTTCCATCAATCTCAGAGCCTTGTTTTTTGCCAGTGCCTTCAGTGCACTTGGACTTCTTCCTTCAGTACCATCAGTTCCTGATCATATGTTACCTCCTGAGATGGTTAAATGTCAACAAATTCTTTTTGCTATAGTAACTCTACGTATTCCTTCCATCTTCTTTTGATGCTTCCTGTGAAAGTTTAATATTTTCTCTGTGGGATCCTTCAGTATTTCAACTTGAGGCTTCAATTTTTTCTCCAGTTCTTTTAGCTTGAGAAATGCTGAGCGTATTCTCCCCTTCTGGTTTTCTATCTCCAGGTCTTTGCACATGTCATTATAATACTTTACTTCATATTGTCGAGCTGCCCTTTGAAACCTTCTGTTCAGTAATTATATGTGATTATATCAGTCGAAAGGTGCTCTGGCAGAATAATGGTTAAGAGCTCAGCTGCTAACCAAAAGGTTGGTAGCCTGAACCCACCAACAGCTTCTAAGGAGGAAAGATCTGTTGATCTGCTCCCATAAAGTTTACAGCCTAGGAAACCCTACAGGGCAGTTCTACTCTGTCTTATAGGGTCACTATGAGTTGGAATCAACTAGACTGCACACAACAACATATCAGTTGACCTTAAGTAAAGCAGATAACCTTCCATAATATGGGTGGGCCTCAAACATTGGTTGAAGACTTTAGGAGCAAAAACGGAGTTTCCCTTGGGTGTGTTCTCATTGCAGGTTATAAACAGACGTTTTTCCTGAACAGCCTCTCTTTTCACTTTTCTCCTTGCCTGAAGTAAGGAGCTTGAGACACATGCCTGCAGGAGTCACCAGCTTTTCTCTTGACCAACGTCAAGACCCCCACAATGACATAAGCAAATTCCTTAAAGTCTCTCGTTCTACATGCACACGCACACACAAATCACTCGTTCTTTTTCTCTAGAGAACCTTGACTAGTACCTATGTTTAAGTCAAAACCGAAACTGACCTTCTTGAAGAAATCCGTAGTAAAATACACACTGGTTGATTAAGTAGTTTAATGGAATTAGCAACTCAAAGTTGTGCTAATTTCTACTACTAATAAGTGCAAGTGCAGATGATCTTGCTAGTCAGATGCATGTTGCTATTATTTTTTTCATTATAGCACCATTAGAGTTAGGAGCCCTCTTCCCTTTTATTTTTCTCTTATATCCACTCTGGTAGGGCCGTCGTGTTGTCTAGTAGAAGTGCTCACTGGGCTGGATACTGGGAACATGATGCTTACCACTAACTATGTGACTGTGGCAAGCAGCTGAACTTTCCACCTTTCTCCTGGCTCTGTTACTTTATCTACAAAATGAGGGGTTCGCATATGATCCAGCGATCCCACTTCTTGGAATATATCCTAGAGAAATAAGAACCTTTACATGAGCAGATATATGCACAGCCACGTTCATTACAGCACTGTGTACAATAGCAAAGAGATGGAAGCAACCAAGGTGCCCATCAACGGATGAATGGATAAATAAATTATGGTATATTCAAACAATGGAATATTACGCATCGATAAAGAACAATGATAGATCCATGAAACATTTCATAACATGGAGGAATCTGGAAGGCATTATGCTGAGTGAAATTAGTCAGTTGCAAAAGGGCAAATATTGTAGAAGACCACTATTATAAGAACTCAAAAAATAGTTTTAACAGAGAAGAACATATTCTTTGATGGTTACGAGAGTGGGGAGGGAGGGAGGGAAAGAAGTACTCACTAACTAGGTAGTAGACAAGAACCATTTTAGGTGAAGGGAAAGACAACGCACAATATGGGAGAGCTCAGCACAACTGGACTAAACCAAAAACAAAGAAGTTTCCTGAATAAACCGAACAATTTGAACGCCAGTGTAGCAGGGGTAGGGGTTTGAGGACCATGGTTTCAGAGGATATCTAGGTCAGCTGGCATAATAAAATCTATTAAGAAAACATTCTGCATCCCACTTCAGAGAGTGGCGTCTGGGGTCTTAAATGCTAGCAAGCAGCCATCTGAGAAGCATAAATTGGTCTCAGTCCAACCGGAACAAAGGAGAATGAAGGACACCAAAGACAGAAGGTAGTTATGAGCCCAAGAGACAGAAAGGGCCACAAAAACCAGAGACTACATCATCCTGAGACCAAAAGAACTAGATGGTGCCCAGCTACAATTGATGACTGTCCTGACAAGAAACACAACAGAGAACCCCTGAGGGGGAATGAGAGCAGTGGGATGCACACCTCAAATTCTTGTAAAAAAAAAAAAAAAGGAAGACTTAATGGTCTGACTGAAGCTAGAAGGACCCCAGAGGTCATGGTCCCCAGGCCTTCTGTTAGCCCAAGACAGGAACCATTCCCAAAGCCAACTCTTCAGACAGGGATTGGACTGGACTATAAGATAGAAGATTATACTGGTGAGGAGTGAGCTTCTTGGATCAAGTAGACACATGAGACTCTGTGGGCAGAGGGGGACAGAAGCTGGCTGAATGGACACGGAAATAGAGAGTGGAGAGAAGGAGTGTGCTGTCTCATTAGGGGGAGAGCAACTAGGAGTATACAGCAAGGTGTATATAAATTTTTGTATAAGACTGGCTTAATTTGTAAACTTTCATGTAAAGCACAATAAAAATTTTTTAAAAATAAGGTGTTCAGCATGATTTCTATAATTTCTTCTGCTCTGAAATTTTATGATTTATTTCAATGTTAGCTACAGGAGTTGATCGATATAGGTATCACCTTGCAGACTTTCTTGTTATAAAGAAAGTACATCATTCATTAATATTTATGTATTTATCATTCTATTCAGCAAATACTTGTGTGTGCCTCTATGTGTTTCTTATTTAAAACATATTTTGTGCTTTTATTGCCAATAATTTTCTCCACTGCCATTGTTAATGTACCCATCTCTTACCTATCTATTAATTCATTAACTACACTTCTTGTTTCTAAATATTATTTAAAACTGATATTAAAATTCTGTTTCCATATTCTTAGAACAATGTATCTATCTATATATTCTGAAGAGATCTTGCCTAGTGTGCTTTTGTGAAAATACAGGGCCATACCTCTTCCAAATAGTGTGAAATATAAACCACAGGTATAGGGGTTAGGCTTACAGCAGATATTCTAGGAAGACAGTCCAATCCATAACACAGTCTATTCTCAATACAACATAGTCCGGATCTCCTCTACTCAAAACTTTCCAACGTGCCATCTCACTGAGAGAAAAGCCAACGTCTTCACAGGGACTTACAAGGGCTCACAGTATCTGGCCCCTATTATTTCTCTAGAGTCTCTAATGGTGCAAATGGTTAACCTGCTTGGCAGCTAACCAAAATGTTGGAGGTAGAGTCCACCTAGAGGTGCCTAGGAGAAGAAGCCTGGTGACTTACTTCTGAAAAATCAGTCATTGAGAACCCTTTGGATAGTGGTGGTAGAATACTTTGGAAAAGGACAGCGATAATGATGGCACAACATGGGAAAATGTAATCAATGTCACTGAATTGTAAATGTGGAAGTTGTTGTGCTGGAGAGTGTTTTGGTGTGTATATTTTCACCACAATAAAAGAACAGAAAAGAAAGCCCTAGGAAACACAGTTCTACTCTGACACACATAGGGTTGCCATGAGTTGGAATTGACTTGACCACGACTAGTTTTGGTATTACGTCTCTGACCCTGTCTCCTATTACTTTCCCCTTGTTCACTTTGCCCTGGCCACGCTGGCAATCATGCTGTTCCACAAGTAGAACAGGCACAGTCCCACCTTAGGGCCTTTGCACTGCTGTGTCCTGGAAGCCCTTCCCCTGAGACATCTCACTGCTCATTCCCTTACCTTCTTCAAGTGTTGCTTAATTGTCACCTTGTCAAGGAGCATGTACTTGACCAGTATTTAGAACTGCAATGCCACCCACTCAGCATTTTTGTAGCACTTATCACCTTCTAATAGACTACAAAAAAAAAATCCACTGCCATTGAGTCAATTTCGGCTCATTGCTGCTCCATATGGTTTCCAAGGAGAGGCTGGTTGATTCAAACTGCAACCTTTTGGTTAGCAGTGGAACACTTAACCACTGAGCCACCAGGGCTCCTCTGATTAGACTATACAATTAATTATGCAACTAGTTTACAGTCTTCTTTTCCCTCCATCCCGGATAGACTATATTCTTCAGAGGACCAGGATTTCTTGTGTTCTGTTCATTGTAGTTTCTCTACATTTAGAAGGGTGTCTGGCATGGAGTGGGTGTTCAATAAAGATTTGTTGAGTGAGTGAATGAATGATACAGACTCTGCCCTCTAGGAGCTTGGGTTCTAGAACGGGAATTTGCATTTTGCTAGAGAAGTGGACAGTCTGGTAGGCACTATGTCTTTTAGGCTTAATATACTTTCGTTTTTATAGAGATATTCTTAACAAACTGCTTCTTGGATTTGTTTTTCTTAGCACCTCCTTTGCATAAGAGACATTTAAAAATTTTTATTTTAAACATGTAACATTTATCTTCAGTTTTTTTAAATATTAAAGCAATTGTTAAAAAATGGAAAATACAGACAACTTCAAAAGGAGAAAATAAATATTTTCCTCCATATGCTATTTAATATTTTGCTGTATTTTTCACTTTATATTTTAACCAAAATGTATATTATAAGATACAGATTGTGCACACTGAAGAAACCAGTTCCCCAGATTACACTAAAATATGCAAAGCTTTCCCACACGCCCCCTCTATACCACCAGAATGGAAAGGAAACAATTCCACATTGCCATGTAAATAGATTTCCCACAAAAGCAGGACTACTGTGGATGTACTGGTTTTTAACAGCGTTCACAGCTTGCAGCTTTCTACAAGAAAAGCATTTTGGCTAAGTGGCATCTGCTCTTAGTATTTGGAGCCTCTGTATCCACCCCAAGGAAGCCCCAGAGATTGCAGGTTGAAACCAGGGAGGGCCCATCTCTAGAAGATCAAAAGATAGCTACCCCCAAACATTCGACTGGAACGGCAGGCACACAAAACCCCCTGGGGGTGACCGTTACAGCCTTGAAGGTCATAGGGATGGGAACCTGAGCTCTGGCCTATCTGTCAAGAAGCAGCTACTTCACTGCACTATGTTTAAACAGGCTGTCCAGTCCACTTCCTTCCTTTCATAAATAAGTCTGCAGATTGTCTTGCTTAGGAGGAAGTAATCAATTATATCACCTCAAGTATGCTTGCTTCTGTCCAAACAAATTGTGAAACTGATCTTTATCAACACGTTTCTAGGTCCAGCAACTTTGTTAATAGGTTTTATTCACTGGCTTGGAAGGTTTTACCGTAATATGATATGTCAGCAAGCTCATGCTCAAAACAAAGTTCAAGAGCTTGAAATAAAATTTTTAAAATATTGGAGGGACATAATAAAGACGATTTTCATTTCCAGTTTCTTTGACTTTTTAAAAATGCATATTCTTGAGTTTGGTCACAATAGGACATTTGGAGGAGGCAGTGTTTAAAAACTCAGAAATCTATGCAGCTTCTATAAGCAGAGTAGGTAAGTGTAAACTTCTCATTTTTTAAGCACTTTGGAAGCCTTCGATTTGTAAGTGGAGTTTTTAAATGTCTTCCTATTGAAATTTTAGAGGGCTCTATTTAGACATCTAAGGATCCCTGGAGCCCTGGTGGTGCAATGGTTAAGAGCTTGGCTGCTAACCAGAAGGTTAGCAGTCTGAATCCACCAGTTACTCCTTGGTGACCCTATGAGGCAGTTCTACTCTGTTCTGTAAGGTTGCTATGAGTTAGAATTGACTCAATAGCAATGGGTTTTTTTTATTTAAGGAGCTTTTTTTAGTGGCGCAGTAGAAACCCTGGTGGTGTAGTGGTTAAGAACTATGGCTGCTAACCAGAAGTTCAGCTGTTCGAATCTACCAGGTGCTCCTCGGAAACCCTATGGGGCATTTCTACTCTGTCCTATAGGGGTGCTATTAGTTGGGATTGGCTTGATGGCAAAGAATATTTAGCTGTCTGTTTCTTATGTTGAGATTTGAAGCCTTTTGGTAGACAAAGTATTTGTTCTGTTAAGTTTAGCAGTTATGCAAATTAAAATTTAGAATTAGCCCAGGCAAATTATGTATACTAACGTGAACTTCTGCTCAGTTTTTGTTGCTTGTGTACAGTTACTCAAGGCCCAAATCTTGGGTGAATTAGGAAAAGGAAATTCCTTTTTCCTGAGGATAAATGCTCACCCTTTGAACGTGCCGATTCAGCAATTGGTTATACCAGGGACCCTAGCCAGTGGCTGGAAAGCCTGTAAAAGGAGCAGTTGTTGTCTGCAGCCATTGAATTGGCCGCGATTCATGGTGACTCCATGTATAATGGAGCAAAACACTGCCTGGGCCTGCGCCATTCCCACAGTCAGGTACAGATCGGACCATTGTGATCCATAGGGTTTTTACTGGATGATTTTCAGAGGTAGATCACCAGGCCTTTCTTCCTACTCTGTCTTAGTCTGGAAGCTCTGCGAAAACCTATTCAGCATCATAGCAACACGAGGTGCATTGGCCCGAAATCAAACTTGTGTTTCTTGTGTGGAAGGCGAAAATTCTGCCACTGGACAAAATCAGTGCAGGGAACATGTAAAGGAAAAAAAATGAAAGAAGGAAAACTCAAAACAAACTAGAAGTATACTATTCTCCATGACATAAAGAGAAAAAGTTATATTCATGAAACAAGAAGAGGATTCTCTAAAAAAAAAAAAAAAAAATTAAGGAAATAAGAGGGAACTCTCAGAAAATGAAACTATGATAGCAGAAATTTAAAATGAATTCATAGAAGAGTTGGAGATAAATTTAAGGAGAACTCCTAGAAATTAGAACAAAATGGCATACATATAGTTCTAAAAAAATAAATAAAAAAGGAGAGAAAAAAATAAGAAAATTAGAAGATCAATAGTCCTGCATCTGACTCATGAAAGTGCAAAAAGGAAAGAAGAAAGGAAACAGAGGGGATTAAAATATCAAAGAAATAGTACAAGAATAGTAGATTAAAAGGACCCAATAAATGTGCAGTAAAATGAATGGGAACAAAAACCCCACAAGAAGGCAAATCATTGTGATAAATAGAAGATTCTTGAAGTTTCCAAAGAGGAAAAAAAAGATCACACACGTGATTAGGAATTTTAGTGGTAGCAGATGCTGGAAACTGGGCTTGGGGGGATGGGAGGAGACAACCAAACAAAAAACAGAAATGCCTTCAAAATTTGAGGAAAAACTACTTTCAACCTTGAATTTCAAACCGAATCGAGTTTCATTGTGTGCCCTTTTGCCTATGAACCCTCTAGTACAGCTTTCTCAGATGCTTCTGGAAGATGTGATCATCAACAGGTGTTGGATTTTGTCAAATGCTTTTCAGCATCTACTGATATGATCGTATGATTTTTCTTCTTTAACCTGTTGATGTGATGGATTACATTAACTGATTTTTGAATATTGAAGCAGCCTTGCACTTATAGAATAAATTCCACTTAATCATGCTGCTTAATTATTTTTATACATTACTGGATTTAATTTGCTAATATTTTGTTAAGGAATTTTTTTGTATCTATATTTACGAGAGATATTGGTCTGTAAATTTCCTTTCTTGTAATGTCTTTGTCTGGTTTTGGTGTTAGGTTAATGCCGGCCTCATAAAAAGAGAAAGTATTCCCTCTGCTTCTATTTTCTGGAAGGCATTGTAGAGAATTGGTATCATTTCTTTCTTAAAATGTTTAGTAGAATTTACCAGTGAAACCCTCTGGGCCTGGTGTTTTCTGTTTTGGAAGATTATTTTGTTGTTGTTGTTGATTCAATTTCTTTAATCGATATAGGCCTATTAATATATTTCTCTTTGTGTGAGTTTTGATAAACTGTATCTTCCAAGAAATTGGTCCATTTCATCTAAGTTACCAAATTTGTGGGATAGTTTTTCATAGCATTCTTTTATTATCCTTTCAATGTCCGCGATGTCAGTTCCGATGGTTCTTTTATTTCTAATATTAGTAACTTGTGTGTTCTCTTTTTTTTCTTGATTTATTCAAGTACTCACAGTTTGGTTTTGTTCTTCTCTATTCTGTTGTTTACAATTTTACTGATTTCTTCTTTAATTTTTATAATTTCTTACATTAGATTAAATTTGTTCCCTCGCTCTTTTTTTTTTTTGAATTTCCTAAAGTGGAAACTTAGAAGGTTGATTTTAGATCTTTTTTCTTTTCTCATATATGCACTCAATTTCCTTCTTAGCACTGCTTTTGCTGCATCCTACAAATTATGACAAGTTGTATTATAATTTTTATTTAGTTCAAAAATGTTTTTTAATTTCTGTTTTGAATTTTTCTGTGAGCCATGTATTATTTAGAAGTGTGTTGTTTAGTCTTTAAATATTTTGTGATTTTCTAGCTGTCTTTCCGTTATTGGGTTCTAGTTTAATTCCATTGTGGCCTGAGGGCATGTTGCTGTTGTTGTCAGGTACCGTAGACTCGGTTCTGACTCATAGCGACACCATGTACAACAGAACGAAACACTGCAATCCTCACAGTCGTTGCAATGCTTGAGCCCATTGTTGGAGCCACTGTGTCAATCCATCTCATTGAGGGTCTTTCTCTTTTTCACTGACCCTCTACTTTACCAGGCATGATGTCCTTCTCCAGGGACTGGTCCCTCCTGATACTCCAGATAACATGTATTTTAGATGAATTTGTTAGGGTGTATTTTATGGTATGGACCCAGGATGTGTTCTACTTTAGTGAATGTTCCATATGAACTTGAGAAAAATGTGTATTCGACTCTTGCTGAATAAAGTAGTCTACAATTGTCAATTAGCTCTATTTGATTGATGGTCCTATTCAGTTCAACTATAAGATTATTGATTTCTTGCCTGTTGGGTCTGTATATTACTAATAAAGGAGTGTTGAAGTCTCCGACTATAATAAGGAATTTGTCTACTTCTCTTTGCAGTTCTGCCAGTTTTTGCCTCATTTATTTTGATACTCAGTTGCAGTTGTTAGGTGCATACATATTCAGGGTTGTTATGTCTTCAAGGGGGAATTGACCACTTTATCATTATGTAATGCCACTCTTTATCCCTGATAATTTTTCTTGCTCTGAAATTTGCTTTGTCTGGGTCATCTCAGATTTTTTATTTCGCTTGCCTTTTCTTTTTTTTTTTTTTTTTTTTTTATAACTTTTATTAAGCTTCAAGTGAACGTTTACAAATCCAATCAGTCTGTCACATATAAGTTTACATACATCTCACTCCCTACTCCCACTTACTCTCCCCGTCTTGAGTCAGCCCTTTCAGTCTCTCCTTTCTTGACAATTTTGCCGGCTTCCCTCTCTCTCTATCCTCCCATCCCCCCTCCAGACAAGAGTTGCCAACACAATCTCAAGTGTCCACCTGATATAATTAGCTCACTCTTCATCAGCATCTCTCTCCCACCCGCTGACCAGTCCCTTTCATTTCTGATGAGTTGTCTTCGGGGATGGTTCCTGTCCTGTGTCAACTGAAGGTCTGGGGAGCATGGCCGCCGGGATTCCTCCAGTCTCAGTCAGACCATTAAGTTTGGTCTTCTTATGAGAATTTGGGGTCTGCATCCCACTGATCTCCTGCTCCCTCAGGGGTCCTCTGCTGAGCTCCCTGTCAGGGCAGTCATCAATTGTGGCCGGGCACCAACTAGTTCTTCTGGTCTCAGGATGATGTAGGTCTCTGGTTCATGCGGCCCTTTCTGTCTCTTGGGCTCTTAGTTGTCATGTGGGCTTGGTGTTCTTCATTTTTCTTTGCTCCAGGTGGGTTGAGACCAATTGCTGCATCTTAGATGGCTGCTTGTTAGCATTTAAGACCCCAGACGCCACATTTCAAAGTGGGATGCAGAATGATTTCATAATAGAATTATTTTGCCAATTGACTTAGAAGTCCCCGCAAACCATGCTCCCCAGACCCCCGCGCTTGCTCCGCTGACCTTTGAAGCATTCATTTTATCCTGGAAACTTCTTTGCTTTTGGTCCAGTCCAATTGAGCTGACCTTCCATGTATTGAGTGTTGTCTTTCCCTTCACCTAAAGCAGTTCTTATCTACTGATTAATCAATAAAAAAACCCTCTCCCACCCTCCCTCCCTCCCCCTCTCGTAACCACAAAAGTATGTGTTCTTCTCAGGTTTACTGTTTCTCAAGATCTTATAATAGTGGTCTTATACAATATTTGTCCTTTTGCCTCTGACTAATTTCGCTCAGCATAATGCCTTCCAGGTTCCTCCATGTTATGAAATGTTTCAGAGATTCGTCACTGTTCTTTATCGATGCGTAGTATTCCATTGTGTGAATATACCACAATTTATTTAACCATTCATCCGTTGACGGACACCTTGGTTGCTTCCAACTTTTTGCTATTGTAAACAGAGCTGCAATAAACATGGGTGTGCATATATCTATTTGTATGAAGGCTCTTGTATCTCTAGGGTATATTCCTAGGAGTGGGATTTCTGGGTTGTATGGTAGTTCTATTTCTAACTGTTTAAGATAACGCCAGATAGATTTCCAAAGTGGTTGTACCATTTTACATTCCCACCAGCAGTGTATGAGAGTTCCAATCTCTCCGCCGCCTCTCCAACATTTATTATTTTGTGTTTTTTGGATTAATGCCAGCCTTGCTGGTGTGAGATGGAATCTCATCGTAGTTTTAATTTGCATTTCTCTAATGGCTAATGATCGAGAGCATTTTCTCATGTATCTGTTGGCTGCCTGAATATCTTCTTTAGAGAAATGTGTGTTCATATCCTTTGCCCACTTCTTGATTGGGTTGTTTGTCTTTTTGTGGTTGAGTTTTGACAGAATCATGTAGATTTTAGAGATCAGGCGCTGGTCGGAGATGTCATAGCTGAAAATTCTTTCCCAATCTGTAGGTGGTCTTTTTACTCTTTTGATGAAGTCTTTAGATGAGCATAGGTGTTTGATTTTTAGGAGCTCCCAGTTATCGGGTTTCTCTTCATCATTTTTGGTAATGTTTTGTATTCTGTTTATACCTTGTATTAGGGCTCCTAGGGTTGTCCCAATTTTTTCTTCCATGATCTTTATCGTTTTAGTCTTTATGTTTAGGTCTTTGATCCACTTGGAGTTAGTTTTTGTGCATGGTGTGAGGTATGGGTCCTGTTTCATTTTTTTGCAAATGGATATCCAGTTATGCCAGCACCATTTGTTAAAAAGGCTGTCTTTTCCCCAGTTAATTGACACTGGTCCTTTGTCAAATATCAGCTGCTCATACGTGGATGGATCTATGTCTGTGTTCTCAATTCTGTTCCATTGGTCTATGTGTCTGTTGTTGTACCAATACCAGGCTGTTTTGACTACTGTGGCTGTATAATAGGTTCTGAAGTCAGGTAAGGTGAGGCCTCCCACTTTCTTCTTCTTTTTCAGTAGTGCTTTGCTTATCCGGGGCTTCTTTCCCTTCCATATGAAATTGGTGATTTGTTTCTCTATCCCCTTAAAATATGACATTGGAATTTGGATCGGAAGTGCGTTAAATGTATAGATGGCTTTTGGTAGAATAGACATTTTTACTATGTTAAGTCTTCCTATCCATCAGCAAGGTATGTTTTTCCACTTAAGTATGTCCTTTTGAATTTCTTGTAGTAGAGCTTTGTAGTTTTCTTTGTATAGGTCTTTTACATCCTTGGTAAGATTTATTCCTAAGTATCTTATCTTCTTGGGGGCTACTGTGAATGGTATTGATTTGGTTATTTCCTCTTCGGTGTTCTTTTTGTTGATGTAGAGGAATCCAAGTGATTTTTGTATGTTTATTTTATAACCTGAGACTCTGCCAAACTCTTCTATTAGTTTCAGTAGTTTTCTGGAGGATTCCTTAGGGTTTTCTGTGTATATAATCATGTCATCTGCAAATAGTGATAACTTTACTTCTTCCTTGCCAATCCGGATACCCTTTATTTCTTTGTCCAGCCTGATTGCCCTGGCTAAGACTTCCAACACGATGTTGAATAAGAGTGGTGATAAAGGGCATCCTTGTCTGGTTCCCGTTCTCAAGGGAAATGCTTTCAGGTTCTCTCCATTTAGAGTGATATTGGCTGTTGGCTTTGCATAGATGCCCTTTATTATGTTGAGGAATTTTCCTTCAATTCCTATTTTGGTAAGAGTTTTTATCATGAATGGGTGTTGGACTTTGTCAAATGCCTTTTCTGCATCAATTGATAAGATCATGTGGTTTTTGTCTTTTGTTTTATTTATGTGATGGATTACATTAATGGTTTTTCTGATATTAAACCAGCCTTGCATACCTGGTATAAATCCCACTTGATCAGGGTGAATTATTTTTTTGATGTGTCGTTGGATTCTATTGGCTAGAATTTTGTTGAGGATTTTTGCATCAATGTTCATGAGGGATATAGGTCTATAATTTTCTTTTTTTGTAATGTCTTTACCTGGTTTTGGTATCAGGGAGATGGTGGCTTCATAGAATGAGTTGGGTAGTATTCCGTCATTTTCTATGCTTTGGAATACCTTTAGTAGTAGTGGTGTTAACTCTTCTCTGAAAATTTGGTAGAACTCTGCAGTGAAGCCGTCCGGGCCAGGACTTTTTTTTGTTGGGAGTTTTTTGATTACCGTTTCAATCTCTTTTTTTGTTATGGGTCTATTTAGTTGTTCTACTTCTGAATGTGTTAGTTTAGGTAGGTAGTGTTTTTCCAGGAATTCATCCATTTCTTCTAGGTTTTCAAATTTGTTAGAGTACAATTTTTCATAATAATCTGAAATGATTCTTTTAATTTCATTTGGTTCTGTTGTGATGTGGTCCTTCTCATTTCTTATTCGGGTTATTTGTTTCCTTTCCTGTATTTCTTTAGTCAGTCTAGCCAATGGTTTATCAATTTTGTTAATTTTTTCAAAGAACCAGCTTTTGGCTTTGTTAATTCTTTCGATTGTTTTTCTGTTCTCTAATTCATTTAGTTCAGCTCTAATTTTTATTATTTGTTTTCTTCTGGAGACTGATGGATTCTTTTGTTGCTCATTTTCTATTTGTTCAAGTTGTAGGGACAGTTCTCTGATTTTGGCTCTTTCTTCTTTTTGTATGTGTGCATTTATTGATATAAATTGGCCTCTGAGCACTGCTTTTGCTGTGTCCCAGAGGTTTTGATAGGAAGTATTTTCATTCTCGTTGCTTTCTATGAATTTCCTTATTCCCTCCTTGATGTCTTCTATAACCCAGTCTTTTTTCAGGAGGGTATTGTTCATTTTCCAAGTATTTGATTTCTTTTCCCTCGTTTTTCTGTTATTGATCTCTAGTTTTATTGCCTTGTGGTCTGAGAAGATGCTTTGTAATATTTCGATGTTTTGGACTCTGCAAAGGTTTGTTTTATGACCTAATATGTGGTCTATTCTAGAGAATGTTCCATGTGCGCTAGAAAAAAAAGTATATTTTGCAGCAGTTGGGTGGAGAGTTCTGTATAAGTCAATGAGGTCAAGTTGGTTGATTGTTGTAATTAGATCTTCCGTGTCTCTGTTGAGCTTCTTACTGGATGTCCTGTCCTTCTCCGAAAGTGGTGTGTTGAAGTCTCCTACTATAATTGTGGAGGTATCTATCTCGCTTTTCAGTTCTGTTAAAATTTGATTTATGTATCTTGCAGCCCTGTCATTGGGTGCATAAATATTTAATATGGTTATGTCTTCCTGATCAATTGTCCCTTTTATCATTATATAGTGTCCTTCTTTATCCTTTGTGGTGGATTTAAGTCTAAAGTCTATTTTGTCAGAAATTAATATTGCTACTCCTCTTCTTTTTTGCTTATTGTTTGCTTGATATACTTTTTTCCATCCTTTGAATTTTAGTTTGTTTGTGTCTCTAAGTCTAAGGTGTGTCTCTTGTAGGCAGCATATAGATGGATCGTGTTTCTTTATCCAGTCTGTGACTCTCTGTCTCTTTATTGGTGCATTTAGTCCATTTACATTCAGGGTAATTACAGATAAATAAGTTTTTAGTGCTGTCATTTTGATGCCTTTTTATGTGTGTTGTTGACAATTTCATTTTTCCACACACTTTTTTGTGCTGAGGCGTTTTTCTTAGTAAATTGTGAGATCCTCATTTTCATAGTGTTTGACTTTATGTTAGTTGAGTCGTTACGTTTTTCTTGGTTTTTGTCTTGAGTTATAGAGTTGTTATGCCTTTTTGTGGTTACCTCATTATATACCCCTATTTTTCTAAGTAAAAACCTAACTTGTATTGTTCTATATCGCCTTGTATCACTCTCCATCTGGCAGTTCAATGCCTCCAGTATTTAGTCCCTCTTTTTGATTATTGTGATCTTTTACCTATTGACTTCCATAATTCCCTGTTATGTGTATTTTTTTTTTTAATTAATCTTAATTTGTTTGTTTTTGTGATTTCCCTATTTGAGTTGATATCAGGACGTTCTGTTTTGTGACCTTGTGTTGTGCTGATATCTGATATTATTGGTTCTCTGACCAAACAATATCCTTTAGTATTTCTTGTAGCTTTGGTTTGGTTTTTGCAAATTCTCTAAACTTGTGTTTGTCTGTAAATATCTTAATTTCGCCTTCATATTTCAGAGAGAGTTTTGCTGGATATATGATCCTTGGTTGGCAGTTTTTCTCCTTCAGTGTTCTGTATATGTTGTCCCATTCCCTTCTTGCCTGCATGGTTTCTGCTGAGTAGTCAGAACATATTCTTATTGATTCTCCCTTGAAGGAAACCTTTCTTTTCTCCCTGGCTGCTTTTAAAATTTTCTGTTTATCTTTGGTTTTGGTGAGTTTGATGATAATATGTCTTGGTGTTTTTCTTTTTGTATCAATCTTAAATGGGGTTCGATGAGCATCTTGGATAGATATCCTTTCGTCTTTCATGATGTCAGGGAAGTTTTCTGTCAGAAGTTCTTCAACTATTTTCTCTGTGTTTTCTGTCCCCCCTCCCTGTTCTGGGACTCCAATCACCCGCAGGTTATCCTTCTTGATAGAGTCCCACATAATTCTCAGAGTTTCTTCATTTTTTTTAATTCTTTTATCTGATTTTTTTTCAGCTATGTTGGTGTTGATTCCCTGGTCCTCCAGATGTCCCAGTCTGCATTCTAATTGCTCGAGTCTGCTCCTCTGACTTCCTAGTGTGTTGTCTAATTCTGTTATTTTATTGTTAATCTTTTGGATTTCTACATGTTGTCTCTCTATGGATTCTTGCAACTTATTAATTTTTCCACTATGTTCTTGAATAATCTTTTTGAGTTCTTCAACAGTTTTATCAGTGTGTTCATTGGCTTTTTCTGCAGATATCCTAATTTCATTTGTGATATCATTAAGCATTCTGTAAATTAGTTTTTTATATTCTGTATCTGATAATTCCAGGATTATATCTTCATTTGGGAAAGATTTTGATTCTTTTGTTTGGGGGGTTGGAGAAGCTGTCACGGTCTGCTTCTTTAAGTGGTTTGATATGGATTGTTGTCTCCGAGCCATCACTGGGAAACTAGTTTTTCCAGAAAATCCGCTAAAAAAAAACTGCAGTCAGATCCCTATCAGAGTTCTCCCTCTGGCTCAGGCTATTCAGATGTTAATGAAGCCGCCTGGGGAGGGTGGGGGAGGGAACAGAGAGATAGGAGAGTAGCACCTCAGAATATAGCCAGAGTTGCTTGTCTTGCTTGGAATGACTGTTATATCTGAGATTCCCGCGGGCGCGTCGCCTATGTGTGCTGGCTGTGTGGAGATTGCCCCCAGGGGGTCTGGCCCGCTGGAGTCACGGTCAGATCCTCCGCTTCCAGCCCCACGCCCAGCGTCAAGGCTCCCCTACTGGGACGGTGCACTCTCAACTCCAAAATCAGTCGCTGCCTCCCGGGGACTTCTCGTCCCTCCAGCCGCGTGGCCGTGCCGCCCCCGTGAACCAGGTGGGCCCCCTCCCGGGGTTAGTTCAGATGGGTGGAGTAGCTCCCCGTGCTTGTGCCGCGACCAAGTGTCCCGGCTGGAACGCTGTTCTCCCCACTCCAATACCAGTCGCTGCCTCCCGGGGACTTCTACCGGCTGCGTCCCACGCCGCCCGCGCGACCCGGCTGGTCCCCTTCCCGGGGTTAGTTCAGGGGGTGGAGCAACTCTCCGTGTTTATGGCGTACCTGCGAGCAGTCCAAATCCCTGCAGGACGGTTCCCCGGCTCGGATGCTGCTCTTTCTGCTCCAAGATCAGTCACTGCCTCCCGGGGACTTCTCCTACCGGCTGCGTCCCACGCCGCCCGTGGAACCGGCTGGTCCCCCTCCCGGGGTTAGTTCAGGGGGGTGGAGCCGCTCTCTGTGCTTGTGCCGTACCTGACTGGTACGCTGGCTCCAGGCTCTGGAAACTATCGCTGCTTCCCCGTATTAGTTCGTTCTCCGTCTCTAAATCCGTGTTTGTTGTTCAGGGTTCGTAGATTGTTATGTATGTGATCGATTCACTTGTTTTTCCGTGTCTTTGTTGTAAGAGGGATCCGAGGTAACGTCTGCCTAGTCCGCCATCTTGGCTCCGCCTCTTGCCTTTTCTTTTAATGTTGTGATATATTCCCTGTTTATTGACGTGTCTACTAATGTTTTGTTTGTATATTGTACATTATAAATGATACCTTAAAAGGTCATTGAATTTTGTATCTTTCTTAATAGAGTGTTTTTTTTTTTAATAGTCAATACATTACCAACTAGTCACCTTGAAATTTTGGATACTTGATTTTTTTAAAGATGGGTTTGATTTAGTTTTGCCATTAGTTTTAGGGTTAATTCCTTATTTTTTTTTTAGGACATAACCTTTACTCCTCTGGCAGTATGGGGCTTAATGGAAAACCTACTGTGTTTACCAAACCCTTTCCATTTGCTGAGATGGAAACTCAAATTCTGTCTTTCTTGAAGCAATTGAGAAATTTACTCTGCTTTTCCAGCTATTGCTTTACATTCGTTTCCTTGGAGTTTTGTGTGCTCAAGCACTGTTCAGGAGTCAGTGAAGAATTTAAAGTGAGTTTCTACACAGATTTTGGCACTCTTCCTTTGTGGCTCCCTCTTTTCTAAGATCTCCCTGCTCAATTTCCAGCTGCTCTGACAGCCCCCGACTCCATCCTCTAACAAGCCAAACAGTGCAGCTTCATTTTCTAATTCAAGCTCCTCCATATCATGTGGACTGGGAGTGCTCTCGGGGGAAAAGCTTACAAACATGAATCTCTCCGCTGTAGTTCCTGTCTTTCAAGGGTCAAATTCTTTCTAATTCTACCCAACTTTGGTGATTTTCCAGGGCCTTCTAGTCCAGAATTTGTAACTGTTATGTTAAAGACAGGAGCCCTGGTGGCACAGTGGTTAAGAGCTTGGCTGTTAACCAAAATGTTGGCAGTTCAAATCCACCAGCTGCTCCTTGGAAACCCTATTGGGCAGCTCTACTCTGTCCTATAGGGTTTCTGTGAGTCAGAATCAACTTGACAGTGATGGATTTTTTTTTTTTTAATCTGAAAGTAGAAGAGTCCTATTAGCACAGTGGTTAAGTGCTCAGCTGCTAACCAAAAGATCGATGGTTTGAATCCACCAACCGCTCTGTGGGAGAAAGATGTGGCAGTCTGCTTCCGTAAAGATTCACAGCCTTGGGAACCCTATGGGGGCAGTTCTACCCTGTCCTATACACAAAAAAAAACCATCACTATGAATTAGAATGGACTTGACTGCAATGGACTTGGTTTTGTTTTATCTGAAAGAGAATTAGTCTAAAATAAAAAAAATTAAATAAATAAGCCACTCCATATTTCCAGAAACAGAAATTCAAGTATTCATTTTTAAATATTGGCGCCCCAAGTATTTCAAAAAATTTCATTTTATAACCCCAGATATCTTTATTTTATTTTTTAATTACTTGACATGTAGATATGTAATAGCAAAATGGCAAAATATATATTCCGGTCCTCAGCATAACATCAAAAATCGTAGTGTTTAATATAATCATTACTCTTGGGCTTCCCCCCATGTCTTACCCTAAAAGCCCACCCTATGTTTTCCATAAATTGTTTCATCCTCAAATAATCAATTTTCAGTGGCTTAGTTTTAAAAGAGTTTTCTTTCTTCTTATTGGGTGGAGAATTTGAAAGTGTGTCTGTTTTAAAAGCACCAGCATATTTCTTACGGAGAGTTGGCGGTATAGCCTTCAGTGCGTGATCCCTGTCAAAACAACGGCTGACCTGGAAGCTTCGTGCTTCTTTCAGTCTGTGCATTTTACACGTGAGCTTTTCAATTTCTAGCAAGAGAAGCATTCTCAAAGAAGATGTCATTTGTTATGTGACCTCCTCAGAACTGCCAATTGGTAATATTTTGTGAGCTTATAATCAATTAAGAATCTCTGAACTTAGTATTGAAGATCAGAAAAAAAAAAAAAACTTGAGAAGTAGAACAACAATAAAAAGAAAAAAAACTTCAGACATGCATATGTCCTGTTTTCCAAACAAATGTGTTCTGCTGAAAGTATCTTTTAAACAGTATCTGTCTTAGTTACCTAGTGCTGCTGTAAAAGAAATACCACAGGTTTGGCACTCTCCCTTTGTGGCTCCCTATGCTGCTGTAACAGAAATACCACAAGTGGATGGCTTTGACAAACCGAAAATTTATTCTCTCACAGCCTAGGAGTCTTGAAGTCCAAATTCAGGACGTCATCTCTAAGGGAAGGCTTTCTCTCCTCTGTCAGGTCTGGAGGAAAGTCCTTGTCATCAATCTTCCCCGGGACTAGGAGCTTCTCCATGTAGGAACTCTGTGTCCAAAGGACATGGCTCTGCTCCTGGTGCTTGTTTCTTGGTGGTATGAGGTCGCCAACTCTCTGCTCACTTCCCTTTCCTTTTATCTCTTGTAAGATAAAAGGTGGTGCAGGTCACACCCCAGGGAAGCTCCCTTTACTTTGGATCAAAGATGTGACCTGAGTACGGGTGTTACAATCTCACCCTAGTCTCTTTAACATAATCTAATCTTGCCTCATTAACCACAGGCAGAGATCAGGATTTACAACACATAGGAAAACTACAATCACAAAACTAAGGACAACCACACAATACTGGGAATCATGGCCTAAGCAAGGTGACACGTATTTTTGGGGGACAAAATTCAATCCAAGACAGTATCTTTGGCATTCCAAATAAAGGGTTTAGTGGGCCAGTGTTTGCTATTGTGTTATTCATGAGTAATTGCTAGGTAATGATACTTTACATTTGAATAGCATTTTGCAACCTACGAAAACAAGCAATATTATATGCCGATGACTCTCAAATTTTTGTCTTAAAGTCCCTGCCCCATTCTGAACTCTAGACTCACATATTCAACTGCCTACTCAACAATTCACTTAGAAATCTAATGGCCTGAATTTAACATGTTTAAAACTGAGCTCCTTATATTCCTCCTTCCCCCCACTTCCCCAAAATGTTCCTCCTTCACTTTTTCTCATCTCAGTTAATGGCAACTCTGTCATTCCAGCCTCTTGGACCACATATTTGGCGTGCCATCCTTGAATCTTTCCTGTCTTATTATTCGTATCCATTCCATTAACAAAGCCCATAGACTTTAGCTATGTAACATATCCTGAATTTGACCGTCTTCTACCACCCCAGCTGCCCACCACCCTGGTCCAAGCCACCTCAATCTCTCACCTGCGTTGTTGAAATAACCTTCTAACGCTCCCTGCTTCTATACTTACGGCTCCTCACTCTATTCCCAACACATCAGCCAGAGGTTAAAACCCAGATCAGACTGTGCTATTCCTCTGCTCAGAATCCTCCAGTGTTTTCCCATGTCACCCTACGTAAAAGGCAAAGTTCTCGTTGAAACCTACACGGCCCTGTCTTTTCTCCTACTACACTCCCCTTCACTCACTCAACTACAGCAAACTGGCCTTTCCACAAATATGTCAAACACTTGTGGTTCCCTCTGCTTGGAATGGTCTTACCTATATATCCACAGGGCCAACTCTCACATTTTCAGCAGATTTTTACCCAAACATCAAATTCTTGGTGAAGCTTTTCTTGGACCCTCTATCTAAATTTGTGTACACCCCCCCAACACGCATTTCCAATTCCCCTTCTCCGCTTTATTTTCTTCTTTAGCACTTACCCACCATATACTGTACGTTGTATTTTCTCATTGTTCATTGTCAAACTCCATTAACAAGAACGTAAACACAACAGTACTCTTACATAAATGAGTCCAAGATGGCCTCTTATGTTTTGGCCTCAGGTGCTTTATTTCTCTACAATAGGCTGGGCTGATTAGCTCAAAAGGCTGCTGGTGCCAAGATCAAATTTTACATACCCAATTGCTTTAAAAACAGCCTAAGTAAGCAGATTTTTAGCTATTTAGAGCCTGCCTGCTTTGCATGCCCTGCAAATTGCATTCAGTAGCTGCTAGCCATAGATAAGATAAACCTGGTAGTTCTAAAGAACCCAAGCTGCTGCTGCTCCTGCCCTCCGGAGTTCTCTGACCTTGAGACTCCCCACCTTGCTGCTGAGCAACACCAGCTAGACATATAAGCTCCCCTAGCTTCTCCTCTCCCCAGGGAGTTTCCTTGCCCTCTTCCCTTTTTGGGGGAAGAAACAGCTTGCCTTTGGAAGGTCTCCTGCTGTGAGGGACTTTCCCTGCATACTCAAAGTGTCACTTTAATAAATAGCTTGTTGTGCATCACTGCCGTCTCAAGATCTTATCTGTTCCCTTGATCTGCCAGGAAGTCCCTTGAACTCACTACAGGCACAAAGTAGAAACTCCCTAAACATTGATGGCGTGAACAAACAATACAAAGCACTTTCACACATTTTGTTACATCTGATCCTGACAACAAGTTTTGTGAGATGGGTGTTAGCTATCTTCATGTTACTGAAGGGGAAACTACGTTCAGGGTGATCACATGACTTGACCTAAGTCTCACAGCCAATTTGAAAGACAATAATCAAATACAAAATTTAAAATTCTAGATTTGGAGATATTTCCATGTCATTCCAGTGCTGCATCCCAAAGTCAAGATAAGCATGGTCCCTGTGTTACCGGGTGGAAACCCCAGGTTCTTGCTCAGCATGATTCGCATCGGCCAATAAACAAGAGACTGAGGTGAGAGAACAGGAAAGGCACCTTTATTTCATTGTACAAGGAAAAGGAGTCAGAGCTGCTGCTGCCAAGACTGCATGCCAAGGGAAGGCAGGCCTGTTACTTTTAAAGGGGTTTACAAGTAGGGAGTTCATACAAGTTAGGTCAGCGACATTCTTAATCATACTACACAGGTGCACTGGGGTTTACAGGTAACCTCCAAGCAAAAGCAGGATTCAAATGCAAAGCTGGAGGTGGAGGAAGCCTAGCAAAGGAAACACAGCTTTTTGGGGTTTTTTTTTCTTTAATTTCTTTATTGAGCTTTGGGTGAAACTACAGTTCAAGTTAGTTTCTCATACAAAAATTTATACACACATTGTTATGTGACCCTAGTTGCTATCCCTATAATGTGACTGCACATTCCACCTTTCCACCCCAGATTTCCCATGTCCATTCAACCAGCTCCTGTCCCTTTCTGCCTTCTCATCTCGCCTCCAGAAAGGAGCTACCCATTTAGTCTTGTGTTAAAAAAAAAAAAAAAAAATTTCTTTTTTTTTTTTTTAATCTACTTGAACTAAGAAGCACACTCTTCAGGAGATTCATTTTATGTCCAGTCTATTGTTTGTCTGAAGGGTTGGCTTCGAGAATGGTTTTAGTTCTGGGCTGAGAGGGAGTCTGGGGGCCATGTCTTCTGGGCTTCCTCTAGTCTCAGTCAGACCATTTATTTGAGTTCTGCACACCACTTTTCTCCTGCTCTGTCAGGGACTCTCTGTTGTGTTCCCTGTCAGGGTGGTCATTGGTGGTAGCGGGGTACCACCTAGTTCTTCTGGTCGCAGGCTGATGGAGACCCTGGATTATGTGGCCCCTTTTGTCTCTCGCACTAATATTTTTCTTGTGTCTTTGGTGTTCTTCATTCTCCAGGTGGCTTGGGACCAATCGATGCATCTTAGATGGCTGTTTGCTAGCTTTTAAGACCCCAGACACCAGTCACCAAAGTGGGATGCAGAACATTTTCTTAATAACCTTTGTTATGCCAGTTAACATAGATGTCTCCTGAAGCCATGGTCCTCAGACCCCCAACCCTGCTACACAGTCCTTTGAAGTGTTTCGTTGTATTCAGGGAACTTCTTAGCTTTTGGTATAGTTCAATCGTGTTGACTTCCCCTGTGTTGTGTGTTGTGCTTCCCTTCACCTAAGATAATTCTTGTCTAGCGAGTTCCCCATCCTTCCCTCCCCACCCTCATAACCATCAAAGAATGTTTTCTTCTGTGTTTAAAACTTTTCTTGAGTTGCTATAATAGTCGTCTCATACATTTGTCCTTTCACAACTAATTTCATGCAGCATAATGCCTTCCAGACTCATTCATATTATGAGACATTCTGAGGATTCATCATTGTTCTTTATCTTTGCATAGTATTCCATTGTGTGAATATATCATAAGTTGTTTATCCATTCATCTGTTGATAGGCACCTAGGTTGTTTCCATGTTTTTGCTACTGTGAACAGTGCTGCAATGATCATGTGATGGCTCTTATTTCTCTAGGATATATTTCAAGGAGTGGGGTTGCTGGATGATATGGTACTTCTATTTCTAGCTTTTTAAGGAAGCACTAAATTGATTTCCAAACTGGTCGTACCATTTTACATTCCCACCAGCAGTGTATAAGTGCTCCAGTCTCTCCACAACCTCGCCAATATTTATTATTTTGTGTTTTTTGGATTAATGCTAGCCTTGTTGGGGTGAGATGGCATCTCATTGTAGTTTTGATTTGCTTTTGTCTAATGGCTAATGATTGTGAACATTTCCTCTTGTATTTGTTAACTACCTGAATGTCTTCTTTGGTGAAGTGCCTCTTCATATCCTTCGCCCATTTTTTAATTGGGTTATTTGTCTTTTCGTGGTTGAAATTTTGCAGTATCTTGTAGATTTTAGAGATTAGACCCTCATCGGATATGTCATAGCCAAATTTTTCCCAGCCTGTAGATTGTCTTTTTACTCTTTTGGTGAAGTCTTTGGATGAGCACAAGTCTTTGATTTTTAGGAGCTCCCAGTTGTCTAGTTTCTCTTCTGGTGTTTGTGCATTGTTAGGTATGTTTTGTATTCTGTTTATGCCTGTATTAGGGCTCCTAGCATTGTCTCTATTTTTTCTTCCATGATCTTTATCATTTTAGATTTTATATTTAGTTCTTTGATCCATTTTGAGTTAGTTTTTGTGTATGGTGTGAGGTGTAGGTCTTATTTCATTTTTTTGCTGATAGATGTCCAGTTATGCCAGCACCATTTGTTAAAGAGACTGTATTTTCCCCAATTATTGGACTATGGGCCTTCGTCAGCATCAAATGCTCATAGGAGGGTGAATTTACATCTGGATTCTCGATTCTGTCCATTGTTCTATGTATCTGTTGTACCAGTACCAGGCTGTTTTGACTACCATGGAGGTGTGATAAGTTCTAAAATCAGGCCTTCCACTTAGTTCTTCTTTTTCAGTAATGCTTTACTTATCTAGATCCTATTCCCTTTCCATATAAAGTTGGTGATTTTTTCTCCATCTGATTAAAAAATTTCATCGGAATTTGGATCGGGATTGCATTGTATCTGTAGATTGCTTTGGGTAGAATTGACATTTTCACAATGTTGAGTTGTCCTGTCTGTGAGCAAGGTATGTTTTTCCACTTCTGTAGGTCTCTTTTGGTTTCTTGACTAGTCTGTTGCAGTTTTCTTTGTATAGGTCTTTTATGTCTCTGGTTAGATTTATTCCTTAGTACACACATCTTATCTTCTTGGGGGCTATTGTAAATGGTATTGATTTCATGATTTCCTGTTCGAAGTTTTCTTTGTTGGTGTAGAGGAATCCAACTGATTTTTGTATATCTTCTATCCTGATGCTTTGCTGAAATCTTCTGTTAGTTCCAGTAGTTTTCTTGTGGATTTTTGGGGGTTTTCTGTGTATAAGATCATAAAATCTGCAAATACAGATGACTTTTACTGCTTCCTTACCAATTTGGATGCTCTTTATTTCTTTTTCTAGCCTAATTGCTCTGGCTAGGACCTCCAGCACAACATTGTATGAGAGTGGTGATAAAAGGCATCCTTGTCTGGTTCCCAGTCTCAAGGGGAATGCTTTCAGACTCTCTCCATCTAGGATGATGTTGGCTGTTGGCTTTGTATAAATGCCCTTTATTATGTTGAGGAATTTTCCTTCTGTTCCTATTTTGCTCAGCGTTTTTATCATGAATGGGTGTTGGACTTTGTCAAATGCCTTTTCTGCATCAATTGATAGGATCATGTGGTTCTTGTCTTTTGTTTTATTTATGTGGTGGATTACGTTAATTGTTTTCCTAATGTTGAACCATCCCTGCATACCTGCTATGAATCTCACTTTGTTATGGTGAATTATTTTTTTGGATATGTTGTTGAATTCTATTGGCTATAATTTTGTTGAGGATTTTTGATCTAGGTTCACGAGGGATCTTGGTCTGTAATTTTCTTTGTGGTGTCTTTATCTGGTTTTGGTATCAGGGTTATGCCGGCTTCACAGAATGAGTTTGGGGGTATTCCATCCTTTTCTATGCTCTGAAATACCTTTACTAGCAGGGGGGTGAACTTTTCTCTGAAAGTTTGGTAGAATTCTCTAGTGAAGCCATCAGGGCCAGGGCTTTTTTGTTGTTGTTGGGAGTTTTTTAAATTACTTTTCAATCTCTTCATTCATTATGGGTTTATTTAGTTGTTCTACCTCTGTTTATGTTAGTTTAGGTAGGAAGTGTGTTTCTAGAAATTTGTTCATTTCCTCTAGGTTTTCAAATTTGTTGGGGTAAGATTTTTTGGAGTATTCTGTTATGATTCTTTTAATTTCAGTTGAGGCTGTTGTGATCACTCATCACATTTCTTATTGGGGTTATTTGCTTCCTCTCCTGTTTTTTTTTTTTTTTTTTGTCACTTTGGTCAATGATTTACAGATTTTGTTGATCTTTTCAAAGAACCACCTTTTGGTCTTGCTAACTCTTTCAATGGTTTTTATGTTCTCTATTTCAAGTAATTCTGCTCTAATTTTTATTATTTCCTTTCTTCTGGTACCTGAGGGCTTCTTTTGCTGCTCTCTTTCTACTTGTTCGAGTTGTAGGGTTAATGCTTTGATTTTGACCCTTTCTTCTTTTTGGATCTGTGCATTTATTGCTATAAATTGACCTCTAAGCACTGCTTTTGCTGTGTCCCAGAGGTTCTGGTAGGAAGTGTTTTCATTCTCATTTGATTCTGTAAATTTCTTTATTCTGTCCTTAATTTCTTCTATAATCCAGTAGTTTTTGAGCAAGGTGTTGTTCGCCTTCCTTGTATTTAATTTTTTTTCCTTGCTTTTTCTGTTATTGATTTCTATTTTTATGGCTTTATATAGTGTCCTTCCTTATCCTTTGTGATGGATTTTGCTTTAAAGTCTATTTTGTCAGATACTAATATTGCCAATCCTGCTCTTTTTTGATTGTTGTTTGCTTGATATATTTTTTTCTGTCCTTTCAATTTTAGTTTGTGTCTTTGACTCTAATGTGTGTCTCTTGTAGGCAGCATAGAGATGGATTGTGTTTTTTATCCATTCTGCCACTTCTGTCTCTTTATTGGTGCATTTAGTCCATTTACATTCAGTGTAATTATTGATAAGTATGAGTTTAGTGCTGTCATTTTGATGGGTTTTTTTTTTGTATGCATTGTTGACAGTTTCTTTGTTCCACTTAATTTTCTGTGCTGAGTCTTTTTTTTTATGTATTTTCTTTTCATCTTTTTCATTGTTGTTAATTTTATATTTGCTGAGTCTTTATGCTTTTCTTGTTTTTTATGTTGATGTGTAGAATTTTTAGTTCCTTTGTGGTTACCTTAATATTTACCTCATTTTTCTAAGTTTAAACCAATCTTTTATTTCTTTATATCACCTTGAGTTGCTAGCCATATGAAAATTCTATGCCTACATTGTTTAGTCACTCTTTTTTGTTTTAATGTTTTCATCTTTTACATATTGATGTCTTTGTTTCCCTATTTTCAGTGTTTTAGCTTTGGTTTATTTTTGCGACTTCTGTATCTGGGTTGATATTTGGGTGTTCTTTCCTGTGTTCTAGCCTTGGGTTGTTATCTGATGTTATTGACTTTCTAACTGGAGGACTCCCTTTAGTATTTATTGCAATTTTGATTTGATTTTTACAAATTCCCTTGATGCCTGTTTATCTGGAAATGCCCTTATTTCACCATATTTGACAGTTTTGTGGATATATAATTCTTGGCTGGCAATTTATTTCTTTCAAAGCTTTATGTATGTCAAACCATTGCCTTCTTCCTTGCATGGTTTCTGCTGTGTAGTCAGAGCTTCGTTTTATTGACTCTTCTTTGTAGGTGACTTTTTGTTTATCCCTAACTGCTCTTAAAATTCTCTCTTTATCTTTAGTTTTGGAAAATTTGATTATAATGTGTCCTGGTGACTTTCTTTTCAGATCTACCCTGTGTGAGGTTCAATGAACTTCTTGGGTAGATATCTTCTTGTCTTTCATGGTATCAGGGAAGTTTTCTGCCAACAAATCTTCAGCAATTCTCTCTGTATTTTCTGGTATCCCCCCCGTTTTGCTACTCCAATCACTCGTATGTTATTCCTCTTGATAGATTCCCACATAATTCTTAGGATTTCTTCATTTTTTTAAATTCTTTTATCTGATTTTTCGTCAAATATGTTAGTGTCAAGTGCTTTATCTTCAGTCTCACTAATTCTCACTTCCATTGTCTCAGTTCTGCTCCTATGACTTTCTACTGAGTGGCCTAATTCTGAAATTTTGTTGTTAGTCTTTTGGATATCTATTTGCTGCCTCTCTATGGGTTCTTGTAGCCTGTTAATTTGTCATTATGTTCTTATATAACCTTCTTAAGTTCCTCTGCTGCTTTGTCTGTGTGTTTCTTGGCTTGGACTGTGTTTTGCCTGATCTCCTTCCTGATCTCTTGAAGAGCTCTGTATATTAATCTTTTAAATTATACCTCTGGTAATTCCAAGGTCTTCTTTCCTCTGGAGGTTTTTTGGTTCTTTGTTTTGGTCACTTGTTGAAGCCATCATAGTCTGCCTGTTTATGTTATTTGATATTGACTGTTGTCTCCAACCAATGAATAAAAAAAAAAAAAATTTTTTTTTTTAATGAATAAGTTCTTTTATTTATTTATTTTATGTTTACTTACTGTGTCCTGTTGTCTTGTTTTGTTTTGTTTCGATATGCCCAAATAGGCTGATCATGTGAGCTACTTTGATTATTCGGGTTTGAAGCTCTCACATCCTGACATCAGGTGGATAGAGCTACTACTAGGTATGTGAGCCCAGGAGCTCATTTCGTTTTCTTGTGTGGATTCAGCTCAGGTGTCCAGGTCATTGGTCATCTAGTATGTGTTGCAGGCACTCACTTACAGTCCTAAACAGACAGGGCTACACAGGTGTGATTGGAGCAGGCACAGGTATCTGGTTGCAACAGGAGGTTTTGTGCTGAGCAAGGTAGGGGGCTGATAGCTGTCCCTGGGTGCCTGGGTGGAAGGCATGTCCCTGTTCCCTAGAGCACATAGGTGGTTGGGTTTTGCAGCTGGATTTTGGGGACCCAGTGCTGTTGACTGTGAGGAGTGGGAGGCACCACTTATTCTCAGACCCATGTCCTTGGTGGCTAGGTGGAGTGGGTAGAGCCACCGGTCCTCAGGCCTTTGATGAGAGTAGGTGAGGACTCAGCTTAATAAGTAGGCAGTCTCAAATGTCACGAATCTGCCACTCCCGCTTAGCTGTTGCAGATGAAAATAGGCTTCAGATATGTACCCTGTGTATGTGCTAATGAGGGCCTATGCTATTGAAATGGGCTCCCACAGATCTAGGCAGGGGTGAAAGGCATTCGAAGTCCATGGACCCCTTATGCCTGTGCCTAGGCAAAGGGGCTGTGCCTATCCTGAATCCCGGCTTAGGGGAGCTGGCAGATTATTTTTTTTGAGTTTGTTAATTTCTTCCTTCTCCAAAGTCAGGAGAATGGCTCAGAGTGCGCAAGGGGTTCCACTTTTGGCCCAGGGGCATAGCAATCGCTGAAGCTGGACCAGGACCAGAGCAGTGTAGGGAGGGGTTGGTTGAATGGGACAGAGGTACTTCCCAGAGGCAGAAGGAATTTTTTGATCCCGTGTGGTAGGTTAGACCCTTGCGCTTATCTTTCGCAGATTCGGAGTCGCTTCTGCCTGGTTCCAGAGGCTTGTGCAGACTCTTTGCTGCTTGGTTTCTTTCACTGTGGAAAACGAGTCCTGAGCGCTACTGCTTGCCTCAGACCCTACATGCCAGCAGATCCAGTCTGCAGGATGCCATCCAGGTCAAATCTGACAAATCCTTGCTGCTTCTGAACCACCCCTCCCTTCCCCTGCCCCTCAGGCTGACTCCTCAACTTTGTCTTTGATGTTCGGGGCTCCTAGATTGCCATATATAATCAATTCACTTTTTTTTTCAGGTGTTTATCATAATAGGGACCACAGGAAGCATCTGACTACTCTGCCATCTTGGCCTCATCCCCCGACAGTGACGTTTTTAAAGAAAAATTTAAAAAGACTAAAATTTTTAAAAAACTGAGTTTAAGATTTAAGTTATATTTTATCAAGAAACATAGTGTTTTCCCCATTTCATGTTTTAAACTGTCGATTTCTGTATTTAGCTATCAGAGTTATGTAACCAATTACTGTTATACATGTAAGTTTATTGTCAATTTTAATCATAGAAAAATATGTGTTCAACGTAGTTGTAAGTTGTTTTGCAAAATTTACATCGAATTACAGCATTATTAGTTACATTGTTAGTAACTTAGTGGAAGCCTTTCTTCATATTTCTCCTTCTTTTCCTTTAATTACTACTTGATTCTCAAAAAAGTTATTGATATAGGTTCACAAATACAAATTACCACAATATTGTAGCTAAAACATCAAAAAATTTGATAAAACCAGCAACTATAAAAACACGTGCAGCAACAAAAACAAGAACACATGCTTGTACCATGTGCAGATGAAACCACATGATTCAAAGGCATCATTGCAACTGGGTAATAATGACAGCTCTGACTGGAATGCATGAGAAGGTTCAAAAAGTAAATTAGCATAGAGTTTTGGCCTTGTAGGTACAATGATACATGTAAGCTGGGCTTATGACAAATGTTTTTGTTGTTCTAACTAACTACAGGGATTTTTTTTTTTATGGTCAAATGTTTTTTTTATTTTTTATTATTGTGCTTCAAGTAAAAGTTTACAGTTCAAGTTAGTTTCTCATACAAAATTTTATACACACATTGTTATGTCACCCTAGTTGCTCTCCCTATAATGCAGCAACACATTCCTCCTTTCCACCCTGTGTTTTCCATATCCATCCAGCCAGCTCCTGTCCCTTTTTTTATATTATTTTTACTTTGGTTTAAGTGAAAGTTTACAAATCAAGTCAGTTTCTCACATAAAAACTTATATACACCTTACTACATGCTCCCAATTACTCTCCCCCTCCCTAGTGAGACAGCCCGCTCTCTCCCTCCACTCTCTCTTTCTGTGTCCATTTCGCCAGATTCTAACCCCCTCCATCCTCTCATCTCCCCTCCAGGCAGGAGGTGCCGACATAGTCTCAAGTGTCCACCTGATCCAAGAAGCTCACTCCTCACCAGTATCACTCTCTAGCCCATTGTCCAGTCCAATCCATGTCTACAGAGTTGGCGTCAGGAACAGTTCCTCTCCTGGGCCAACAGAAGGTCTGCGGGCCATAACCACCAGGGTCCTTCCAGTCTCGGTCAGACCATTAAGTCTGGACTTTTTATAAGAATTTGGAGTCTGCATCCCACTGCTCTCCTGCTCCCTCAGTGGTTCCCTGTTATGTTCCCTATCAGGGCAGTCATCGGTTGTAGCTGGGCACCATCTAGTTCTTCTGGTCTCAGGATGACGTAGTCTCTGGTTCACGTGGTCCTTTTTGTTTCTTGGGCTCATAATTACCTTGTGTCCTTGGTATTCTTCATTCTCCTTTGATCCAGGTGGGTTGAGACCAATTGATGCATCTCAGGTGGCTGCTTGCTAGCATTTAAGACCCCAGACGCCACTCTTCAAAGTGGGATGCAGAATGTTTTCTTAATAGATTTTATTATGCCAATTGACTTAGATGACCCCTGAAATCATGGTCCTCAACACCCTGCCTCTGCTATGCTGGCCTTCAAAGCATTCAGTTTATTTAGGAAACTTCTTTGCTTTTGGTTTAGTCCAGTTGTGCTGACGTCCCCTGTATTGTGTGTTGTCTTTCCCTTCACCTAAAGTAGTTCTTATCTACCAACTAATTAGTGAACACCCCTCTCCTACCCAACCACCCTCCCCCATCTCATAACCACAAAAGAATGTTTTCTCAGTTTAAACTATTTCTCAAGTTCTTATACAATATTTGTCCTTTTGCAACTGACTAATTTCACTCAGCATAACACCTTCCAGGTTTCTCCATGTTATGAAATGTTTCACAGATTCCTCATTCCTCACTGTTCTTTATCAATGCGTAGTATTCCATTGTGTGAATATACCATAATTTATTTATCCATTCATCCATTGGTGGGCACCTTGGTTGCTTCCATCGTTTTGCTATTGTAAACAGTGCTGCAATAAACATGGGTGTGCATATATCTGTTTGAGTAAAGACTCTTATTTCTCTAGGATATATTCCGAGGAGCAGGATTGCTGGATCGTATGGTAGTTCTATTTTTAGCTTTTTAAGGAAGTGCCAAATGGATTTCCAAAGTGGTTGTACCATTTTACATTCCCACCAGCAGTGTATAAGTGTTCCAATCTCTCCACAGCCTCTCCAACATTTATTGTGTGTTTTTTGGATTAATGCCAGCCTTGTTAGAGTGAGATGAAGTCTCATTGTACTTTTGATCTGCATTTCTCTAATGGCCAATCATCGTGAACATTTCCTCATGTATCTGTTAGCTACCTCAATGTCTTCTTTAGCGAAGTGTCTATTCATATCTTTTGCCCATTTTTTAATACCGTTATTTGTCTTTTTGTAGTTGAGTTTTTGCAGTATCATGTAGATTTTAGAGATCAGATGCTGACTGGAAATGTCTAGCTAAAAACTTTTTCCCAGGCTGTAGGTAGTCTTTTTACTCTTTTGGTGAAGTCTTTGGGTGAGCATAGGTGTTGGATTTATACACGCTCCCAGTTATCTAGTTATTCTTCTGCATTCTTTTGTATACTGTTTATGCCATGTATTAGGGCTCCTACCATTGTACCTATTTTTTCTTCCATGATCTTTATTGTTTTAGATTTTATATTTAGGTCTTTGATCCATTTTGAGTTAGTTTTTGTGCATGGAGTGAGGTATGGGTCTTGTTTCATTTTTTTGCAGATGGATATCCAGTTATGCCAGCACCATTTGTTAAAAAGAATATCTCTCCCCAATTTAACTGTTTTGGGGCCTTTGTCAAATATCAACTGCTCATATACGGATGGATTTATGTCTGGATTCTCAATTCTGTTCCATTGGTCTATGTATCTGTTGTTGTACCAGTACCAGGCTATTTTGACTACTGTGGTGGTATAATAGGTTCTAAAATCAGGTAAAGTAAGGCCTCCCACTTTGTTCTTCTTTTTCAGTAATGCTTTACTTATCCGGGGCCTCTTACCCTTCCATATGAAGTTGGTGATTTGTTTCTCTATCTCATTAAAGAATGTTGTTGGGATTTGGATCAGAATTGCATTAAATGGATAGATCACTTTTGGTAGAATAGACATTTTTATAATGTTAAGGCTTCCTATCCAAGAGCAAGGTACATTTCTCCACTTATATAAGTCTCTTTTGGTTTCTTGCAGAAGTGTACTGTAGTATTCTTGTATAAGTCTTTTCCGTCTCTGGTAAGATTTATTTCTAAGTGTTTTATCTTCTTGGGGGCTACTGTAAATGGCATTGATTTGATGATTTCCTCTTCAACGTTCTTTTTGTTGGCATAGAGAAATCCAACTGATTTTTTATGTTTATCTTGTATCCCGATACTCTACTGAACTCTCCTATCAGTTTCAGTAGTTTTCTAGAGGATTACTTCGGGTTTTCTGTGTATAAGATCATCTCATCTACAAATAGAGATACTTTTACTTCTTTCTTGCCAATCTGGATGCCCTTTATTTCTTTATCTAGCCTAATTGCTCTGGCTAGGACCTCCAACACAATGTTGAATTAGAGCATTGATAAAGTCATCCTTGTCTGGTTCCCAATCTCAATGGGAATGCTTTCAGGCTCTCTCCATTTATGATGATGTTGGCTGTTGGCTTTGTATAAATGCCCTTTTTTATGTTGAGGAATTTCTCTTCTATTCCTATTTTGCTGAGAGTTTTTTTTTTATCATGAACGGGTTTTGAACTTTGTCAAATGCCTTTTCTGCATCAATTGATAAAATCATTTGATCCTTATCTTTTGTTTTATTTATGTGGTGGATTACATTAATTGTTTTTCTAACGTTAAACCATCCCTGCATACCTGGTATGAATCCCACTTGGTCATGGTGAATTATTTTTTTGATACGTTGTTGAATTCTATTGGCTAGAATTTTGTTGAGGATTTTTGCATCTACGTTCATGAGGAATATAGGTCTATAATTTTCTTTTCTTGTGGCGTCTTCACCTGGTTTTGGTATCAGGAATATGGTGGCTTCATAGAATGAGTTTGGTAGTAGTCTGTCCTTTTCTATGCTCTGAAATACCTTTAGTAGTAGTGGTGTTAACTCTTCTCTGAAAGTTTGGTAGAACTGTGCAGTGAAGCCATCCAGACCAGGGTGTTTTTTTGTTGGGAGTTTTTTGATTTTGATTACCTTTTCAATATGTTCTTTTGTTATGGGTCTATTTAGTTATTCTACCTCTGTTTCTGTTAGTTTAGGTAGGTAGTTTGTTTCTAGGAATTCTTCCATTGCTTCTAGGTTTTCAAATTTGTTAGAGTACAATTTTTCATACTAATCTAATAACGCACCCCGTGCCAGGGTTCTTTTAATTTCGGTTGGGTCTGTTGTAATATTGCCCATCTCATTTCTTATTAGGGTTATTTGCTCCCTCTCCTGTTTTTCTTTTGTCAGTTTGGTCAGTGGTTTATCAATTTTGTTGACTTTTTTCAAAAAACCAGCTTTTGGTCTTGGTGATTCTTTTAATTGTTTTTCTGTTTCATTTAGTTCAGCTCTAATTTTTATTATTCATTTTCTTCTGGTGCCTGTGGGTTTCTTTTGTTGCTCTCTTTCTATTTGTTCAAGTTGTAGGGATAATTCTTTGATTTTGGCCCTTTCTTCTTTTTGTATGTGTGCATTTATTGACATAAATTGGCCTCTGAGCGCTGCTTTCGCTGTGTTCCAAAGTTTCTGATAGGAAGTGTTTTAATTCTCATTGGATTCTATGAATTTCTTTATTCCACCCTTAATGTCTTCTATAATCCAGTCTTTTTTGAGCAGAGTATTGTTCAGTTTCCAAGTATTTGACTTGTTTTCCCTGCTTTTCCTGTTATTGATTTCCACTTTTGTGGCCTTATGATCAGAGAAGATGCTTTGTAGTATTTCAGTGTTTTGGATTCTGCTAAGGCTTGTTTGAATTTCCCCCACGTGTCTGTCAGTATGTCGTACTGTGGGGGCTTGTGTGTTGCTGTGATGCTGGAAGCTATGCCACTGGTATTCAGATACCAGCAGGGTCACTCGTGGAGGACAGCTTCCAGCTGAGCTTCCAGACTAAGACAGACTAGGACGAAGGACCTGGAAGTCTACTTCTGAAAAGCATTAGCCAGTGAAAACCTTATAAAGAGCAGCGGAACATTGTCTGATATAGTGCTAGAAGATGAGTCCCCCAGGTTGGAAGGCACTCAAACACTAGGGCCAAAGATGAAGAAAGAGAAGATATTTATCAGCTGCTGCAGTCTGAAATTAATTGAACATACAATCAAGATGCATTGATAATTACTGGCGATTGGAATGCAAAAGTTGGAAACAAAGAAGAAGGATTAGCCATTGGAAAATATGGCCTTGGTGATAGAAACAATGCCAGAGATCAAATGATAGAATTTTGCAAGACCAACGACTTCTTCATTACAGATACCTTCTTTCACCAACATAAATGGCGACTATACTTATACACATGGACCTCGCCACATGGAACACACAGAAATCAGATTGACTACATCTGTGGAAAGAGATGATGGAAAACCTCAATATCATCAGTCAGAACAAGGCCAGGGGCCGACTGTGGAACAGACCATCAGTTGCTCATACGCAAGTTCAAGCTGAAACTGAAGAAGATCAGAGCAAGTCCATGAAAGCCAAAATATGACCTTGAGTATATCCCACCTGAATTTAGAGACCATCTAAGAATAGATTCGACACATTGAACACTAGTGACCAAAGACCAGACGAGTTCTGGAATGACATCAAGGACATTATACACGAAGAAACCAAGAGGTCATTGAAAAGACAGGAAAGAAAGAAAAGACCAAGATGGATGTCAGAGGAGGCTTTGAAACTTGCTCTTGACCATTGAGCAGCTAATGCAAAAGGAAGAGTTGATGAAGTAAAAGAACTGAACAGAAGATTTCAAAGGGCCTCTCGAGAAGACAAAGTTAAGTATTATAATGCCATGTGGAAAGAGCTAGAGATGGAAAACCAAAAGGGAAGAACATGCTTGGCATTTCTCAAGCTGAAAGAACCGAAGAAAAAATTCAAGCCTCGAGTTGCTATAGTGAAGGATTCCATGGGGAAAATATTAAACGACGCAGGAAGCATCAAAAGAAGATGGAAGGAATACACACAGTCATTATACCAAAAAGAATTAGTTGATATTCAACCATTTCGAGAGGTGGCATATGATCAGGAACCGATGGTGCTGAAAGAAGAAGTCCAAGCTGCTCTGAAGGCATTGGCAAAAAACAAGCCTCCAGGGATTGATGGAATATCAATTGAGATGTCTCAACATACAGATGCAGTACTGGAGGTGCTCACTTGTCCATGCCAAGAAATTCGGAAGACAGCTTCCTGGCCAACTGACTGGAAGAGATCCATATTTATACCTATTCCCAGGAAAGGTGATCCAACTGAATGTGGAAATTATAGAACAATATCATTAATATCACACACAAGCAAAATTTTGCTGAAGACCATTCAAAAGTGGCTGCAGCAGTATATCAACAAGGAATTGCCAGAAATTCAGGCTGGTTTCAGAAGTGGACATGGAACCAGGGATATCATTGCTGATGTCAGGTGGGTCCTGGCTGAAAGCAGAGAATACCAGAAGGGTGTTTACCTGTGTTTTATTGACTATGCAAAGGCTTTCGACTCTGTGTATCATAATAAACTGTGGATAACATTGCAGAGAATGGGAATTCCAGAACACTCAATTGTGCTTAATTACATAGATGAAGAGGCAGTTGTTTGGACACAACAAGGGGTTACTGGTTGCTTTAATTTCAGGAAAGGTGTGCGTCAGGGTTGTATCATTTCACCAAACCTATTTAATCTGTATGCTGAACAAATAATCACAGAAGCTGGACTATATGAAGAAGAACGGGGCATCAGGATTGGAGGAAGACTCATTAACAACCTGCGTTATGCAGATGACACAACCTTGCTTGCTAAAAGTGAAGAGGATTTGATGCACTTTCTAATGAAGATCAAAGACCACAGCCTTCAGTATGGACTGCACCTCAACATAAAGAAAACAAAAATCCTCACAACTGGACCAGTGAGCAACATCATGATAAATGGAGAAAAGATTGAAGTTGTCAAGGATTTCATTTTACTTGGATCCACAATCAACAGCCATGGAAGCAGCAGTCAAGAAATCAAAAGATGCATTGCATTGGGTAAATCTGCTGCAAAGGACCTCTTCAAAATGTTGAAGAGCAAAGACATCACCCTGAAGACTAAGGTGTGCCTGACCCAAGCCATGGTATTTTCAATCGCATCATATGCATGTGAAAGCTGGACAATGAATAAGGAAGACCAAAGAAGAATTGACACCTTTGAATTGTGGTGTTGGAGAAGAATATTGAATATACCACGGACTGCCAGAAGAACGAACAAATCTGTCTTGGAAGTAGTGCAGCCAGAATGCTCCTTAGAGGCAAGGATGGCGAGAATGCGTCTTACATACTTTGGACATATTGTCAGGAGGGATCAGTCCCTGGAGAAGGACATCATTCTCGGCAGAGTACAGGGTCAGCACAAAAGGGGAAGACCCTCAACGAGGTGGATTGACACAGTGGCTGCAACAATGAGCTCAGCAAAACGATTGTAAGGATGGCACATGACGGGGCAGTGTTTCCTTCTGTTGTGCAAGGCTTGCTTTGTGACCTAATATGTGGTGGTTTTTTTTTTCTAGAGAATGTTCTGTGTGCACTAGAAAAGAAAATGTACTTGGTTGCTGTTGGGTGGAGGGTTCTGTATATGTCTATGAGGTGAAGCTGGTTGATTGTGGCATTTAGATCTTCCATGTCTTTATTGAGCTTCTTTCTGGATGTCCTGTCCTTCATCGAAAGTGGTGTGTTGAAGTCTCCTACTATTATTTTGGAGCTGTCTATCTCACTTTTCAATGCTGATAGAGTTTTTTTTTAAGTATCTTGCAGCCGTGTCATTGGGTGCATAAATATTTAATATGGTTATATCTTCTTGGTGTATTGTCCCTTTAATTATTATATAGTGTCCTTCCTTATCCTTTACGATGGATTTAACTTTAAAGTCTATTTTGTCAGAAATTAATATTGCCACTCTCACTCTTTTTTGATTGTTGTTTGCTTGATATTTTTTTCCATCCTTTGAGTTTTAGTTTGTTTGTGTCTCTAAGTCTAAGGTGTGTCTCTTATAGGCAGCATATAGACGGATCTTGTTTTTTAATCCATTCTAACACTCTCTGTCTCTTTATTGGTGCATTTAGTTCATTTACGTTTATGGTAATTATGGATAGGTATGAATTTAGTGCTATCATTTTGATGTCTTTTTTTGGGTGTTGACAGTTTCTTTTTCACACTTGATTTTACGTGCTGAGTAGATTTTCTTTATATATTGCCCTTTCCTCATGTTTGTTGTTGTTGATTCTGCTGAGTCTCTATTTTTCCATTGTATTTTATTTTGATGAGTAGGATAGTTTGTCTTCTTTGTGTTTACCTTATTATTTACCCCTATTTTTCTAAATTTAAAACTAACTTTTTTCTTTGTATCGACGTATCTTCCTCTCCATATGGAAGGTGTATGATTACATTTCTTAGTCCCTCTTTATTATTTTAATGTTGTCTTCTTTTATATGATAACATCGCTGTTACCCTGTTTTGGGCTTTTTTTTTGTTTTTTTATAATCTTTTTTTGTTTTTGTTTTTTGGCTTTCCCTGTCTGGGTTGACTTCTGGTTGCTCTGCCCAGTGTTCTAGTCTTGGGTTGCTACTTGATATTATTGATTTTCTCCCTTTAGTATTTCTTGTAGTTGTGGTTTGGTTTTTATGAATTCCCTAAACTTGTGTTTATCTGGAAATGTCTTAATTTCACGTTCATATTTAAGAGACAGTTTTGCTGGATATATGATTCTTGGCAGGCAATTTTTTAAATATGTCATCCCATTGCCTTCTTGCCTGCATGGTTTCTGCCGAGTAGTCCGAGCTGATTCTTGTTGGCTCTCCTTTGTAGGTGACTTTTCATTTATCCCTCACTGCTCTTATAATTTTCTCTTTATCTTTGGTTTTGGCAAGTTTGACTATAATATGTCTTGGTGACTTTCTTTTAACATATACGTTACGTGGAGTTTGATGACCATCTTGGGTAGATATCTGCTCATCTTTCATGACATCAGGGACATTTTCTGTCAGCAAATGTTCAACAGTTCTGTCTGTATTTTCTGTTATCCCTCCCTTTTCTGGTACTCCAATCACTTGTAAGTAATTTCTCTTGACAGAGTCCCACATGATTCTTAAGGTTTCTTCATTTTATTTTTTTAATTCTTTACCTGATTTTACTTCAAATATGTTGCTTCCAAGTGATTTATCCTCGAGTTCTGAAATTCTGGCTTCTACTCGGTCAATTCTGCTTCTCTGACTTTCTACTGTTGTCTAAATCTATAATTTTATTGTTAATCTTCTGTATTTCTGATTATTGCCTGTCTATGGATTTTTCCAGCTTATTAAACTTTTCATTATGTTCCTGAATAATCTTTCTAATTTCTTCAATTGCTTTATCTGTGTGTTCCATGGCTTGCTCTGCGTATTGTCTCATTTCCTTCCTGATGCCTTGAACGGTTCTGTATATTAAACTTTTGTATTTTGCATCTGGTAATTCCAGGAATGCACTTTCATCTAGAAGATCCCTGGATTCTTTGTTTTGAGAGCCTGTTGAGGTCATCATGGTCTATTTCTTTATGTGACTTGATATTGACTGTTGTCTCTGAGCCATGTATAAGTTATTGTATTAGTTTATGCTTGCTTACTGTGTCATAGCTTCTTGCTTTGTTTTGTTTTGGTATACCCATATGGGTTGCTTGACTGAGCTAGCTTGATTATTTTCACCTTTGGAGCTCTGGTGTCCTATCCCCAGATGGCTAGAGCTGTTATCAGGTATATCAGTCTAGGGGTCCATTCAGTTTTCTTGTATGAATTCAACTCAGGTTTCCAGGTAGCTGATCATCAAGTGTGTGGCACAGGCTCTGTCCTACAGTCTTAGAGGGGCAGGGGTGATTGGCATATATACCGGTATCTGATTGCAGCAGGGGGCCATGCTCTGAACAAGGCAGGGGGCTGAGAACCAACCCCCAAGTGTTTCTGAGGAAAGCGCGTACCTGTTCCCTAGAGTGTGAAGGTGCATGGATTCTGCAGAGGGACCATGGGTGCCCAAAGTTTTTAGTTATAAGGACTGGGAGGTACTAGTTGTCTTTGGACCCCTGTCACGGGTGGCTGGGTGACCTGAGTGGAGCTACCAGTCCTTGGTCCCTGATGTGGGTAGGTTGGGACCTTGTTTAATAGTCAAAGCAATGTCAAACACCAAACACCCACCTCTCCACCACACAGCTGAAATGTTTGGAGTCTGCCAACAAGGGCCTATTCTCCTGAAATAGGCCCACACAATTCCATGCAGAAGGGAAAGGTGCTCAAAATCCACGGAGGGTTTATGCCTGGACAGGAGCTGCTTCTGTCCTGATCTCCCCCGCTTAGTGGAGCTGGAAAATTATCTTTTCCCCTGAAAGAAATTTTTTTCCTTCCCATAGGCCAGGAGGATGGCTCAAGGTGCTCAACAGTGTCTATATCAGGCCCAGGGAATTCAGCCTCTGAAGCCAGTTTGCCGGTGGGGGGGGCACATTGAAATATACACAAGTACTTAGCTTTTGCCAAGAGCGCCATTCTTCTCAGGTTCCAGACGTGTGAGTGGGCTGTGTGCCTGGCTGCTTATCCCTGAGGAAACTTCGGCTGAATGCTAGTACCAGCCTGCTGCCACCGCTGCTCCAAGGATGGTGCCTGAGGGCTCCCCGCGATTCAGGTCCAGTTATTCCTCTCTACTTCTAAACGGTTTCTTCCTCCCCCTGCCCCTCAGTTTGTTTTCTAAGCTTGCCTTTGAAGCTCAGGGCTCCCAGCTTGTCACAAATATACTCTTTTCACTTGATTTTTCAGGTCTTTGTTGTAAAAAGGGCTCGCTGGAAGTTTCTGCCTATTCTGCCATCTTGGCTCCACTTCTCCAAGGGATTTTTTATAAAAAATAATAAATTTCTATTTAAACAGCACACAAAAATTTTATAGATAGTCGTTTTGGTGTCACGTGCTCTGACAGTGTCACCCAGCGCAGTTTGCACCTCCCTCATGGCACCTTCCTAGTGATGCCACTGTGAGCAAAGCACAATGATGGATGGTCACTGAAAACTTCTGCAAAGATCGCATGTGAGCTGAGACCTATGTGACCAGAAGAACCAGCCATGTACACATGCCAAGAAAAGGCTTCCAGGCAGTGGGTACGGCAAGGGTAGGGGTTAGAGATCCTCAGCCTCTAATGCCCTTCCTAGGTGTTTTTGCACTACCCACTGTGAAATGACTATGATTCCGCAGCCGATTGCATGGATGTGGAGGGTGTACTCTAACACATTATGATGCCAGGATTATTTAGAGATTGAAAAGTCTGTGAATTATGCTTTTACAAAGTATTCCTACTTCACAAGTATTTCTTCTGACTATTGAATCCTACAGTGTGGTGGAATAGTGTACCACTTCTAATGTACAAAAGAAAAATGGAGAATTCATTCCTTACTCCATTTCTGCATTTCGGAATTGGTTTCTCATTTAGTTTGAAATGCTCTTGGAGAGCATTTAAAGAATAAAATGTAACTGTGGGAGTTCAAATTAGCTTGGACCAGTCTTGCTGAATTGTTTTTAATAGACATATTTATATTTTTAAGGACAACTTTTAATTTATATTTACAGTCTGAAGAACACTCTAGAAATTCAAGTTAGAGAGTGTGGTGTTACCAACCAGCGGCTATTTTTTATTTATTTTGTAATTTTTATGTAAGTTTGTAATCTATTATCTATTACGAATACCTAACAAATCACCTTGAAATTATTTTCCTGGCATTTGTACAACTGATACAGGTCACTGATAACATTTATTATTCTGTCATCACTTGCTACTCCCTTCAAATTCAGCAAATGCCTGGTATAACATTTCGCAGACTTAAGGCGGATTGTCCTCATCAGAGAATTGAATCTCTAGGGTCTCATGGCCATAGCTGACAGTCATGGAAATATCTTCAGTATTTTTCACCAGGAGCACAGAGTGCTAAAGAATATTGTTAATTACAGATAACTAGTAGAGTAAGAATTACAGATTACTATGGTAAAATTTTTATATTGTTTATTTTCTTTACGTAGCAGTGTAATCCATACCAAAGGCTGTGGTCTTTGATCTTCAGTAAGTGCTTCAAGTCCTCTTCACTTTCAGCAAGCAAGGTTGTGTCATCCGTGTAACACAGATTGTTAATGAGTCTTCCTCAGATCCTGATGCCTTGTTCTTCTTCATATAGGCCAGCTTCTCAGATTATTTGCTTAGCATACAGATTGAATAGGTATGGTGAAAGGATACAACCCTGACGCACGCCATTCCTGACTTTAAACCACACAGTATCCCCTTCTTCTGTTTGAATGACTACCTCTTGATCTATGTACAGGTTTTTCACGAGCACAACTAAATGGTCTGGAATTTCCATTCTTCAAAATGTTATCCATAATTTGTTATGATCCATACAGCCGAATGCCTTTGCGTAGTCAAGAAAACACGGGTAAACATTTTTCTGCTATTCTCTATTGTTAGCCAAGACCCAACTGACATCAGCAATGATATCCCTCATTCCGTGACCTCTCCTGCATCCAGCTTGAATTTCTGGCAGTTCCCTGTCAATATACTGCTACAGCTGCTTTTGAATGATCTTCAGCAAAATTCTACTTGCATGTGATATTAATGATATTGTTTGATAATTTCCACATTTGGTTGAATCACCTTTCTTGGGAATAGGAATAAATATGGTTGTTTTCCAGTTGGTTGGCCAGGTTTCCAAATTCCAAATTTCTTGGCGTAGACGAGTGAGCACTTCCAGCGCTGCATCCATGTGTTGAAACATCTCAGTTGGTATTCCATCATTTCCTGGAGCCTTGTTTTTCACCAATGCCTTCAGTGCAGCTTGGACTTCTTCTTCCAGTACCATCAGTTCCTGATCTTATGCTACCTCCTGAAATGGCTGAATGTGGACAAGTTCTTTTTTGGTATAGTGACCTGTGGAATATACTCAAGGTTGTACTTTGGGTTTCATGGACTTGTTCTAATTTTCTTCAGTTTCAACTTGAACTTGCTTATGGTCAATTGATGGTTTGCTCCACTGTGTATTCCTTCCATCTTCTTTTGATGCTTCCTCTGTCATTTAATATTTTCACTATAGAATCCTCCAATATTGCAACTTGAGGCTTGAATTTTTTCTTTAGTTCTTTCAGCTTGAGAAATGCTGAACATGTTCTTCCCTTTTGATTTCCTAACTCCAGATCTTTGCACATGTCATAATAATACTTTACTTTGTCTTCTCGAGCCACTCTTTGAAATCTTCTGTTCGGCTCTTTTACTTCATCATTTATTTCTTTTGCTTTAGCCACTTGACATTCAAAAGCAAGTTTCAGAGTCTCTTCTGACATCCATTTTGGTCTTTTCTGTCTTTTTAATGACCTCTGGCTTTCTTCATATATGATGTCCTTGATGTCGTTCCCCAACTTGTCTGGTCTTTAGTGTTCAATGCATCAAATCTATTCTTGAGATGGTCTCTAAATTCAAGTGGGATATACTCAAGTTTGTACTTTGGCTTTCATGGATTTGTTCTAATTTTCTTCAGTTTCACCTTGAACTTGCATATGCGCAATTGATGGTCTCTTCCACATTTGGCCCCTGGCCTTGTTCTGACTGATGATATTGAGCTTTTCCATTGTTTCTTTCTTACAGATGTAGTCAATTTGATTCTTGTGTATTCCATCTGGCAAGGTACAGGTGTATAGTCACTGCAAGTGTTATTGAAAAAAGGTATTTGCAATGAAGAAATCATTGGTCTTGCAAAATTCTACCACGTGATCTCTGGCATCATTTCTATCTTCGTCATTTATCATGATAAACAGAGAAAAGATGGACGTTATCAAGGATTTCATTTTACTTGGATCCAGAATCAACAGCCATGGAAGCAGCAGTCAAGAAATCAAAAGATGCATTGCGTTGGGCAAATCTTCTGCAAAAACCTTGTTCAAGTGTTGAAAAGCAAAGATGTCACCTTGAAGACTAAGATGTGTCTGACCCAAGCCATGGTATTTTCAATCGCCTAACATGCATGTGAAAGCTGGACAACAAATAAGGAAGACTGAAGAAAATTGATGCCTTTGAATTGTGGTGTTGGAGAAGAATAATGAATATACCATGGACCACCCAAAGAATGAACAAACCTGACTTGGAAGAAGTACAACCAGAATGCCCCTTAGAACCAAGAATGGCGAGACTACGTCTCATACACTTTGGACATGTTATCAGGAAGGCTCAGTCCCTGGAGAAGGACAGCATACTTGGTGTCATGGATTACACTGTGTCCCCCCAAAATGTCTGTCAACTTGGCTAGATCATGATTCCCTTGTATGATTGTCTACCATTTTAACTTCTGATGTGATTTCCCTAGGTGTTGTATATCCTATCACTATGATGTAATAAGATGAATTAGTGGCAGTTATATCGATGACATCTGCAAGACTAGATAGTGTCTTAAGCCAATCTCTTTTGAGATATAAAAGAAAGAAGCGAGCAGAGAGACAGAAGAATCTCACCAAGAAAGCAGCACCAGGAGCAGAGCGTGTCTTTTGGGCCTGGGGTCCCTGGGCCTGAGAAGCTCCTTGACTAGGGGAATGTTGATGACAAAGAATCTTCTTACAGAGCTAACAGAGAGAGAGCTGACACCCTGAATTTGGACTTGTAACCTACTAGACTGTTAGAGAATACATTTCTCTTTGTTAAAGCCATCCACCTGTGATATTTCTGTTATAGCATCAGTAGGTGACTAAGACACTTGGTAAAGAAGAGGGTCAGCGAATAAGAGGAAGACCCTCGACAAGATGGATTGCTACAGTGGCTGCAACAATGTGCTCAATCATAACAACGATTGTGAAGATGGTGCAGGACCGGATAGTGTTTCGTTCTGTTGAACATAGGGTGGCTATGAGTTGGAACTGACTCAATGGCACCTAATAACAACAATTTAGGAGCCCTGGTGGCACAACGATTAAGAGTTTGTCTGATAACCAAAAGGTCCACAGGTCAAATTCACCAGCCACTTCTTGGAAACCCTATGGGGCAGTTCTTCTCTGTTCTGTAAGGTTGCTATGAGTCAGAATCCACTTGATGGCAAATTTAGCATATTGATGAATATACATAAAGCCTTTCTTGTATTAACCTCGTATATTATTCTGTTTTACATTTAGTTTTTTGAATCCATAATCTTGTCTCATTTTAAATTATGCTAATTCAAATTTGCTAATTCAAATTTGCCAAAATAAATCAAGACTTTAAAGTGGGAGTCTTGTTAGCTGTGTTTTATGAATGGGCAGTTTGTAGGTCTGATCTAAAGTTTTTTCTTGAATGAATCATGAAACAATATAAAACAGTGTATCTCTGATGGAGATCAATATCTGAAATGTTATAATCTTAACTTATCTCTTCCTTCTGAGGATGCCTTGACAGCCACGTTTGGAAGGGTTTCTTCATACTGTGGTGACTTGTGTGTTGCTATGATGCTGGAAGCTATGCCGCCAATATTTCAAATACCAGTAGGGTCACCCCTGGTGGACAGCTTCAGTGGAGATTTCAGACTAAGAATAGGAAGGAAGTCCTGGAGATCTACTTCTGAAAATTAGCCAATGAATCACAACAGAATATTGTCCTATATAGTGCTGGAAGATGAGCCTCCCCCCCCGCCCCCCCAGATTGGAAGGCACTCAAAATACACAGTGGCTGCAACAAAGACCTGGAGCATACCAATGATTGTGAAGATGGGGAGGACTGGGCAACGTCTTATTCTGTTGTACATGGCTTGCCATAAGTTAGTGTCCACTCAAAAGGCACTAACAACAACAACAAGGCCAAAAGAAAAGACTCCAAGAAATCAAAACTTTTTCATTTCTGATGCATCTTTCTCCAGTCTTTTCTTCTGTACCTTAAAACTGTCACTTCTGAGCAATCTTCTCAACAGTACCTCGTTTTTGGCTAATCTTATTTTTAACTATCTGAGATTTTAAAGTGCATATTTCCTATGCTCCTGTTCAAGTCCTTCCAAATAATTTAAAGCCTTTTTCCTGAGTAAGAAAGAGAGATTTTAGATACCCTGAAGGGAGGTGCCTTAGTTAACTAGTGCTGTTATAACAGAAATACCACAAATGGGTGGTTTCAACAAAGAGAACTTTATTTTCTCACAGTTTAAGAGGCTAGAAGTCTGAATTCAAGGTGCCGGCTCTAGGGAAAGGTTTTCTCTCTCTCTCAGCTCTGGTGGAAACTCTCTCCTTTCAACGTCTGTGGGCCTGGTGTTCCTTGTAGATCTCCACGTGTCTTGGTATCACTCTTCCCCTGGGTCTAGGAAGCTCTCAGCACAGGATCCTAAGGATGCGCTCTGCTCCAGGCTCTCCTTTCTTGGTGGTAGGAGGTCCCTCTTTTCTGGTCACTTCTCTCTTCTTTTATCTCTTGTAAGATAGAAGGTATGACTCAAGCAAGGGTGGTTCATTCCACCCTAATTCTCATTAACATAACCTAATCATGCCTCATTAACATAACGGACAACTCACTTCCAAATGGGACCATAACCACAGGTATAGAGGCTAGGGTTTAAAACAAATAATTACATCAGATGACGAAATGCAGGACAACCACACAATACTGGAAATCATGGCCTAGCCAAGTTGACATAAATTCTTGTGGGACGCAATTCAATCCATGACAGGAGGGAACTGTTTTAGGGCAGAAGAATCTTTCAGTAGCCTTTAAATCATCCCACAAAAGGAACTGCTTGTCCCATCCCCTCAAGTATGTGTGCTGGATTCAAATCCTGTCTCCCATTAAATGATGTGTGCTTCAGCAAAATCCTTTTTCATGCTCAATGTTTTCAGTTCTGTTCAGATCCAAAGACTGTGCCTGAAATTCCACACTATACTGCTTAATCTCAATTTAGCATAAGATAATTTCAAATAATTCTAGAAATTTATCATGTCCCATCTGAGTCTTCTCTTCTTTTGGCCAAATATCTCTGGTCCCTTTAATCAGTCTTTATCAAGCAACAAAACTTTTCATTTTCTCATCCTCCTCCTTATTCTTTGATCAGTATATTTCCAGTTATTAATACACTCAAGGTGTGATGACTGCAAGATAGCGCAATATTTTAAAAAGCCAGTTGCTGTTGAATTGATTCAGATGCACAGTGACCTCATGTGTGTCAGAGTAGAACTGTGATCTATAGAGTTTTCAGTGGCTGATTTTTCTGAAGTAGATGGCCAGGCCTTTCTTTTAAGGTGCCTATGGGTGAACTGAAACCAAATTATTATTTTAGCCCAGTATAAGTTTGTGCTTAAGAGCAAGGCCTTGGACACAGAGAGAGCAGGGTTCGAACCTTTATCCCACAACTTTGTGATTTGAACAAATCACTTAACTTCTGTCAACCTCAATTGGTTTTGTTTTATTTTTTCATCTTTAAACCAGGATAATGATAACTATATTATTTTGTGATGTGAGAATAAAAGGTACTCTACTCTAGCAACTAGTAACTACCAGAACCAGGTTTAAACCCATCCTAATTGACCAATAACAACTTGTTGTAGTAACCAGTAAGCCAATCAATGACAGCCCCACACTTCTTAAAAACAGCCCATAAGTGCACAATCAGCCAGCTTGACCTCATAGACAAATGTAGAACACTCCATCCAACAGCTGCAAAGTACACATTCTTTTCCAATGCACATGGAACGTTCTACAGAATAGACCACATCTTAGGCCACAGGGCAACCCTCAACAAAATCCAAAACCTTGAGGTAATATCAAGTATCTCTACTGACCACAACACCATCAAGGTAGAAATTAACAACAGCAAGACCAAGGAAAAAATTCCAGTTACCTGGAAACTGAGCAATACCCTGCTTAAGAACCACTGGGTAATGGAATAAATCAGAGATGGAATAAAAAAATTCCTAGACTCAAACAAGAATGAAAATATATCATAACAAAAATTTTGGGACACAGCAAAGGCAGTGCTCAGAGGTTAATTTATACCAATAGATGCACACATCAAAAAAGAAGAAAGGGGCAAAATCAAAGCATTAGCTACACAACTCGAACAAATAGAAAAAAAAAAGCCCAAAGCCAGCAGAAGAAAGGAAATAATAAAGATCAGAGCTGAAATAAATGAGATAGAGAATAGAAACAATCAACAAAACCAAAAGCCAATTCTTTGAAAGGATAAACAAAATTGACGAACTGGACAAATTGACAAAAGAAAAACAGAAGAAGATGCAAATAACCCAAATGAGAAATGAAATGGGGGATATTACAACACAATCACTGGAAATAAAAAGGATCATAACAGAGTGTTATGAAAAACTATATTCCAACAAATTTGAAACCCTAGAGGAAATGGACAAATTTCTACAAACATGCTACCTACCCAAACTAACACAAAATGACATTGAAAATCTGAACAGACCCATAACAAGGGAAGAGATTTAAAAAGTAAAAAAAAAGAACAAAAAACTCCAAACAAAAAAAAGCTGTGGCCCAGATAGCTTCGCTGGAGAATTCTACCAAACATTCAGAGAAGAGCTTATACCAGCACTATACAAACTATTTCAGAATATAGAAAAGGGGACAATACTTCTGAATTCATTCTATGAAACCAGCATAACCCTGATATCAAAACCAGGCAAAGACACCACACACACACACACACACACACACACACACACATACACACACACAAATTACATGAACACAGAAGCAAAAATTCTCAATAAAATTCTAGACAGTAAAATTCAGCATCATATCAAAAAAACAATACACCATGACCAAGTAGGATTCATACCAGGTATGCAAGGATGGTTCAACATTAGAAAATCAATCAACGTAATCTTCCACATAAATAAAAGGAGAGAAAAGAATCACATAATCATCTCAACTGATTTAGAAAAGGCATTCGACAAAGTCCAACACCCATTCCTGATAAAACTCTCAACAAAACAGGTATAGAAGGGAAATTTCTCAACATAATAAAGGGCATCTATGCAAAACCAATGACCAACATCATTCTTAATGGAGAAAGGCTGAGAACATTCCTCTTCAGAACAGGAACAAGACAAGGATGCCTTTTATCACCTCTCCTATTTAACGTTGTGCTGGAAGTCCTAGCTAGAGCAATAACACAAGAAAAAGAAATAAAGGGCATCCAAATCGGTGATGAAGAAGTTATACTGTACCTATTTGTGGGTGGTATGATACCACACATAGAAAACCCAAAAGACTCTATGATAAAACTACTGGAACTAATAGAAAGATTCAGCAAATTGGCAGGATACAAGGTAAACATAAAAAATCAGTTGGATTCCTATACACCAATAAAGAGAATGACGAAAAGGAAATCATGAAAACAATGCAATTTGTAATAGCCCCTAAAAAATAAAATTCTTTAGAATAAATCTAACCAGGGATGTAAAAGACCTATACAAAGAAAACTACAAAACACTACTGCAAGAAACCAAAAGAGATCTACATAAATGGAAAAACATACCATGCTTGTGGCTAGGTAGACTCAACACTGTGAAAATGACAATTCTACCCAAAGCAATTTACAAATAAAATGCAATTCCAATCCAAATACCAACAGTATTCTTTAAAGAGATAGAAAAATTTATCATTAACTTTATATAGAAAGGGAAGAAGCCACGAATAAGTAAAGCACTACTGAAGAAGAAGAAGAAAGTAGGAGAACTAGCACTACCTGACCTCAGAACTGACTGTACAGCTACGGTAGTCAAAACAGCCTGGTACTGGTACAATGACAGATATATTGACCAGTAGAACAGAATAGAGAATCCAGATGTAAATCTATCCATCTATAGTCACCTGATCTTCTACAAGGGCCCAAAGTCCATCCAATGGGGAAAAGACAATCTTTTTTAACAAATGGTGCTGGCAAAACTGGATGTCCATCTGCAAAAAAAATGATACAGGAACCATACCTCACACCGTACACAAAAACTAATTGAAAATGGGTCAAAGACCTAAATAAAAAGCGAAAAACTATAAAGTGCATAGAAGAAAAGAATAGGATCAATGCTGGAGGGAGGCCCTAACACATGGCATTAACAGGATACAAACCATTACCAACAACACACAAACTCCAGAAGATAAGCTAGATAACAGTGATCTTCTAAAAATTAAACGCTTATGCTCATCAAAAGACTTCACCAAAACAGTAAAAAGAGAACATACAGATCGGAAAAAAAATTTTTGGCTATTACAAATAGACAAAGTTCTAATCTCTAAAATCTATAGGAAAATCCAACATCTCAACAAAAAGGCAAATAATCCGATTAAAAAATGGGCAAAGGAAATGAAAAGACACTTCACCAAAGAAGATATTAAAGTGCCCAACAGACACATGAGGAAATGCTCATGATCAATAGCCATTAGAGAAATGCAAATCAAAACCACAATGAGATACCATCTCGCCCCGGCATTACTGGCACGAATCAAAAAAACAGGAAATAAATGTTGGAGAGGCTGCGGGGAGTTCGGAACTCTTATGCACTGCTGGTGGGAATGTAAAATGATACAACCATTTTGGAAAACGATATGGTACTTCCTTAGAAAGCCAGAAACAGAAATACCATATGATCCAGGAATCCCACTCCTAGGAATATATCCTAGGGAAATAAGACTCGTCACACAAAGACATATGCACACCCATGTTCATTACAGCATTGTTCACAATAGCAAAAAGATGGAAATAACCTAGATGCCCATCAACAGATGAATGGATAAAAAAACTGTGGTACATATACACAATGATGAATAACAATGATGAATCTGTGAAGCATCTCATAGCATAGAGGAATCTGTACAGCATTATGCTGAGTGAAATAAGTCAATCACAAAAGGACAAATATTGTATGAGACCACTACTATAATAACTCATGAAAAGGTTTACACACAAAAAGAAAGAATCTTTGATGGAGGGGAGCAGTGGGGATGGAAAAACACTAACTAGACAGTAGATAAGTGGTAACTTTGGTGAAGGGTAAGACGGTACACAATATTGGGGAAGCCAGCACAACTTGTAGAAGGCACGGTCGTGGGAGCTCCATGGACACATCCAAACACCTTGAGGGACCGAACTGCTGGGCCGAGGGCTCTGAGGACCATGGTCTCAGGGGCATCTAGCTCAACTGGCATAATGTAGTTTATGAAGAAAATATTCTACATTCTACTTTGGTGAGTAGCATCTGGGGTCTTAAATGCCTGTGAGCAGCCATCTAAGATATTTCACTGGTTTCACCCCTTTGGGAGCAAGGAAAAATGAAGAAAAATAAACATATAAGGAAAAGATTAGTCCAAAGGACTAATGGACCACATCTGTCACAGCCTCCACCAGACAGAGTCCAGTACAGCTAGATGGTGCCCAGCTACCAGCACTGACTGCTCTGACAGTGATCACAAAGGAGTGTTCTGGACAGAGCTGGAGAAAAATGTAGAACAAAATTTTAACTCAGAAAGGAAGACCAGACTTACTGGCCTGACAGAGACTGGAGAATCCCTGAGAGTATGGCTCCCGGACACCCTTTTAGCTCAGTACTGAAGTCACTCCCGAGGTTCACCCTTCAACCAAACATTAGATAGGCCCATAAAATAAAACGAGACTAAAGGGGAACGCCAGCCCAGGGGCAAGGACAAGGAGGCAGGAGGGGACAGGAAAGCTGGTCATAGGGAACCCAAGGTCAAAAAGGGAGTGTTGACATATCGTGGGGTTGTTTACCAATGTCATGAAACAGTATTTGCACTGTTTAATGAGAAACTAGCTTGTTCAGTAAACCTTCATCTAAAGTACAAAAAAAGAAAAAAAACCCACAATAAGATACCATTTCACCCCGACATTTAAAAAAAAAAGTCCATTAGCAACAGTCCACTGCATTGACCACACATCTGAAGGTCAGCTGATCAACAACTGTCTCACTACTATTAATCAACCCCTTATTTTAATACTCCTACTTCTGAAAGTGCCCCAGTCTTTGAATTTCATGCTTTCCAAGGTCCTATGTAATATTGGTTGTCTGCTTTGCTCAGAGGCACCACAGCTTGTAAGCACAGCTCTGCTTTGTTTAGCAGTAATTTCAGCTTTTTGTTTCAGATGTGGAGGGGTGGCCACTTCCTTCTACAGAAGGATAAACTTAGATCACACATGAAAAGTACTTAGCATAGTGTCTGGCATATAATAAACAATAAATGTGAGCTATTACTTGAGGATGTAATTCTACTGATGTCCTCTCAAGTTACTTTGGGGCCCTGGTGGCACAGTGGTTAACAGCTGTGTTGTGCTATGGCTGCTAACCAAAAGGTCAGCAGTTCAAATTCACCAGCTGCTCTTTGGCAACCGTATGGAACGGTTCTACTCTGTTTGTCCTATAGGGTCATTATGAGTCAGAATCGACTCGATGCCAATGGGTTTGGGTTTTTTTTTTAAGTTAGTTTGGCTCTTTTGACAGGAAAGCAGGTCATCCTGGGTAGGACGTTGAGGTAAACACCCACACACATATTGGACATATTTGGGGCTCAAATTCAAGGTCAAATTTGAGGCCCAGAGGCAACTAGAGAGGAATGACAAAAAGGGAAAGATGAACAGAAGAAAAACAAGTCAAGACAATAGTGGCAAACTGGAAGTGTGTTTGACATGACCGTACCTTGTCCTGTCATATTCTGGTCTGGTTCATGAGGCTGCTGCTAAGAGTAACCCCAGTACCCTATTTAATCACCATGTCAGCTAAACCCCAGAGTTTTTACTATAGGAGCTGCTGATAAGCCATCCATCCCCATTTGTGTTTGTTAGTTGGCCCTCCTTGGTCCCACTAAATTTCATCTTGCTAAATTTGATCTAATGCATCAGTTGCATCTATACCAGAAGATGCTTTCAACATACGTTGGAGCAGGACAAGGTTTTAGACGTTTTTGCCCTTGGAGTTTTAGTGGCATAGTGGTTAAAGAGCTCAGCTGCTAACCAAAAGATTGGCAGTTCGAAACCACCAGCCACTCACTGGAAACCCTAGGAGGGCAGTCTACTCTGTCCTATGGGGTCACCATGCATCAACGGGTTTTGTGGGGGGATAGACTGGGGTTATGAGATTTGGGAGAAGAAGATGCCATTTTCATCACATATTAAGGGAACATATTTTCAACATGATTTATCACTGTTGATGTTGACCTTGATTACCTGGCTGAGGTAGTGGCTGTCAGATTTCTCCATGATAAAGTATTCTTTTTCCCCTTTCCATAATGTACTTTTTAGAAGGGAGTCACTATACACAGTCATATGATTCCTCGATTCTGATTCTGACAGATCCACTCACCATTGACAGTCTCCATTTGATGATCTATCTACTAGAGTTTTATTGGATTTTTTTTAGGTCAACATAACAAAGGAAAAACATGTACTTAGCTCAGATCATGAGCAGAGAATATAACAGAATAAAGGAGGGGAGAACCCTGAAGAACAGTAACATACTTAAAGAGTGGGACATTGTGCTCCCCTTCCTTGAGGATGGAGTATCTACATAAATTATTTGGAATTCTTCTGCATGGGAGATTTATCTCTTCTCTCCCATTCAATTATTTATATCAGAATGGGCTCATGGATATTTATTTTATACTTTGTGTTATAATCCAATACTATATTATTTATTTATTTTCTCAAATTGTTTTGGGTTCAACCATTGGGAGCTCTTTTGGTTGGCTTCTGTATACCTTCATCAATATCGTTTTCTGTTCATTTTGTTGTTTTTTTTGATCTTTTGTTTTTAGCACTTCCTTACCTTGTGGCACTACAAGATGCTCCTGTCTCACTTGTATATTTCTTGCCACAGTTGTAGAATCAGCTACTTCTCCACAGAGCCCTGGTTAGTTTTTACTGGAGAATAGAATTAGAAACCAGGATCTGAATTCTAGGTGTGCTCATTGCCTCTGGGGTGTCATTTCCTTTAGGCCTTCTCAACTGAGAGAGCAAAGAAATATACTGAGTGTGGTGAGTGAGTTTTTACCACAATCATAAGGAAGTGCACTGATCAGCCATTTAACATTTCCTGTTAATCAGCATTTTTGTGGAGGCTGTAGTTCTCCTCCCAAAACACACAGATAAAATGTATGTGTAAGATATTTTCTAATAATGATAGTTTCCTTTTACTGAATGCCCAGCTCTGCACTAAATGTTTTTGTAGTCCTTATATAATTTGGTTTAATTTAATTTAATTCTTCTAATGGTTCCATAAGGAGGATACCTTGCTCTCATCTTGCATGTAACAGAGTCTCAAAACTGGTATTTTTAACAGCTGGCCATCAGCGTTCCTTTTAGGGAGAAACTGTCTCTGGGGAAATGTCTCAAGGGATCCTTGAGGTGTGTGTAGGGTGCAGTGAGGCCACTGAGGCACTTCTGGCGGGAGATGGGGAAACAAAGAGATGATACACTTCTCTGAAAGGGAAGATAACAGAAACTGAGAGTGTAGTCAAGTAGGAGAGGGTAGAGATACAGGCTGAGAGAGCAGAAAGAGAGGGAGATGTAACCAAACCATGTAGTGGGAGGTGGGAGCCAGCAGAGAAAGGTAGCCAGGGAGAAATTCCCAGGGAGAGTGTAGCTGAAAGACTAGAAAAAGAGGAATTCTTCTATTGAATTTAAGCTTTGTCATGTTGCTGCTATTTAAGCCAATTCCATTGCTAGCTTGTACCATCAGTAAAAGTCTCTTATACACAGAGCCTAGGAGTGGTGGTATTTTAGGGAGAGAAGGAATTGAAAAGGTGCACGGTATGGGAGCAAAGACACATAAAGGCACACATTCAAGTTCAGTAAAATTAGGATCTCATCCTCAGAAAGACTGGGTGTGATGTAGGTTGCCCACTGCATGTGGTTGGGAGTTCAACCCCATTCCATTGGTATTTCAAAGGTCAGGGCTACTCCTGTTTACATCTAGGTGAAGAACAGGAAGCCAAGTCTTGGAGAGTGTCACTTGTCCCACATGTTATTCTGATTCCCACAGGTCCACTTGCCATTGCCCATCTTCCTTTGCTGATCTAAGCCCATCCATTAGGATTTTATTTCATTTTTCTAGGCTGACATAACAAAGGAAAAAATGTACTTAGCTGAGACCATGAGCAGGGAATGTAAGAGAATAAAGGAGAGGAGCACCGTGAAGAATAATATGGTGCAGAGTGAGGAGAACCCTGACTCAATTGCTATTTTTCTTATTTTATACAAAAGAAAACTAAACTGCCCTCTCCTTTGTTTAGTGGAGATCCTCTGGTAAACACTCTTCCTTGTTAATGTGCTTGAAACACTTCAAAAATACAGTAAAACCTGTGAAAGCCAGGACCTGTGTAAGGTAGAAACCTGTCAGAGAAGGAAAACTCCAATATTTTCCACTAAAACAAGAGGTAGAAGAGACTGCACCCTGTCAAAGGTGGAAAACTCACGAGACCTGGAAAAACTAGGCAGTCCTATCAAGTTCTGGCTCTCACAGTTTTCACTGTACTTTAAAATGATAAAACACCTGTTGCTTGTGATCTTTGTTAAGTAGGTCACCAGGTCTTTCTTTCAAGGCATCTCTGGGTAGATTCAAACCAACAACCCTTTAGTAGCACAGTGGTTAACCATATGCGCCACCTATATTACTCAGCCATAAAGAGAAATGAAGTTCTCATACATACGACTACGTCGATGAACCTTGAAAACACTATGCTGAATGAAATAAGTCACAAAAGGACAAATATTGCATGATCCCACTTCAGTGAAATATCTAGAATCAGCAAATGCACAGAGACAAAATTCGATAGTGTTTACTAGGCGTGGGAGCAAGGGGAAGGGTGGAGAGCTATTGCTTATGGGGTACAAAGGTTTTTGAGGGTGGAATGAAAAACTTTTGGAAACGGTAGTGATGGTTTCACAACACGGTGAGTGCATTTAATGTCACTAAACTATACACTGAAGAATAGTTAAAATGACAATTTTTTGTACATGTATTTTACCAAAATTAATTTTTGTAATTAAAAAAGGAATGTACACATTTTCTCATTTTCGAGAACATATTCTTCTTGAAGAATGTAAGCTCCATGAGAGCAAAGACTGTGGCTGACTTGTCCATCACTTTAGCATCAGCATCTAGTACTGTGACTAACACATTAGATATGTTAAAAAAATATGTACTTGAATAAATAATCACAAAACATGTTCATTATAAATATGAACATATTAAATATCTATCTTCAAAAATGGATTCTTTATAAATAGGACTAGTGTCATATTCATTCTTATAATCTTCATGTGGCTTGGCATTTCTCTTCTCCCGTCTCTGTTTCTTGCATGCTTATTTAATCTCTTTTATATCTCAGAAGAGATCGACTCAAGACATGCCCTACACTAATTCAGTCTTATTAATATAGCAAAGATAACCCATTCCCAAACGGGATTATGACCACAGGAATAGAGGTTAGGATTTACAACACATATTTCTGGGGGACACAATTCAATCCATAACAGTGACTTTTCCTTCTTCTTCTCTTCCACACCCATGGCCAAGGAATACCCCCCCATTTAAAAAGATGAATCAGACAAACCATAAAAGCACAATGTTATGTGGCCAGTTCAGCTGTCTAAGAGAGGGCCAGAAACTCCCGCTTTAATCAACTGATTAATGGAAAATATATCGTAGAATATGAAAGAGAATGCTCTTTTGCTTAGAATCTAGTGCTTTAAACCAGGGCTTCGAACCAATTCTTCTCAGTTAGTCATGGCCAAGAAAATTAAAATTTGATAAGTAGGTAGAAAACCACCACAGAGAAGGGTATCATGGAAACCAAAACTCTTTCAAGAAGGAGGGGGAGGTCAACATTGTTGAATGTTGCTGAGAAGTTAAGATGAGGACAGAAAAGTGTCCATTGGACTTGGCAATGTGAAAATCATTGGTGACCACAATAAAGGTCATTTCCATGGTGTGTTGGGGCTGTATAAGGCAGGTTAGAATGAATTCAGGACAAATAGGAAGTGAGGAGTTGGAGACAGCATATGTACTCTATGGATGATGTAAAGTCGACTTTGAAGTGGATATTAAATGTGGTGCAGTGGTTAAGAGCTACAGCTGCTAACCAAAAGGAAACGGAACAGACCCGAATTTTCTGTGCTGGTTTTCTACCTACTTATCAAAATTTGGGTAGGCCAGAACAATAACTGGAATGGAAAAAGTTACAGGTCGAAGCCCTGCTGGAAATTTAATCTCCCTCTTAGAAAACAAGGGCAACATACATGTTGCATAGTAACTAAATCTCTTGCCTCTCAGATTTTGAGCAGAATCAGAAACAGTGATGCGCCACTCAAAGATGGCAGCCTACTGCACTACTTTGAATGTGTGTCACTCTCCACAGTCCTGCTGATAATTCAACCCAATGCATCAGGCTCCTGCAAGGGCTCACTACGCCTCTTCCGAGTCTCACTTTCCAGGGTTTCGAATCATAGTTTTTTCCATCCCAGTTATTGTTCTGGACCACCCAGTTTCACTGCATTGGCCATGACTGACCTGGTTCTAAGCCCTGCTTTAAACCAAGTATTATGCAAGTATGAATAAGCAGGGTGACTATCAGCGGAAGAAGCAGGGTCTCTGGCTGCCTTTTCAATGTGGTTTGTAAATAGAAATGTTAAAAAGAAACATTATTTGATTTTTTATTGATCTTTATTAAGCATGTGGGGTTGCCACGAGTCAGAATCTACTTAATGGCAAGGTGTTTGGGTTTTTTTTTAAGATGTATATACTTTGAAGGATGATAAAAATATATTCTGTCCATATAGGTAGAGCACACAGTTAAAATAAATATTATTTCCTCATAAATGTTCAGCAACCAGATAGTTTTATGTAAACACATTTTAGCTTCTTAGCTTATCAAATGTCATTCACCATCTATTGGACAAGGATGAAATTAAACTGTAATATTGCCACCAAGTAAGAATGCTAGATAAAATACAGGGCACCAATTACATTTGGATTTCAGATAAACAATGAATAATTTGTATATGTGGGACATATTTCTGTTAAAAAATTAATCATTATTCATCTGAAATTCAAATTTAACCTGTTGTCTTGTATTTGTATTTGCTAAATCTGGCAACCCTACCATGAAGACAGATTTCACTGGCAGAAATTTGAAGCTTTCAATACATTTTTTAAACAAACATATAGACTTTAATACCAAAAAACCTAAACCCATTGCTGTCGATTCTGACTTATAGCAACCACAAAGGACAGAGTAGAACTGCCCCATAGGGTTTCCAAGGAGCAGCTGGTAGATTCGAACTGCCAACCTTTTGGTTAGCAGCTGTAGCTCTTAACCACAGCACCACATTTAATACTTACTTCAAAGTCAACTTTACATCATCCATAGAGTACATATATTGTCTCCAACTCCTCACTTTCCACTTGTCCTGCTTTCATTCTAACCTGCCTTATACAGCCCCAACACACCATGGAAATGACCTTTATTGTGGTCACCAATGATTTTCACATTGCCAAGTCCAATGGACACTTTTCTGTCCTCATCTTAACTTCTCAGCAACATTCAACAATGTTGACCTCCCCCTCCTTCTTGAAAGAGTTTTGGTTTCCACGATACCCTTCTCTATGCTGGTTTTCTACCTACTTTATCCAGCCACTAATTCTGGTCTCCTCTGTCAGTCCTTCTTCTCTAACTCCAGATTTTGGAATTCTTTAAAGTTCCATACCAGATTCCCCTTTCTTCTCTCTCTACTCTAGCAATTTTCGCTAGACATTTCTGTGAGGATGCAAATGTTCTATTTATATACTATCCAATATGGTAGCCACTTGTGACTACTGAGAATTTGAAATGTGGTTAATGCAAATGAGGAACCGAGTTTTTAATTTAAGTTAATTTGTATTGCAACATGTGGCTTGTGGTTACCATATGGGACACCACAACCCTAGAATATCTTACTAGGTGAGCGATTCTTGGCTTTACGAACCATCTTTATGCTGATGATTCCCTGGTTCTTACCTGCAACTCTCCACAGGGCTTCAGGGTTATGTCCATCTGTTAAGTTGGATGACTCAGAAGACTTAAATGATCATTTGTGTGTCCCAAACTGTTCTTTTCCTAACTACCACTACCACTTTATTCAGAGATGGGCACCACCAGCCACTCTGTTTGTTGAAGCCAAAATGAGAGTCACTCTTAATTTTTCCCTTTTCATTACTATTCCACATCCAAACCGTAAGTACATGCTACTGATTCTATCTCCAAGTTACATCTTGAATATGTCCCCTTCCTTCCGTCTCCACTTCTACCACTTAGTCCAAACCATTGCCATTTCTTGCCTGGGTGACTTGCAATAGTCCTGCTTCCTGAGCCCAGATCCAATCCATTATTTACACTGCTTGACCTTTTCAAAAACATGAATTGGATCATGACGCTTTTCTGCTTAAAATTCTTCAGTGGTTTGCCATTGCTCTTAGAATAAATCTAAATTCCTCATCTTGATTTCAAGATTCTGGGCCCTGCTTGCCAGGCCAACCTCACTTGCACTGTGTTTCCCTTGGCCTCTACGCTCTAGTTCCTCTGGGACCACCATGTGGTCTGTGGCCGCAGAGACTTTGCACTTGCCGCTCCCTCTGTCTGTAATCTCTCCTCCTGGATGACCACCTGGCTGGTCTTTTCTCATGTTTTATTCTTAACCAGGCTTTGAATCAGTTCACTCCAGTTTGAAACCCTGTTGAGAAGTTGTGTTTCTAACAAGTTTCCAGAAGATGCTAATACTGCTGGTTAGGGACAGGTTCTGAGAATCACTGGTGGAATGAACTGATTTAAAGCCCTGTTCTTGACTCTTAATACCTCACTTTATCCAAATGGGTTAATTTCCCTTTTTTTTTATTCTCTGTCTCAGCATCTGTTTTCTCCCTTATGGCTCTTCCCATCTGTTATGGATTGAATTGTGTCCCCTCAAATATGTGTCAACTTGGTTAGACCACGATTCCCATATTGTGTGGTTGTCCTCCATTTTGTGATTGATGTAATTTTCCGATGTATTGTAAACCCTAAACTCTGCCTGTGGTTGATGAGACAAGATTGGGTAATGATAAACAGGATTAGGGTGAGATGTAACACCCTTACTCAGGTCACATCCCTGATACAATGTAAAGGGAGTTTCCCTGGGGTGTGGCCTTCATCACCTTTTATCTTACAAGAGATAAAAGGAAAGAGCATTGAGCAGAGAGTTGGGGACCTCATACCACCAAAAAAGCAGTGCTGGGAGCAGAGTGTGTCCTTTGGACCCAGGGTTCCTGAGTAGAGAAGCTCCTGCAGAGGGAAAGATTGACGACAAGGACCTTCTTCCAGAGCTGACAGAGAGAGAGAAAGCCTTCTCCTGGTTCTGATGCCCTGAATTTGGACTTGTAGCCTACCAGACTGTGAGAAAATAAATTTCTCTTTGTTAAAGCCATCCACTTGTGGTATTTCTGTTATAGCAGCACTAGATGACTAAGACACCATCTGTAAGTACAATGTTTGTTGACCTCCTCCTTATCTATGTACCCCACCAGCCTTTAAGTTCCAAGGGTGCGGAGAGTTCTGTTTATCTCTGTGTATCTAATACTAGCACAGCATTGATTCATGGTAGAAGTTTCATACATATTTATGAATGAACGAATGAATGAGCTAATAATTTGATTGGTAGGTAGGGTAGTAGATCTAATTTTGTTGCTTTTAAAACCCAATTTTTAATTTGTACTTTAAATAACACCAAGTAGATGACTTGGCCTCTACCAATTCCTTCCCTGTTTCATTAAATGAACAGAACAGTAGCATCCAGGAGAAAGTTATAAATAAAAGGTGTTAATTACACCCAAGAATATTTTCTTTCTTCCAAGCCTTCATAAGACCATATTGCCTTCATTTTCCTGGGACTGCTTACACTAAAAAGGTTTCCAGTACTCTTCTGGGAAACCATAGGCAGTGGTTCTCAGTCTAGATTGCACATCGGAGTCATCTGCTGCATATACTAAACTATACTGATGTCTGGGTCTCACTCGGGGAGATTCTCATTTAGTTGGTCTCAGGTGCATCCTGAACCTGGAGTTGTTTTAAAGCTCCCCAGGTGGTTCTAAGGTGTAGTCAAGGTTGCACACTGTAGAGGGAAGTGATGAAGCAGAGAAGGAGGTCAGGGATGCAGTGAGATAATTTTCAAACCATTTTGTCATTTGTGAATTCTATTTGCAATGGTTTTCTTTGTGCAATGTCTCACAGATTATTACTTAATAATTGTTCTGTAAGATCTTTCAATTATGAAAAGAAGTCCACTAGCATTTCTAGCAAAGATCCCATTGAAACTGTCCGAGGTTAGTTTTGATACATTGAGGTTTTTCTGGGTATGTATATCAAGTCTGGATACTGTAGGACGTGGGGTCACCATGAGTCAGAATCGACTCAACAGCAAGGGGTTTGGCTTTGTTTTTTTTTAATGCACTGTTCATGAAGAAGGAAGAATGATCAGCAAGTTGTGTTTCTGTTTAGCTTCCCTTAGCACTGGTTAACTCTAAATGGAAAGATCTGCCTTGATTGACCAAACCAGTTGCCATCAAGTTGATTCTGACTCATGGCAACCCCATGTCAGTCAGAGTAGAACTTCTCCATAGAGTTTTCAATGGCTGTGACCTTTTGAGGAGCCCTAGTAACACAGTGGTTAAGAGCTTGGCTACTAACCAAAAGGTCAGCAGTTCGAATCCACTAGCCGTTCCTTGAAAACCTTACAGGGCAGTTAGTTCTACTCTGTCTTATAGGGTTGTTATGAGTCACAATTGACCGACCGACAACGAGCGTTTTTGCAGAGCTTTTGAAAGTAGATTGCCAGTTCTAGTCTTCCAAGGAAACTCTGGGTGGATGCGAGCTGCCAACTTTTTGGTTAGTAGCCAAACACTTAATCATTTGTACCAGCCAGATGAGCTGCCTTGATCAAAGGTGTTAGTATCAGCCTGGCCTCACATCCTTTGCTTTACCCTTCTCTGCTCTAAAAAGCTAATGTAGCCACTTGTCCAATTGCACATAGGCTTGACCTCATTCCAGTTCATGAGCTGGTTGGAGCACACTACGTCAGTAGCCCTGGCTGCCCAAACATATACTATCCCATATTCGAAAGCTAATATTAAAATAGTAAGCAAATGGTTATTATTAATAATTAGTATTGATAATTAATATTTAGAATTAATGATAATATGAAAGCCAGACCCTTGAAAGTTTCCTCCTTCCATTCATTTCCCACAGAACTCTTCCCGTCCCTAATAGATCTGCCTTATACGGCAGTAGATGTGATCTAGAGTCTAAAACTTTCAGTACCTTCTTCAAGTGGCCCAGTGTGCAAGAATTGGTCTGTGCCACAGCCATCCTGTCCTATAGCCAGTCTCCTGAGTATTACCCACTATCTATATCCCTCAATCCCATGGTTAAATATTCAGATGCCAGAGTCACACCTGAGCTTGTTTTCCCCACTGGGCCTTGTTTAAGACAATCTTGTCATTACCATCTAACCTTCCCAGCTGGGCCACTTCCCTTCGGGTCCTAGTACTTTGCTCTAAGGCAGTGTGTCTTGTTATTCAGTAGTTCTCAAAACATTTTGATGATTTTTAGCAAGTTCTTGCAACTCCTGTACTATTATTTGCTTAATATTTTTCTTTAAATGGCGTTGCCTTAAAACAAACAAAATTAAAAATCTATTTTGGTTTGTATTGTTTTCTATTACACATTAAAATAAATTCATAACTATTCCAATAAAATACTTGTGGGCAGTCTAGAGTCATCCTGTACCTCAGGGGACCTTTGTATTGCACTTGGGGAAATGCTACCCCAAACCTCTACCCATCTCTGCTCACTCCTGTCCCTGCTGCTGCCCACCTGTCCTGCATGGACCCCACAGGTCCCATACTGGGACAAAAGCTGGGACACAGCACATAAAACCCCAAAGCTAAACCAGTTGCTGTTGAGTCAGTTTCTACTCGTGGTGACCTCCTGTGTGTCAGAGCAGAACTGTACTCCATAGGGTTTTCGATAGCTGTGATCTTTGGGAAGTAGATCACCAGGACCTTCTTCCAAGGCACCTCTGGGTGGATTTGAACCACGAATCTTTTGGTTAGTAGCCGAGCACTCAACTGTTTGCATCACCCAGGGATAGGTACCAAGTACAAAACTTATTAAGTACAAGTGGAATTTCATTGACAACTGACTATAATAAAAGCTAATGCAATGTTGGTTATGAACACGGACTCTGGAGATGACCTGGATTCAAGTCCCAGCTCTGCCATTCACTGTCTAAGTCACCTCGCCTCTCTAAGGAAGCACAGAGGTTTGCTCTGAGGATTAAATGAGTTAATATTTGTTCCGTTAATGGAGTCTGGCACATGGTAAGTACCAGTTTGGACGATGGAAATCTAAAGAATTTTGACAACGGACACTCCGTGAGTGTACAAGGCATCCTTTCCTCTGAGAAAACATTGGCTAGGGAATCACAGGAATGTACTCATATTTATACGCTCTGTGCTATATGTTGTATATAAAAAAAAAAATCAGAGTATAAAGGCTTTATGAGTCATGGTGGCCAACACAGTCTGTCGGTTTGTGATACTGTGGTAGCTTGTGTGTTGCTGTGATGCTGGAAGCTATACTACCAGTATTTCAAACACCTGCAGGGTCGCCTACGGTGGACAGGTTAAAGCAGAATTTCCAGACTAAGAAAAACTAGGAAGAAAGGCCTGGTGATCTACTTCTGAAAATCAGACAATGAAAACCCTATGGATCACAACGGAATATTGTTAGATATAGTGCTGGAAGATAAGCTCCATAGGTTGGAAGGTACCTAAAATACACAGTGGCCACAATGACCTGAGCATACCAATAATCATGAAGATGGAGCAAGACAAGACAATGTTCTGTTCTGTTGTATGTGGGGTCGCCTTGAGCATACCAATAGTTGTGAAGATGGAGCAAGACAAGACAATGTTCTGTTCTGTTGTGTATGGGGTCGCCTTGAGTTGGAGGAACCAACCTTACAGCAACTAACAACATTAAGAGCTTGATGATTTCAAATGGCACCTGACTTACTCAATTTGGTCATGTAAATCAGGTATTCTAGACAAATTTGAGGATGATACTTCTTCCTTCCCCATTCTCAAATTCTTATTTCTTATGTAGGTTTGTCATTTTTATTTCCTAATTGAATGTTTTACTTACTAAGTACCGGGAGCTACAAAAAACTCTGTGTGTGTGTGTCCTCAAAATGTTTTGAAGAGACTTTCTGTTACAACAGAATATGCAAATAGGTCTTTCTAAATAAACTACAAAAATTTTAAAGAAATTACTTAAAACATTTTAATCTATTATAACATCTGTTTTCCAAGTCATCACGTGAACACAATTTTTTCTATTTCTCTTCTGAAATAAATCAAGAATTAGCTACATTAAGTATCTTTATCACATTCAATTGAACATTATCAATCACATTTATGAAAAGAAAGGAACAGTAAAATTGTATCTGAACAAAACATCTCAATTTTAATTTTGAAGGCTAATCAGGAAAAATGTATTTTGGTACGATTATAATCCACTAAGTGCACACCATTACTGTTAGGCTGCCTCTGGCAGGAAAGCAATTAGAAATGCTAAGGCATTCAGCTGATTCTGAAAAATAAAATTCATTTAAGAACAATTGCACTTTACAATTGCCAGAGATAAAACTAAAAACCCTGTAGATACATGCTTTGTAGATAAGATGACCCAAAGGACTTCCGCAAGTTATTTTAACATGTTTTAAATGTTAAATAAAATGTTATGACTCAGGAAAAATATTTGTAAAGATTTCTTTCCTGAAGCTGTCTTGACAGCCTCTAATGGCCAAATAAGAGTTTTTGAAACACCTTAATGTGGTCTAATGGGGAAAGGCTTGGGATCCTTGGCTCCTCCTGCTAACAGGCAAAGGTAATGTAGGCCAGTTGATTGTTTGCTCACTGGAGAGAGTTGCACCTTCCAGACCTACTTCTGTGTACTGTAGTGGGTTTTAAAATGCTGTGCCAAACTTCCCCATACATCTAAACATTTCCAACCAATAATTTCTTCACCCAACCAGCATTTTTACTAATATTTCTTTGCATGCAAGTGAATCTCCCAGCTCAACAAGAGATAGTTGGCCTTTCACTTTCATTTGCTTATCTGTGCACCAATATTATGTCGGACCTTGGATTGTCTTTCAAAAGCTCTCATTGTCATAGTTCAAGAATTGACCAGCTCTATCCGAATAACTGATTTCAGAGCCCAGCTCCGATGGATACACATCCCAAGTTTCTGCTTGGTTTGCCCTGGAGGAAGCTGACTCTTGAGAAAAAGCCAATGTGGATCTGATGGCCCGGCTGTCTTCTGGAATTTTCACAGGAAATAACCCTGTTGGAGAGGCTTCCCTGGTGACTGTAGCTGGAAGGTCCAAGGCTTCTGGAGAGATAGACATGGGGGTGTTTTCAGAAGCATATTTACAGCTCGAAAGGCTCTTAACCTCACAGGCGTTATCACTGTATCTCAGAGCAGGGGGTTGGTAGGCCTGGTAGGAAACTTTGGTGGTGGTGGTGATCACGGTCTGTAGGGCTGGAGCACCTGGCGATGGAGCTGTGAGGTACCTGCAGGGATGCTCTGGGTTACAGTAAGGGTGAGGGGTCATGGCCTGGAACTGTCCATAGTCAGTCCTCTCACCGAAGCCAGCTTTTCCAAGAGCTGGTTTCCACCCCTGTTGTTTGCCGGTGAAATCGAAGCTCCTCCCATAGCTGCTGTAGGAATTGACATTATATTGTAGTTCATTCAGGTGAACCCAGTCTGTGTCATTAGGGCTACTGGTGGAATCTTTATAAAGGGTGGGGTGTGGGCTAGAATGTGTATGACCAGGGCCTACCAGTTCATAACTACAAGGTGGCCTAGGCAAATAGATTCTTGGGTTTGGATATTTCTGAAAGGGTGGCACTATGTCTCTTTGGAAGGTGGCTAGGTCATAGGAAGCTTTGTAAGCATCAGAGTTTGGGAAGGATAGGCAAGGCTGTCCTGCAGTGGGGAAACCAGTGTCAGTCATTATATCAAGCTGTTCTGGATTTTCCAAAGGAGGTATGTTGCTGAAATGTCCATTGCTATCTTGATTCTCTTCTGCCTAAAAAATCATACAAACACAGACATAAGACATGTAAATTGTGTGAACATCCTCAACTGTAACAAGAGCAGGCCAACTGCGTAACTTCCAGTTGGTGGATTCTGTATTATGAACACTGGGCTGCTTAGGTACCTGATTTGGGCATGTGGCCCATGGGTCACATACCTTGAGCTCCCTCAGCCACGAATACCGCGCTATTGAATGAGGAAGGTTCACAGTAGCCAGGCAGGCCGGGTCTGAGTGGCAGACGGTCCCGTTCTCCCCTCTACTATGTTCAGGAGAACTGACGCTCAGGAACTACACAGAGCTGGGTTCAGATCCTGGCTCTGTCTCTCACTAATTGAGCAAGTTACTTAACCTCTATGAGCCTGAGATTCCTCTTGGGGTTCAACAATAGTAATCTCCTCTTGGGGATTTTGTAACTGTTAATGTGTGAAACCTTCAGATCAGTGTGTGGCAAACAGATGGGCTCTAACAATGTCATTTTTGTCATCATCACACTAACACTTTGCCCGCTTGGCATGCTTCGGTTGGAAAGCCAAATGGGATCAAGTTGTCCAGAGAAATTCTACCTGCTCTTATGTAAATAGTCCAAAAGAACCTCTCAAGGATGCTCTCTTAGCTGGCCAGTGGTGTGGACATATTGATTTCTGTGTTACCAGTGGATGTCTGCCCTTGTATCAGGATGCAGCACCCATCCTGACTTTATCACTGCCCATCAAAATGGTTGCTTTTTGTTTTTTCTTTAAGGAGAAGGGATTAGAAATCCTACTCAGAATGTTATCCAATGACATTTTGTTAGCGATATATCGTTTTCACATCAAGTCAAACCTTTGTAATTAATGTATGGCATTCATATTTCATACAATTATCAGTGTATCTTGCCGTGAAAGTAAACACAAACCACAGGGCAATGTCACTTCTGCACTTACCTCGGGCTCTCTAACTCTCTTTTTCTGGGGTTGGTAAAAAGAGGCCATTTGTCTCTTGATGGCACTTCTTCTAGCTTCCGTCTCTGATTTACTCTCTGGCCTTGGGTGGTCATGAACTCCCTTGGCCTGCATGAATGAAGAAACAAATCATATATCTGTTCTTCTGAAGAAAGCTAGAAATGGGGGCTAAAAATCGATAATGCCTTTCTCAAAAGCCCAAGTTTGTTTGTTTGTTCCAAAATGACAGAGGAAAGAAAAACTCTTGAACTAATAATACAGGCATCAGTAAGAGTCAGCTTCAAAGATGACCCACAATTCTTCCATCCAACCAAATGAACTATAACTACAACTTGGTTCACTATCACTCGCCCTTAGGCAGTTACAGCTCAGGTGATAGTGCACACAGTAGGTGAGCTAATTCCACTGAGCCAGGTAGGTCCTTGGAGGGCTACAGCTATTTTTTCTGGTCATCAGAGCTGTATTTGCTTTAGTCTAGTGTTCTCAAACCACATGGCAAGAGGTTTGGTTCCTATAAAAAAACAAAAACAAAACCTCGTTGCCATTGAATCAATTCCGACTCATAGTGACCCTATAGACTGCCCCACAGGGTTTCCAAGGAGCACCTGGTGAATTCAAACTGCCAACCTTTTGATTAGCAGCCATAGCTCTTAAGCACTACACCGCTGGAGTTTCCTTGGTTCCTATATAAAAAAAATGGAGGGATGAAAATACACATCACAATCTGTAGTTTCACCCTACCTACCTGAAAAAAAATGGCATTGCCAGCCAGCCGCCAGAAGTTGGTTACGGGGTATCCGCTGTGCCCTCGGCAGGGAATCAGCTCCAAAGAGGAACTACAGTTGGGGCATGCTTTCTCTGTAAAACCCAGAGGGGGAAATAGTAGTTCTAATATTAATAAAATAATTAAAAATTCCAAACCAAACCGGTTGCTGTCAAGTTGATTCCAACTCATGGCAAGTCCATGTACATCAGAATAGAACTGTGCTCCACGGGGTTTTGTGCCTCTGGGTGGATTCTAACTGCCAGCCTTTTGATTGGTAGCCCAGTGCTTAACCATTTGGGCTGCTCAGGGACTCCTAATTAGCAATACTCAACCATTACTTACATAATAAGTAATTAAATACATATTTATAATAATTAATAACAACCTCAATTCCACCCCTTCTGATGGCAGAATGGGAGATTAGTGGGACTAGGTATCCCTGACTTTCAGACCCCCGCCTGGCCCCAGGCTCACTCTGCTGCTTCAGCCTGGCCTTGTCGCATATGGCTGGCCGCAGCTGCAGGCGGGAGCCGTCAGGCAGGGTGCAGGCCTTCGCGCACAGCACCACGCCCAAGCACGACTTCTTGAGGATATGGCCATTGTGGTTGTTGGTGTTGCGCATGGCCCATCCGCTCAGGTGGCGCTGTGCTTTCTTCTCGTCACCACGGTAGATGAAGCGCACGTAGCCATCTGGCCACTCACAGAAGTGGTCAAAGCGGGTGGGCTCCTGTGAGGGGCATGGAGAAGGAAGGGTGGTCAAGTTTATCAAGCTCATGCTGCGCCCATTGTGTCTTTTGTTTTTCTTCAAATGCATTAGAATAAAAATTGGTCCTTTATAAATTCAGAAATATTGTAAAACCCAAAAATTATGCCATCACAAAGTGCCACTCCTGCAGTCTTTTTATACTTTTCTGACAACTGGGTAATCATAACAGGGGCTGCTTATATAGTACTTATCTCCTAAATGCTGTTGTGGTTGGTAAGGTTGTTATCATAGAGTCGAGTCTGACTCATGCCGACCTCATGTGTGCAGCAGAGAACTGCTCCATAGGATTTTCAAGGCTGTGACCTTTTGGAAGCAGATGGCCGGGCCTACCATTCAAGGTGCCTCTGGGTGGGTTCAAAGTGCCAGCCTTTCAGATAGTAGACTGGTGCCTAACCATTTGCACCACCATGTATTAATTCATCTAATCTTCACAACACACACAGACAATAGGTACCATTATTATCCCCATTTTACAGAATAGGAAACCGAGGCCAGAGAGGTTAATTGACTTGCCCAAGATCACACAGCTAGCAAGACGCAACTATAGGATTTGATTCAGAAAAATCTAACTCTAGAGGCTGAGCCCCTAGAACTATGCTATATCACTTCTTGGGGTGTTTAAACGTTGAAAACATCTTTAAGTAAAGTATCGAAAGGGATCGGAATGCTCTGTCACTGAAAAAGAATTTCACCTGTAAACATTTTTACTTGGACCCAGTGCTTTTTCTTTAAAAGCTTTTGGCTCTACCCCAAACCTACCAGTCGCGTCAGCAATGATACGCAGAGCACAGCCCCAGAAGGGCAAGAGCAGCTTTCCTCCCAACTCCCAGCTGAACAGCTTTCGAAGTTAAAGAGCAGCACTGAGTGCTGAAGAATCTAACCATAAAAACTGCCTGGAGCAGGATGGTGCTGTTGAGCCCGGGGAAACCTGGGCTGCTGAGGGCTGTGCCTCTCCCCAGAGCAGAAAGAGACGGCCGTATTCCTCAACACAGGGCACAACAAGTGATACCTAAAATACTGAGCACCGCTTTTGTATTCACACTGGGTGGTCTTTGTCCACCTGCTGCATTATTTATACCACAAGAAATGTCTTTCTCATACATAAGTTTAATACAAAATTACCATTTACTGAGCACTTACAATTTATCAGTCACTCTCTAGGGTAGGGGTCAGCAAACTAGAGACCGCTGGCCAAATCTGGCCTGCTGCTTCTATGGCCTGTGAGCTAAGAATGAGTGTTATAGTTCTAAATGGTTTGGGAATAAATTTTAAAAAGAATTATATTTTGTGACACAGGAAAACTGCATGAAATTCAAATGTCAGTATTCATAAATACAGTTTTGTTGGAACAGAGCCACATGCATTTGTTGACATATTGTCCCTGGCTCCCTTTGCACTGCAAGGGCAGTGTTGGGACAGAGACAGTGTGGCCTGCAAAGCCATACTTACCCAGGGGTTTCTAAGGCACAGTCTGTAATCCTCTAACAACTCTGCAAGATAGGTATCCTTGCTCTTATTTATAGACAAGGAAATGGAGATTAGATAGGTAAACTTCCATAGGGGCACAGCCAGGATTTCAACGGAGACCTGTGGCTAGCCAGGTCCCACTGGCTTTCCTGGTCTGATAGAGGCTGAGAGAGAATTATCAGAGTAGTAGCCATTTGCACACACCCCCCTCCTCTTGCCGGAGCCCTGGTGGTGCAGTGGTTAAGAGCTACGGTGAGCTACGGCTGCTAATCAAAAGGTTGACAGTTCAAATCCACCAACTGCTCCTTAGAAACCCTATGGGGCAGTTCTACTCTGTCCTATAGGGTCGCTATGAGTCAGAATTGACTCAATGGCAACAGGTCTTCCCCAGCCACCCCACCCAGGAAAATTAGATCCAACATTTGCAGAGCACAAGTATTCTCAGTTGTCCAACTTAGACCTGAATACATCATTACAGTGTACATTCTAACATTATTAAGGTATGTGGGTGTTTTCTTTTTCTAAACCACGATAACAATGTTGAAATCATTACTATTAATCATAATATTATTTTAGTTTTTCTCTGAAATACTACAATTGACATAAATTACTATGTTGACTTAAGCCAAGTTGATACTGAAATGTGTAATGATGAACTCTCAACTCTAAGTTTACATTAGATTTAAATGTCTTTGTTTTGAAAGTTAACGTTTCACTTTGAAGATCTTAGCATTGAATTGACATTTGCCCAGAAGAGAGCTTCTTTAGCGCTTGGCTGTGAGAGTGTCTCACACCTGCATGTCTCACGCCAGCTACCCAGGTGGTGACCCTGGGAGCAAAGCTACAGAGACAGTACTTTTAAAACAAAATAACAGCAGAGGATTCCAGGATTGGATTTCATTTGCCTTAATGTGTTGGCATGAGCGCCTACACGGGTGCACACACACACACACTGAACAGATTGTAGATTTCGAGATTGTTATCCAGTTCTGCCACTTGATGACAGGCCAGTAGGCTGAGACTAAGGAAGTTCAAGGTCTTTCTCAAGGTGATGCAGCCAGCTCAGCTGTCTCACCCAGTTAGCCAGAGCCAGGCTAAGGCAATAAGTTCCATCTCCAGTTCTCTTTCTCCATCCCACTGCACCTGTCTCTTTGGTGAGGCCACCACATTCCCGGCTTAGGATCCAGTCTCCCAAAGAAAAACACTTCGTATTTACTTAGGAAGGCTTGATAATACTTGAGAAATGTGTCATCTTTACGTTATTTGGATGTGGCTCTTTTCTAAGTCCAGTATTAGGTTGTTTTTTATGAAGACCTCAGTGAACAGAAGCCAGCAAGTGTCTAATGTGGTCTTCTTTCACAAATGGCAGAGTGGGCCTCCAAGTATGCAGACTTTAAAACAAACAAACATAAACCTACCACAAGCACGGACATCCAAAAACGTGTAACCCCTTGAGAGACCACACGAACTTGCTAGGGAAGTGCTGTCCACCTGAACACCTGTCTGGCTCAGAGTTGATGCTGAATGCATGCGAGTCTCTTACCCCTTATGCCATGACGTTGCCAGCCTCTGCCACTCCCAGTCTCCCTCCACCTACACCCAGGACTCCAAAGTCAATACTCGGTTGTTGACGCAAACAAGTATGACCAAGCATATTACCCATCTCATTCCCTGGACTTGGCCTTAAACCCCTTTCGGACCTTAAAAAAAAAAAAATCAAATTCACCCTTAAAGGATAAAAATTTCCTATCCTCACAGAAGAAATAAACCCAGAAATAAAGCTAGGGACAAAATCTGAATTACAGAGGCTCTTTGAGCACCCGTGGCTTCCTTACAACGACCACAATGACTGTGGAGCCTCCTAGGAGCTGCATTTCTTTCAGGCAGCCACTGGCATCTGCATAAATTGCTCAAGTCGAGCTTCTTGTTTAAGATTTCAAGCATGTCAGTTTTCTGGAGGGGGAAGCAAAGATATTTACATATGGTGAGGTTTTTTTTTTCCCCCTTAACTTTCTTCTGGATTTCAAAGAATGGATAAGGAAGAGAGGTCCCTGATTTTTATGACAAAAGTCACTCTGGGTTAAAGAAGAGTGAAGGGAGGAGGCACCCTGCTCCCACCCAAGGACTGGGAACGTGAAGCCTGCATGATGGACATTTTCTGCTGCCTTTTCTGTGTGTTTTCAGCCAAGTTCACGGAAAAGCTGAGAGAAGGCACATCTCTAAGCCCAATGCTGCCATTTATACAGTCCAGAGAAGTTTTCTTTACATTCGAGGGCTGTTATATGTGTGGGGGGGGGGGCGGGGATAAGGGGTTGGGGGGGTCTGTGCACAGAGTCTAAGGGCTTGAATGTCATGTCCCCTCTCTTTGGATGGAAAGCGCCGCGCACGGGTACACACACCTGGTTTCACACACCTGCGGCATCTGTGGGTCGTTGATGTCCCAGTTGAACTTCATCCCATAGGGGCACACACAGTCCGCCTTCTGCTCTGAGTCTGCTGGCATCTGCCCCACCTCGCTCGGCTCTTGGCCTAGGATCCTGAAAGTGCAGAGAAAAAAAAAAAAAAAGTGCGTGAGGTGACTTTTTTCCTCTTTAAAAAGACACTGGTTCCGGTGTGTATGGGGGGGCCGGGGGGGTGGGGTGGGTGGTGAGGGAGAGGCAAAGACCCAGAGAGCTGTTCAGAAGTTCAGAAGCGGCCCTGTCCACGGCGGCAGTGCTGAAAGCTCTCTACCCGGACCTCAGCGTCCGCGAGCAAGAGGCTGCCTGCACCTTTATAAAGCTTCACCAGCCAGCGCTCCGCCTTTCTTCGCCTCCTGCGTCCGCGCCCGCGTTCCAAGCACCAGCAAGGCCTGGTTACCCCCTCCCGGGCAGAGTCAGAAAGGGAGGTTCAGCTGAGCCCTTGGGACGAAGGAAAAACTGAAGCCAAAATATTAACGGGGCATGGGAAGGGTTTGGTTTGTCTCCTTGAAGTTGAAAACCACTTTTTCTATCCGCACCCGCCTCTGGGCTTTCAGGCAGGGCTTAGGTGGAGGCGTTTGAGGCGGGATTTTCCAGCAAAGTACCCTGAGAGCCAGCACTCAATTCTGGGACACCGCAGGAATCGTACAAGCGACCCTCGGCCGCGAGCCCCAGTCTGATTGATCATGCCCATGTCTCCTTGCTTGGGGCGCGACCGCCTTGCAAGCCCACGAGTCTGTGCTCGGTTGTTTGGGACGTCCCAGAGAGCGCCAAGCGCCAGTAGGTGCTCCCGTGCCTAAGCGCACCCAAGCTCCCAGGGGCTGCGGAGGGCCCTGGCCCCGCTCGTGAGGACAGAGTCTGGGGAAGAACCCGGGAAGGTAGGGGGCGGCGAGCCTGGAGTAGGTGGAGGGGGAGAAGGAAAGGGAGCTCTGGCCCGGGACACAACTGCTCCCGCCACAGCTCGCTCTCCTGCCTCAGCTCCCTCTGGGCCTCAGATTCCTTATCTGTTAAACCAGCGATTGCAACTCGGTGAGCGCCCAGTTGCCACCCGCCTGAAATAACAGTTATAAAAAACTCTTTATTGGCGTTGTCGTAGAAATACCACGACGAAAGCGTATTGACGCTATTCCGGAGGACCCCGGTGAGGGGTGGGATAGGGTGGAGGACCCTGTGGGTTCTCCAGGGCCTGAACATTACCTTCTTCACCTGAGCATTCGCCTTATCTGGGGAGATCCGGCACTAGGAAACGCCCGAGAAAAGGAATCGATCGACTGAAGCGATTTACTTCGCTTTTTGGATCCATCTGAGCTTGACCCTGGGCAGCAAGGGAAGATGGGCGTTGGGAATTTATTCCTCGCCCCGCCGTTCTGCAGTCGGAACGCTTCCATTCGCAGCCCTAGCGAGTCCAGGAAGGCGAATCATGTTGCGAACCCGTATTCCACCACCACCCCCCGCCCCCGGCCCCAAATCTAGGGCCTGGAGCGCCCTAGACCTTCGCAGGGCGGAGCGCAGGCAGGCGCACGGACAGATGCTAAGTGCCGACAGAGGAGCAGCCAGGGAGCGCCTCTAGCAGGTTTAGTCCCTCCATTGGCGAAAGGGGAAGAAAGCAGGGAAGCCCTAGGCCCACAACTTGTGCGAAACAGCCTCGGTCAAGTGCACAGTCAGGCTTGCTTAGAAAAGGCAATCCAATCGCGAAGCGCGTTTCGGAGCAGCCCGCACAGCCAGCCCGGGGAGAAATTTCGTGGGGGAAGGCCAATTTTGGGTAGTTGTGCGCAGTTTCTTCTTTTTCTTCTTTAAGCTGAACTTCTCCAAAGCAGAGGCGAGAAGTCTGCACAGAAGAAAGTGATTCGTTCATCCCCTGGCCTCCTCTCCTCCGCCGTTCCCTGTTACGGAAAGACGGTGCAGGTCAGGATTTCTGATGAAAATCGCTCTAACGGTCGCCATGAAGGTGTAGGTGGGAACAAAGAGATGTATCTGCTCTTCTCCCATTAGTTTCATCCACGGACTTAGAGATTAACTCACTGCCAAAGGCCCCGGACACTCCTGTCGTTCAGTTGCTTTTTGTTGTTGCTTGTTTTGTCTTGCAAACATTACAACTATTGATATTTCGTTTTTATTTTCACAAATCGGTGTTTTGTCAAACGCATTGGTTTAAGATAATTTAAATCATAAAATATTCAAAGAAGTAACTTCAAGAATAGTCATTTAAAATTATCTCCAAGAAAGCATAGAAATGAATTTCTATTAATTACTGTCTGTTAATATTGTCTCTTAACGATGTGTTTTACTACAGACGTTGTTGGAGTGCTTCACATCGCTGTACTTTTAGAATATTCCTAGAGAGCCTTTACCCTTCAAAACTATGACTTTTTAGTGGAAGCCCTGATGGTGTAGTGGTTAAAAGCCATGGCTGCTAACCAAAGGTCAGCAGTTCGAATCCACCAGGTACTCCTTGGAAACACTATGGAGCAGTTCTACTGTGTCCTAAGGGTCGTATGGGTTTGGTCTGATAAAGGCAAATTGATAAATTATATACTTTTTCTAAATGGATTCTGGTGTCCAAAGACATGTCATAAAGCCTCCACCATATTTAGAGAGTAATTACATAATGTATTCTAAGTTGCCCCAAAATAACGTCTGGATAAAATGTGTTAAGTAAAAGAAGACAACCCAAGTGAAAATATAATAAAACAAACAAAATGATATTGTTGTGTATTAGCTTTAATTTTACCTGACTCTTTGAATACATTACTACCTTAGAGTTTGGAAAGATATATTTTCCCCAGAAGTCTAAAAATAGTTTTTTAGGTTTTCTACTATTAAGAAAATTTTATTATATTCTGTAAAATAAAATGCACTTTGTTAGTGCTTTTTTTTTTTTATTACCCTTCTATTTTTTTCTAGCACTAATGTGTATGGATTCAGGACGCTTCATAATATTTACAACCATCTTCTCCGTGATTATCATTTTAATATTGTGAAATCCCATTAAGAAAAGGAAGAAGCCTTTGGATTTTCTAGGTTTAAATAAAAATAGGTAGATTAATCTAAGTATTTATTGATGCTGTTTGGTGTCAATCAAGCAAATTCCAACTCATCCTTACCCCACGTGACAGAACAGAACAGCCCCCATAGAGTTTTCTTGGTTGTAGTCTTTAGGGAAGCTCCCCAGAGCGGCTGGGTGGGCTTAAACCGCTAACTTTTCTGTTAGCACCTGAGTGCTTAACCATTGCGCCACCAGGGCTCCTTTAAATATATTTACATCGTCTTTTTCAGAAGAGGGATATGACAAAGTTAGAAATAAGCACAGTTTTGAATGGACTGGAGATGCGTTGCAATCCCGGGTTTACTAACAGGGATTCTGGTTACTTTATGCTCTGCTTCAATGTAAACACTTTCTGGAAATGGCATGACATGAAATGCCCCTTGCGTCTAGTTGATTTTTACATAAGGAATGTTTGGGTTTGAGGGGTCATTTTGTTTGTTTTTTAATAAAACTCCAGCCCAGCTTATTTTTGCCACTGTGAGAACATTAACAGGCTACCTGCCGGATTCAGACCTGGCCATTAGTACACATTCTTGTCCGATTAAACAAGTGGGCATAAAGGCAAAGATGGATGAAAACGCTGGCTTTTCTTTTCCCCACCGAGTACAACCAAGGTACTTAAAAACAAAACAAAACACATCCTTCTTTTGTGATACCAGGAATGTACCCACAATTTTGGGGGCTAGTTCAGCTTTGGTCCGTATGTATCAATGGACCAAAAACTGAAAGTAAGGCGTTTAAACGTGGAGAGAAAACGGAAGGTCGGGCTTCCGCACAGCGGACGCCTATCAGTTTGGAATTTCGAGTTTAAAGGGAGTTTTTCACGTCCTTAGAGTACTGGTTTTTTTTTCCCTTTTAAGGTGTGTTGTGCGTGGGAGGAGACGTGCGCCCAGGTAGCGTAACCCTGCTGGCTAGTTACTCGCGCGCAGTTCTGGAGACGCAAACAGAAGATTCTAGTCGATTTCAGTGGCGGGTTCTTCAACGTGAGTGGTCTGCGCCTGGAGTCCTTGGAGCAGTGGGGCCAACCCGCCGGGGCCTGGGGTAGTGAAACGGCAGGGCGCAGGAGCGCGGCGCAGCAGCAGCGGCTTGAGTGGCGCGGGCGCCCCAGCCAAGCAGCGTCTGGCCGGGAGCAGAAGGATGCCGGCGGTGAGTGACCCAGGAGGGCCCGGGCAGTCGTCGGGCCCCGGCCTCCTCTGTACTGCCCTCCAAGGGGGAGAGAAGTCCTTCGCATCTCGCCGGCCGCGAGGTGCTTGTCCTGCTGGCGCAGAGCTTTGCATCTTCGCCCAGGGACCGGGCACGGGGTACAGTCCGCCGCCGCCGGGGGACAAGCCGTTGGGGGCCCTTTGAGCGCTTTAAGTTTGGGAGTTTAGTGGCAGCTTTCAATGAGACAAAAAGGCAGAGTAGAAACTTCCGGTCTCTCACTAATAAAGCACTAGGGGAAAGGAACTTTGGAGCCAATGAGCGAGTTCTTTTCAAGTTAGTCCGGCTGTTTCTCCAGCCCTCTTTCCCCCCGTGTTGTGTAAGTAAAAAGTGCAGTAAGGTTAACCCATGGTCCCCACATCTGTGGTCTCGTTATTCGTTGCCAGCGAGTGGATTCTGACTCCCGGCGACGGGTGTGTGCAAAGTGGAACTGCTCCATAGGGCTTTCAAGGCCTGTCTTCTGAGGTGGCTAGTAGTCGAGAGAGCTTCACCCTTAGTGCCACCCAGGGACGACTCCTGTGATTGTCAGTGCTGGGGTTTCCTCTGCCAGGGTCGCAAATTAACGCTTAAGAGCCCCGGACCTGGGGGACTTAGTCCAGCCGTGGCTCCCACTTTGCTAGTGAAAAAAAAAAAAAAAAAAAGACTGGATTTGGATCTTTAAAGTCACCCTATTTTTCATATATAAATAATAATATAAAATTATTTAAGGACATTGGTCAAGTTCATATAGAACTAGAACTGTTAGCCCAAACCAAATTAAAAAACAAAACAAAAACTAGTAGGGATTAAAAAAAAACATTTTTGTGTATTCTTTTCAGTTAATTGTTGAGATGAAGTGAGCAGATGAGATGCTGTTATTTAATGTGGCATCCTGTATTGTGAAAACCAGGATGGTAGACCCAGTGAATGTTTGTTTTGTGGCCGTGGGTGTAGTTTTTGTTGATCTTTGGTCTGTTAAATTTCAGTATAGAAGTCTTAGAGTAACATTGACAGTGGAATGGCTGATTTATGTAAGTCGGAAACATAAAGCTTAAACTCTTGATTGGGTTTTATTTAACTTTATTTACAAGCTCTCATTCGGAAGTTTATTAATACAAAACCTTTTCTTCCTTTTTTAGTCATCACTGTGAGGTATAAATTTGTTTATTGTGTATGACCGTTTATTCAAATGGCGTTTGCTTCTTTATAGTGTGTATAGTATTTGTCACAGGTAGTGTTAAGGAAGGCTGGATAAAGTTGAAAAAGTAGCATCTTCACTTATACCTATAATCAATGACACAAGTAAACAAAGTCTTTGTTTATGAAAAAAAGTGAATATTTCCTTTGTCTTATTTTTTAAATTGGAAATGCGTTTTTAAGTAATGTTTAAAAACACTTTTTTTTTTAATTGTACACAGAAAAAGCGTCCTTTGCCTTCTGTTAAGGGAGATGAGAGTGGATCAGCGCAGGATATTTTCTGGGTAAAATTCAAGTTTGAGTTTTTGCCTTTTTGATGTTATCTTGGATTTATTAGCAATGTTTTTCTCTTCATACCCAAAATACAAAAGAACAAAAATGATGGTTGTGACCAGCACCACCAACAAAATTGAAATTCTTGGTTAATCACCATGACTTCGCCAGCGTTAGGTGTGTGGCATCATAAGTTCAACAGATCACATTGGCCTTCGGCCTGATATAACCCTGTGCTCCCTGGGTAACTAGCACACAGTTGTTCCTCCACTGCTCAGACCAGAAACAAACTTCTTGGCTTCTTCTTTTTCCCTAAGCTCCCACATCCCATTTCTTGTCTGTTTTAACTTCAACTACCTTACCAACATTCTAGTCTAAGCTATGTTGTGCCAGGTATTGTTCTGGGTGTACGTAGACAGTACTGAACAACACAGGTAAGATTTCCTGCCCTCATAGAATTTACAGCCTGGTGGAGCAAGAGGCAAAGAAACAGCTTAAAAGTAGAGTAGTAGGAAAAGAAAGACCAGAGTATTGTGATGGAGATTAATTGGGGGCTGATGGTAGGCACTTGGCCTACTTTAGATAAGGTGGTCTTGGAAGGCTTACCTAAAAAGGTAGTCTGTAAGCTGAGATCTGAAAGATGACAAGAAGCCAAGCCCTGGGGGAAAAGGTGGGGGAAGCACACTAGGCACGGAAGAGTCAGTGCTAAGGCCCTGGGGCAAGGAAGAGCTTGACTGATTCTAGGACTCCTTAGTGAGAAAGTCAGGCTGAAGAAGTTGCCCGAGATCAGATGACCCAGAGCCTAGCAGACCAAGGGTTTAGGTTTATTGTGAGGGCAGTGGGAAGCCCTGGCAGAGTTTGAAGCAGGTGAAGCAGGAGTTTCTGTGGAGTAATCGGGGTATGAATCCCAGCTGGGTGATTTCATGCTCATCCTTATCCTTTCCCAGCCTGGGTATTTCCATCCCCAGAGAAGGAATCTAACCTCTCAGAGTGGTGGTGAAGATGGAATGAAAACATTTGTGGAAGACTTAACACACTTGACATACGCAGAAGCTCCCTATATGGAAGCTTCGAAAAAGAAAATCTGCTTAAATGGAATAATTTCAAATGTTGTTTCCCCATCTAAATTAGTACCGAAAATCAGTGGAATGGCTGCTTATTAACATGTATTGTGTATTGTAACTTGGCCTGTAGAATTGGACCAGAATTTTTTATTAAATCATATTTTCTAATACAAGTATTTAAAGGAGTGTCTGTTAGTCAAGTATGTTTTGGCTGATGCTGAGGCAGAAAAGGTCAACTTCATTATGATATAATTTGCCTATTATCAGTTTCTATCATCTGTAATTAATTAGTTTTGAATTCTTTTTCTTCCATTATGGTCATTTATGTTACTTATGAATGAAAAATCTGTTAGAATTTTTTGGTGCTTTAGAATTTCTAACGTTGCTGAGGGTAAACTTTTTTTACCTAGTGATATGTATAATTAAAACGTTTAGGTTTCCTTCAGTTACCAAAACCAAAAACCAAACCTGTTGCTGTCGAGTCAATTACAACTCATAGTGACTCTGTAGGACAGAGTAGGACTGCCTCATAGGGTTTCCAAGGAGCGGCTGGTGGATTCAAACTGCCGACCTTTTGGTTAGCAGCCCAACTCTTAACCATTATGCCACTAGAGTTTCCTTCCTTAAGTTAGGGGCTCTCAAACTTTAGCAACTATCAAAATCACCTGGAAGGCCCAACCCCCGAGTTTCTAATTCCTAAAACATTCCCAGGTGAAGCTGGTATTGCTGGTGCTCCAGGAACAAAAAACCCATTGCTGTCAAGTTGATTTCTGACTCATGGAGACCCTATAGGACAAAGTAGAACTCCCCCGTTAAGGTTTCCAAGGCTGTAATCTTTCTGGAAGCGGACTGCCTCATCTTTTCCCCACAGAGCAGGTGGTGGGTTTAAAACCGCCAGCCTCTCGGTTAGCAGCTGAGCTTTTAACCACTGCGTCACCAGGCCTCCTGTTGGTGGTCCGGGAGCCACATTTTGAGTACTGTCTTAAGCTAATAGAAACTTCAGTCATTTGGTAAATGATTGTTTACAGTTCAAGATACAGTGGGCCTCTATTCTATATTTGCCCTGTATTATTTCCACACAGAATTATTATCGATAATGATAATTAGTCAGAAGTATTGCTATGAAATAAATGTCGTTGGGGAAAAAAGGTAACTTGCAAAACTGTCAACTTTCCAGCTTCAATCACTCATTACTGCAGTGTCTGCTGGGAAAGGGTATCAGAAAATAAAAGAATATTTTCAACAGAGGGAGAGCCGTGCTTCTCAAAAATATGATCATCTTCTCCTGAACCAGCTTGAGAGATCCATAAACAAGGCAAGTACATTGTTTTGTTAAACGTGACCAGAGTACCAACCAACATGTCATCATTTCCAAGGGCTTTAATTCAGTGTGGTTTAATACCTAGGAGCTGGATGACAGAGAATTTCAGCATGTTTCACTGTTGCTGAAATGCGTTCAGCAGTTCTGCCTGGATGGCCCCAAAGAAGATGAGCCTTTGCTAATTCAGCAGGGACTGGTTCCAAAGATAAGTGTCACATTTTAGTTTTGTATGCCTCTGGGTAACTTCAAAGAACTAAAGTGGATTCAGTTATCTAGTTTGGTATTTCCTGTTTCTTTGAAATTAAATTAGAAGAGAAATTCGTACTGATGCTTGTTGCCTAGATCCAATCAAAAATGAATTTCCACATGTTTCCTGATGTATGTGCTGGACAGGACACTCTGGGCTGTACAGGAATGAGTCAGACACAGCTCCTCCCTTAAAAAGCCTGGGTATGCAAGAGTTCTTTTTGTCTAAGAGTGACCAGTCTCAGCAAAAATGGTCGAAACATGGCCTTTGCTTTATTGAATAAATATGTTCTAGGTTTATTGAGCCCTGGTGGTGCAGTAGTTAAGAGCTCAGCTGCTAACCAAAAGTTCAGCAGTTTGAATCCACCAGGTGTTCCTTGTAAACCCTATGGGGCAGTTCTACTCGGTTGTATAGAGTCTCTGAGTCAGAATCGACTTGACATCAACGGGTGGGTTGGTTGGTTGGTTTTTTAGGAGGATTTATAATAATTTATTCTAAATCATACTCAGTTGTAGCAACCGAATGTGAAATTGGGTCTATGTTCTTAGGGAAGAAAAATTCTGTAATTAGCTGGAAGCTTTTGCCAAAGAAAGGGTGGTTAGTCCTGAGACATATATGTTATAACGAACCATCCTTTGATAGTTTGTTTTCTACTGCTTTCCAGATGGCAAGAATTTCTCCTGGACTGGGGAGACTCATTAAATTAAACCTTATCTAGCACCACCCCCAGTTGCCATTGAGTCAGTTCCAGCTCATGGTGATCCCATGTGTGTTAGAGCAGGAGTGTGCTCCACAGGGTTTACCATGTGTGATTTTTGGGCAGTAGACTCCCAGGCCTTTCTTCCAAGGTGCCTCTGGGTGGACTGAAACCTCCAGCCTTCCAGTTAGCAGCTGAGCACATTAATCATTTATACCACCAAGGGACCCCAAGTCTCCCAATTCTTGCTGATATCTGAGAATTTAGTCATTTCAACTTGTAGCAGTATGACTTCATCCTGAAATGCTCTAAACTGGAGGCCTTAGACCCAAGTCTAATTGAAATAGTGTGGAATGGAAAAAGAGTCTTTAAAATTATGATGCTTACTGAGTTATCTTGTGACATTCCATTGAATAGGCAGTAGTTATTCAGTCATACATGGTGCCATCTCTGTTTCTTCTCCTGTGTACATGGTTTCCTGGCTTGAAAGAACAATAGGATTTCTGATTAAGGAAGACTTAGCCTCGGACGTATCCCTGATTACTGCTACAGAAGACTTCTTTGACACCGCCTTGGTAAGGATGGGAGTGGATGCTTCACTGAGCAGGTACCATTGAGGATTTTCAGGAATCTTCAAGTTATTTCTGAAACTTGGTTTCTTTGTTGAAAGACTCCCACATTTTATTATTAGAATATTATGTGAAATGGAAACAAAAGTTAATTATATACGTAGATAGGTAAATAGGTAACTGTATAGATATATATGCATGTACACATATAAAAAGGAGCTGTGGTGGTGCAGTGGTTAAAGTGCTTGGCTGCTAACCAAAAGGTTGGGGGTTTGAACCCACCAGCTGCTCTGTGGGAGAAAGACGTGGCCTTCGGCTTCCATAAAGATGACAGCCTTGGGAACCCTACTGGCAGTTCTCCTCTGTCCTACAGGACTGCTATGAGTTGGAGTCGACTCAGTGGCGTTGGGTGTACACATAGACGTAACCAACATAACTAACATAGAAAAATGAGGCAATTCATTTTCATACATACAAATACATTATTTATCTGATTGATGATTTTAATAAAACCAAAACTCTGTTGCCATAGGCTCATAGCCACCCTACAGGACAGAATAGAACTGCTCCGTAGGGTTTCCAGGAAGTGACTCGTGGATTTGTACTGCTGACTTTTTGGTTAGCAGCCATAGCTCTTAACCACTGTGCCACCAGGGCTCCCTGATTTTAATAAACCGAAGCTCAAATAGACTTCATCTTCTATATGTAAAGTTTTCTGCCTATGGGAGAAATGTCAGCATTAATGCATTAATGTGATAGTTTAGAAGGCTATTTTTATACTATAAGCTTTACTTTTTCTTTTCTTTTTATTAGATTATTTCCAGGAGTAGTAGTAAAGGTAAGTGTACTATTTGGCTACTTATAATTGTTCATTAATGGAATATTCTGGTGCAGCGAAAAGAATATTTAAATGATGTGTAAAAGTAAAGTGGATTTAGAAATGATTTGGATTTACTGACCATCTACTGACGGTTGTATGGTGACGGTGAATGAAATCTGTCATGAAGAATGTCTTGGTTTGCCTGAGGTACGTTTTTATGTAGCCGTTCCTGTCACTATTTGGCTGCTTAGTTGAACTCAGCCATGACCAGAGCTTTTGTCATTCCAAATCAGCAGTTTAACTCTTGCCAGTTGAGCTTGGAGCTGACTGAAATGTCTTTCTCTGTCTTTCAAGAGTGGAAAAGGTAAAATTTTAGAGGTTGATGACTTTGTTCAGTGTAGCTCAAGTTAATTTGAAATTTTGAATTGTAGTATCATAGATTCAAAGAGGCACTTAAAATATTTGAATATTTCCTAACTTAGAGCCATTTTAAAGTAGGTATGTCTTTTCTATGTGGTACATCTTTATTTTATTTTTTTTGAAAAGCTTACTAAATCGATACTACATCCTACTATAGATGGCATCTTATACTGAGGAAATTCAGTACTGGAAGTCTGTGTTAAATAATTCGCTTATAAAAATCACATATCTGCCGTTTCATATCTTAACATAATGTGCATGAATGAAGCCGTAAAATGTTTATTATTTAATAAGCATAAAATATTACCACATACCCTGTTTTTTACTACATTCTGACATATTAGTAGCAGTTGAAGTTTCTATGATTACACTATTTAATAAAGGCTAACACTTTATAAAATAATTCCTGCTTCTCTGTTAGTCCAGGACTGTATAAAATTTTTATTGTTACAAAGTACATAAATACACAAAACACATGGAAACAGGAAATTGTGTAGGAAATGCCTTTTGAACATTGCTTATTCCAGACAAAAAAAGGAGCTTTGCTTGGGATGCAATAATCACAAGGTGTGGTCACGCTTTGTATATACTGCTGTTATTCTCTTTAGTGGGTGTCTGTGTAATGCAAGTATATCGTGGCTGGGGGGTGGGGGGGGTGGTTCTGTAATTTCAAGCAGGCTGTAATTTGTCCCTTGCCCAGATGATAATTTCTGAAAAATTTACTGTTCCAGTGACTGTTTTGGTCTTTTCCTACTTCTGCTGTGTAGGAATCATCTTATTCTTTTTAGCATAAATTTTAATAATATAAAATTATGCTTTCAGGGAAAATTCAGATGCTGGATTCCTTCATATTTAGTCTAGGGTCCCTGGTGACAGGAAAGACTCAAAATCATTTGATTGGGCAGGAGGTGAGTTGCGAACAATAAAACGGTAACAGTTGCTCTAGAAATTCAGAGAAAGTTATAAATAGATCTTTGTTTTGTTCCCTCCCCATAAATGCCTTCTCTCCCTCTGAAAAGGCTTTTGTTCCCTCCCAATAAATGCCTTCTTTCCCTCTGAAAAGGCTTTGAGGACCTTGAACTGCATTTTGGAGGCTGTGCCTCGGGAAGAGAGAAGAAAACTCGCTTTGCTGGAAGGCACACATCCCTTTATGTAAGTGATCTTATACTCAGCTATGTGATGTAGTGAGGGCAGAATCTCAAATGATAGATAAAACTTTAATCTTCGTTCACCTTAGACCTGATTACTTCTTTACTTCCTTCAACAAATGCTTTGTGTACCTACTATGTATCAGACACTGTGCCAGGCAATGAAGAAGGACTAAGGGAAAAAAGCTAGACTTTGCCAAGCTTTTTTTCAATAGTATAGGTCTTTGCATTAAATTTTTGAGGAGAAACACTTTTTGAAGCTGTAGGTAACGTTTTCATTGTGCGTGTGAACTAAATTAGTGATTTGTGGTAGAGTGGAAAGAGCACGGATCCTTGAGCCACACAGCTTGGGTTCAGAAGCTGGCTTTGCTAAGTGTGTAATCCGGAGGAAAGCACACCATTAACCTCACTGTACCTCAGTTTGCTTGCCTGTAAAATGGAGTAAGCAATAATACCTACTTAACAGTTATTGTAAAGGTTAAACAAGGCCATCGTTTAAAGTGATTAGCACATTACCCTGTAGAGTAAATACTCAGAGGTTACTAGCTATTTAATATATCACTAGGATGTGGAATTTGTGTCGTTTTTCAAGTAATGGATATTTTCCCCTTCAGTGACTCACCCACAGTTACACAGTTCTGGGAACTTGAAATTTGGAGTAAGGTTGTAATGTGCAACCATAGGAAGATCAAAACTAGCCACCTATTTATTTGATTATAATTAAATATGTTGTTGTTGAGTGCTGGTGAGTCAATTCTGACTCATAGCAGCCCCACATGACGGAGTAGAACTGCCCCATAGGATTTCCTTGTCTGTAATCTTTCACAGAAACAAATCACCAGGTCTTTCTCCCACAGAGCCACTGCGTGGTTTGAACTGCCAACATTTCCATTAGCAGCTGGGCACTTAACCATTGCACCACCAGGGCTCCATATAGTTAAATATATACACTTTTTCCTCGCTTACCAACTATCTTGTTATCGGACATTTTGTACTGACAACAATAATAAAAAATTTACTCTCTATCTTGTGCCTTAACAACGTATATCAGTCAGTAAGGAGGGTAAGAGTAATCCTGGCTTCGATGGTTACGGTTATGTGCCAGCTTGGCTGGGCCATGATTCTCAGTGGTTTGGCAAATGTGTAATGATGTAGTCATCTGCCATTTTGTAATGCAGTGTGGTCATCCTCCATTTTCATATAATGCCAGTTTTGCATAACAACCTGGCCTTTTAAGTGAGGAGAGGGTGTGTAACATAAAATTTGCCATTTTAACCATTTTTAAGTGCACAATTCAGTGGTATTAATTACATTTACAGTGTTGTGCAACCATCACCACAATTTATTTCTAAAATGTTTTCATTACCCCAAACAGAAACCAGTGCTTCTTTAGCAGTAACTCCCCGTTCCTCCTCCCCCAGCCCCTGGTAACCACTGATAGACTTTTGTCTCTATGCATTTACCTATTCTAGATATTTCATTTAAGTGGGATTAGACAATATTTGTCTTTTTTCATCTGCCTTATTTCACTAAGCATAATGTTTTCAAAGCTCATTCATGTCATAGCATGGATCAGAACTTCATTTTTCTTGAGGGCTGAATAATATCCCCTTGTATGGATACACCACATTTTGTTTATCCATTCATTTGTCGGTGGAGACTTGGGTCATTTCTGTCTTTTGGCTGTCGTGAATAATGATCCAATGACAGTTAGTGTACAAGTGTCTATTTGAATCTCTGCCTCAGTTCTTTAGGGTAAATACCTAGGACTGGAATTGTTGGGTCACATGGTAAATCTGTGTTAACTTTTTGAGGAACCACCACACTGTTTTTCATAGCAGCCCAGCATCCTGTTTTGAAATTGTATGTAATCATGTGGCTCTGTACTAACCAGTCCGCAGCCTTGGGGACGCCGCTGTGGCACGCCATCTATAACGTGACACTCAGCCCTTACTTGTGAGAGGAAGGATGAGCCGGTTTACCACGGTGTGTAGGGCCTGAACCAGGTGATTGGTGAGGGGCTCCATTTAACTAGTTTTTGTAGGTGTAGTTTTCCACTGAATTTCTCCTTAAAAAGTGTTTATTGAATACATTAGTGAACTCATTACTCTTAGTGGAGTATTAAGATTTGGAGAGCCGCTGACTGGATGTTTTCTCTGAAGGTTTCAAGTTTCCCATGATCATCCTACTTTATTGTCTGTGGGTTCTAGAAAGTCTGTGGTGTTCTGAACTTTAAGTCAAAGGTAAAACTGCAAGCATAAAATCAAGTAGCATTCTCAGTGGTATTTTTTTAAGGCTTCTATTTAATAGTAACAGTGCAATTGATTCATTACAAGAAACCGAAGTATCACAACATTTCTTAATAATATTCTTCAACATGGAAATTAATTATTTCAGATTTTAAAACAATCACTATCACACTTGTTAACATTGAATTGAAATTCTTGAAGAGTGTAGGATATGGGAGTCTGTGTTAGTTACAATAATGTAGTCACTCAATCCCATTGTATCTTTAAATTAAGGTTTATGAGTATTTTTTAATCAGCTCGAACAGCTCACAGAAAAAATGCACAGTTTTGCCTTTGACTCAAAGTCCAGAATATCCCAGACTTTCTGTCAGCTCTTAAGGTAACTACATTTCCTCCAGGCATCAAACTTATGTAACAAGGACATATATCTTCACAGGCTGTGGAAAGGATTATAAAACTCCAGAATCTTAGTGTTTGATGAATCTGTAAAGACCATAAGACTGGATTCACTTCACAGAAGAAGACACAGAACCTCAGCGTGTACAGTAGCTCTTATCTTCTTGTTAAAAAACACATAAAAAGAGAGGTGGGGCCGAGATAATGGAATAGCCAGACGCTTCCAACGATCCCCCTTACAACAAAGACCTGAAAAAACAAGTGAAATGGTTATAATTATGACAAGCTGGAAGCCCTGAATATCAAAGGCAAAGTTAGAAAACGGATTGAGCAGCAAAGGAAGGGAGAGATGGTTCAGAAGCGGAGAGGAGTTGCCGGGATCCCTTAGGCACCGTTCCTGGGAGCGGCTGTGGTGGGCTAGTGGTAGCATCCAGCTGCAGTTTCCTCAGGGAGAAACAACCAGCTGCACAGCCTACTCACACCTCTGGAACCAGAGAAGAACAGCACTCTTGGTAAAAAGCTAAGTACTTGTGTATATTTTACCATGCCTCCCCGCCCCCAAGCCACCTTCAGTGGCTCTTGATTTCCATGGGCCTGAGATAGGCCAGGTTGGGCTCCCTGAGCCATTCTCCCAACCTTGGAGAAGGAATAAATTCACAAATGGGGGAAAAGATAATTTGCCAGCTCCACTAACTGGGGGAGCTCAGGACAGAAGCGGTTCCTGTCCAGGCATAAACAGTCCAAGGACTTTGAATACCTTTCCCTCCTGCATGGACCTGTGTGGGCCTATTTCAGTAGAATAGGCCCTTGTTGACAGACTGCAACTGTTTCAGCTGTGTGGTGGAGAGGTGCGTGTTTGATATTTAACACCATATTGTCTATTAAACAGGGTCCTCACCTACCCACATAAGGGGCCTAAGGACTGGTGGCTCCACTCAGGTCACCCAGCCACCCATGACAGGAGTCCAAGGATAACTGGTACCTCCCAGTCCTTACAACCAAAAGGACTGGGTGCCCATCGTCCGTCTGCAAAACCCACCCACCTGTACGCTCTAGGGAACAGGGATGCACTTTCTTCACAGACACTCGGGGTACAGTTCTCAGCCCCCTGCCTTGGTCAGAGCATGACCTCCTGCTGACACCAGATACCGGTACCTATACCAAACACCCTTCTAAGACTGTAGTACAGAGCCTGTACCATAGACTTGATGACCAGCTGCCTGGACACATAAGCTGAATTCATACAAGAAAAGTGAATGGACCCCTAGACTGATATACCTGATAACAGCTCTAGCCATCTGGTGACAGGACGTCAGAGCTTCAAAGGCAAAAATAAGCTAGCTCACTCCAGCAGCCCATTTGGGCATATCAAAATGAAACAAAGCAAGAAGCTACAACACAGTAAGCAAACATAAACAAATACAATAACTTAGAGATGGCACGGTGACAACAGTCAATATCAAATCATATAAAGAAACAAACCATGATCACTTCAACAAGCTCTCAAAACAAAGAATCAAGGGATCTTCTGGGTGAAGGTGCATTCCTGGAATTACCAGATGCAGAATACAAAAGATTAATATACAGAACTCTTCAAGACATCAGGAATGAGATAAGTAACATCAGACAATACACAGAACAAGGCAAGGAACACACCGATAAAGCAGTTGAAGGAATTAAAAAGGCTATTCAAGAACATAATGAAAAATTTAATAAGCTGCAAGAATCCATACAGAGACAGCAATCAGAAATTCAGAAGATTAACAATAAAATTGCAGAACTGGACAACTCAATAGAAGGTCAGAGGAGCAGAATTGAGCAAGTGGATGCAGAATTGGTGAGCTTGAAGATAAGGCACTTGGCACCAATATATTTGAAGAAAAATCAGATAAAAGAATTTTAAAAAATGAAGAAAGCTTAAGAATCATGTGGGACTCTATCAGGAGAAATAACTTATGAGTGACTGGAGTACCAGAACAGGGAGGGATAACAGAAAATACAGAGATAATTATTGAAGATTTGTTGGCAGAAAACTTCCCTGATTTTGTGAAGGATGAGAAGATATCTATCCAAGATGTTCACCAAACTTCACATAAGCTAGATCTTAAAAGAAATCACCAAGACATATTATAATCGAATTTGCCAAAACCAAAGTTAAAGAGAGAATTTTAAGAGCAGCTAGGGATAAACGAAAAGTCACCTACAAAGGTGAGTCAATAAGAATATGCTTGGACTACTCACCAGAAACCATGCAGGGAAGAAGGCAATGGGATGAGTTATATAAAGCATTGAAGGAAAAAAATTCTCAACCAAGAATCACATATCCAGCAAAACTGTCTCAAATATGAAGGTGAAATTAGGACATTTCCAGATAAAAAGAAGTTTAGGGAATTTGTAAAAACCAAAACAAAACTACAAGAAATACTAAAGGGAGTTCTTTGGATAGAAAATCAATAATATCAGATATCAACCCAAGACTAAAACACAGGACAGATTAACCAGGTGTCAACCCAGACAGGGAAATCACAAAAATAAATCAAAATAAAAAAAACACTCAAAACAGGGAAGTAGCGATGTTATTATATAAAAGAAGACAACATTAAAATAATAAAGAGGGACTAAGAAATGTAGTCATAGATCTTTCATATGGAGAGGAAGACACGGCGATATAAGGAAATAACAGTTAGGTTGAAACTTAGAAAACATGTTAAGGTAACCACAAAGGAGACTACCTATCTTACTGATAAAAATAAAATGGAAAAAATAGAGACTCAGCAGAAACAAAATCAATTGCAAAGAATAAGAGGAAAAGACAATATATAAAGATAAGCTACTCAGCACAAAAAATTAACTGGGAAAAAGAAATTGTCAACAACACACAAAAAAAGAGATCAAAATGATAGCACTATATTCACACCTATCCGTAATTATGCTGAATGTAAATAGAGTGTGGCAGAATGGATTAAAAAAAAAAAGATCCGTGTATATGCAGCCTACAGGAGACACACCTTAGACTTAGAGACACAAACTAAAACTCAAAGGATGGAAAAAAATATATCAAGCAGACAACAATCAAAAAAGAGCAGGAGTGGCTATATTAATTTCTGACAAAATAGACTTTAAAGTTAAATCCACCAAAAAGGATAAGGAAGAACACTATATAATGACAAAAGGGACAATATACCAGGAGGATATAACCATACTAAATATTTATGTACCCAATGACAGGGCTGCAAGATACATAAAACAAACTCTATCAGCTTTGAAAAGTGAGATAGACAGTTCCACAATTATAGTAGGAGGCTTCAACATACCACTTTCAGTGTAGGACAGGGCATCCAGAAAGAAGCTCAATAAAGACATGGAAGACCTAAATGCCACAATCAACCAACTTGACATTATAGACATACACAGAACACTCCACCCAACAGCAGCCAAGTATACTTTCTTTTCTAGTGCACATGGAACATTCTCTGGAATAGACCACATATTAGGTCATAAAGCAAGCCTTAGCAGAATCCAAAACATTGAAATATTACAAAGCATCTTCTCAGACCATAAGGCCATAAAAGAGGAAATCAAAATCAGAAAAAGTAGGGAAAAGAAATCGAACACTTGGAAACTGAACAATACCCTGCTCAAAAATGACTGGGTTGCAGAAGACACTAAGGGTGGACTAAAGAAATTCATAGAATCCAATGAGACTGAAAACACTTCCTATCAGTACCTTTGGGACACAGCAAAAACAGTGCTCAGAGGTCAGTTTATATCAGTAAGTGCACACATCCAAAAAGAAGAAAGGGCCAAAATCAAAGAATTATCCCTACAACTTGAACAAATAGAGAGCAACAAAAGAAACCCTCAGGTACCAGAAGAAAGCAAATAATTAAAATTAGAGCAGAATTAAATAGAAAACAGAAAAACAGTTGAAAGAGTTAACAAGACCAAAAGCTGGTTCTTTGAAAACAGGTAACAAAATTTATAAACCATTGGCCAAACTGACAAAAGAAAAACAGGAGAGGAAACAAATAACCCAAATAAGAAATGAGATGGGTGATATTACAACAGACCCAACTGAAATTAAAAGAATCATATCAGATTACTATGAAAAATTGTACTCTAACAAATATGAAAACCTAGAAGAAATGGATGAATTCCTAGAAACACACTACCTACCTAAACTAACACAGAGGTAGAACAACTAAATAGACCCATAACAAAAGAAGAGACTGAAAAGGTAATCAAAAAACTCCCAATAAAAAAAAGCCCTGGTCCGGACGGCTTCACTCCAGAGTTCTATCAAACTTTCAGAGAAGAATTAACACCAGTACTACTAAAGGTATTTCAGAGCATAGAAAAGGACGGGATACTCCCAAACTCATCCTATGAAGCCAGCGTATCCCTGATACCAAAACCAGGTAAACACACTACAAAGAAAATTACAGACCTATATCCCTCATGAACTTAGATGCAAAAATCCGCAACAAAATTCTAGCCAATAGAATTCAACAACATATCAAAAATAATAATAATTCACCATCACCAAGTGGGATTCATACCAGGTATGCAGGGATGGTTCAACATTAGAAAAACAATGTAATCCATCTGGGTGTTGGCTTTGTTTAAATGCCCTTTATTATGTTGATAAATTTTCCTTCTATTCCTATTTTGCTGAGAGTTTTTATCATGAATGGGTGTTGAACTTTGTCAAATGCCGTTCCTGCATCAACAGCCAACATCATCCTAAATGGAGAGAGTCTAAAAGCATTCTCCTTGAGTTTGGGAACCAAACAAGGATGCCCCGTATCACCACTCTTATTCAACATTGTGCTGGAGGTGCTAGCCAGAGCAATTAGGCTAGATAAGGAAATAAAGGGCATCTAGATTGGCAAGGAAGAAGCAAAAGTATCTCTGTTTGTAGATGACATGATCTTATACACATAAAAGAAAACCCTTAAGAATCCTCAAGAAAACTACGGAAACGAATAGAAAGTTCAGCAGAGTATCAGGATACAAGATAAACACACAAAAATCAGTTGGATTCCTCTATGCCAACAAAAAGAACATCGAAGAGGAAATCAAATCAATACCATTTACAGTAGCCCCCAAGAAGATAAAATACTTAGGAATAAATCTTCCCAGAGATGTTAAAGACCTATACGAAGAAAACTACAAGACACTACTGAAAGAAACCAAAAGAGACCTACACAAGTGGAAAAACATACCTTGCTCATGGGTAGGAAGACTTAACATTGTAAAAACGTCTGTTCCACCAAAAGCAATCTATAGATACAATGCTATTCTGATCCAAATTCCAATGACATTTTTTAACGAGATGGAGAAACAAATCACCAACTTCATATGCAAGGGAAAGAGGCCCCGGATAAGTAAAGCATTACTAAAAAAGAACAAAGTGGGAGGCCTCACTCTACCTGTTTTTAGAACCTATTATACTGCCACAGTAGTGAAAACAGCCTGGTACTGGTAGAATAACAGATACATAGACCAATGGAACAGAATCGAGAATCCAGACATAAATCCATCCACATATGAGCAGCTGATATTTGACAAAGGCCCCAAGTCAGTTAAATGGGGAAAAGACAGTCTCTGTAACAAATGGTGCTGGCATAACTGGATATCCATTTGCAAAAATATGAAACAAGACCCATACCTCACATAGTGCACAAAAACTAACTCAAAATGGATCAAAGATAAAATATATCTTTATAAAATCTAAATATAAAATGATAAAGATCATGGAAGAAAAAATAGAGACAATGCTAGGAGCCCTAATACAGTACATAAACAGTATACAAAATATTACTAACGATGCAGAAGAGAAACTAGATATCTGGGAGCTCCTAAAAACCAAATACCTATGCTCATCCAAAGACTTCATCAAAAGAGTAAAAAGATTACTACAGACTGGGAAAGAGTTTTTAGCTATGACATTTCTGATCAGTGCCTGTTCTCTGAAATCTACATGATACTGCAAAAACTCAACTACAAAAAGACAACCCAGTTAAAAAATGGGCAAAAGATATGAACGGGCACTTCACTAAAGAAGGCAGTCAGGTAGCTAACAGATACATGAGGAAATGCTCACGATCATTAGCCATTAGAGAAATGCGAATCAAAACTACAATGAGATTCTATCTCACTCCAACAAGGCTGGCATTAATCCAAAAAACACAAAGTAATAAATGTTGGAGATGTTGTGGAGGGACTGGAACACATACACTGCTGGTAGGAATGTAAAATGGTACAACCACTTTGGAAATCAATTTAGTGCTTTGTTAAAAAACTAGAAATAGAAGTGCCATATGCTCCAGCAATCCCACTCCTTGGAATATATCCTAGAAAAATAATAGCCTTTACACGAATAGATGTATCCATACCCATGTTCATTGCAGCACGGTTTACAATAGCAAAAAGATGGAAGGAACCAAGATGCCTATCAGTGGATGAATGGATAAATAAATTATGGTATATTCACATAATGGAATACTATGCATTGATAAAGAACAATGATGAATCTGTGAGACATTTCATAACATGGAGGAATCTGGAAGGCATTATGCTGAGTGAAGTTAGTCAGTTGCAAATGGACAAATAGTGTATGAGACCACTATTATAAGAACTTGAAAAATATTTTAAACAGAAAAGAAAATATTCTTTGATGATTATGAGAGTGGGGAGGGAAGGAGGGAGAGGGATATTCACTAATTAGATAATAGATAAGAACTATTTTAGGTAAAGGGAAAAAGAACATACAACACAGGAGAGGTGAGCACAACTGGACTAAATCAAAAGCAAGGAAGTTCCCTGAAAAAACCGAAGGCTTCAAAGGCCAGCGTAGCAGGAGTGGGGGTTTGGGGACCATGGTTTCAGCAGACATCTAAATCAATTGGAATAATAAAATCTATGCCTCCCACTGTGGAGAGTGGCATCTGGGGTCTTAAATGCTAGCAAGCGGCCATCTAAGAGGCATCAGTTGGTCTCAACCCATCTGGAGCAAAGGAGAATGAAGAAGACCAAATACACAAGGTATTTATGAGCCGAAGAGACAGAAAGGACCACATAAACCAGAGACTACATTAGCCTGAGACCAGAAGAACTAGATGGTGCCTGGCTACAACTTACGACTGCCCTGACAGAGAACACAACAGAGAACCCCTGAGGGAGCAGGAGAGTAGAGGCATCCAGACCCCAAATTCTCCTAAAAAGACCAGACTTCATGGTCTGACTGAGACTAGAAGGACCCTGGAGGTCATGGTCCCCAGATCTTCTGTTAGCCCAAGACAGGAATCATTCCCAAAGCCAACTCTTTAAACTGAGATTGGAGTAGACTATGGAATAGAAAATGATACTGATGAAGAGTGAGCTTCTTGGCTCAAGTAGACACATGAGACTATGTTGGCATCTTCTGTCTGGAGGGGAGATGAAAGGGCAGAGGTGGTCAGAAGCTGGCCGTATGGACATGAAAAGTGAGAGTGGAGGGAAGGAGTGTTCTGTCTCGTTAAGGGGAAAGCAATTAGAAATATATAGCAAGGGGTATATAAATTTTTGTATCAGACTGACTTGATTTGTAAACTTTCACTTAAAACGCAATAAAAATTTAAAAAAAACAAAAGAAACTTGCTCCTGTCAAGTTGATTCTGACTCATGGTGACCCCATGTGTTATAGAATAGAACTGCTCCATAGAGTTTTCTTGGTTTTGAACTTTATGGAAGCAGATTGCCAGGCCTTTCTTCCACAGCACCACTGGGTGGGTTCAAACTGCCAACCTTTAGGTTAGTAGCCCAGAGCTTAATCATTTGTACTACCCAGGGACCTGAAAAAAATATGCATATGGGTCATTAATACATAAGCTTAAGGATTTTCATAAAAGTGTAATGTTGACATATGAGGAAATTCTGATCCGTGTTTGCTGCTTAATATGAGACAAATAAAAATGTCAAAAATGTACATCTTGGTTTTCAAATTAATTTTCAAATTTAGTGGCAGTATAATAAAGTTTTGCCTGTTCAGGTTCATTTCAGTAAAACATCATTTATCTAAATGTTTCAGGAGAGACCTTGCAAGGACAATTGTGACTGTTGGTGGTAAGATGTGTTCAGAATTTTAAATTTTAGAATAATAAGTCTTGGACAGGGAGGGTGTTTTGAGCATCTTGGAATTACGGGGACTAAACTATAAAGAATAAAACTGTAAAGAATAGTTAATGAATATTCATTTACTTACCAACCAGCTTTGTAAAAATTTAGCTCTTTGCCACTTTTGCTTCAAATATGTATATGTATATATACACACATATATATTTTAATAAACTAGAGTTACAAATAAAGTCCTCAGTGTCCATGCCCCTCCATTGGTAGAAGTGATCCTGAGCTTGGACTTTTCCATTCTGAAGCACATTTTCCTACTTTTACTCTGTGTAATAAATGTTAAACGTTTTTGTTTTGTAAATTAAAAAAAAAAGATTATAGAAATGCTATCCTTTTGTTCATATCCTCCTACCACTTGCTTTTTGCCCTTACACTTATCTGAGATTTAAACATGTTGGTATGTGGAGTTTTAGTTTCCAAAAAAAAAAAAAAGTTTCTATCAAGTCAGTTCCGACTCATAGCGACCCTATGGGACATGGTAGAACCGCCCCATAGTTTCCAAGGAATGCCTGGTGCATTTGAACTGCTGACCTTTTGGTTAGCAGCTGTGACACTTAACTACTATGTCATCACGGTTTCCAAGAAGTTTTAGTTTATCTGCTGTAAAATAGTGCAATTTATCTTGGGATTTTGTTTTCATAGCAGAAATCTTTTTAATTTTATTTTTGGCTGTTTGATAATGTACTTTTGATAAATGTACTGTATCTAAAATATAAAACCCAGAAATATTTATTGTTGAAAACAGCGTCACATGCCGACATATTGTTTAGATTTTTCTGCTAACTCTTTCTTAAATGTTGAATTGAAACTATTGTGACCATTGTAGATTCCATCTTGTTGCTTGTAACTATAAGACACATTACTAGTACTCTAAGGTGGGCTTCTTAGAGTAGCGCTCATCTGTGGAGCTCATTCTTTTTCTTGTTCTTTGTGCCCGGAATTATCCACATCTACTCTGTTTCTCACCTCTAGATTACGACCAGCAGGCTGCTATTTGTGAAGCACTATGCAGACTGGTGACTAAACACCTAAGGGATGACTTCGTACATGAGTGGTTTGAGGATGATTTCATTGCTGAAGCTTTCAAAGAGATTAAGGACCGAGAATTTGAGACGGTGAGACTTCTGGTCATACACATTCTGTGGAATCAGTATTTATTAAGCATCCGCTCAGTACTGTCCAGTGTACTAGGCTTAGGGGAGGAGTTTTTATGTGTGATTAAGTTTTCGTTCTTGAAGTTCCTGTTTCACACATGTTCTTAGCTGTTGTTGAGTCGACTCTTCCTCGTGGCTACCCCACATACGGCACAACGAAACGTGTGTGTTCCTGCATCATTCTCACGATCGCCAGCGTGTTTGAGTCCCTTGTAGTGGCTACTGTGCCAGTCCGTCTCACCAGTGGTCTCCCTTGCCCTCGCTGGCCCTCTGTTTCCCCAAACATGATGCCTGGCTCTAACAATTGATCCCCCTGATGATGTGTCCAAGGCAAAGAGAGTTGGACAATGCTTGTTTCACACATGAGGGAAACAATTTGACGACAATAGCAACAGAATATTTGTGGGCCACCCATGCATATACAGATAGGACCTCTTTATAGGTCATTCAGATCTATGTGAATTTGATGGGTCCAGTCCCAGCAAATGTCATGCAGTATACAGCAGTTTTCAAGGAACCTTAAAGGGTAGGGAGACTTGGAGAAGAGAGAATGTGTTTGCCTCACAGAGAACAGCTTGACTAGTGATGTCTCGCTAAGATTGGTGTGGTGTGCTCAAGGGGTGGAAGAGCATCATGCGGTAGTAGCGTTGTGAGACATTCAGCCTCCACTACCTGGAAGACTTGTCAGTGGTCTTCCATGCCCCCAGGCTCACTGTGAGTCTGACCTCAAGTAGCTCCAAAATAGCTTATGGTTTTTGTTCCCTATTTGTCTTCATCCTAAAATAGCTAGAACACTTTCCCTCTCTTTTTCAAAAAGTTATTAAAATGAAGGTTGGGATCTTTTAGGAGAAGGTAAAATTCTTCATAACAGTGTTCATGTCGAACAAAGCCTTTCTGCTCATAACTGCAACAGAATTAGGATTTTGTCAAATTTGAGTCTTTAAATATATATTAACTTTGACTTTGAGCATGTTGCCACATATATAGGTACTTAGCCAAGATTCACTATGCTATAAATGGGAAGAAAGACCATGAGTTTTTGGACTACTCTCCCAACTTGGGTTTCGTCCTACCTCCCTTACTTATTGAATGGATGCATACAAGCAAGTTAGTTGATTTGGGAAGCCTGAGTTTCCTCATCTGTAAAATGTGAGAATGAAGTGAGAAAAACTGAAAATGCCTGGCATGTTGTAGACACTCAGATGTTAGTTTTCCTTCCACTCTGTGTCATTCTCTTCTCTGTAGGAGAATTTGATGAAAATAGGACAAAAGTAATTATCCTGTTTCTGAAATCATGGTTCCCCCAGAGCCTCAGCATCTTAATTGAACTGTTTTTAGGTGAAAGACTCACACTGCTGATGTCCATTTAGGGCTGACTTTAGATGCCAAGTGTGAGGAGGGTTTGAATATGACAGCCAACCCTTGGTAACGAAACAGAACAAAATCCTGGATCAGTGTATTTGGCGTTAGAATTCTGGGGCAACACACTTACTTTCCAAAGAGCTGTTAGGTAAACTATAAAAATACTCTTTGTTCTTAGAATATAACCAGGAAGAGAGAACTCTGCAAGAAATGCAGTAGAGAACTCCTGATAAGGAAAACTGGCAATGGGTAATACACCCAGATAAATCCAAAATTGATGAGTTTTATGGGTTGTTGGTTGGTTGCTTGTGCTGAGCAGATGCTGGGGAAGGTTCTTACCCAACAGGATAAGCAAATATTGTAGTCTAAGTCACCAGTAAGATGAGTTTGTCTTATTTATTCTACCAACTCAGTGAAATGTGTTTGTGCATGTAACTTTTGGAGACCTAAGCATTCCTCAGCTGAAATCTCATGGTGAGGAGGGGGGTTCCTTTAGAAACGTGCCTGGAGTCTCGTCTTTGTGGTACAAAGTATTGTTTTAATTAACGTAGCAAACTCAATCCATGTGAAGTGTTGTGATGTTACTGGATTCTGGAATTTTAGAAGCAACACTGGCCTCTACAGCCTGGTAAGCATAATAATTTACACTGAACATCCTGAATTGTTTAAAAATAAGTTTGTATTATTTACTTTGAAGGACTGTAGACAGTTTCTCAATCACCTGAACAACAGACTTGGTGACCAAAGAAGGTAAGATATCTATCTGTGCATTACTTTATTTACTAGTTATATTCTGAAAATGTCTAACATTTAAAAAGAATGATCTAGAATGCTTTATTTTGATTTGTTTTAGGAAAGAATATAGGATACATAATTTACTGAGCACTGTTGAGTTGTCCATTGAGTATAAAAAAAAAAAATCAGACCCTGTCTGTCTGGTGGCTCATTTGAGTGTTTTAAAATTATCTCTGTTAGTCTTTTGGCATATTTATTTATGATTGGGAATGATTTTTAACACAGTGTCCTCCATGGTGCCCACAGATTTTATGAAGAGCAATTTCCTAAAGACTTGGGGACACTATGGACAGGTATATTATGGACAGTTAAATTCTTGATGAGAACCATTTGCTAAATTCAGTCCTCTTGTTGAGGATCTTGCCAAGCTGCTGGGTTGAGGGATAGTACCAGTAAACCTTGCTTGGAGTCCCCGTGGTGCAAATGGTTAACGCACTTGTCTGCTAACCAAAAGGTTGGAGGTTCGAGTCCACCCAGAGATGTCTTGGGAGAAAGTCCTGTCAATCTAGTTCCCTAAAATCATCCATTGAAAACCCTATGTGGCACAGTTCTACTCTGACACACGTGGGGTTGCCATGAGTTGGAGTTGACTGACAGCGTACTGGTTCTTTTGAACCTGGCTGTAGACTGCCAGATGGAGCTGTCCATCTGCAGGTTGAGACTCCCTGCTGTGCTTTGTCAAAAGCGTCTCAATGGCTTACCCTAGTTATATGCACTTGATTGTAGACCATCTCCCGGTTGTTTTGGGGCCCATCATATTTTGTTTTTTTAATTGCAAGGTTTGTTGCAGGGTCTATTCATTTCCGTGTATCACTGCTTTTGCTGATGGCCATGAGGTATGTTTTTCTCTCTTGGGAGTGGCGAGGGCGGTGTGTAATGAAACACAGAGTTAGGTTTATGTAGTCAGGTCAACTTCAACTCTTGCTATTGAGAAGGGCTTTTGAAAAAAGGCAGCCGACTTCTCCTGAAGATCTCTACTTTGAAACTTAACAGTTTCTCCTGTCTTCTCTTAAACCATGGGAAGGATGCATTGCCAGGAATTTTAAGGGCCCTATTATTACTATTTGGAGTCCCTAGGTGGTGCGAACAGTTGACATATTTGGCTGCTAACCGGAAGGCTGGAGGTTTGAGTCTCCCCAGAGGTGCCTTGGAGGGAAGGCCTGGAATCGACTGCTGAAAAATCAACCATTGAAAACCCTATGCAGCCCAGTTCTACTCTGACACACATGGGGGTCACCATGAGTTGTAGTCAACTTGACTGCAACTGGACTTTTTTTCCCTCTGGCTGTTGGTGAAGGAATTTTAGGGTGTATAGGACACATGTGAGGTCAATTCTAGGACCTTAGTCTCCTTCACCTTATTAGTGGGCGACATCATCCATACCGGACAGGATGGAAAAGGGTGATTTGCTTTCTTCATTCCTTCCGGTTGATGCATCCTGCTTTCTTTCTGGCGTTTGTATCTTTCTTTTTAGTTCTTTATACCTTGGACTGTATAGGCCAAAGCCAAGCGGTTTCTTTTTATCTTCCCCAACTTTTTTTTTTGGTTTCTAGAGGAACAAGGTCCTCCATTTAAAAGTCCCTCAACCTAAACCTCCTCAATTTCAGGGTAAAATCTAAGGTCTCTGAACCTTTACTCAGCTGAGGTTTCCTGGACCCTGTCTTCAGAACACCCAAATGGAGCATTTCTTTGAGATTCTTCTCCTCTTTTGCAGGAATGAAGGAGACAGTAAAGAGAGACCCTATGATATTAGGATCGTTCTGTCCCGGGAAAAGCATCAGTTCTGTTTTTACTGGAATAATTCTCATCTGACCCTTTAACGTGATTTTTATGTGTATAATCTTGCTGAAATGATCTCTTACAGATGAGAAAACCAGCGAATGAAAAATTAGAGAAATTTTGGATTGATTTCAACCTAGGAGGTCAGAGCATAACATTTTATATAGACAACGCTAAGGTAATGATGCGTAATTCCTGCTAAGACTTAAGTGATTAGAGATGGGTGACCTGCAAGCATATGTGCTCATGTCTTTCACCTACTATTTATTTATTTTTTCCCAAGAGTGTTCTGTGGGACCCGGTAAAAATTTTCAGGGAAGCGGTGACTAATTTCAGCATAACAGGTAAGATGAACATTTTCAAGTAGCCCCATATAATCCTGAGTGTTATTTCTGTTTCTGTCTGCAGTGTGTGTTGAGTCAATTCTAGAGCAGGGTTTGAGTGTCCCTTGGAAGGGAGATGTGGTACAATGGAAGGAGTGCTGTATTGGGAGCCAGGATACAGGTGTGACATTGCTGGTGACTCCTTTGCTTTGTGACTTTGGGGTTCAGAAAATAAATTACTTAACTAGTTTTTTTTTATTATAAAATGGTTATGGTAGCTGGACTTCTGCTCCCACAGAGTTATAGTAGTAGTGAGCTTGTGCGAGTATGTAGCATCTCTATTTAAATATCAGGCCTTTGAACCCACTTTTAAGCTTCCATCACTCATCTTCCCTCTCAGCTTGTAGGTGGATGTCTTAGTTATCTAGTATTGCTTGAATAGAAATACCACAAGTGGGTGGCTTGAAAGAACAGAAACTTACATTCTCACAGTTCTGGAGGCTAAAAGTCCAGATCAAGGTCTTGGCTGTGTTGATTCCTTCCTTATTGGTAGCTCTGGGTGTTCCTTGGCTCCTTGGCTTCTGGGCGATACTCACATGGTGCCTGTTCTCCTCTGTGTGTTTCTGTATCTGTTCTGGTCCTTTTATAACTCAGAAGTAATTAGGTTTAGGGTCCACTATACACTAGTATGACCTGGACTGATGGTTACATTACATTAGATTGCGTTTTGGAAAATAACCTGCTGTACCCAAGGCCAACTGATTCAGTCACTTGTAAATTACTCCATGACAGCAGCTGGACTAGTGTTTGGTCAAATAACTGGGAACCATAGCCTAGCCAAGTTGACACATAAAATTAACCATCACCGTAGGGCTAAGAAGCGTAAAATCAGGAGTGGTCTTTTTGTGGGTGTAGCAAGTATGTTGTCAGTTCAGTTTAGTATTTCAGCTATGATCATATTTGACTTTATTTCCTGAGTTGGGACTTAGACATTTTTTAAAGTAACTCAGTGTGTATAAGATTTTTTTTAAGTAATAGGTTTGCTAAAGAGTTAAAACTAAACATTATGTAATTATATCGTTATTACATGTTGATTCTTTCCACAAAGATTTGAGGCAGCTTACACCTTTACACCAAAATAATAGAAATAGAAAATTGGAACCATGGAAAAGAATAAAAATTTCTACCATGAAGGCTAATGTAAAATGGCTATTTTGGAGATTCAGATTAGATTCCTAGCTTCCTGGAGACCAGGTGAGAAGTGAACTATGACCTGTGACATGGTTCTTATCATAGAAGTGTCCTGGGGAGAGCAAATCTATTCTAGCCTTGAACTCTAATTCACGGTTCTCTCAGGAAATCACTTAGGGATAAGGTAATCCTTCAGCCCTTAGTTCCCGTTGCTGGAGCGTCTAGTATACGTGAATTAGCTGCTTTTAACAGGATTCTTAAAAAGGTGAAATTGTGACCCTTGCGCAGATGTAAAATTAGTATAAATTTATGTGTTTTCCTAGTTTATTAATGAATGAGGAAACCAATAAAATGTTACAGTTGGTTGAAAGGAGGATTCAAAGAACCACACATACACAGGCAAGACGGAAATGAATTTACAAATAGATGAAAAACTAGAAATTGCCTTCCACAGGTGCAATTCATTTGCATTTCTATGGACAAGATTTCATTGCATAATTATCAGTTTTCTACAATTTAATCAACCAGTTGCTGAGGGTGGACTCAGAGTCATGACAATCCCAAGTATGTCAGAGTAGAACTGTGCTCCATGGGGTGTTCACTGGCTGATTTTTTGGAAGTAGATTGCCAGGCCTTTCTTGCGAGGTGCCTCTGGGTGGACTTGGACCTGCAGCCTTTCAGTTAGCAGCTAAGCATGTTAGCCATTTGCACCACCTAGGTACTCCTACGACAACTTATAGAGGTGTAAAATAGCTGAAAGACAGTGAAAGGGTCAGAGAAGTATGTGCTAGACAGGACACCCGGTAGCTTTTTGGTTGGTTTGAAAGCCTTTCATAATTCCTCCCCATATAGTTCTTCTCAGTGCCTGTGAGAATTTGTTTAGAGTTTTTCCTGTTGGGAATTATTAGAAAAAAGCAGGAATTTGGGGTTGGGAATAGATTAGGAAGCACAGGGAAGCCCCAGGAGAATGGAAGGAAGAGGGAGGACTAGAAACCTAGATTTTGGAAGTCTGCTTTTGGCATCTGAGGAGGCTGGGAGCCGAGAGAACTGAGAGGGATGGAAGAGAGGGAAGCCGACAGTCTTACAGTTACAGAAATGAAAAGATGGTATATATTGAGTTGGAGGTGCCTCCTATCTGTAGTAAAGTAAAGGGGTTTATAAACATCTCATGAAAAATAGAAATCAAATATCATCACTAATTTATATAGCAATTACCTGTTAGTGTTACTAACCTCAGAAACCCTGGTGGCATAGTGGTTAAGTGCTACAACTGTTAACCAAGAGGTCAGCAGTTCAAATCCTCCAGGCGCTCCTTGGAAACTCTATGGGGCAGTTCTCCTCTGTCCTATAGGGTCGCTATGAGATGGAATCGACTCGATGGTAGTGGGTTTGGTTTTGGTTTTTGTATTACTAATCTAAGATAACATGAATGTCATTGCTATTTACCCTGCGGTGCCTTGGAAGACAGGCTTGGTGATCTGCTTCTGAAAGGTCACAGCCGTGAAAACCCCATGGAACAGTTCCACACTGCACCCACAGGGTTGTCATGAGTCGGAATTGACTTGATGACAACTGACAACAATGTGTATATCAGAGGAATTTATGGATGGCACAGATGACTAATGTGCTTGGCTGCTAACCAGAAGGTTGGAGGTTCGAGTCCACCCAGAGGAAGAAAAGCCTGATGATCTATTTCTGAAAAATCAGCCATTGAAAACTCTGTGGAATGAAGTGCTACTCTGTACACATTAGGTCGCCGTGAGCGGAGTTGACTGAGGGCAGCTAGCAACAGCAGCTTGTTGGAGAGTTGGTGCAGTCCTCAAGCTCTTTGTTTTTTCTTAAGTGGATAATTAAGAAGATAATGGCATACAACTCAGGATCAGGATCAGGAATTATGTAGGCAAAGTCTTCCTTCTTCAGTGCAGGACAGCTCTCTCAGCTCCTCTTGGCCTCTCGGGCCTCCTCTCAGTCTCCTGGGGGCAGGCTCCTCTTGGCCGTGCTGTCTGTCACCATCTACTCTGCCACTGGGGCCTTTCTGGGCCTGCCGCCACCCTTGACCCATGTTACAGCTCTTTTAGGAGGTTCCTTGCCTCCTCTCTCTCTGTGCTTCTTCTTTCTTCTTCTTCCTGCTGCTTCTCATCCTACTTTTTATTTTATTTTATTTTATTTTGATTGAGGTGAAAGTTTACAGAGCAAATTCGTTTCTTATTCAAAAATTTATACACAAATTGTTTCATGACATTGGTTGCAATCCCTGCAATGTGTCAGCACTCTCCCCTTTTCCACCCCAGGTTCCCCATTTCCATTCATCCAGTTTTCCTGTCCCTTTCTGCCTTCTTGGCTTTGCTTTGGGGCAGTTGTTGCCAATTTGGTCTCGTATACTTGACTGATATAAGAAGCACATTCCTCACGTGTGTTACCGTTTTTCTTATAGGCCTGTCTAATCTTTGGCTATACGTTGGACTTGACTCAACAAAAATGGGTTTGGTTTTTTGATTTAACCTTTGGCTGAAAGGTTAAATTCGGGAGTGGCTTCGGTTCTGAGTTAGAAGGGTGTCTGGGGGCCATAATGTCAGGGATTCCTCCAATCTCTGTCAGACCAGTAAGTCTGTTTATTTTGCGTGTGAATTTGAGTTTTGTTCTACATTTTTCTCCCATTTTGTCTGGGACCCTCTATTGTGATCCCTGTCAGAGTGGTCAGTGGTGGTAGCCAAACAGCATTTAGTTCTTCTGGGCTCAGGCTGGTGGGGGTTGTGGGTCATGTGGTCCATTCACCCTTTGGACTAATATTTTTCTTGTGTCTCTAGTTTTCTTCATTCTCCTTTGATCTGGATGGGATGTGACCGATAGATGTATCTTACATGACCACTTTCAAGCTTTGAAGACCCTAGACTCTAGAACATTTTCTTTATGAACTGTGTTATGCCAGTTGTCTCCTGAGACCATGGTTCCCAGGCCTCAGCCTCATTAACTCGGTCCCTCAAGGTGCTGGGATATGTCTAGGAAGCTTCTATAACTGTGTGTGTGTATATATATATGAATATATATGCTGTACATGCAAAAATATATATAAAATATACATAGCCTAATAACCTATATATGTACATGAGTATACTCTTGTACACCCTCCTTCCCCTACTTAGCTACATATCTGCCTATGTATCTGCTTGTAAGTTACTTGTTTCTACTGTTGTTATAGGGTTGTATCTGCTATAGTATTTACTATGGTTGCCTCTTTTTAAAATTTTTTTCCTTGTGTTCTCAAAGTGTCTTCCTTTATCTTGCTCAAGTTGTGCTGACTTCCCCTATATTGTGTGTTGTTTTTCCCTTCACCAAATTAACACTTCTTTACTAGCCAACTTGGTTGATTGTGTTGTTCAGATCTTCTGCATCTTTGTTGAGTGTCCTGCTAGTTGTTTTGCCATTGTTGAAATTGTTGTGTTAAAAGTCTCCTGCTATTATTGCAGAACTATTTCTCTTTTCATTTCTGTTAGGGTTTGTTTTATGTATTTAGGAGGTTTGTCGTTGGGTGTGTAGATATTTTTTATGGTTATGTCCTCTTGGTGGATTGATCCCTTAATTATCATATAATGTCCTTCCTTGTTTCTTATGATGGAATTTGATTTAAAGCCTATTTTATCACAGATTAATATTGCCACTCCTGCTCTTTTTTGGTTACTGTTTGATATATAAACAAACCCAGTGCCGTTGAGTTGGAAATATATATTTTTTTCCATTATGTGATTTTTAATCTCTCTTATGTCTTTGTGTCTAAGGTGTGTCTCTTGTAGGTAGCATATTTATGGCTCATGTTTTTATCCATTCTGTGTCTTGACTGGTGCATTTAAGCCATTTACACTTAGTATGATTATTGATACATATGAATTTACTGTTGTCATTTTATTATGCTTTTTTTGTGGTGTTGACAGTTTTTTTTGTCCCACTTAATTTTTTTTGTGCTGAATTCTTTTTATTCATGGGTTATCTTTCCATTTCCTTCATTTTTATCACTTTTGTGTTTACTGAGTGTTTTTGATTTTCTTCTCATTTTGGTGGGCAGGTTTGTTAGTTTTCTTTTGTGGTTACTGTGTTTAAAATAGTCTGTTATTTTTAGATATTGCCTTGGCTTCCTCTCCATATGGCAGTTCTGTAGCTACTCCATTCGTTCCTTCTTTTTGTTTAGAAGTTGTCATTGATTTCAGATTGACATCTCTGGTTCCCTGTTGTAGGTTCTCTAGCTTTTATTATTCTTTTGATATTTCTCTATCTGATTGGCATATTGGTGATACCATCATGTGGCTTTATCTCAGGTTGTTGTCTGCTGTCATTGATTCTGTATCTGAAGGACTCACTTTAATATTTATTGTAAAGATGGTCTGGTTTTTAAAAATTCCCTTAATTTCTGCTTGTGTGGGAATGTCCTCATTTTGCCATCGTATTTGAGAGACAGTTTTGTTGGGTATACGTTTCTTGGTTGGCAAGTCTTCTCTTTCAGAGTTTTATATATGCCATCTCATTGCCTTCTTGCCTGCATGGTTTCTGCCAAGAAATAAGAGCTTAGCCTCATTGGAGCCTCTTCGTAGGTGATATTTCATTTTTCCTGAGCAGCTCTCAGAATGCTCTCTTTATCTTTGGGCTTGGAAAGTTTGATTATGCTGTATCTTCATGACTTTCTTTAGGGGTCTATTCTGTATGGGGTTCATTGAGCTTCTTGTATGAAATCTTCTTCCCTTTATAATATTGGGAAGTCTTGCTAGCAAATCTTCAAAAATTCTCTCTTGTGTGGGGTTTTTTTTTTTTGGTCTCCTTCTGTTCTGGGATTCCCATCACATGTTAATTATTCCTCTTCATAGTGTCCCACATAATACTTAGGCTTTCTTCATTTTTTTTTTCTCGTTCTTTTTTCTGATTGTTCCTCAAACAAATTGGTACCAAGGATTTGTCTTCTACTTCACAGTTTCTTTCTTCCGTTGTTTTAATTCTCTTTCTGTGTCCTTTGATGGAGTTATCTACTTCTGATATTTTATTGTTAATCTCCTGAATTTCTGGTTGCTGTTATTGTATGATTTCTATTTATCATTTTGTTCTTGTATTGTTTTCCTGCCCCTTTATTTTGGTCATTCAGTTGAGCCATCATGCCTTGTTTCTTTATATGATTTGATATTGACTGCTGTCTCTAAGGCTTTAAGGCATTGCTTTATTTATTTATGATTTTTTTCTTTTGTTTTGATTCATCAGTGTGGCTGGGTCAGCTGTGCTTTGGTGATCGCTCATGTGGCGGCACAGGGACGTTCACTTCCTGCCCCCAGTTGAACGTGGCAACAGGAGGCAGGGCAAGCCCTCGATGGCTGTTCCCTGTGTGTGAGACGGCTGAGGGTGCACTGGGCAGGCACTATCCAGCGTACGGGAATGCTCACAGTTACTCACCAGGGCGGGAGACAGGCAAGGAGCAAGGCAGGCATCTGGTGGACGCTGAGGCGCTCCTTCTGTTGAGGGTGGTTGGGCAGTCATCTGGAGGTTACTCACTTTCCCAGCGATGACTAAATGTCAAGATCAGTATTTTGGGTGGTGACTGAGATTTACTCGAGACCTATAGCAATAGAAGTATTTAAGTGACTTAGCCAATATCACACAGACCGTGATTCCATTTTAAATTAAAATTTAAAATTTTCTAGTAGCCACATTAAAAAAGTAAAAGGAAACAAGTCAATGTTAATGTTTTATTTAGCCCAAATATATCCAAAATCTTTGTGCTTTAACATGTAATTAGTGGAAAAATTATTAATGACATATTATACTTTTTTTTTCCTCTTTTTTTTCACTTGTTCAAAATCTAATCTGTATTTTGTACTTAAATAAACACATCTCACTTTGGATCGCCACATTTCAAATTTTCAGTAGCTACACGTGGCTTGTGGCTACCTTGCAGGGTAGCCCAGGTCTTGCCCCAGGTATGTCTCAGTCTTTTCTCTTCTTTCCCTTCTCCTGTTAATTTGTGGCTCTAAGCTTTGCCTGCTCGTTCATGAGCTTTATTCCTCCTCTCTCTTGCTGCTCCCAGTTCAGCTTGAATTTACTGTGGCTTATTCCTGGAGTGTCTCTGAATTATGGTGTCAGCTATTTCTCTTCTAAAACTGATGACTGTTTTTCAGTAAAGGGCTGATGTCTTGGTAAAAGAGTCTCAAGGACACTTTTGTCTAGAAACAAGCCTCTTCCTAGAATGTTTCTATTTCTTCTCTTTGAGGGGGAGTCCATTGAAATGGAGGCTGTTTATTCTGTTTTTTGCATGTTGGGAACAGTGAATTTTATTTTGAATTGTAGAAATAAGTGAGACTGTCAGGTAGAAAGGGGGAGAGAGGGAGGGAGGAAAGCAGAGAGACAGATAGTGAGAATGACTATCGGGCTTAAAATATTGGAAAGTAAAATATGTACCTGTTGCAGACAGTAAGTTTGTATTCACAAAATTCTCTTAGAAAACTGATTGAACTGCAGGGTTCAGTCTATCTCCAGTGCTGTGCTGCTAAGGTAAGTTACTTTCTGTTTATGCAAGATCAACCACTTGTATACACACACATACGCATCTAATAGAAATAATTTCAAAGTAATTTTATTTAATATGATTTCAACTTTTTATTGCAGAAAACTGTGTACAGTTGACAAAAATTCCACTGAAGTTATTTAAGATTATAAATTTAAAATATAACCTTTCGTATATTGATATGCACTGGCGTATTTCATTTTTTGATAGAAACTGAGAAGATGAAAAATCTCATTATTTACCTAAAGAGGCCTGTAACTATCGGTGACAAAGAAGTGATGAAAACAGAAATCCAATTTGATTTGGAATACAACATATCACAAGTTGCCATTAAAGCTTTAGGAGAAGAGAGTCAGGTGACAGGTTTAATTCTTTTTTGATTATTTGAATATGTCTTAGTATGTTTTCATGTCTCTTAAATTTCCTCACGGGGTTTTGATGTGAACATTTGGTCAAGCAGAAGGCTGATATTTTGAATACCATGTAATAAGAATTGAGAGTTCTGAGTTCAAATCCCACTTCTTCATTTTCATGTAGCATCTGTCTTAGCTGTGTAGGACACAGACCCTCTTTGTGCCTCAAAATGCTTCATTCCATTTGTTGTGAACGAATGAAATCTTTTCTGGGATAATGTCACCTCTTTGCTACATCCTTGCTGATGTCCTGAGGTTACTGTCTGTGGGCTTCCTGGTGCTTCCTTCTCTCTCAGCTCCTATTGGACTCAAGGGAATGACTAGGGGTAGAGTTTCTTAGGGAGGTTCCCCAAAGTTCTCCAACTGGTCTTATTTTGTGGCAATGATCTGGCGTGTTATAGATTCCTACTGTACGCCGTAGGGTTTTCAGTGCCTGTTTTTTTGGCAGCAGATGGCCAGGCCTTTCTTCTGAGGCATCTCTGGGTAGACTTGAACTTTCAACGTTTTGGCTAGTAGCTGATTGCTAGTGCATTAACCATTTGCACTATCCATAGATTGTCTGTCTGTCTCTATATGTATTCACACACGCACACGCATACACACACACGAACAAAAACACACACACAAAAGATTACTGCTTTTAAAAGTGGTTTTGGCTTGCATTTCAGATGTTGCCTAAACAGAAAGAAGTTTCCTCAGAATTTATTGGTAAGTTTGAAAAAGAAGACTGAGACTCTTAGTAACCAGGAGAAAAGAGACAGGTATATTGGGGAATAATAAAATTCTTACTCTGAATATTCTATAAAAGCAATACTAAAACCCTAGCTGGAAGAGTTCACTGAAAACCTACGGGCATATAAGAATAATAAATTGTATTATTTTTTCTTTGGAGCAGCTAGTAGCCTTGAGTTGTTTTCCCCACCTGATAAAATCTCTCTTGTGGGTCAGTTGGAAATGAGAAAGGAGGAAAATGGTGGGAGGAGGGAGGTCACAGGTCCTTCCAGATACTGCTGAAGTCATTATAAGAAGGGCTTAGCTCACCTGCCACAAGGCAGGCCCTGTATTACTAGATCATGCGTGTCTTGTGAGGAGAATCCCTAGGTGGTTTTTCAGAGTACCAGTAGAGTTTTGGTTTTAGGTTTGAGGTACAACCTTTTTTCCACTCTTACCAAAGGATGGCTCTGTCAGCCATGTGTGACCTGCAAAGAGCAATTAGAGAGTATGCTGGTGTGGAACATGGTTATTATTATTCTTTAATGCTCTTTTCTTAATACATATAGTCAAGGCAGAAGAATCCCCCGTCCTAGATGGAGGTGACCAATGCCTAATAACTCTTCGTTTTCATGGCCCGAATGAGCCATCTGTGAGTACGGGAGGCTGGGAGGCAAGGTTCTGAACTTCGTCCACTAGGATGCTGGTACATAGAAGCCTTCTCTCCTGGCTTCTTCACCATTTTTTCCTGTGAGACCATCTCTCTCCTATTTGACCATCCCCTCCTGTAGACTATTTTTGCCTGTCATGTTTATGGTATTCTCTTCTCTCATTCAACTCGGCTCTCCAGCTTGAGTTGGCTGCCCTCTGCCTTTGAGATCTGGATATTGAGATGTAGGGAGAGGAGCCTAGTGTTGGGAGGATATAAAGTGGAGGTAAGAGCTATTTTATAGGTAGCCCTGGGAGGGTTAAACAAAAATGTACATAAAGTAGCTAACTCAGTGCTTGGCACATATAGGTTCTTAGTCCATTCTACATTTTCTTACAGGAGTACATTATACAGATGGGTGATGATAGTGTCATGATTTTTTAACAACACATCAGAGATTATTTTTCCAGACAGTCATCTTTAAAGCAGTCTCCTTGGGAAGTTGCATGCTTAGCCCAACAATACAGATATTGTTGGAGATGTTTTTATATGCCTTCCTGTGGTATCTACCTTAGAAACGGGGACACATTCTGTGATTATCTTTGATAGCGATTATCTTCTCCTGAGGGTGGATATGAATTTCTTTGGAAGAGTCAACAGTCATGTGGAGCCAAATCTAATGAATATAGGGGCCAGTATTTCAGTGTTCAGTGGAGATGCTTTTCTTATCGGGTGTAAAGTGGCCCTGAAAGAATTTCAAAAAAGGAGCTACAAGGGTACAGAACTAAATATATGTATATATATCTGTATATATTTGCAGCAAACAAATAGAGCTGATAGTCCATCTGGAAAATCAAAACTGGAGGATCCCCAACAAGGTCAGATATTTTTTACCGATCGTAAATACGACCTGGATGGCATTTTAAGATGTTTACTTGAGATGCTTAACAATTTTTGTTTTTAATTTTCATGGTTAGAAGTTACGGCAAAACTTGAATTTTCTTCAGAATCACAAGAACCATTTGATACAATTCAGATTCCAAAACTAAATAGCATCTCTAGGTAAGTGATTTTAAAAACAAATAAACCATTGAGATCATTTGTTAATATGAGAACTACAAGTTGACTAAGTCTCTTAAGTTTTCTCCCTCTCCTGCACCTAGTCATTCCCATACAATGAGAGAGCATTCTGTGCCATTTTTTTAAAATCGTACTTTAGATGAAGGTTTACAGAACAAGCTAGCTTCTCATTAAAGAGTTAGTGCACGTATTATTTTGTGACATTGGTTACCAACCCATGACATGTCAATACTCTGTCTCCCTTCTTGACCTTAGGTTCCCTATTACCAGCTTTCTTGTCCCCTCCTGCCTTCTAGTCTTTGCCCCTGGGTTGGTGTGCCCCTTTAGTCTTGTTTTATGGGCCTGTCTAGTCTTTGGGTGAAGGGTGAACCTCAGGAGTGACTTCACTACTGAGCTAAAAGGGTTTCCGGGACCATACTCTTGGGGTTTCTCCAGTCTTTTATCAGGCTAGTAAGTCTGGCCTTTTTTTGTTGTTGTTGTGAGTTAGAATTTTGTTCTACATTTTTCTTCAGCTCTGTCTTGGACCCTCCATTTGTGATCCCTGTCAGAGCAGTTAGTGGCGGTAGCCGGGCACCATCCAGTTTTACTGGACTCACTCTGGTGGAGGCTGTAGTAGGTGTGGTCCTCTAGTCCTCTGGACTAATTTTTCCCTTTTGTCTTTAGTTTTCTTCGTTCTCCCTTGTTCCTGAAGGGGTGAGACCCATGGAGTATCTTAGATGGCTGCATATAAGCTTTTAAGACCCCAGATGCTACTCACTAAAGTAGAATATGTAGAACATTTTCTTTATCAACTATGTTATGCCAGTTGAGCTAGATGTTCCCCAAGACCATAGTCACCACAGCCTTCAGCCCAGTAATTCAGTCCCTCAGGGAGCCTGGATGTGTCTGTAGAGCTTCCGTGATCTTGCCTTGGACAAATTGTGCTGGCTTCCGCAGTATTGTGTACTGTCTTACCTGTCACCAAAGTTACCACTTAACTTTTGTCTAGTTAGTGTTTTTCCATTCCCAACCCTCCCCTCCCTCGTAGTCATCAAAGATTGTTTCTTTTTGTGTGTAAACCTTTTCATGAGTTTTTATAGTAGTGGTCTCATGTGATATTTGTCCTTTTGTGATTTACTTATTTCACTCAGCATAATGCCTTCCAGATTCATCCATGAAGTGAGATGTTTCACAGATTCATCATTGTTCTTTATCATTGTATGGTACTCCATTGTGTGTATGTACCATAGTTTGTTTATCCATTCATCTGTTGATGGGCATCTAGGTTGTTTCCATCTTTTTCTATTGTGAACAACGCAGCAGTGGACATGGGTACGCATCTCTCTATTCACCTGACGGCTCTTATTTCTCTAGGACATATTCCTAGGAGTGGGATTGCTGGATCATATGATACTTCTATTTTTAGCTTTCTAAGGAAGAGTCATATCGTTTTCCAAAATGATTGTATCATTTCGCATTCCCACCAGCAGTGCATAAGAGTTCCAATCTCCACGCAGCCCCTCCAACATTTGTCATTTTCTGGTTTTTTTGATTCGTGCCAGTAATGCCTGGGTGAGATGGTATCTCATTGTGGTTTTGATACGCATTTCTCTACTGGCTAATGATCGTGAGCATTTCCTCATGTGTCTGTTAGCGCTTGAATATCTTCTTTGGTGAAGTGTCTGTCCATTTCTTTTGCCCATTTTTTAATTGGACTGTTTGTCTTTTTTGTAGAGCTGTTGGATTTTCCTGTAGATTTTAGAGATTAGACCTTTGTCGGATTTGTTATACCCCCAAATTTTTTCCCAGTCTGTAGCTTCTCTTTTTACTCTTTTGGTGAAGTCTTTTGATGAGTGTGTTTAATTTTTAGAAGGTCTCAGTTATCTAGCTTATCTTATGAAGTTTATGTGTTGTTAGTTATGGTTCGTATCCTGTTAATGCCATGTATTAGGGCCTCTAGCACTGATCCATTTTTTTTTCTTCTATGATCTTTATAGTTTTTGATTTATATTTAGGTCTTTGATCAATTTTGAATTAGTTTTGGTGTATTATTTGAGATATGGGTTCTGTTTCATTTTTTTGCTGATTGACATCCAGTTTTACCAGCATCATATGTTAAATAGACTGTGTTTTCCTGATTTGATGGACTTTGGGCCTTTGTAGAAGATCAAGTGACCTTAGGTGGATGAATTTACACCTGGGTTCTCCATTCTTCTCCATTGGTCATTGTATCAGTACCAGGCTGTTTTGACTACCATAGCTGTGTGGTAGGTTCTAAGGTCAGGTAGTGCAAGTCTTCCTACTTTTTTCTTCTTCAATAGTGCCTTACTTATCCCAGGCCTCTTCCCTTTCCATATAAAGTTAATGATCAGTTTTTCCATCTCTTTAAAGAATGCTGTTGGTATTTGGATTGGAATTGCATTGTATTTGTAGATTGCTTTGGGTAGAATTGACATTGTCACCATGTTGAATCTACCTATCCATGAGCATGGAATGTTTTTCCATTTATGTAGGCCTCTTTTTATTTCTTGCAGTAGTGCTTTGTAGTTTTCTTTGTATAGGTCTTTTACTTGACTAGTAAGATTTATTCCTAAGTATTTTATTAAAAAAAATTTTTTTTTTTATTATAAATGATATTGTTTTTCTGATTACCTTTTTCTCATTCTCTTTATTGATGTATAAGACTTCAACTGACTTTTGTATTTTTATCTTGTATTGTGCTACTATGCTGAATCTTTCTTCTAGTTCCAGTAGTTTTCTTGTGGAGTCCTTTGGGTTTTCTATGTACAGTTCACATCATCCACAAAAAGGGACAGTTTTACTTCTTCATTACCAATTTGGATATCCCTTATTTCTTTTTCTTACCTTATTGCTCTAGCTTCGAATCCACCAGGCGCTCCTTGAAAACTCTGTGGGGCAGTTCTACTCTGTCCTATAGGGTCGGTATGAGTCGAAATCGACTCAATGGCAGTGGGTTTGGTTTTTTTTGTCATTGCTGTACCTAGGACTTCAGCACAAGGTTAAATAGGAGCAGTAATAATGGGCATCCTTGTCCTGTTCCTCTTCTCAAGGGGAGTATTTTCAGCCTCTCTCCATTCAGAATGATTTTAGCTGTTGGTTGTATAGATGCCCTTAATTATGTTGAGGAATTTTAGTGAGAGTTCTTTTATCAGAAATGGGTGTGGGAATTTCTCAAATCCCTCTTCTGCTTCAACTGAGATGATCATGTGTTTCTTTTATTTATATGGTGAACTACCGTGATTGATTTTCTAATATTGAACCATCCTTGCATACCTAGTATGAATCCTACATGGTTGTGGTGTATTTTTTTTTTTGGATATGATGCTGAGTTTTATTGTTTGGAATTTGGTTGAGAATTTTTACATCTATGTTCATGAGAGATATTGGTTTGTAATTTTCTTTTTGTGTGGTGTCTGTGCCTTGTTTTGGTATCAGGGTTATGCTGGCTTTGTAGAATGAATTTGGAAGTATCCCTTCCTTTTCTATATTCTGAAATAGTTTGAGTAGTACTGGTGTAAACTGTTCTCTGAATGTTTGGTAGAATTCTCCAGTGAAACCATCTGGGCCAGGGCTTTTTGTATTGGGAGTTTTTTAAATTACCTTTTCAGCCTCTTCCCTTGTTATGGATCTGTTCAGATTTTCAATATCATTTGGTGTTAGTTTGGGTAGGTAGTGTGTTTCTAGAATTTGTCCATTTCCTCTAGGTTTTCAAATTTGTTCAGGATAGCTTTTCATAGTACTCTGTTATGATCCTTTTTATTTCAGTTAGGTCTGTTGTAGTGTCACCCATTTCATTCCTTATTTGGGTTCTTTGTATCCTCTCCTGTTTTTCTTTTGTCAGTTTGGCCAGTGGTTTGTCGATTTTGTTGATCCTTTCACAGAACCAACTTTTGGTTTATTGATTCTTTCTATTGTTTTTCTATTCTCTGTTTCACTTATTTCTGCTCCGATCTTTCTTCTGGTGGCTGTGGGCTTCTTTCGCTGTTCTCTTTTTATTTGTTTGAGTTGTGTAACTAATGATGTCATTCTGTCCCTTTCTTCATTTTTGATGTGTGCATCTATTGCTATAAATTGGCCTCTGAGCAGTGCCTTTGCTGTGTTCCAAAGGTTTTGGTATGATGTGGTTTCATTCTCGTTTGATTCTAGGAATTTTTCGATTCCATCTTTGATTTCTTTTATTACCCAGTGGTTTTTAAGCAGGGTGTTATTCAGTTTCCATGTAACTGATTTTTTTTTCCTGGCTCTTCCTGTTGTTAGTTTCTACTTTGGTGGCATTATGATCAGAGAAGATACTTTGTATTGTCTCAGTGTTTTGGATTTTATTGAGGGTTGCTTGGTGGCCTAAGATGTGGTCTGTTCTGGAGGTCTGTCCATGTGCAATGGAAAAGAGTGTATACTTTGTAGCTGTTGGGTGGAGTGTTCTATATACGTGTATGAGGTCAAATTGGCTGATTCTAGCCTTTAAATCTTCTGTATCTTTGTCGTGTTTCTTTCTAGATGTTCTGACCTTTATGAGAGTGATGTGTTGAAGTCTCCTATTATTATTATGGAACTATAAGTTTCTCTTTTTAGTGCTGTTAGAGTTTGTTTTATATATTTTGGAGCCCTGTCATTGGGTGCGTAGGTATTTATGGTTGTGTCTTCATGATGGATTGTCAGGTTAATCATTATATAATGTCCTTCTTTGTCTTTTATGGTAGATTTTTTTTTAACGTCCATTTTGTCTGAGATTCGTATTGCCACTGTTCTTTTTCGGTAGCTGTTGGCTTGATGTTTTTTTTTCCCATCCTTTGGTTTTTAATAAATTTATGTCTTTGTTTCTAACGTGTGCCTCTTGTAGACAGCATATTGATGGATCCTGTTTTTTAGTCCATTCTGTCACTCTCTCTTTATGGGTGCATTTAGACCATCTACATTCAGTGTAATTATTGATAGGTATGAGTGTATTGCTGTCATTTTGTAGTGCTTTTTTTCGTGATGCTGATGTTTTCTTTGTTCCTCTTACTCTCCTGTGCTGAGTTCCTTTTGTTTGTGGATTTTTTTTTTCATTTCTTTTGTTTTTGTAGATTTTGTGTTTACTGAGACTTTGTTTCTTTTTTTCTTTATTTTGATGAGTAGGTTTGTGAACTTTTTTTGTGGTTACCTTAAAATTTACCCTTATCTTCCTAAGTTTGAACCAGTCTTTTATTACTTGGTATCACCTTGCCTTTCTCTCCATTAGAAAGTTCTATACCTATACCATTTATTCTCTCTTTTATTCTGACATTGTTGTCATTTACAGATTAACCTCTTTGGGTCCAGGTTGTAAATCTTTTAGTTTTGATTAATCCTTGAGAGTTCTTTACCCAGGTTGGTATCTGGCTCTTGTGGTTTTGTGTCCTAGATTCAGGCTGTCGGATGATGTTTTGTTCTCTAACCAAAGGACTCCCTTTAATAATTCTTGTAAGTTTGATTTGGTTTTTACACATTCCCTTAATTTCTGTTTATCTGGAAATGTCCTAATTCATCATCTTATTTGAGCGAGAGTTTTGCAGTATGTATTTTTCTTGTTTGGCAATTTTTTTCCCTCAAGGTTTTGTGTATGTCATCCCATTGCATTCTTGTCTGCGTGGTTTCTGCCAGATAATCAGAGCTTAGTCTTCTTGTTTCTCCTCTGTATGTAACTTTTTGTTTTTCTTGAGCTGCTCTCAGGATTCGTTTTTTGTCTTTGGTTTTAGTGAGTGTGATTGTGATATGTCTTGGTGATTTTCTTTTGGGGTCTGTCATGGATCGAATTGTGTCCCCAGAAATATCTGTCAAAGTAGTATGCAAGTATTTGTCTTCAATTTTCCTGAACTTGTGTTCCATTGTTTCAGACCTGCTCTTCAGACCTTCTCTGACACTGTCCATTTCTGAAATCTTGTTTATCTTTTGGATTTCTAATTGCTGTTTTTGGTATGATTTCTAGTTGTGAATTTATTTTGACATTTTTTTCCTGTATTATTTTCCTGAATTCTTCCATTGTTTTGTCTGTCTTTTCCATGATTTTGTCTATTTTTCTCCCCTCAATTTTTTCTGCTTTTTCCTTCAACTTTTGGATAGCTTTGAATATTAGAGATTTGAATTCCCTATCAGGTAGGTCTGGTACTATTTCTTCTACTGGATGGTTATCTGGTGTTTTATTCTGGATATTTACTGGAACCATCCTGTCCTTTTTTAAAATATTTTTTGATAGCGTCTGCTGTCTTTGGGACATTCAGTAGTTATCATCATTGTTTTTTGCTCATAGATTTGTTTGTTTCATCCTAATTTTTTGTTTTATTTGGTTATGTGTGAGCAGACAGACTGGGCATTCTTTGTTGTTTGCTTGTCTGTGGCCATGATGCTTCTCACTACCTTGTCCAATGGGCAGGACCAGTCGCTCATCTATGGTGCAGCAGGGCAGGTCCAGTGGAAGGGGAGGGGCTGGGGTGGGTTGTTTGTGGCACTTACTGGGACTGACAAGCAGGCTGGGAGTTCAGTGCAGGGGCAAGCTCCTGTAGGCCATGCCTCTGCTGCTCAGGGGTGTGATGTTCAGCACATGGTGCAGGTAGGTAGGAGAGGAGATTGTGATGTGTCTGATTAAGTGGGTGTGGGAAAGAAGAGAATCAGAAGACAAAAAAAAAAAGAAAGTGCTGAGGGAGCCTGTCGTTGGAGTGGCATAGACCCATAGAAGCCATGTGCGGTGTCTTTCTAGTCACATGGTGAGGCACAACCTGTCAAGAAGGGACTGCTACAGCACATGCAGGTAGAAGGGCAGGAGAAAGGAAGGAATGGAAAGAGAGATAAGAACGTAGATTTAAAAAAAAAGAAGAGAAAGGCACATGTGGCTAAGCGATCAGGAGAAAGGAATGGAAGAGGAATGTAGAGAAAAAGAAGAAACTGAGAAAAAAAGAAGGAAAAAAAGAAAGATGCCAGGTGGCTGGGAGGAAGGGAAGGAAGGTAGAGAGAGACAAGAAACTGAGAAAAAAAAGTAGAAAGAAGAAAGGAAAAAAAATGCCTCAAGGGAGCCTACCAGAAATGGGTCCCTAGCCAAGTGGCACTGCACAGCCCACCCAGAAGGAGCAGAGGTAGCACACAAAGCACTAGGTGTTCAGGAGAAGGGTAAGGAAGGGAGGTAGAGAGAGACAAGAAACCAAGAAAAAAAGGAGAAAGTAAAGAATAAATAAATAAATGCCCCAGGGGAGCTTACCAGAAGCGAGTCTCCAGTGTAGTGGCACTGCGCAGCCCATCAAGAAGGACTGGAGATGACACATGGTGCCAGGTGTTCAGGAGAATGGTAAGGAAGGTAGCGAGAGAAAAGAAATTGAGAAGAGAGAGAGAGAGAAAAAAAAAAGGGATGCCCTGAAGGAGCCCACTGGTGTGGTGGTATGGACTGGGGAAGTGGCTCCCCAGCTGCATGGCACTGTACAGCCTATCTAGAAGGAGCAGAGGTGGCACACAGCACCAGATGTTTAGGAGAAAAGAAGGGAAGGATGGTAGAGAGAGATAAGAAATCAAGAAAAGGAAAAAACATTGCCAAGGGAGCCCACTGGCTTGGTGGCATCGACCAGGAAGTGACTGTGAAGCCACTAGGCACTGTACGGCCCATCTAGAAGGGGCAGAGATGGCACACAGTATCAGGTATTAAGGAGGCAGGAAAAGAGGGAAAATAGAGAGAGACGAGAAACTGAGAAATGAAGAAAAACAAAAAAGAGAAAAATAAATAAAAATGCCCCCAGGGATCCTATAGGTGTGGACCGGGGTACGCATTAGGGAAGTGGTTCCCCGGTGAAGGGGTGCTTCACATCCTATCAAGAAGTGGAGATGGCACACGGAGCCAGGTATTGGAAAGAAAGGAAGGAGGTGAGGGAGAGAGAAGAAACTAAAAGCCAAAAAAAAAAAAAAAAAGCAACAACAGGAACAAAAAAAATGGCACTGAAGGAGCCAGCCAGTGTGGGCAGGGTGAATCCAAGTGGCATGGAGCTAGCACCTCCCCTGCCGACCAACCGAGGCTTGCCGGGAAGTGGTGGAGGCCAAGCAGGGGGAAGAAGGGTGGCAGGGTGGGAAAGCATGTATCACTGGTTACCGGGTGCTCTGCCTCCTGCTGGGAACTCCTTGAAGCTGTCTTCCCGTATTCCCTGTCTGCCATTCTCGGTGGCTGAGGAGTCATAGATGGCAAATCCATGCTACATTAGCTGATAGGGGACCTCCACTCTGTATGCCTTCTTGCTCTCTCTCCTCTGTCAGTTTCTTATTCCACTTGGTGCTTTGTTGAGTTCTTTATCTCTTCATTTGACACTTAAGATTTCCAGGATTGATGTTTGTCTCTGTTTTACTTAGTTTTTCAGGTCTTTGCTATTGAGGGTCAGCATGGTGCTTCTGTCTATGGTGCCATGTTGATTCCGCCTCCAGGTTTTTTCTTAACTCATCTAAAATGCTACACGTTTCAGAGGACGAAAAAAAAAAATTTAAGCAAAGAGCTCCTGGAAGCAAAAGACTGCTCAGTATAATAATTTCCTGTTCTACTCTTTTTTTTTTTTAAGACGTAATGGAGCTTACTGTTATTTTTGAAAACTTTTTATTTTGAAATAATTATCGTTTCACAGGAGATTGCAAGGAAATATATAGGGAAGTCCCCCATTCACTCTTCCCCAGCATTCCCTAATGTTAAAATCATACACAATTATAGTACAATATCAAAACCAAGAAATTGGCATTGTTACAATCTACAGAGCTTATTCCGATTTCACTAGTTATATATCTACTCATTTGTGTGTGTGTGTAAATAACTGTATGCAATTTTATCATGTGTAGCCTTGCACAGCCACCGTCACAATCAAGAAATACTTTTGTTTAGTTCCCTTGTTCCTAACCCCGGCGCTCTATAATTATGTTAGTTTATGCACGTTACATAAGTATGTATCTTTTTGAGATTGGCTTTTTTTTCGCCCAGCATCCTTTCCTTGAGGTTTATCAAAGTCGTTATGTGTATCAGTAATTCATTCCTTTTTACTGCTGAGTAGGGAACTCTGCTGGTGTAGTGGTTAAGTGCTCAGCTGCTAACTGAAATGTTGGCAGTTGTAACCCACCCAGTGGCTCCATAGGAGGAAGATATGATGCTCTGCTTCTGTAAAGATTACAGCCTAAGAAACCCTACGGGACAGTTCTCTGTCACATGGGGTCTCTGTGAGTCGAAAATAACGCCACAGCACCTAACAACAATGATAGTATTCCATGGTATGGATGTACCACAGTTTAACCATTAACCCATTGAAACCCATTTGGGCAGTTTCCAGTTTGGGACTGATATGAACAGAGCTGCCATGAACATTTGTGTGTAAGTTCCCTTAAATATTAATCTTCATTTCTGTGAAATAAATCCCAATAGTACAATTGCTGGGTCATATGTTAAGTCCACTTTTAGCTTTGAGAGGAACTTCCAAACTATTTTCCAGAGTGGCTGTTCTCTCTTACAACCTACCAGCAATGTATGAGAGATTCAGTTTCTCTGCATCCTCACTAGCATTTGGTACAGTTGTTATTCTTTTTATTTTTATTCTAATACGTGTAGGGGCAGTGGTGGTTCAGTGGTAGAATTCTCACCTTCCATGAAGGAGACTTGGGTTGATTCCTGGCCAATACACTGCAGGCACAGCTACTACCTGTCTGCCAGTGGAGGCTCGCGTGTTGCTATGATGCTGAACAGGTTTCGGCAGAGCTTCCAGAGTAATATAAACTAGGAAAAAAGGACTGGGAATCTACTCCTGAAAATAAGCCAGTGAGAACCCTATGGGTCACAGTGGTCCTATCTGCTCCAGTGTGCTTGAGCTCGCCGTGAGTAGATGTGGACTCTGTGGCAGCTAACGACAATAGAATGTAGTGATACCTCAGCATGGTCTTCATTGTATTTCCCTAATGGCTATGATATTGAACATCTTTTTGTGTGCTTATTTGCCATTCATATATCCTCCTTGGTGAAATGTCTCTTCATATCTTTACTCATCTTCTAACTGGATTATTCTTTTTAATGTTGAATTTTGAGAGTTCTTTATGTATTATAGATATGAATCTTTTGTAAGATAATGTGGTTTGCGAATATTTTCTCCCAGGCTGTAGCTATTTTTTCATCCTCATAATAGAGTCTTTAAGGAGCCCTGGTGGCTCAGTGGTTAAGTACTCGACTGCTAACTGAAAGGTCAGCAGTTCGAACCCACCTGGCGCTCTGTGGGGGAAAAGACTTGGCATTCTGCTCCCTTATTAAAGATTAAAAAAAAAAAAATTAAAGATTACAGCCTAGGAATCCCTCCTAGAGGAGTTCTACTCTGTTGTACAGGGTCTGTTATGAATAGGAATTGACTCGACAACACACAACAACAACAACAAACCAGGGTCTTTCACAGAGCAAAATGTTTAAAATTGACAGAAATTCAGTTTACTGATTTTTAACATTTCTTTTACGGATCATGCTTTTGCTGTCATACCTAAGAATGTTTCACTGGGCCTTAGGTCCCAAGGAAACCCTGGTGGCGTAGTGGTTAAGTGCTACAGCTGCTAACCAAAGGGTTGGCAGTTCGAATCCACCAGGCCCTCCTTGGAAACTCTATGGGGCAGTTCTACTCTGTCCTATAGAGTTGATATACGGACTTGGCAGCAGTGGGTTTGATTTCTGTTTGGTTTTAGGTCCCAAAGATTTTTTCCTTTGCTACCTTCTGAAAGCTTTGTAGTTTTGCATTTAAATATCTGAACCGTTTCGAGTTAATCTTTGTATAAGGTGTGAGGTTAGGTCCTCCATCATTTCCCCTGAGCCTCAAATTGCAAAACATGAGCATCTGTCATGCAAGCTGAAAAATTAATTCCTGAGGATTTCTCCTTTTTAACCAGATGGAGTAATAGGGATCAGATTTCCCCTCTTGTCTCAAACAATTAAAAAAAAAAGGGAACAATGATTTTCAAAATATTGGACATCGACAAACAAAGAACAGTGGTCCTGGAAAGATGCGAGGAAAACCAGACGAGCACTCTGACTTCCCAAGCTTCCTGCCTTGAGAGAATTACCAGGTCATGGTGGAAGGGAGAACTCAGACAGCAATTGGTGAGCTTCCTGAGTTGAGGAGATGGAGCTGAAAGTCCAGGGAGGCCAGGGTGGCGAAAGGTACAGGTGAGAGTACCAGAGAGGACTGCAGTGTTCAGCAGAGTATGGATCAGTGCGTGCAAGTAAGGAACTATCCTGAGGCTGAGAGAAAGAACCGCCTGAAAGGATTAGAGGGAAGAATGCTTAGAGTGCTTAGACCTCATACAGGGCCAGAAGTAGTGACAGTTCTCATCAGCCAAATTGGGAAGCTTCCTAATTCATGAGTCACTGAATAGAATACTCAGGAAGGCCTTGCTGCAGCAGTGAGGAATAACTAGTCTTAGACTACACACTATTTTGTTGTAGTTGTTAGGTGCCTTTAAGGTGGCTCTAACTCATAGCAACCCTATAGGACAGAATAGAACTGCCCCGTGGGGTTTCCAAGGAGTGGCTGGTAGATTTGAACTAGTAACCTTTTGGTTAGCAGCCAGGGTCTTAACTACTATGCCACCAAGGCTTTCTACTATTGCCTGAAATACCTTAAAGCAAGAGCTGAATCAAATTGTTTCCAAATAACCTAACTGCATCTCAGAACAATGTTCAAGAATATTTATAGGAATATAAAAATATCCAGCACCCAGCAAGTTAAAATTCACAATGTCTAGTATCTGATAAAAAATTTCTACACAGGAAAAGAAACAGGAAAATACGACCCATAATAAGGAGGGAAATTAATTGAAACTGACCTGGAATTGATACAGAGGTAAGGATTAGTGGAAAACTAACCTTAAAACAGTTTAGAATTGTTATTATTACTGTATTCCATATGTTTAAAAAACTAGAGGAAATACTGAATATGTTTAAGTAGAGAAAATAAGAGTTTAGAGACTTGAACAACACCATCCATCAGCCTGACCTAAATTAAATTCATAGAGTTCTCCACGAAACAGCAGTAGAATGTACCTTCTTTTTAAGTGCATATGACAAATTTGCCAGGGTAGACCATATCCTGGGCCATAAAACAAGCCCAATAAATTTAAAATAATTCAAGTGATACAAAGTATGTTCTATGGTCAAAATAGAATTAAATTAGAGATCACTAACAAAGATACCTGGAAAATCTTGAAATATTTGGAAACTATCACAGTTCTAAACACCATTTGGGTTAAAGAAGAAATCAAAACAGAAGAAAGTATTTGCAACTCAGTAAAAATGATAACATGACTGACCCAAATTTGTGGGGTACAGAGGGAAATTTACACCACTAAATGTCCGTATTAGAAAAGAAGAAAAATTTCAAATCAGTGATTTCATCTTCCATTTTAGAAAACTAAGGGAAAAAAAGAGCAAATTACACTTAAAGTAAGATGAGAAAAAGATATACTAAAGATCAGAGAAGAAATTATTAAAAGAGAAAACGTTTTTTAAAATAGAGAAAATTATTGAAACTGGTTCTTTGAGGAGACCAATATAATCGATCAGCCTGTAAACAGAGTGTCAGGAAAAAGAGAAGACAAAAATGACCAGTACTAGAAATAAGAGACATGGTATCATCGTAGACTATAAAAATATTAAACGTTTAATAAAGGAATGCTAGTGAATGAATTTATTGCCGCAAAATTTGATACAATGGACAAATTCCCTGAAAGACACAAACCATCAAAATGCACTGAAGAAAAAAACAGATAACCTGAACAATCCTGTATCTTCTAAAGAAATTGGAATTTATATTTAAAAACTACCTGTAGAAAAACAGTAGGATGCAGATCTCAAATTCCTGTAAAAAGACCAGACTTAGTGATCTGACTGAGACTAGAAGGACCGTGGAGGTCCTGGTCCCCAGACCTTCTGTTGGCCCAAGACTGGAACCATTCCCAAAGCCAACTCTTCAGACAGGGATTGGGCTGTACTACAAGATAGACAATGATACTGGTGAGGAGTGAGCTTCTTGGTGCAGCTCCTGTCTGGAGGAGAGACGAGAAGGCAGAGGGAGACAGGTGCTGGTTGAATGGACACGGGGAATACAGGGTGGTGAGGAGGAGTGTGCTGTCTCATTAGGGGGAAAGCAGCTAGGAGTATATAGCAAGGTGTGTAAGTTTTTGTATGAAAGACTGACTTGATTTCGCTTAAAGCGCGCACACACACACACACACACTCTCTCTCTCTCTCTCTCTCTACCTGCAGAGAAAACTCTAGGCCAAGATAGCTTCACTGGGACTACCAAATATTTAAGAAAGAAATAATAATGGTGCTACAGAAATCTTGTAGAAATTGAAGAGATGGGAATACTTACCAGCTGATTCTATGAGGTCAGAATTACCCTGATAACCAAACCTGGACAGAGAAATTATAATAGGAGAAAATTATACCCCTCATGAACATAGATGTAAAAATTCTAAACACATTTTTGCAAGTCAAATACAGCAATCTAAATGTTGATTTAACATTTAAAAATTAATCAGTGTAATTCACCATATTAACAAACTAAAAAAAAATGAGTATCCTCAATTGACACAGAAAAAGTATTTGACAAAATCAGCATCTACTCTTGATTAAAAACTCAGCCAACTAGGTATAGAAGAGAACTTTCTCAATTGTGATAAAGGGTGGCTATGAAAAGGCTACAATTAAAACCCTCAACGATGAAAGACTGAATGCTTTTCTTTAACATCAGTGACAAGGGAATGACATCTGCTCTCAACACTTCTATTTATCATCATGCTTGTGGTTCTAACCAGTGCTACAAGGCAAGAAAAAGAAAAGTGTTCATATCAGAAAGGGAGAAGTAAAATTGTAGGCAATCATCTAGATAGAAAATCCAGCGGAATCTAAAAAAAAAGCCACTAGAATGAATAAGTAAATTTAACAAGAGTGCAGGTCACAAGATCAATATAGAAAAATAATGGTATATCTGTATACTACCAAGAATTAGAAATTGACATAAAATGCAATGCCATTTACAGTAGTATCAAAACATAAATATTTAGGGATTAATTTGTCAAAAGATTTGTAAGATCTCTACAGAGAAAACTGCAAAACTTTGCTGAGAGATGGAGGAAGATTTAAGTGGAGAGAGAGGTTGTGTTCACCAGTCAGAAGACTCAATATTGCTAAGATGCTGGTTCTCCTGAAATTGATCTTTAGGTTCAACACAATCGCAATTCAAATCCCAACAGGCATGTTTTTTTCCATAAAGAAATTGTCAAGCTATTTCTAAGATGCATATGGAAATTCAAAAGACCTATAATAACGAAAATGAATTTGGAAAAAAAAAAAGTGGGAGGGCTTTTAAAGATTTATTATAAAGCTATAGTAATTGAGAGTGGTATTGGCATCAAGATAGACCATAAATGAATGAGTGGATCAGGCTAGGAAATCCAGAAATAGACCTACACAGCTGTGGACAACTGATTTATGACAAAAAAACGTAAAAGCAATTCAGGAGTATGGATAAATTTTTCGACCAGTGGTGGTAGAACAATTGGATATCTCATGCAAGAAAATGATTTTGACCCATAGCTTCCACCTCCCTCCCCAACCAAAATAAATAAATAAATAAATAATGGATCATAGACCTAAATGTAAAACCTAAAAATATTTTTAAAATTTGAAGAAAATATAAGAAAAAAATCTTTGCGACCTCAGGTTAGGCAAAGACTTAGATATGACATCAAAAGCACAGTCCATAAAAGAACAAATTGATAAATTGGACTTCATCAAAATCAAAAACATCTACTCTTAGAAAATCATTGTCAGGAGAATGAAAGGATAGGCCACACACTTGCATAAAATACTTATAAAAACGTGCATCTGTTAAAGGACGTGATTGGTATCTAAAATATATTAAGAACTTTCAAAACTCAAAAATACATTCCCAAAATATGCAAAATATCTGAACAGCTGCTTAACCAAGGAAGATACACAAATGACCCATAAGCACTTGAGAAGTTGCTAAGGAAACGTCATTAGTTATTAGGGAAATGTAAATTAAAACTATGAATTGCCACTACACGCCTATTACCCATTGCCATCGAGTCAATTATGATGCAGAATGGCTGAAATTAGAAAGACTGCCAAGTGTTGGTAAGGATGTGGAACAAATGGAACTCTTAAAATATTGTTGGTAGTTTCTGATAAAGTGAAATATATATCTACACTATGTAATAGCTCCCAACCAGAAATAACTAAAATGTCCATCAATAAGTGAGTGGGTAAACAAATTTGGGTATATCCATGTAATGGAATACTACTGAGACATACAAGAGAATGGTCTATCTATACACAGAACATGAATGAATCTGAAAATAATATGCCAAGTGAGAGAAGCCAGAAAATATAGTGTGTATTTTATGATTCCATTTATAAGAAATTCTAGAAAACATAAACTATAATGACAGAAGGTAGACCAGGCTTGCCTGGAGCTAGGGCTACCTAGAGGTGGGAGAGATTACAGTGCATCAGGAAAAGATTTTTGACTGATGGATGTGTTGTTTTGATTGTGGTGATGGGTTGGTTCATGGCTGTATACATATTTCAAAACCGCTCCAGTTGTGTCCTTCAAATATGTGTGTTTATAGGTCAGTTATATCTTAGTACTAAGCTGTTAATTTCCCTGCCAGAGTTGTTGTCATGGCCAAGGTTGATTATTTTGTATAAACATAACCGTATCTAAGTAAAAACCCAAAATGACTTCTATTTTTATCTGTTTTCTGTTAAACTAAGCAGCTCTATCAGTTGTCAATAGATGCAGTTTATCCTTTCATCTTTTCATTCTGTTGTTCATTAGTTGTATTTATAAGACTATTAAACATTTGGGAGTATTTTAAATCATCTTATAGTCAGAATAACCTTAGACAGCTATTGTTATCCACTAATAGATAAGAAAACATTCACACAGCCTAATGATCAAATGGGAATTCAAACCAGAGTACTTAATTCCCAACCATGTGTCCTGTTCTCTGTATTCGTGTAGAGATCAGTATCAGGGTTCCCTAACTTCAGGTTACTTTCAGGTGGGGCCAGCGTTTATGGCTGGAGCTGCTTACCTGCGTTTTTACTCTGTTGGTGCCATAAAGGCTTACTCAAATAGCTTTTAGTAGCCTGATACCCAGTGCCGTCGAGTCGATTCCGACTCATAGCGACCCTGTGTTACCTAAAATCCCCCTTATGAGAACTTCTCTAGATAAGACGTTGTCTCTAGGAAGCCTTTGTTAACATGTGTGAGGAGCTTGGGGGGCTACTGTAGGCGGGTACTGAGTTAGCTAGAGAGTAACCAGTTGGTGTGGAGTTGATTGGGCTTCATGGTGACCCCATGTGTGTTAGAGCAGAACTGGGCTCCGTAGGGTTCTCAGTGACTGATTTTTTGGACGTAGACTGCCAGGACCTTCTTCTGAGGCACCTCTGGGTCGACTCGAACCTCCTACCTTTCTTTTAGTAGCCAAGTGTGTTAACGGTTTGTATCACCCAGGGACTTCAGCTAGAGGGTAGCAGGGGGAAATGACTTAGCTCATTCCTCCCTAACTTGCTCGGGTAGATTGAGAGGACCAGCACTTGTAATAACACCCAGGCTCTTGAAAGCATAGTCCTATTTGGGGGAATCTCTGGGTGGTGCAAACGGTCAATGCGCTTGACTGCTAAAGGAAAGTTGGAGGTTTGAATCTAACCAGAGGCACCTCGGAAGAAAGGCTCGGCAATGTATTTTCCCCAAATCAGCCATTGAAAACACTTCTAAACTGACACACAGAGGGTCACCATGAGTCAGAGTTAACTTGATGGCAATTTATTTTTTTTAATTGGAGGGCTCCAATAATCAAAGGCTTAGAGCAGATATGAGTCAGAATCGACTCAATGGCAGTGGTTTTTTTTTTTTTTTACACATAAGCATAGAAGGAAAAAGTGGAACCTACCAGCCATGGCCTTAATTGCCTTAATTGGTCTTGAGATAAGATTGCCTTGTGGGCCTGATAATCTTCATGGGGCTGATGGCAGGTCATGGAGCTGGGCCCTGGCTTGGCAGCTTGGGTCCAAGAGTAGTTTTTGCAAGGGGAAGCTGAGGAATGTAGTTATTTTCCAAAGTTTCATCCCTTTGCCTGGACGTGCACCAGCTTGTGAGTACTCAGTCCCCTTAGGGCTTGCTGTTTCTGCTGCAGCTCTCGGCTGCCATGTCGGCCCCTCTGGTCTTTCTCACGCACGTTGTATGTCATATCACCCGACTCTAAAGTCTTTAGAGGATAACTCTGTAGGACACACTTGTTTTGTCTTAGCGAAGCAGAGCCTAGTGACCCAACAACAAATAAGGAAAGAACGTGTTGAAGAGTCCATGGTTTTAGTTTCTTCACTCAAAGCCATGCATTCCAAAGCTGAGCACTTACAGCTATTACATGACCTACCTTCTGTTGCTGAAACCGCTGAATCCTGACTGTAGACTATGAAGAAGCTTCCTGACAAAGCCTTCATGTCTGTCAGCAAACTAGTAAGAGTTAGTGCATCTTCCCTGGAAATCATCCCTAACCACAGAGCAGAAGGGAACACTCTCTCTGTGGCATCGGTTCTCCAATCTGGATATACGTGGAAAATCACCTGGGAGCTTTGAAAGACTATACCTGTGCCCTGGGCTCTGCCCTAGACCAGGTGAATCAGAACGTCTTAAGTGGAACCCAGTGTTAGCTTTAGTTGTATTTATTTGCTAGGCACTCAGGGAGTTCTAAGGTACAGCAGACCGGAGAGTGTCCTGCAGCTTTGCCCCAGCTCCCTGGTGTCCAGCTGCTTCCTCCTGCTGTCCTCATCTGTGTGTGCCTGTGCTTGGTGCCAGACGGAGAAGGGGCTCAGCAAGGCTTACTGTGTAAGAGCTATTGCCTGGCAGAGTCTATGGAAATAGACTGCAGGATAAGACGTTTTGATGGAGGCAGGGATTTGACAAAGTCTGCAGAATGGGGTACTCCCCATGCACTGGGCCCAGGATCAACCCCAAAGGACACACAAAAGAAAAAAAAAAAAAAAGCTAAGACTGATGTGAATGAAGGAGGAAGGTGGTGATCAGACACGTTTTGTTTATTCAATATATTTTGTTTTTAGTGAGGATTCTGCTTCCAAGGATCATAGAAAGCAAGACAAAAGGACATCGGTAATGTAATAACTTTTATTATTTTAAGGCATACTTCCTAAATTTCAGTTATTTGCATGCCGTCTTCCGAATTTGTCATAGCTCTACTTTTTATCTATATTTTTCTTAATTAAATTGAACTTAAACTTATTTTAAAAGGAACCATTTCACTTTCAAGTGGAAAGTCAGCATTACTTGTAACATAGAGTAGGTAAGCCCCAAATAAATACCATGAAAAACAGCAGTGTTATCACATTAAAGCTTATTTTTACTTAAACTAGGCCTTAAGCCTGAAGCCCATACTTGCTTTAAGAAAAGACTAATGAGTGTAAGTTGTTACAAACCTACTAGTATCTAGCTGGGAGTCCCTGGGTGTCGCAAATGATTAAGTGATCAATTACTAGCTGAGAAATGGTTTCAACCCACCCAGAGGAGCCTCAGAGGAAAGGCATGGTGATCTGCTTCTGAAAGGTCACAGGCATTGAAAAGCCAATGGAGCAGTTCCACACACAATAAATGGGGTGACCAGGAGTTGGAATCAACTCGATGTCAACTGGTTAGTCCCTAACTTGAGATTTACCCTGGATAAAATCAGAAGTACTTAAGGGATCGAGAAGGGAGTTTTTCACTCTGAGGGTCAGGGACCTATTTTTGTAACTGTGTACCAATAACAGTGCACTCCTGCGGGTATTTCCCTCACTCTGGAAATCACAGTGCTCTGAGTTTATAATCAGGAGTCCTTGGGTGGTGCAAATGGTTAACACTCTTGGCTGCTAACTGAAAGGCTGAAGGTTCAGGTCTACCCAGAGGTGCCTCAGAAGAAAGGCCAGGCGATCTACTTCTGAAATATCAGCCATTGCAAACTCTATGGAACACAGTTCTACTCTGACACACGTGGGGTCACCAAGAATTGGAGTTAATTCGACAGCAATTGGTTTAAGTCTGTGTACTTAAAAAAAAAAAAGTCTGTATAATGAACATTAAGTGAAAAGTTTTTTCTAAAATTGAGACCACGAGCTTCAAATAAAGGAAGGAGTTAAGGCTCATCTTGGCTTTCTCCTAGCAGTGATTCTGACCTCTGCTGCCCACTTCTTGAATTGGACCCACCTTGGGGGGCTGTAGAAGCTGTAGAAGCCTGGGTGCCTCACCCAGAGATTCTGATTCATTGATCTGGGGTGATGGCTGGGCACTGGAATTTTTTAACTCCCCCACCCCCACCCCATGATTCTAATGTGCAGCCAAATATAGCAAACACTGTTCTAGAGAAGTCTGCTTTTGTAAGTAACTTTCAACACCTTCTATACAAAACCAAGGGAACTGGGAGAACCTTGCTGCACAGGTTTTTAACTGAGTTCCTTGAATAAGTGATGCTGTTTTTACAAGATACTAGTCTGAAGAACTCTGCACCAAAAGCGTGTTTTTCTTTTTTTTTCCTTGGAGCCCCCGTGGTGCAGTGGTTAAGAGCTTGGCTGCTAACCAAGAGGTCGGCAGTTCAAATCCACTAGCCACTCCTTGGAAGCCCTATGGGGCAGATCTCCTCTGTCCTGTATAGTTGCTATGCGTCGGAATTGACGCAACGGCAGTGGGTCTGGTTTGGTTTTTGTTTTATTTTCCTTAAAGTAAAAGTTATCTAAAAACGATCCTGCTTCACAAAGTTTATTTTAAAAACGACCTGTACAGCATGCTGAAGTGCTAGAAATTTTAAACAAGAAGTAATTAGGGCTTCAAAAACGAATGCATTTGAAAAAATTGGCAATGATTGCTCACTTCAGATGTTCTGGGTCATGCTATCGTAAACAAGGGTGAAGCTGGGTCTCACCCACCTGTTGATGTCCTCGGGAGGTGATTCTGCACCTGACCATTAAAGTCCATGAGTATGTACCCAGGCTGGTGCTTTGCATACTTGAGGATACATGAGATAACATACATGCCATACTGTGACCACTTTACATACTTGGATTCATGAGACTCCTTTGTTGTTATTAGCTGTTGACAAGTTGGTCCTGACTCTGTCCTGACTCATGATGACCTCAGGCACAACAGCACTGCATGGTCCTGTGCCATCCCCATGATTGGTTGTGTATCTGACTGTTGTGAACCACAGGGTTTTCACTGGCTAATTTTTGAAAGCTGATCTCCAGGTCTTTCTTCCTAGTTGTAGTCTGGAAGCTCTGCTGAAACCTGTTTAGCATCATAGCAACATGCAAGCCTCCACTGATGGGTGGTCGCAGTGCACGAGGAGCATTGGCTGGGAATTGAACCCAGGTCTCCTGCATGAAAGGGGAGAATTCTACCACTGAGCCAGCACAGCCTCATAAGACCACCTGACGTGAAATGAGAATAAGTTATTACTGACTGAATGGTGGCACCCTCTAGAGGCATGGGGTTTGTGCACTGGGCTCCCCGGGGACGCGGCAGGCAGAGCTCAAATACAGTATGCTTTTTAAAAAAGACTGCTTTTGTAAAAAAAAAAAAAATCAAAATGTATTAAAATTGAGTATATTTCTTCTTAATAATGATTATTACTAATAACATTTATAAAATGAATGTAAAAGACAGATTAAAAGAAATGTAAATATCAAAATACAGTTGAGTCATCCACCAAATCCGCCAAACTAAACCCACTGCTGTCGAGTCAATTCTGACTCACAGCGACCTTATAGGGCAGAGTAGAACTGAGCCATAGAGTTTCCAAGGAGCGCCTGGTGGATTTGAACTGCTGACCTTTTGGTTAGCAGCCATAGCGCTTAACTACTACGCCACCAGGGTTTCCGAGTCATCCACCAGAGTAGATTAAACTTGCCCTAAATCTGTAAACTTTTTTACTCCAGGCTTAGTTGCAAAATGCTTTACGGGGTAAACAGAAATGATCCTCTCGTTTTATTTTAGTTTATCTCAGACATAGAGAAGCATGTCTTTGCAAAAAAAAAAAAAAATATATATATATATATATATATATATATAGTTTCTTTTGTCATCTAAAGTAGTATTTTGAAGTTATGGTGTTGGTTAGCTATTCAGGGCCTCACCTTTGGATGGTTACCTGACACCTCTTCAGTTGTAAGTAAAACCTGTGAGAGCCGGAACTCAATGAGACTGCCTTGTTTTTCTGGCTCTCGTAAGTTTTCCACCTTTGACAGGGTGCAGTCTTACCACTTCTGTGGTGCTCTTTTTAGTGGAAGATATTTGCATTTTCCTTCTCTAATAGGTTTCCACCTTCCACTGATTCCGACTTTCGCAGGTTTTACTGTATTGGAAAGGATTTTGTCCTATTTTCCCACAGCAACTTGGTGACTAATGAAATAATTCTTCTTTTTCTTCCCCTTCTTACCTCTGTACCTGTTTATCATGTAAAAAAGCCCAGTCCTCTAGAAGGAGTTATTTCTTTTCTGTATAACTTTGAAGTTGTATGTTTAATTGAACGTAAATGGCACTAATACTTCTTTAAAATTCTCGTTTATCATCTGTGTGTGTAAAAGTTTAATTATAGGCAACACCTCTTCTCTGAGAGTTGTCAAGATTCAAGTGATAATACCAGTGACGTATCTTGGATCAGTAAAGAACAAAGGAAACCCCTAAATTCATATCCTGGTAGAAAAAAGAAAAGAGTCAGAAGTAACATAAAAGGTAAGTTTGGTGTGTGTCTTCTTTCAAGGCAATTTTTAAGTGAATCGGCAAGTATTTATTTTTTGGCATGGGAGAGGAGAGGGTCCCAAAGACATAGGATCATTTGATCCTCCTTCTTGGTACAATTTCTTTGGACAGGAAAAATGTCCATACATGAAACTGTACAGAAGATTAAACTAAAAAACCAAACCCGTTGCCACTGAATCCATTCCGACTCATAGGGACCCTGTAGAACAGAGTAGAACTGCCTCATAGGGTTTCCAAGGCTGTAAATCTTTATGGAAGCAGACTGCCACATCTTTCTTCCATGGAACAACTGGTGGGTTTGAACCATCAGATTTCATTATATAGAAGATTATTATTTTTAACCAGTAGTTGTTAAATAAGCTGTAGATAAAGGAGTAACTAGGAGTTCGGATGAGAGGAATCTTTCGTGAGATGGAATTACCAGGAGAAGCTTCAAGGAAGAGGTGGGTGGAACTTGAGCTAACTCTTGAAAAAAGAATAGAATTTAAAGAGCCATGAAGAGGAGCATTCTAGGTTATGTAAAAATACAAGGACAAAACAAGGACATTCGTGAAACACAATCTGCATCAGAGAACTCATGCTAGGTGGTGGGAGTGGTGCAAACGGTTTACGCTTGGCTGCTGACTAAAGGTTGGTGGTTTGAACCTGCCCAGGGAGCTGTGGAAGAAAGGGCTGGCAGTCTGCTTCCGTAAGGGCTACAGCCAAGAAAACCCTATGGAGCTCAGCTCTACCCTGTAGTATGTGAGGCCACCATGAGTTGGAATTGACTCCACAGTCACGGGTTTGGTTTTTGGTTTTGATGTATAACAAGGTTTGATAATTAGAAAGTGATCTTAAAAGCTAGCCATTTGAACAAACCATAAGAATGGGAATAGATTCTAACATCAGTTTGTGTAATTGGGAGAGGTAGAAGTTGATTTCTGTGTTTCTCTAAAGTAAACTTATCCATCGTACCCGTGTTTTCTTTTTCCTTAGTTCTGCCACTTTCCCCTGTCCGTAGTGTCGGTGATGAGGAGAAAGACCACGTAAGTAAATTTTATCTAGGCTGCAGTGTGCCATACTGCAACCAGCGTGAGACTGTGTTAATCTGCAGGTATTTCTCAAAACACACCTTTCAAAAATATGAGACTAACAAACCCATGGTTTATTGGTGTGTAAATAACGGTCAATAGAACTGCAAAGACTTCTAAATGTTTAGTATGGATCTTGGGTAAAGATTTAGCTGTTTTGTCATTGTTTCCAAATGTTGCTGAAGGGCTTTTATTATGAACAATACTAAAAACCTGGGCTTTTCTGGTTTTCCACAAACGCATATGCCTTTGAATTTACATTGTATATTTACATTTTAAAGTAAACTTGCTGATAAAATCCTTTCCTTAGTTTTCAGTCTGTTGACTTGTTAGTTCCACAGCTTTTATTAATGATTTAAGCATTTAAACCTTTATATTTGCAAAAGGTTGAAATGCCTTCAAAAACTAAAAACCAAACCCATTGCCAGCAAGTCCGTTTTGACTCATAGGAACCCTATTCAGGCTTATGCAAATATTGAACAGACCACCCAGGTTTTTAAAATTTCCTTTCACTTATCCTTGTTTCGAGGAGCCCTGATGGCACAGTGGTTAAAGCTCTTGGCTGCTAACTGAAAGGTCAGCCATTTGAACCCACCAGCTGCTCTGAGGGAGAAAGATGTGGCAGTCTGCTTCACTAAAGATTTACAGCCTCGAAAACTCCATGGGGCAGTTCTCCTCTGTCCTGTAGGGTTGCTATGAGTTGGAATCGACTTAATGGCAGTGGGTTTGGATTTAGAGCAGCGTTTTTCAAACTTTAGTGATCATCAGAATTACCAGGATGGCTTGTTAAAACACAGATTTTTGGGTTCTGTCCCTAGGGTTTCTGACTGAATAGATTATGGTGGGCTTGAGGATTTTCATTTCTAACAAGTTCCCAGGCATCACTGATGCACTGGTCGAGCACTACACTTTGAGAATCACCACCAATGTAGAGCTGTCAATTGAGATATGGTGAATGTTCTTCCAGCTCTGAGATCGTACGTTTTTAGTGTTTATTTGCAAATGGACTAAATCCAACACTTAAACTTATTTTTAAAGGATATTGAAAATGTCTTTGCCGAGCACTGGTTTTGCTTATGAATGTTAACACTGAAGAATGTACTGTATTTTAGGCTAGACCTCTGACACCATCATGGAAGGATCCCTCCAGGCAAAATAGCGCTGTACCTCCAAAAATTTCTGGGACAAAATTCCAGGGTAGCTCTGCCTTCCCAGCTCCTGAAGATTCTGCTCTGACAACACGTATGTGACTTTTCTGTCGATTTATGTAGAGAAAATTATATTTTGGGAAAGGTAGTTTAAAGTAAACAAAATGGTTTCTTTCACTGTCTACTGAAGAAAGTGTGAAGATAGGATTGTTCTTCACTTCAGTGTCCCTGTTACCCGCTGCCATCGAGTCAATTCCGACTCATTATATTTTATTTTTGCTCTTAACATTTGAGATTAGTTTAAGCATGAGATCCTTTAGCAGGGGTTGGCAAACTTTTCCTGTAAAGGGCCAGGTAGTAAATACTTTGGCTTTTTGGTCCGTATGGTTGCTCCTGCAACTGCTCAGCTCCGCAGTTGTAGCACCAAACCAGCCACAGACAGCATGTGTTTCCATAAAACTTTATTTATAAAACCTAGTGTTTTTTTTTAGTGTTAGGTGGAATTTGGCCTGGGAGGCCAAAGGAAAGGGGAAAAGGAGAGAGGAAAAATAAGAGCACTAGAGAATAAGAGGGAATAAAGAAGGGATCTAAGAGACAGAAGAAAGAGAAGAATCACAGGTTGAGGTGTTAGAACCCTTGCCTCGATGTATTTGGGGCCAGATGGGAAGTTAGTAAAGCACCGGTCTATTGAGGTGGTGACTGGCTGTTCATTTTACCTACAGATCTGCAAACCTAATAACCACACATACCCTAAAAGGCAGCAGGTTTTTTGTTTTATTTAGAACTGTGTCCCTTTTTATTTTTCAATGATGAAAAGTAACAGAGAGCCACGATGCCATAGTAGTGCCGTAAGTTTTTTCTTGGTGTGTTTACTGACCTGAAGCTGTTCTCTGTAATACTCAGAACCTCAGAGTCCCCACCCACTAAGTGAGCGCTCTTCCTTGGAGCACCCAGAAGTTGAAGAAAATGTACCTAAGGTACTATTTAATTGTTGGTTATGGATCTGGGTTTCCAGAATTAATATTATATTTGTATAATATACTGGCTTATTACCTTTTAAAGAACCTTTTAAAGAACAATATAGCATTACTTATTTCTTATTTGGAGCCCTGGTGGCACAGTGATTAAGAGCCGAGCTGCTAACCAAAAGGTCAGCAGTTCAGATCCACCAGCCATTCCTTGGAAACGTTACGGGCAGTTCTACTCTGTCCTATAGGGTCACTGTGAATTGGAATAGATGTGATGACAATAGGTTTCGTTTTTTATTTCTTATTTAAAAAAAAAAAATACATGTATTTGTGGTCTGTTTATTTTGTTTTTAAGATTGTGAACCAAACGTCATTGATGACCAGCTTCAAGCGTAAGCTGCAAACCTTGGAAGAGAGAGGTGAGAGAATAAGACACTACCTTTTCAGGAAGAAGTGAAATTAATCTGCTTTTGGCATGCTGGGCAGTGATTCAAACTGCAGCAGATAAAATCGTTCAACAGAATGACTATTGCCAGGTCAAGAAGAGAGAATGTGATCTGCTTACCACCCCGAAATGTTTGTGAGGGCTGGATTAGTCCCCTAGGACTGCTGTAACAAAATACCACAAAGTAGTGGCTTATGAAAACAGAAATTTAGTGTCTTATGGTTCTGGAGGCTAGAAGTCCAAATTAGGGTGTCAGCCTTGTTGATTTCTTCTGAGGGCTCTGGGGGAGGATCTGCTCCATGCCTCTCTCCTAGTCTCTGGTGGCTCCAGGTGTTCCTTGGCGTGAAGCTGCAGCATCACACAGTGTCCTTCCTCTGTCTCCCTGTCTCTCTTATAAGGGCACCAGTCATGCAGGATTGGGACTCACCCTACTCCAGCATGTCCTTGTGTTAACCTAAGAGCATCTTCAGAGATCCTCTTTCTAAATAACGTCATGTTCATAAATACCAGGGGCCAGAACTTCAATATATCTTTTTAGGGGACACAATTCAATCCACAACAAAGACCAAGAGAATAAAGAAGGCCTCACTCGGGATCCAGAATTTCTAGAGCCAGGCAGCATATATCCTGGAACACGAATCCCCTCTAGCAGCAGCTTCCTCCTGGGCCTCGGCGGAGTGTACTGTGGGAGCACTTCCTTAGGATCTGCTCCAGGATTTCCTTCCATCCCAGAGGATGTAGGTCACTTGAAGTTTGTAAGCAATGCTCTAGAAAGTAGTGTGGCCAATTTATTAAAAATTCTGAGTTAATTTTCTCCTGTTAACAGTGCCATGAAGGTTTCCAGGCTAGCTCAGTTGTGAATTACTGTTGAACCTAATAGAAATAGACATTACTATTACTTTCAAAATTCTAGTGGGTACCTGAGTTCCTGGGTGGTGCAAACAGTTAATGCTCCCAGCTGCTAATGGCAAGCTTGGAGGTTCAAGTCCACCCAGAGGTGCCTTGGAAGAAACTCCTGGCTATCTACTTTAGAAAACTCAGCCATTGAAAACCCTATCAAGAGAGTGTTTCTTAGCTCAAGTAGATAATCTGAGACTAAATGGGCGGTGCCTGTATAGAGGTGAGATAAGGGAAAAGGGGGCAGGAGCTGGTTGAGTGGACACGGAAAATCTGGGGAGGCAAGGAGGAGTGTGCTGTCACATTATAGGGAGAGCAACTAGGTTCACATAACAATGTGTGTATAGGTTTTTGTATGAGAACCTCACTTGAACTGTAAACTTTCACTTAAGGCATAATATTAATAAATAAAAAGAAAACCCTATGGAGCACAGCTGTACTCTACACACATGGGGTCACCATGAGTCAGAACTGCTTTTCAACAGCAATTGGTTTTTAGTATGTTCCACACAGGCCCGTCCTTGCCCCTTGTGTTTCCCCGGCACAAGTGATCACTATCCTTAGTTTTTACGTTGATCCCATTGCTTTTATATTTTCACTTTTGCATTATGAGAAATATGCATTCAGAAGAGAATATAAAACAATGTGTACAGTTTAAAGAAGAATTATACTGTGAATTAGAAGATTGCCATCAGCTCTGAATCCTTCCATATACTAAATCCTTCCCTATTAATTCCCTCCATCAGTCCTAGAGGAAACTACTACCCTAACTTTCCTGAAAATCCATCCATTGCTTTTCTCTCTAATTTTACTTTCTCTGTTTGTGTCCCTAAATAATAATATATAGTTTTTTTATTTGAAATTTACGTAAATGGCATCGCTTTGTGTGGTCTGCTGCGTTTTCTCCAAATCATTTGTAAGGTTCGTTCGTGCTGATACGTGAGGTGAAGTCTATTCATTTTCATCACCATGCAGTATTCCGTCATATTTATCCATCCTGGTGCTGTGGCATGTTTGGGTTGTTTGCAGTTTAGGGGAAACCCTGGTGGGATAGTGGTTAAGAGCTACAGCTGCTAACCAAGAGGTCAGCAGTTCAAATCCACCAGGCACTCCTTGGAAACTCTATGGGGCAGTTCTCCTCTGTCCTATAGGGTCGCTATTAGTCAGAATCAACTCGATGGCAGCGAGTTTGGTTTTTGGTGGGTTGCAGTTTAGGTTGTTACAAACAGTTCCACTATGAAGAATTGTGTGTATCCCTCCTGATGCATCCATGAAATTTTTTCTCTAGTTGTGATACCTAGAAGTAGAATTGCCGCGTCACAGAGCGTGTGTGTCTTAAACAGTTTTAGATGTACCATGCTGTTTTCCAGAGTGCTTGTAGTGGTTTACTTTCCCACCAGCCATGCATAAGAGCTCTGTTTCTCCATATCCTTGCTAACACTGAATGTTTAAAAATTTTGGCCAAGTATACGTGTGTGTCCACTGAGATCTTCATTTGAATATCCCTGATGAAAATTCAGCATCTTTTTCTATGCTTCTTAGCCATTGAATTTCCTGTTTTGCATAGTGTCTAAAATTCTTGCCCCTTTTGTCTGTTGGATCGTCTTTGCACATTGATTCTTAGGAGTTGTGTGCGTATTCCAACACTCGTCCTTTGGTTCCATGCAATGGAGGTATCTTCTTCCTCCTTGGGGTCTGCACTTCCCTCTCTGTATGATGTCCTTCTGATGGCTTTTGTATTGTTGTAAAAGTATAGATGACACAACACTTGCCATTTCAGCATTCCCCATATACACAGTTCAGTGAGATCAATGACATCACTCACGTAGTGGAACCGTCACCGGTATTCTCTGCTGAACTTTTCACCCCCTTAAATAAAGACACAGTACTTCCTCCACTTCCCCCATCCCTCCCGTAACCACTGTTCAAACTCTGATCTCTGTTTGTTTGTTTAACTTAATTGTGCTTTATGTGAAAGTTTACAGTACAAATGGAGTTTCTCATTCAAATATTCACACAAATTGCTCTGTGACATCGTTTGCAATTCTCTCAGTGTGTCTGCAAGCTCCCCCATTCCATCCCAGGCTCCCCATGTCTGCTTGTCCAGTTTTCCTGTCCCTTTCTGCCTCCCGTCCTGCTCTTGGGCAGGTGTTGCCCATTCGGCCTCACAGGTGTCATCGTTTACCCCATAGGCCTGCCTAATCTTTGGCTGAAAGGTAGACCTAAGGGAGTGGCTTCAGTTCTATGTTAGCAGCGTGTCTGAGGGCCATTGTCTCAGGAGTCCCTCCAATCTGTGTCAGACCACTGTCTGGTCTTTTTGTGTGTGTGTGAATTTGAGTTTTGTTCTACATTTTTCTCCTGCTGTGTCTGGAACTCTGTGTTGTGATCCCTGTGAGAGTAATTGGTGGTGGTGGCTGAGCACCATCTAGTTTTCTGGGCTCAGGCTGGTGGAGGCTGTGGTTCATGTGGCCTGTTAATCCTTTGGATTAGTATTTTCCTTGTGTCTTTGGTTTTCTTCATTCTCCATTGCTTCGGACAGAATGTAATCAATAGATGTATCTTAGATGGCCACTTGCAAGCTTTTAAGACCCCAGATGCTACTCACCAAAGTAGGACGTAGAACATTTTCTTTGTGAACTATGTTATGCCAATTGACCTAGATGTCCCCTGAGGCCATGGACCGGGCCCTCAGCCCCAGTAACTCAGTCCCTCAAGGTGTTTGGGTGTGTGTAGAAAGCTCCTATGACTTCGCCTTGGTGAAGTTGCACTGACTTCCCCTATATTGTGTGTTGTTTTTCCCTTCACCAAAGTGACAAGTACTGTCTTCTATCTAGTTAGTGAGCTCCCCTCCCCCACTCTCTCCTCCTTCATAACCATCAAAGATTGTTTTTTCTGTGTGTAAACCTTTTCTTGAGTTTTTATAATAGTGATCTCATATACTATTTGTCCTTTTGTGATTGACTTATTTCACTCAGCATAAATGCCCTCCAGGTTCATTCACGTTGTGTGATGTTTCATGGATTCATCATTTTTCTTTATCATTGCACAGTATTCCATTGCGTGTATGTACCATAATTTGTTTATCCATTCATCTGTTTATGGGCACTTAGGATGTTTCCATCTTTTTGCTACTGTGAGTAATGCTGCAGTGACCATGGGTGAGCATACGTCTATTCATGTGATGGCTCTCTTATTTCCCTAGGATATATTCCTAGGAGTGGCATTGCTGGATCGTACAGTATTTCTATTTCTAGCTTTTTAAGGAAGCACCGTATTGTTTTCCATAGTGGTTGTACCATTTTAAATTCACACTAACAGTGTCTAAGAGTTCTTATCTCCCTTCAGCCTTCCCAACATTTGTTATTTTCTGTTTTTTTGATTTGTGCCAGTAGTGTTGGGGTGAGGTGGTATCTGATTGTAGTTTTCATTTGCGTTTCTCTAATGGCTGATGATTGCGAGCATTTCTTCATGTGTCTGTTAGCCATCTGAAAGACTTCTTTGGTGAAGTGTCCATTTCCTTTGCACATTTTTTAATTCCGTTGTCTTTCTGTTGTTGAGATGTTGAAGTATTGTATAGATTTTAGAGATTATACCCTTGTTAGATATGTCATAGCTAAAATTTTTTTCCCAGTCTGTAGGTTCTCTTTTTATTCTTTGGTGAATCTTTTGATAAGCATAAGTGTTTAATTTTTAGGAGCTCTCAGTTATCTAGTTTCTCTTCTGATATTTACTCATTGTTAGTTATGGTTTGTATTCTATTCATGCTGTGATTTAGGGCCTCTAGCATTGTTCTTATTTTTTTCTTCCAGATCTTTATCTTTTTAAGTTTTATATGTGGTCATTCATACATTTTAAGTTAGTTTTTGTTTGCTGTGTGAGGTATGGATCCTATTTCATTTTTTTTTTTTTTTTTACTCTTGAACATCCAGTTTTGCCAGTACCATTTGTTAAAAAGACTCTCTTTTCCCCATTGAATGGACTTTGGGCCTTTGTCAAAGATCAGTTGACTATAGGTGGATGGATTTATGTCTGTTCTTTGGATTCTGCTCCATTAGTTGATGGTGTCTGTTGCTATACCAGTACTAGGCTTTTTGACTACCATGGCTGTTCTGAGATCAGGTAGTGTGAGGCCTCCTACTTTGTTCTTTTTCTTCAGTAATGTCTTGCTTAGCCAGGGCCTCTTTGCTTGCCATATGAAGTTGGTGCTTGGTTTTTCCATCTCATTAAAGAATGCTGTTGGTATTTCGATCGAGATTGCATTGTATTTGCAGATCGCTTTGGGTAGAATTGACATTTTCACAGTGTTGAGTCTTCCTATCTACGAGCATGGTATATTTTTCCATTTATGTTGGTCTCTCTCTTTTTTTTTTTTTGCAGTAGTGTTTTGTAGTTGTCTTTGTACAGGTCTTTTACGTCTCTGGTTAGATTTATTCCTAAATATTTTATCTTTTTAGGGGCTATTATAAATGGTGTTGTTTTCCTGATTTCCTTTTTGGAGTTCTCTTTGTTAGTGTATAGTAATCAACTGATTTTTGTATGTTGATCTTGTATCCTGTTATTCAGCTGAATATTTCTTTTAATTCCAATAGTTTTCTTGTGGAACCTTTGGGGTTCTCTATGTGTAGGATCATATCATCTGCAAATAGGAATAGTTTTACTTCCTTCTTTCCAATTATTTCCCTCTTTGTCTTATTGCTGTAGCTAGGACTTCCAGCACAGTGTTAAATAGGTGTGGCGATAAAGTGCATCCTTGTCTGGTTCCCATTCTCAGAGGGAGCGCTTTCAGTCTCTCTCCATTGAGAATCATATTGGCTGTTGGTTTTGTATAGATGCCCTTGATTATGTTGAGGAATTTCCCTTCTATTCCTATTTTATTGAGAGTTTTTATCAGAAATTGGTGTTGAACTTTATCAAATGCCTTTTCTGCATCAATTGAGGTGATCATGTGATTCTTTTTTTGTTTTATTTCTGTGGTGGATTACATTGACTGATTTTCTAATGTTGAACTATCCTTGCATACCTGATTTGAATCCCACTTGGTTGTGGTGTATTATTTTTTTGATATGATGCTGAATTCTATTGGCTAGATTTTTTTTTTTTTTTTGAGAATTTTCTTCATCTGTATTCCTGAGAGATACTGGTCTGTAATTTTCTTTTTTTGTGGTGTCTTTGCCTGGTTTTGGTATCAGGGTTATGCTGGTTTCATAGAATGAATTCAAGAGTGTTCCTTCCTTTTCTGTGATCTGAAATAGTTTGAGTAGTACTAGTGTGAGCTTTTCTTGAATGTTTGGTAGAATTCTCTGGTGAAACTGTCCAGGCCAGAGCTTTTTTTGTTGGGAATTTTTTTTATTACCTCTTTGATCTCTTCTCTTGTTATGCATCTGTTTATATTTTCTATCTCAGTTTGTATTAGTTTAGGTAGGTAGGGTGTTTCTTGAAATTTGTCCATTCCCTCTAGATTCACAAATTTGTTGGAGTACCATGTTTCATAGTATTCTGTTATGATCCTTTTAATTTCAGTTGGGTCTGTTGTAATGCCCCCCCATTTCATTTCTTATTAGGGTTATTTGCTTCCTCTCCTGTTTTTCCTTTCTTAGTTTGGCCAATGGTTTGTCATCTTTTCAAAGATCTGCTTAGGTGAATACCACACACTGTACTATATTTTCACGGGGATCACTTTCCTTATACCCGAAGGAAGTACTTCTTTTTGTCCTTTTTAAAATTGTTTTATATGTAACAAAACACATTTGCCAAATTTACTTGTTTCACATGTACAATTTAGTGACATCAGTTACATTGATCATGTTGTGTAACCATCACCAATATGCATTGCCAAATTCTCATCACCATAAACAATCTCAATGCTTCTTAAACAATGACTGTGCTATCCCTCCATCCTCCTGCCCCCGGTAACCACTAATAAACTTTTGTCTTTGTGCATTTGCCTATTCTAGATATTTTATCTGAGTGCTATTAGCCAGTATTTGTCATTTTGTTATTCACTTATGTCACTTAGCATAATGTTTTCAAGGTACATAAACGTCATAGAATGTATCAGGACTTCATTTCTCTTCATGACTGAGTAATATTCCATTGTATGGATATACCACATATTTTTTGATCCATTCATCTGTAGATGAGAATTTAGGTTGTTTTCATCTTTTGACTATTGCAAACAGTGATGCAGTGAACACTGGTGTACAAATATATGTTCGAGTCCCTGATTTTAAGTCTCTTGGGTATATACCTAGGAATGTAAATGGTGGGTCACATAGTAATTCTATGTTTAACTTTTTGAGGAACTGCCTCCCTGTCTTCCATAGCAGCAATACCATTTTGCATTCCTGTCAACAATGGTTGAGGGTTCCAATTTGTTCACATTTTTTGTTTTTGGTTTATTTATTTGTATTTTTGCTGTCCTAGTTGGGGTGAAGTGATATCTCATTGTGGTTTTGATTTGCATCTCCCAGTTGCTAATGATTTTGAGCATCTTTTAATGTGTTTACTGGCCATTTGTATTTCTTCTTTGGTGAAATGTCTATGCCAATCCTTTGTCCATTTTTTTGATTTGGGTTTTTCGTCTTTTTGTTGTTAAGCGGCAGTATTTTTTTTTAAGGATGGGCCACTTATGTTTCTTTTGGAGAAACCATTCTGAGGTCCAATTGGTCTTATCTTCCTGTAGTATCAGCAGCAAGAGCCCTTCCTTAGCAAAAGCTTCTCCCTCCCATGCCTCCCCTTCCCTTCAGAGCATCAACAGAAGCCAGGGTAGAAGAAGAAATCGGTATCAGGGGCGGCCCCTAGGTGGACACAGGGACTCGTTTTTTTCTTTATATAATTCTTGGGGTATGGTGGTGGTGTTGTCAGCTGCTGTTGAGTCAGCCTGACTTATGCGGGCCCACACACAATGGAATGAAACATTGCCCGATATTGCACCATCTTCGCAGTCTTTGGGATGTTAGAGTCCATGTCGTGGCCACTATGTGCTTTAAGTGCTTTTCAGCTGAGAGGGTTCATCTTTCAGCACTCTGTTGGACAATATTTGCTGGAAAACTTTTCGAAAGTAGATTACCAGGCCTTTTCTCCTAGTCCATCTTAGCCTGGAAGCTCTCCTGAAACCTGTTCAGCATCACAGCAATGCACAAGTCTCCACTGACAGATAGGTGGTAGCTGCACATAAGGTGCATTGGCTGGGAATCAAACCGAGGTCTCCTGCTTAAAAAAATAATTATTCAACCACTGAACCACCAAACAAAAGCAATAAAAATCATAAAAATTTTATAAGTAGTTACTAATGGCCATGTTAGTCTTTGATAAGATTTATTTTTTTGGATGACTGAAATATATGTAACAGAACACTTACGTTTTTCATGTTAGTGTATCAGGTAATGGATTTTTCAGCTGAATGAGCTAGGCAGCTATATTTTCCCCTAAAGGGGATGCCCAGGCCATTTCCTTTTATGTGTTAGTGTCCTGCAGGTTCCTAACAGCAGCCTCAATCAAATATCAGCTTGTGCTTTTAATGCTTATTTTGTAACTTTTCGTGTGCCAGGCTCCTAAAACTGAGCAAACAAAACAATTTTATTTATGTTTTTGCATTTTTGCCCTCATCTGCCTTTTTGGAGAGACCTCCGAGATTGGGAGGGGACAGGAGGAGTATGGGTCCTTTGTTCCATTCAGTGCTATGAATACCTAGTTCAGTGCTTGGCACATAGATGGCATTTTATATATATACATATTTGTTAAGGGAATGGAGTAAGAAACAAACTTCTAACGTATAATTATGAACCTCCTGCATAATTCCATTTTTTAAAATTTTTATTGTGCTTTAAGTGAAGTTTACAAATCAAGTCAGTCTCTCATACTAAAGTTTAAATATACCTTGCTATATACTCCTAGTTGTTCTTCCCCTGATGAGACAGCACACTCCTTCTCTCCACCCTCCATTTCCGTGTCCATTCAGCCAGCTTCTGTCCCTCTCTGCCTTCTCATCTCCCCTCCAGATAGGAGCTGCCCACATAGTCTCATGTGTCTACCTGATCCAAGAAGTTCAGTCCTCACCAGTATCATTTGCTATCCCATAGTCCGTTTCAATCCCTGTCTAAAGAGTTGGCTTTGGGAATGGTTCCTGTCTTGGGCTAACAGTAGGTGTGGGGACCATGACCTTGGGGTCCTTCTAGTCTCAGTCAGACCATTAAGTCTGGTCTTTTTATGAGAATTTGAGGTCTGCATCCCATGGCTTTCCTGCTCCTTCAGGGGTTCTCTGTTGTGTTCCCTGTCAGGGCAGTCATCAGTTGTAGCTGGGCACCATCTAGTTCTTCTGGTCTCAGGCTGATGTAGTCCCTGATTTATGTGGCCCTTTCTGTCTCTTGGGCTCATAATTACCTTGTGTCTTTCATGTTCCTCATTCTTCTTTGCTCCAGGTGGGTTGACACCAACTGATGCATCTTAGATGGCCACTTGCTAGCGTTTAAGACCGAAGACGCTACACTCCAAAGTGGGATCTAGAAATGTTTTCTTAAGATATTTAATTATGCCAATTGACCTAGATGTCTCCTGAAACCATGGTCCCCAAACCTCCGCCCCTGCTACGCTGGCCTTCAAAGCGTTCAGTTTATTCAGGAAACTGCTTTTGGCTTAGTCCAGTTGTGCTGACCTCTCCTGTATTGTGTGTTGCCTTTCCCTTCACCCAAAATAGTTGTTGTCTACTATCTAATTAGTGAATAGCCCTCTTCCTCCCTCCCTCCTCCCTCTCGTAACCATCAAAGAATATTTTCTTCTCTGTTTAAACTGTTTCTTTAGTTCTTGTAACAGTGGTCTCATACAATATTTATCCTTTTGAAACTGACTAATTTCACTCAACATAATGCCTTCCAGATTCCTCCATGTTATGAAGCGTTTCAGATTCATCGTTGTTCTTTATCAATGCATAGTATTCATTGTGTGAATATACCATAATTTATTTATCCATTCATCTGTCAATGGGCACCTTGGTTGCTTCCATCTTTTGCTATTGTAAACAGTGCTGCAGTGAACATGGGTGTGCATATATCTGTTCGTGTAAAGGCTCTTATTTCTCTAGGATATATTCCAAGGAGTGGGATTAGTGGATCGTATGGTATTTCTATTTCTAGTTTTTTAAGGAAATGCTAAATCAATTTCTAAAGTGGTTGTACCATTTTGCATTCCTACCAACAGTGTATAAGTGCTCCAGTCTCTCCACAACCTCTCCAACATTTATTCTTTTGTGTTTTTTGGGTTAATGGTAGCCTTGTTGGAGTGAGATGGAATATCATTGTAGTTTTGATTTGCATTTCTCTAATGGCTCATGATTGTGAGCATTTCCTCATGTATCTGTTATCTACCTGAATGTCTTCTTCACTGAAGTGTCTGTTCATATCCCTTACCCGTTTTTTAACTGAGTTATTTGTCTTTTTGTTGTTGAGTTTTTGCAGTATCACGGAGATTTTAGACATTAGACACTGATAGGAAATGGCATAGCTAAAAACTTTTTCCCAGTCTGCAGGTAATCTTTTTACTCTTTTGGTGAAGTCTTTGGATGAGCATAGGTGTTTGATTTTTAGGAGCTCCCAGCTATCTAGTTTCTCTTCTGGTGTTTGTACATTGTTAGTAATGTTTTGTATACTGTTTATGCCATGTATTGGGGCTCCTGGAGTTGTCTCCATTTTTTTCTTCCATGATCTTTATCATTTTAGATTTTAAATTTAGTTCTTTGATCCATTTTGAGTTAGTTTTTGCACATGGTGTGAGGTATGGGTCTTGTTTTACTTTCTTACAGATGGATATCCAGTTATGCCAGCATCATTTGTTACAGAGACTGTCTTTCCCCCATTTAACTGACTTTGGGCCTTTGTCAAATATCAGCTCATCATATGTGCATGGATTTATGTCTGGATTCTCAATTCTGTTCCATTGGTCTATGTATCTGTTGTTGTACCAGTACCAGCCTGTTTTGACTACTGTGGCGGTATAATAGGCTCTAAAATCAGGTAGTGTGAAGCCTCCCACTTTGTTCATCTTTTTCAGTAATGCCTTACTTATTCAGGGCCTCTTTTCCTTCCGTATGAAGTTGGTGATTTGTTTCTCCATCTCACTAAAAAATGTCATTGGAATTTGGATCAGAACTGAATTATATCTATAGGTTGCTTTTGGTATAACAGACATTCTTACAATGTTGAGTCTTCCTGTCCATGAGCAAGGTATGTTTTTCTACTTCTGTACGTCTCTTTTGGTTTCTTGCAGTAGTGTCTTGTAATTTTCTTTATATAGGTCTTTTATGTCTCTGATTTGGTGATTTCCTCTTTGGTGTTTTTTTTTTGTTGGTGTAGAGGAATCCAACTGATTTTTGTATGTTTATCTTGTATCCTGGTACTCTGCTGAGGTCTTCTATTAGTTTCAGTAGTTTTCTTGAGGATTCTTTAGGGTTTTCTGTGTATAAGATCATGTCATCTGCAAATAGAGATACTTCTTCCTTACCAATCTGGATTCCCTTTATTTCTTTTTCTAGCATTTATATATAGTCACAAATATTTATTACCTGTTGATATATGGCTTTTAAAATGCATCATCCCATACGAAAGACATTTTAGTAGTCCCGATCAGAGTGAGCAACCACCCATCTGTCAGTTTGCTATGATGCTGGAAGCTATGCCACCAGTATTTCAAATACCAGCAGAATCACCCATATTGGATAGGTTTCAGCAGAGTTTTCAGACTGAGACAGACTAGAAAGAAAGGCCTGGAAATCTGTTTCTGAAAATTAGCCAATGAAAACCCTGTTGGCTACAGAAAAGCGTTGTCCCATGTAGTGCTAGAAGATGAACCCCTACTTTGGAAGGCACTCAAAATACAGTGTCCACAACAATGAACTTGAGAATACCAAAGAATGTGAAGATGATGCAGGATCAGGCAATGTTTTATTCTATCGTACATGGGGTTCCAGTGAGTCAGAAACAACCCAGCAGCAACTGGCAATGATAACAGACTGAATGTTCTAACAATGAAGCTTGTCTTTACTTTTTCATATTCTCAGCACTTAGTAAACATTGGTGGAATAGACAAAGGAATTGGCATTGGGAAAGTGCCTTGCGTGTCACACGGAGCATCTTCTGGTAAGCAGACTGTTCTTGCCCAGTGGAGGCTGTTGGCCTGTACCGTTCCAGGCCAAAGGGTGTCCCTCCAGAGCAAGACAAAGCAAAAAAATGCCTTCATTTAGGAGAACTTGGCTATTAACCGAAAAAGGGATGTTGACTTTGTGTAGCATTAAAATTGTTTTATCAGATAATATTACAGAAATCTATCTGATAAAAATTGTTTTATCAGATAGAAACATAAATGTAGCATGGGTGCTGAACCATGCTAACTAAAACCTGTGCTCAGTAGGCCCCCTGAGATAAGCTCAGGAGCTCCTCGGATTGCAAAAGTCTTCAGTCTTCATGGATGTGATTGATGACAGCTGTGTCCAAGAGCAAGAGCACAGCCCCTCTGCTGCCCACCCACAAAGGGGATTAGCAGTAGTCTGAGGTCACTTTAGTTCAGCTATGCTGTGTTTACTGTTTGTGTTCATTTTTTAGGTGTTTTTTGTGTGTAGTGTTAACCCCCTTTATGAGACTATATAAAAGTGCTGTTTAAAAGAGGCACACAGTTACTGTGGAAGTAAAAACGAGCCAGCTATAATGCTTAGGACTCTCAGTCTTTCATAATACAGCACTGTCACCCTAGAGGATTAGGGAGAGCCACAGCTTTGGGCAGGTGGAATACTTAGATGCATCGCCATTTCAAAGACGGGCTCTGTATGCCTAACTCTTTCCATGTATCTGAAGTGATCTATCTGGATGCTCTCTTGCTGATAGGTTCACAAACTCCAAGTAGCTCATTCACGGGGCCACCAAGTTGTTTATAAAGCCTTCCCGCAACATCTCTCTGTTGGATGGAATCCTATTTGGGCTGGCAGACGCCCTGATTTACCACTGGGTGGTGTAGGAATGTGATACATTGAAATTCAACCACATGCTTTGGGTTGTTGCTGCAAACTTGTCATCGAGGGAAAAAAATCCCAGAAGCAGCAGAACAGCAGCAAGGAAAGAAATGTAGCATTGGCTCATCAGTTCCTAGTTGGGGCTAGCTGGGATCCTCTCTAAGCAATGCCTTTGGGTCTTGACTGGATTAAATACATTTTGTGAAACCAGAGTGTGAGTTTTGTAGGCTAAAAGTGAAGGCTGAGCTGTAACTAGATTCTTTCTTGGATTTAATTTTTTTTTTTTTTAATCCTTGGAAGAGTGCAGCCCCCTCAGAAATTTCCATCTAAACTTTTCAAACATATCAACACACTTAAGTCCAAATCCAGTGGGAAGAAAGAGAGAGTGGTTCCTATAATATGTGATGGAAGTCCTGGGTGCACAAGTGTTTAAGAGTGTGGCTGAAAAGTGGACAGTCCAAATCTCCACAGAGGTGCCTCGGAAGAAAGGACGGGTGACCTGCTCCCTCAGTCAGCCATTGAAAGCCCTGCAGAGCACAGTTCTGCTCTGGCACACGTGGGTTGCGATGAGTTAGCATCAATGACATTTTTTTTTTTTTAATAAGGTAGCTCTCATGGTTGAAGGTGTTTTCATTTTATTTTTATTCTTTATTATAAAGAGGCCGGATGTTGTTTTTTCTTTTCCAGGCTCTGCAGAGGGGGAGCGTGATCTTTAATGAAGTTCTCAGTTTATTAAAATTCTCTTATGGCAAGATCATTCAGGTGTGCCCTGTAGCTCATCATTATCATATAGTCATTTATGTTTCTGGTCTTTCCAGAAATGATTCTGGCATTTAGTATCTCTCTTAATTTTACAATTCCTTTTTTTATATTAAAAAATCTACATTGACATTTATGCCTGGGTTATTCTTTTTGTTACAGACTTCTGTTATCCTTCAGCACGTGAACTAATTTTAACATTCATTATTCTCTATATTATATAATTTGGGGAGCAAAATCATCTGTCTTTTCCTCTTATTACCTTGAAGTTTGTGACACTGGTATTTCCTACTGTGACGCTACTTCTAAAAATTAATATATTTACAATTTCCTCCAAAGGCAGTCTGAGCACATCTTACAATGCTAAATTTTTTAATTTCTGTTTAATTATGGAGCTGAGAGTGTTCCTCTACCTCTTCTCTTACCATTAGTATAAAAAATGAGGATAAATTCTTATCTGTTCTACTGAGATTCCCTCAGGGAACATCAGATACCTATGTCAAAGGAACTTGGGTATTCTGCAGCATTCATTCAGCCAACAAATGTTTACTGAATGTTTACCGTGTGCGCAGCACATTTCTAGATACGGAGGATATCGTGAACAAAATGACTGTCCTCAGTGGTGCTGATAGTCTAGCGGGGGCAACAGACACTACACAAGAAGAGTAAAACACGTAGGAGCTTTATATTGTGGTAAAGACCAAGAAAAACTTAAGCAGGGAAGAGAGTTTTACAGACTTGCAGGGCTTTATTGAAATTTTAGATTGGGTGGCCAGAGAAAGCCTTAGTGTACATCTCTGGGGGAAGGGATTCTAGGCAGAAGGAACAGTGTGTGCAAAGGCCCTGAGGTGGGAATGTGCCTGGGGTGTCTGAGGAACAGCAAGGAGACTTGTGTCGGGGGAGCAGAGTGGAGGCAGGGAAGCTCACCTCTGCTTCACCACCGTCTGCCCACCCACCACATGACACAGTTCCTTGCAGATACTAGCATTTTACATTCAAATATTCACTGAGTGAATTAATAGAATGGGATTTCAGAACTTTCAGAGGTAAAATAATAGTGACTAGTTGGATATGTGAAGAGAGGGAGAACAGTCAGATGACTCCACAGATAAGTATAGGGGCAGGGGTGCTAAGTGTCTAGTGGGGAAGAAAGAGTGGTTTGGGTGGGGGAGGAATAAAACTGAGTAGGTTTTGTCCCACAGACACCCTTTTACCTCAGGAATGTAGTCACTCCTGAGGTTCACCCTTCAGTCAAAGATTAGACAGATGTATAAAACAAAAGGAAACTAAAGGGGCACACCAGCACAGGGGCAAGGACAAGAAGGCAGGAGGGGACAGGAAAGCTGGTAATAGGGAGCTCTAGGCTGAGAATAAAGTGTGTTGACATGTTGTGGGGTTGGCAGCCAGTGTCACAAAACAATGTGTGTACCAACCGTTTAATGGAAAACTAGTTTGCTCTGTAAACCTTCATCTAAAGTACAATTCAAAAAAAAAACTTTAAAACAGCGCAGGTTTTGAGATGGAGATGTTGACTAGGCAGTTTGGAAGCACAAGTTGCTGCTTCCACAAGTTGAGTTTAGGTAGGACACTGATCTGGAAGGTGACAGTTGGTTATGGCTGATGGGAGTGTCTGGGGATATGGCCTTGGAGAAGATCTGGCATGGAATTGCAGGGCGATGGGTAAACTCACTCTATAGATAGGATCTCAGGGCTTGTGGTGGAGGATAAATGGAAGGTAAAGAGAAGCAGAAGCTGGGCATAGTGCCAGGGGTGTATTGACAATGCAGTCCCTGGGTGGTGCAAACAGTTAGTGCACTCAGCTGCTAATTGAAAGGTTAGAAGGTCAAGTCCACCCAGAGGAGCCTTGGAAGAAAGAACTGGTGATCTGCTTCCAAAAAAATCAGCCATTGATGCAGCTCATGTACAACCAAATGCTTCATGGGACTTTATTTTATTTTTTTCCTTTTTAGTTTGAATGTTTAGGGTCATGATCTCATGGGACAGCTCAGTCAATTTGACCTAATACAGGTATCCCGGATTTATGATGTTTGACCTACTACAGGTATCCCAGACTTATGATGGTGTTCTGTTCCTATAACTCTGTCATAAATTGGTTCTGATATAAATCACATACCTAATTTTTTGTGTAGTTTTCCTTATTGCCTTTTACAATCAGTATCTTTGTGAACCCGATCTTTATGTGTCTCTGGGGATTGACATGAGAACAGTAACCTCAGCAAATTACGTGCTGCAACATTGTATGCAGTACATATTATTAACCATAAGATGTACAAAACAAACAAACAAACAAAAACAGATGGTCGTAAGTACAGTTTGTCATAACTAGAATACTTCGTAAGTCAGGGACTACCTATACTGTTTCTCAATGTTTTTGTTCTGCTGAGGGGTCATAAAAGCTTGCAAGAGGCCATCTAAGCTATAACAGCAGGTCTCCCTTCATCCGGGGAAGAGAGTCAGGAGTCAGAGGAAGAAATGTCGCCACCATGAACATCTGTCTCTGGTGCCATGAGACCAGGAGAACTGGATGGTGCTTGGATACCATTACTGAATGTTTTGATCAAAGATTCTGTAGAAGAATCCTGATCAAGAGGGGGAAAATATCGGAACAGAATTTTAAATTCTTAATGGAATCCAGATCTTCTGGAGTCATTGATGCTGAATGAACGCCTGAAACTATTGCCCCATTCCTGGAAGTCTGCTTTGTACCAAAGAGCAGCTTAACCTCATTAGTAAAGTATGTCTGCCTTCAGCATTGTGCTCTTGCAAAGATTTATGTGTGTGAAATCAAATTGACAACAGCATCTCGAAAGGTTAGATGAGAAACCTAGGGGCAGTGACTTTATATCAGTGGTGGTGGAATAATTTGGAAAAGGATAGCAAGGACAGTGATACATGATTTGAAGAATGCAAAAAAGTCACTGAATTGTACATGTAGATTTGCTGAAACTGCTGCATATATTTTCACAGAAACTAAAATACAATGTATTTAAAAAAACAAAAAAGCAACAACCCTATGGAGCACACCTCTGCTCTGACACACATGGGTCGCCAGGAGTTGGAATCAACTCAGTGACAACTGGCTTATACTGACAGTATATTGATAATATTAGAAGGGCCCAGATAGATAGAGGGCATGTCTGGGGTGAAAATAAGCACCTGAATGAAAATATTTAGTAATATGCTAGATTGAAATAGGAATATATATTTTAAATTCAGAAGTTGAAGCTCTCAAAATCACTTTAGCAAGTGAGGAGCCAAGATGATCTCGTTTATGAGGTGGCCCTCAGTACAGAGCTGAGACCCTGATATCGTATGAGAATTGGGGTCCTGCCAGCAGGTGGCGCACTCGTTGGTGTAATGTGGTGAGCTTCTAGAGGCCCATCTGCCTGGAAACATGGCAACCTTGTCATCTAGTCCAGAAGCCTGGCAATGTTGCTTTTGAAGCCAACATTCCTGCTTTTCATTTGCATCAGTCTGTAGCTGGCTAAGCACAGTGTCCCTAAATGTAACGGAGCTCATCAAAGGGATACCTGCTCTGAGTGTCCTCTTTCAGGCACCAGTAGACCCAGGGCTTTGATACTTGTACGGTTCTTAGTCAAAGTGCCAAGTGGTAAGTAATTACTAACAGGCAGGGGACAAGTGTCACTTACTGCTCATCAAGGTTAGGTATGAACAGGTGAAAAGACCAGTGTGGTCACCAATGTGCCATGTTTGCTTTAGACGCGTCAGACGGTGATTTTGTGACTCCAAAACAGTCAAAAGTGGAAGATGATGGTGCACCGGGATCCCGTTCCTCTATGGCAGAAGAAGACTTGGCAGGTAACCGCGTCCCAGCCAGCAGTTCAAGGAGAAGTTTGCCACATGTGCAAGCACTGAGCGTACCAGTCTGAAGTACCAGGGAGTTAAAGTTTTTTTTGTTACAGTTTTAGATCAGAGCAGCCGCAGGACTCTAAAAACAGAGCATTCTGTCCTTTGGAGGAGAAGTAAATTGTCACACAAGTTAAAGATTAAAGCAAGCATCACCTCATAGCATTTTGATTTCTGCCTCTTAATTTTTCTGAGGACATTTAAAGTGACAGGTCTCTGATTTAGTTGAGAGTTATGAATTCATTTTTGTGTTAGGAATATACTACTGTGCAAGTGAAGAGGGCTGACATGAAATGTTCGTGTACGTGGGGCTGGCCTTCTGGATGGTGGGTGTCACTATATTTGGAAACAGAGCTCCAAAAGGGCAAACTTGGAGGCAGTGGCAGCCTTAGAAGGCAGTGGTTAAGAGCCAGACAGCCTGGGTTCAAATCCTGGAGCTGCTGGTATGACCTCGCGACATTATGTAATCTCTCTGTTAACTGTGGGAAAGAACATGGCAGCTTCACGTGATTTTTGTGACGATTCCATGAGCCGATACATGTAAATCCCTTAGAAGAGTGTAAGAGGCTAGTTCAGCCGTCATAAGACTGGCACTGCCATGTGTTGCCCCACAGAAAGGCCTTACCCCTTATATCCTCATTAAAGTCTCTGACAGCAGTATATTGACGTGGTTGGTACTGTGTTCATATAACTATAAAGTTAAACATAACAATCCATAACCCTACCACTTAAGAGAGGCCCACTACCATTATTTTTAAACCAAAGTAAGAGATGAATATGGAGAATCTGACAAAATTAAAAGACTCTCTTCCACTCCTTCCTATGGTTCGATTCAAAAAAATAATTACTATCTAGAAAACAAACAACAAAACCTCTTCTAACACCTCAGCCCCCTTCTCAGACGTAACACCAGTTGCTCTGATTGAAAGTACTGGGAAGTTCCGAGAAGGTGTGGTTGAAGTGAGCGCTTGCCAGTGAGAAGCAACCTGACTCACCCCTGTGTAGACTCTTGCTGACCTCCTGTGGTCCTCTCCAGAGTGTAGCAGCAATGGGGCTTCTGTGGTTTGCATTTGTGTTATAGGCTGATTGCTCCACCCTTTGGGCACATGAGGGACTGGGCAAACCTGTGTGTGAAAACTGTTTTATTTTTGCTGTTCAGAAGGGATTTCTAGTCCATCTTTAGAAGTTATGCCAGAGAACTTGGATGTTTCTGCCATCATCTCAACCTTTGAAAACATCACCAAAGAACTAAAAAAGACATATGAGGTAATGTTCCACTAAAACTGGAGAAGTAGCTTGTTAGGAATTTCAAGTTCGTAGTATTCATTAATACGGTTGTTATCCTTCATATGTGAAAGTGTTTTGGAATCTTTTGGTGATGTGTATTTATCTTCGCTGTGGTCACTAGTTTTAGTTCTCTATTAAAATTTTTTTTATTATATCCAGGTCCCTGGGTGGTGCAGATGGTTTACACTCTGCTACTAACTGAAAGGTTGGCAGTTTGAACTCACCCAGATGCATTGTAGAAGAAAGCCCTGGCAATTTGCTTCCATAAAGATCATAGTCAAGAAAACCCTATGGAGTCCAGTTCTACTCTGTAACACATGGGGTCACCATGAGTTGGCATTTACTCAACTGCAGTGGGTTCTGGTTTTTGTAACATATGGTTTGGGTTTAGGAAACAGTGTCCCCATGTCCATTTGCTACAGCGGGATCAAGTGGACCTGTATGGAAGTCAGACTCATGGTTTGGCTGTTTTGGTAATATTCTCAAACAGCTGAACTATCAGGAAGCAATGATTTGGTCACGTGATAAGCGAGAAGGGGAGAATGAGAGAAGAGAAGGAACTGTGTGGACAAGGGAGATGTCTGGGATGAAGATGGAGGTAGATCATGGGTGGGTTTCTGCTGAGTGGTGGCAAATCTTTGAGATACTGCACCTGTAGAATGTCCCAATACCTTGTTGGCAAGATGACTACCGGACCTATAGTCAGTCTCCTTTTTGTGCCGTGATTTATAAATCCCTAATGAGTTATAGGAGCCCTCGTGGCACGGTGGTTAAGCATTTGGCTGCCAACCACCAGGTGCTCCTTGGAAAACCTATGGGGCAATTCTACTCTGTCCTATAGGGTGAGTTGGAATCGACTTGAAGGTAGTGGGTTTGGTTTTGGTTTTTGTTAATGAGTTATTATTAACACATTTGAGATAAGTTTTATCCTAGCCAGCATTCATTTAACTAAACTGGAAGATTCTCAAAGTCTTCCTTATTTTCTGCAATAGTAATGAGAGCCGATTTATAATGGAAATTTGTTGATATTTATACACAGTCCATATATGTATGGACTCGACGGCACTGGGTATATATGTATGGATAATATGAATATAAGTTGCTATTTTAGCTCGTTCTTTACTGACTTCTCCATTTTCTGCAATACCACCGAGAGCCAATTTAAGAGGAAATTTGTTCATATTTGTTCATATGTGGTCTATAACCAAAAACCCAAACCAAACTTGTTGCCATTGAGTGGATTCTGACTCATAGCAACGTGATAGGACAGAGTAGAACTGCTCCGTAGAGTTTCCAAGGAGCGTCTGGTGGATTTGAACTGCCGACCTTTTGGTTAGCGGCTGTAGCACTTAACCACTATGCCACTAGGGTTTCCCCATCATCTATACCTGGATTGGCAGTATGAACATAAGCCCCTATTTTAGCTTGTTCTTTATTGTACTGAGCCTGAGTTAACATGTGAAGGGTGTATGGCACGGTGCCTCATCACGGTTCTCTGGCAGCAGTGCTTTCTATGAATATCATCATGTCCTGTAGCCATTTTTAATACAAAGCGTGCACTCACTTCTGTAGTTATGTGTAACCCAACATGATCATTTTGTTATTATTGTTGTGGTTTAGCTTAGGCACAGAAAGAGTCAACTTTCTTCAGAAAGTGGAACCCAAGCACCAGATTGCCTAACAAAACTTTTAAAGCAGATACATCAGTGCAGGTAAGCATTATATTTAAAAACAAGTTTGCATAGGTGTGATCGCTTACAAACTGCTATGCTGCGGCCATGAAGAGCCAAAGCCTGTGGCAGATGTGAAGTTTGAGGCATCGCTTACTCCAGCTGGGTTTCTGGTTCTTTATCCATAAAATGAGGAGCTGAACTGAATGATCTCCATTTATACGTATGGAGTTCCAGGGTGGTGCAAATGTTAACATGCTTGGCTGCTAACCAAGAGGTTGGAAGTTTGAGTCCACCCAGTGATGCCTTGGAAGAAAGACCTGGCAATCTGCTTCCAAAAAATCAGCCATTGAAAAGCCTGTGGAGCACAGTTCTACTCTGACACATGGGGGTGCCATGAGCCAGAGTCAACTCAATGGCAACTGGTTACTGGTTACGGGTTCTCTGCCTCTCTCAGTGTATATACATGTGTATGTGTGTGTACATATGTGTATGTATGTATGTATATGCATATATAAGGAGCCCTGGTGGCGTGGTGGTTAAGCTCTCGGCTGCTAACCAAAAGGTTGGCAGTTCGAACCCACCGGTGGCTCTGCGGGAGAAAAGACCTGATGATCTGCTCCTGTAAAGGTTACAGCCTACGAAACCCTACAGGGCAGGTTTACTCTGTCCTATAGGGTCACTATGAGTTGGGATCAACTCGAACACACAGCAATAGCAACATATATATATAAAAGTATGCGTGTTTGTATGTATATAAATGTCACACACACATCTCTATGACCATGGAGAAAAGTGCAAAGGTGGCAGGCTTTCAGAGGGATGTGAAGGGTGGAGATTGGAGTGGAAGCATGGGTATCTGTAGGGATTCAAGTCAATCCAGAGGGACTACAATGTAAGTGCTTCTTCAGTGAGTTTTGGGAAAAGAGAGTTTAAGGAATGGAGGGGTTTGGTAAATGCAAGATGAGCACAGAGGTTGTTTGTCGTTGGGGAGAGTGGCCTGTAATGACAGAGGGAAGGAAAAGTTGGCAGGTTGACACACTTAACTGAAGGAGAAAGTTCATTAGAGCAGAATACATTATTTGAATAGAAAATGTATGATTTTTTCAAACTGGTGGCACAGTGGTTAAGAGTTCAGCTGCTAACCAAAAGGTCAGCAGTTTGAATTCACCAGGCACTCCTTGGAAACCCTATGGGGCAGTTCTACTCTGTCCTATATGGTCACTATGAACCAGAATCAACGCAATGGCAGCGGGTTTTTTATACCTGCAATGTCATTTGATTCTCAGAACATTCCTGTGAAGGACATTGGACTTGTAGATTCCCCCTTATCTTTAAAAAACAGTTGCCATTGAGTCGACTCTAATTCCTGGTGACCCCATGTATATCAGAGTAGAACTTTGCTCCATAGGATTTTCAATGGCTGATTTTTTTAGAAGCAGATCACCAGGCTTTCCTTCTAAGGCACCTCTGGGGGGCCTCAACCCTCCAACCTTTTGGTTTAGTAGCCCAGAGCAAATAACTGTTTGCACCACTCAGGAATTCCACTAAATCTCTTAGAAGGTGCATATTCATCCACTTACTCAGCAGGTACACACCCAGCAACACTTAGGCCCTTTGAGGTTGGGGAGGGCAGCAAGAATGACCCCTCAAGCATCTCGCCATTGTGGATGTTCAGCTTAATGGAGAAGGCAGATGATATGCAGACAGACCAATAAGCAAATTGTATGGCAGGTGAACCCATTATAGTGACTGGTAGATATTTTAGAACTAAAATGTGGAGGGAGGAAAAAGTTTATTAGCTAATTCCAGACCACAGCTTTCAGGACTGGCTTAAGACAAGAGAAAGGGAAGACTGTAGAAGGTGGGAAGCCGAGGGGCCCTGACTGGCATGGCGGCCTCTGGCCCAGGTAGCCTTAGTCTCCTCTTCTCTGGAGTTTTGCCCATCCCTACCAACCTACTAAGAATAATTGTGACATTCCAGCTTCCTTTGATAATGCTGTTGAAAGAATAAATAAAATTTTAAGTAGTTAACTTTCTAGGGGTAGCAGTAGGCAGGTAGGGAGAGGAGGGAAGAGAAGGGAGACATGTATTTGTTCTTAAAATAAATGTCTGGAGAAGATGCTAAGGTTTTCTTGTAGTAAACGGATGTAATTGTGTCATTTTGTCACATCCAAGCAGTCCCAATGAAATGTGTTGCTTTCACGTTTTTCAGACTGAGTAAACTACAAGAGTTCCACCGTTTTGTTCTTCGAGAGCTGGGCCACCTTGAGAAGGATATTGAGGCTCTGAAACATCTTGAGAACGATGTTCTGGTAAGTTCTTTTTGTTTGGGCCATTCTCTGTGATGTAAGAGCATCTGTTCCAGGGCAGAATAACGGCTAACTACTTTTTAAAAACAAACTTTTGTTCAATTTTAGGAATTTTGGAGGAAGCAGTCTGCTGATTTGAAAGCATTCTGTGATATGCAAGTGCTGAGGTATTTTTTTTTTAAGTATTTTTTCTAGAAGTATCTTAGTTAAAGTATGAGGTAGTTCTTTAGTGAAAGTATGGGTGGTTGATACTGCTAAAACTTCATGCGAGTAGCTCAACAGCTGTGTCTTTTCAAACCAGCTATGTCGGTGGCCCTCCCTGAGGAGAGTGTAGCTTTTGGTATCAGTCTAGAAGAGTAAATTTTTAAAAGCATAAACATGATCATCCAAATGTCAGTGTTTTTCAAATTGTTCTATTTTTAAGCAGTATTTAAAAAAACTGAAATGGTTAGATATTGAGAAAAAATATTTAAGTTCCTGAGTAAATAGTTGATTTTCAGTTATATACTGAACTGTGTTTTTGATAGAACTATACATATTTTATGTGTCAGATGTTATGGTGAAGTGAGCTCCTTTACGTGGCCTTTTGCCCTGGTTCTTTGGGAAAACAGTTAAATTTTTTTCCTCAACCCTGAGGAGTTACTTTAGCCCTAGTTTTCTAGCCCAGAGGGTTTGTTACTTAGGTTCAGGTTGATTGACATTTCCTGAGCAAGCTGTAAACAACTTGACTTTTTGTCTTGCCCTGGGCTGTATGTAGCCTGCCCTGTGATTGGTATGCACCTTGCAGGGATTAGTCAGTAAACTATGCAAACGAAGTATCTGTAGTCTGCTATGCAGATAAAGTGCCCTACCAAGAGGGCATTGGTCAGTTTGTGGCTCCCCCTTTGGGAGGGGCCGTATCTTGAAATGGACAAGGAGTTGTGTGTGTGTGTGTGTATGTATGTATATGTGTGTGTGTATATATAGAGAGAGAGAGAGAGAGCTCAGCTGCTAACCAAAAGGTCAGCAGCTTGAATCTAGCAGCCACTCCTTGGAGACCCTATGGGCAGTTCTACTCTGTCCTATAGGGCTGCTATGAGTCAGAATCGACTGGACGGCAACTGGTTTTTTTTTTTTATGTGTATACGTGCAACTCCCTATATATGTATATGAAGCCAGCCTCACAGAGGTTTTTCAAACAGAGCGAAGCAGGAAGAGAAGCAGAGAGAAAGAAGAGGCAGGAAACCTCCCCGAAGAGTTGTAACACGGGTCAAGGGCCCTAACACCAGAGGTGGGCGACAGGCCCAGAAATGGGCCCAAAGGCAGAGCCACAGAGACAGGCCCAGAAGGGGCAACAGGAGCCTGTCCTGAGGAGGCCTGTCCTGCCCTGAAGAAGGGGGACTTTGCCTACATGTTTTCTGATCCCAAGTTGTACCCCGTTACTTCCTTAATAAACCACTTGTGTGTAAACACAGTCCATGAGTTCTTTGAAACACAGTGAATTGCCACACCTAATTGGGGGAGGGCAGAGTGCTGAGGGGAAGGCGAGTGGCCAGTGTCAGAGATGGCGTGGTGCAGCAGCTTGGAGAATGTGGGACTCTGGGATACATTTGACATCCTCCTCATGGGAATTGGCGTTGTGCTGATTCTTGTATTTGAAGTTGTTCGTACAGGTGTAAAATATATATTTTATATGTAGAGTACATAAACACGTATTTTTGTATTGTTTTAAACAATAAATGGTTTGTCCTCCTTGCACATTCCTTTTACTGTGTTTTAGGGAAACAACTTTGACCAAAGCCTCCTGCAGCGGAGAGATTTTTATTGTGACAATGAGACAGGACTAGGTTAGAGCAGGGCCAGTTGGGCTCCCTCCCTCCACCCTTTCGCACATAGACCAGGGGGAAAAAGACAAGCAGGGTGGAGAATGGAGTAAACAACCTGGCCCACCCCCTGGAGATCAGAAAAGAACACACAGGCCCCTGTGAGCAAGAGGTACTGGCTGAGGGGTGGTACGAACTGAAATGTTGCAAGTAAACTGTTAATGTAGCTCTTGTGGGACTCCCCAGGAGCAGAGGGTGTGCAAAAGACGTAAAAGCAACCACTATTTGTCCTTCCCATCCTGGCTGAAGGTGGCAATGTGACAAAGGGACCCAGTGTACCTGTGTCACATCCCATAATGAGTTATGTCAAGGGGAACCTAAGGACTTCATCTTGAAGAAATCCTGCATGCGCACCTGTATTTGCATAACCTAATCCCTTCTCAGGACTCTGCCCTCCCCCCCCCGACCTCCCCGCCCCGAACCTCATGAATATACATCAAAACCCCTCCTCGCCTCCTTGTTGAAACGCTTAAATACTTGTTTGCAGGCAAATCAGTGAGACAGTCTCTCTGAAGGCTCTAGCCCTTACTGTGTCCTTCTGTTAGCTGCTGGCAAAATAAATTTGCTTGTGTGACTCCAGGCTGCCTCAGTAGCCCTACTGGGCAGCTCAAATCCTGTTGGGTTCAACTGAGGAAGGGGCCCTCGGTAACAACATATCAGAAAACAAAGATGGGAAATTGGCTGCAGACCAAAATTCCAAGAAGTGCAATCTATAAGTGCTTTGTATACAATCTTGATAGGTGCCGATTCATTATGAGTCAGTTACTTACAGACTGTGATTGGTTAAAGACAAAGAACTAAGATCACGATTTGGTGACCTTTTTTGTTTTTCTTTTCTAACAATTTGCTGTCTTGGCTCAGGGGTCCTGGTTCTGTCAAATGATGGTTTGTTTTTTATTTGTTATGTAGGATATGTATAATATTGGGTAGACCTTTAACTTGCCTCCTGGGGTAAGTTGTTATTTAGATTTTGGTATGCATATCCACTGTCCAACCGGTTAGAGCACTCTGTTCCGCTCCTTTGATGTAGTTTCCTATTGCTTAAAAACAATAGGTTAATAGCTTAAAAATGTTTCAGATTCTGACAAACAGGTTGGCCTTTTGTGGTTGTAGCCTCTGTCCTTAGGTTAACCCTTTATCAACTGTAATTAGTATGCGTTCTTTGGCTGATTCTTCCATCTATTTGGGACATCATCCCATCCTTTGGAGACTAAGTGGGGAAAGGAGGATGGAGCCCTTCCCTCCTCTATTTCTGCTCTGGGAGAAATTCTAGTGTTTTCTTCCTGTTTAAGTACTCAAAAGCTTTTTCTACCAGTTGAGAACCAGTTTCTATCACGGAAGTCTTAGTCAAATGGGTTTAAGGAGAATGTTTTTCTGATCACATTATATGTTTCAAAGAAAAAAAAATTTTTTTAATTGAGTTAGCCATTCTACCATTTACTCCTGTTAGCGTATTAATGATAGTGCCAATATGGACCATAGATTAAAAAAATTTTTTAACACACAAATCTCCCTCCATGTACCATTTATATATGACTAAAGGTGATTCACTTTGAAAATGTCTTCATCAAATGCCCATGGCTTGTTGTGAGTGTACCTCAAACTTCTTGGAATCGGAATTCCTTTATATATTTAAAAGGAATGAGTAGTGACTGGGGTCTTAAAAGCTTGCAAGCAGCAGTCTAAGATACAATGATTGGTCTCTTCTAGTCCAGAGCAAAGAAGGGTGAAGAAAACCAAAGACTCGAGGAAACAATGAGTCCAGATGACTAATGGATCACATGAACCATGGCCTCCACTAGTCTGAGACCAGAAGAACTAGACAGTGCCCAGCTACCACTACTGCTCTGCCCAGGACCACAAACAGTAGGCCATGGACCGAGAGGGAAAAAATGTAGAATAAAATTCAAGCTCATAAGACCAGACTTACTGGTCTAACAGAGACTGATGGAACCCCAGAGATTATGGCCCTTAGACACGCGTCAAACTTGGAACTGAAATCATTCCCAGAGACCACATTGTAGCCATATAATGCCCATTGCCGTCAAGTAGATTCTAACTCATAGCAACCCTATAGGACAGGGTAGAGCTGCTTCCTAGGGCTTCCAAGGAGTGGCTGGTGGATTGGAACTGCTGATCTTTTGGTGTTTGCTTTCCTTTCTTCAAACATACCTAAGAGCACTGCTACCTGGTTTGCTGATGAGGGACAACGGTGATGCTGTTAGCTAATTCTGAGTACGCCGTTAGGTAATGCTGATTGTTTACCATGTGCCAGGCTTGGGATAAGTGTTATATGTAACAGCCCTATGAGGCCCAGAGAGGTTAATTCACTTGGTTGAGGTCACACAGCTATCAGGTGTCTGTCATTTTGTCATGTCAGTGATGGCTTTATTTTTCTAAGGAAATGAACAGAATACCCCTTAGGCTAGGTTATTTCGGCTCCTCACACAGTGCTCCAGGAGATGGAGATCAGCACTTTGAATGATGTTCATAAGACACCTCTATATATAGTGCAAGCCAGTAATATTGACTGAGACAATGCATAGAAGAGAATTGGGACAATATTAATCTCTTATGTTCACATCCTGGGTTTGCGCCTGACGCTTCTCAGCCATCGTCAAGTAATGACATGATTTATGAAATAACTCCGTGGTTGATGTATATATGTGAATGTCTGTTTTTGTTTTTAAATTGTGTAATGTGTATATAATTAGAAGAGATGGACCTATTTCTTCCAGGCTTAATCCAAGTCAGCCTTCACGAGGAAAGCCAAAGCTCAGTTTTTTATTGCATCACTGGGGTAGGTACACAGATTTACCTTGTTCAGTCTGTGTGAACGGGGGTGGGAGGAAGCAACCACTGAAAGATACTCTGATGCCTTGTCCACAAGACCCTGCTGCAGCTGAGCGTCAACTTTTTCAAAATCTCTCCCATCCTAGAGATTATCCCTTTGGGTCTGGGACATTCATTCATTTAGTATTTGTAATCGAGTGCTTGTTCTGGATCAAGCGCTATGCTAAACACGGAGATATACAATGGATAACACAGCAGACATGTTCCCTCCCCCACTGAAAATAAGTTCCTTGAAGGAAGACAGAAAAAAAAGTGAGTAAAATAATGTCAAATGTATGAAGTGCTTTTAGGGATAGAACAATGATGTGATTTGTCAAGTTCGAATGGTTATCAAAGGACTGTCTGAGGAAGCGACATTGAAGATGAAGTCTGAAGGATAAGAAGGAGCTAGAATTGGGAACTGTCTGTGAAGTGGCAGGGTTGGTGGGAGAGAACTTGACATCTTTGAGGAACTGAGAAAGTTCTAGGATCACAGTGAACGTAAGTAGGGGGTGACTTGAAGTTGAGAACATGATAGAAACTACATCATGCAAGGCCTCATTGACTATATTGAGGAATTAGAATTTTACACTAAGAGTGAAGGATGATATTGATGGGTTTTGAACAAAGGCGTTGGGAGTGAGGATAATATAATCTGATTTATATTTTAAGAAAATCTTTCTAGCTACTATGTTGAGAGTTGGAGGAGTGAAGAGTAGAGGAGGAGGACCCAGCAGAGGGATTTGGACTCTAAGATAGTGGCCCTGAACAGGGGATTTGGGTGGCAAGAGTGAGAAATGCAGATTCCAGATACATTTTGGAGTTAGAGTCAATAAACCATGAATAGATGGAAGTAAGAAGTAAAGGAAGGAGAATTAAGGACTATCGCTAGGTATCTGGCTTTAGCAATTAGATGGATGGTGTTGCCAATTAGAGAGGGAAGTGCTGAGGTGGGAGGAATGTGTGGGTCAAAGAGAAGCTAGAGTTCATGTGTTAACATTTTAAGTTTCGGATGACTGTGAGCATCTAAGTTTTGATGAGGACCCGGAATCCTTTGACAATTTTCCAGGAAAATATAATTTAGCAAAACGGATGCCTGAACCGTATGGTAAGTCTTCACAGGCAAATGTTCACAGAAGAGCTTCTGGGCTCGAAGGCTAAGGGCCATAGTCTTGGGGGACATCTAGGTCAATTGGCATAATGTAGTTCATAAAGATAATGTTCTACATCCTAGTTTGGTGAGTAGTATCTGGGGTCTTAAAAGCTTGTGAGCAGCCATCTAAGATACAGCTATTGGTTTCTTCCCATTTGGAGCAAAGGTGAGTGAAGAAAAACAGAATCAAAGAACAATTAGTCCAAAGTACTAATGGCCCACATTATCCACAGCCTCCTCTAGCCTCAGACCAGAAGAACTAGATGGTGCCCTGCTACCAGTACTGAGCGCTCTGGCTAAGAACACAATAGAAGGTCTCAGAATGGGTGAAAAACGTAGAACAAAATTCAAATTGTTAAAAAAGACCAGAATTACTGGACTAATAGAGACTGCAGGAACCCCCAAGACTATTGCCCTAAGACATCTTTCTAACCTGAACTGTAGTCACTCCCAGAGGCCACCTGTCAGCCAAATAATAGACTGGCCTATAAAATAAACAGTAACACCCATAAGGAATGTGCTCCATAGAACAGTCAACTATACAAGACCAAAGGGGCAACATTTGCCCAAAAGCAAAGACGAGAAGGCGGGGAGGGGCAGGGAAACAGGACGAATGGAAACGGAACCCAGGGGAGAGTGCTGAAACCTTGCAGGTATTGCAACCAATGTTAAGGAACTACTTATGTATGAATTATTGAATGGAAAACTAATTTGCCATGTAAACTTTCATCTAAAGCACAGTTAAAAAAAAAAAGTTCATAGAAGAAATTGAGAAAGTTGTCAAAGAACTACCCTACCAACATGCTTATGGTCTGGGTTGCTTCAGAGGAATTCTATTAGTCCTTTAAAGAAGGATAATTTTAGTGCTGTTTAAACTATTTCAGCACATAAACCATATTTCAGCACATAGAAGAATAAAAACCCCAGATTCTTTTTATGAATCTAGCATGACAATACCAAAATTCCATGAAAATTGAGAGAGAACCACAGACCAATCTCACTTAAAATAACAAAACCAAAATTCTAAATAAAATAGTGGTAAGCTGAATTTTAATAGCTTATTAAAGGAATAATCTACAATGACCAGGTGATAATTATTCTAGGAATACAAAGATGGTTTGATACTAGAGAATTTACTTATATACTAATTACTAGTAGATTTAAAAAAAATCATTATGATTGTCTTCATATGATTCTAAAAGGATTTGAAAAAAATTCTACATTCATTTTTGAATTTTTATAAAACCTAGTAATGTAGTAACTTGATACCCTGTAGTGTGATAAATCTCAGTCCAAAAATCAGCATCCTGCTTAATAAAGAAACTCTAAATGTAATACCACTAAAATCAGGACCAAAAGAAGAATGTGTACTGCTACCACTCCTATTTACTAGCCAATTAGGCAAGAGAAAAAAATAGACCAAAACTGGAATGGAAGAGTAAAAATACCATTTTTTAGATGATATAATGAGCCTGGAAAACCCAAAAAATCAATGGAAGAACTACTACAAACAAAGAATATTCAAGAAGGTAGAAGGCACCAAGATTAACAATCAGAAATAAATATCTTTCATATATATGCATAAAAACACATATAACTGAAGAAAAGATCTGCATTTATTATATTGTAAGATTAAAAGATAAAATACCTAAAAGTAAACTTAATATGTAAAAACTATATGATATCTCCTAAAATGCCTTTGAAGGACTCGAAAAAAGATTTGAACAAGTAGGAAGATACATTCTTAGATTCTTAATGTCCTGAAGATGTCAGTATTTTCTCAGTTAACTGTACTGATGAGTTTTGACAAATGCACACACCTGTCAAAATGTACACCTGTTAGGAGTCAATTCTGCAGTAGAGGTGACACAACTCCCTGAGGCTGACTGTGCAGGTGCTGGAATTGTCTGCACAGTTCCCCATCATGTCTGAACCAATCAGAGTTCTTGTGACTGAAGCAACTGGTCAAATTGCATATTCACTGCTGTACAGTATTGAAAATGGCTCTATCTTTGGTAAGGACCAGCCCCTGATTCTAGTGCTATTGGATATCACCCCCACAATGGGTGTCCTGGAAGGTGACTTCATGGAACTGCATGACTGTGCACTTCCCCTCCTGCATTACATATGCATTACAACATATAAAGAAGAGGTTGTCTTCAAAGACCTGGACGTGGCCATTCTTGTGGGTTCCATGCCAAGATGGGAGGGAATGGAGTGGAAAGACTTACTGAAAGCAAATGTAAAAATCTTCAAATTCCAGGGTGCAGCCTTGGATAAATATGCCAAGAAGTCAGTTAAGGTTGTCGTCGTGGGAAAATCAGCCAATACTAACTGCCTCACTGCGATTAAGTCAGCTTCATCTATCCCCAAGGAGATCTTCAGTTGCTTAATTCATTTGGATCGTAACTGAGCTGTAGGTCAAACTGTTCATAAACTTGGTGTGACTGCTAAAGATGTAAGGAATGTCATCATCTGGGGAAACCATTCCTCAATTCAGTATCCAGATGTCAACCGTGCCAAGGTGAAATTTCAAGGAAAGGAAGTTGGCTCAAGGGAGAATTCATCACACCCGTGCAGGGTTTTTTTTTTTTGTGCAGGAGCACGGTGCTGCTGTCATCAAGGCTCGAAACTATCCAGTGCCATGTCTGCTGCAAAAGCCATTGGTGACCACAGCAGAGACATCTGGTTTGGAACTCCAGAGGGAGAGCTTGTGTCCATGGACGTAATCTCTGATGGCAACCCCTGTGGTGTTCCCAATGATCTGCTCTACTCATTCCCTGGTGTAATCATGAATAAGACCTAGAAGATTGTTGAGTGTCTCACTATTAGTGATTTCTCACATGAGAAGATGGATCTTACTGCAATGGAACTGACAGAAGAAAAAGAAGATGCTTTTGAATTTCTTTCCTCTGCCTGACTAGACAATCATTTTGATGTTACTAAATGCCCAAAAGCTGAAGAATCTAAATGTTGTCTTTGGTAGCAAATAATAATAATGCTATACTTAAATTACCTGTGAAAAGCAACATATTTTAAGGATTATGTGCTTCTTGGTACAAATTTGTGACATTTATCGTCATGGTATTAGTGCTCCTTTCTAAATAAAAATATGTATTCAAATGAAAAAAAAAAAGTATACCTGTTAAAGGCGGAAAACATGTGAAACCCAGAAAAACAAGGCAGTCTCTTTGAGTGGTGGCTCTCACAGGTTTCATTTTACCTTAAAATAAAAAAAACAGTGCTGTCAAGTCAATTCTGACTCATAGAGACCCTATAGGACAGAATAGAACTGCCCCATAGAGTTTCCAAAGAGCACCTGGCGGATTTGAACTGTTGACCCTTTGGTTAGCAGCCGTAGCACTTAACCACTACGCCACCAGGGTTTCCTTAAAGAGTGAAGTAATTATAAGAAACTGCTTTCTTTCATTTTACTTCAGAGAAAATTAAGTGATTTTTAAAAATTACTTCAGTGTCCAAAGTTGTACTTTGTGATTTTTTGATCCAGCAATTCCACTTCTAAGGAATTACGTTAAAGATTAAATTGGACACGTACAAAAATATATACAATGATATCTATTACAAAGTAGATTCTGATAATGAGATACTGAAAAGTATTTTAAATGACCAGCTAGTATTTGGTTAAATAGATTAATACATCCATATTAGATGCCATGTAGCCATTAAAAAGAATGAGTTAAACTAGGTAGTAGACAAGAATTATCTTAGGTGAAGGGAAGGATGACATGCAATATAGGGGAAGTCAGCACAACTGGACTAAACCAAAAGCTAGGGTGTTTCCTGAATACAACCAAACACTTTGAGGGACAGAGTAGCAGGGGCTGGGGTCTGGGGACCGGGGACCATGGTTTTAGGGGACATTTAGGTCAGTTGGCATAACAAATTTTATTAGGAAAATGTTCTGCATCCACTTTGGTGAGTGGTGTTTGGGGTCTTAAAAGCTAGCGAGTGGCCATCTAAGATGCATCAATTGGTCCCAACCCACCTGGAGCAAAGGAGAATGAACACCAAAGACACAAGGAAAATATTAACCTAAGAGACAAAAGGGCCACATAAACCAGAGGCTCCCATAGACTGAGACCAGAAGAATTAGATGGTGCCTGACCATCACCAATGGCTGCCCTGACAGGGAACACAGCAGAGAGTCCCTGATGGAGAAGGAGAAAAGTGTGGTGCAGAACCCCACTTGAGTAAACAGACCAGGCTTAATGGACTGATGAGACTAAAGGAACCCTCGAAGACATGGTCCCCGAACTCTGTTTTAACACAGAACTAAAACCATTCCTGAAGCGAACTCTTCAGACAAAGATTTGCCTGGACTATAAACCATAAAATAATACTCTTGAAGAGTGTGTGCTTCATAGTTGAAGCAGATACTTGTGGCTAAATGTTGGTGAAAGAAGGTATTTGCAATGAAGAAGCCGTTGGTCTTGCAAAATTCTATCCCTTGATCTCCGGCATTGTTTCTGTCACCAAGGCCATATTTTCCAACTACTGATCCTTCCCAACTTTAGCATTCCAACCACCAGTAATTATCAATGCATCCTGATTGCATGTTCGATCAATTTCAAACTGCAGCAGCTGATAAAAATCTTCTGTTTCTTCATCTTTGGCCTTACTGTTTGGTATGTAAATTTGAATCGTAGTCGTATTAACTGGTCTTCCTTGTAGGTGTATGGATATTATATCACTGACAGCGTTATAGTTCAGGATAGATCTTGAAATGTTCTTTTTGATGATGAATGTAACACCGTTCCTCTTCAAGTTGTCATTCCCAGCATAGTAGACTATATGATTGTCTGATTCAAAATGGCCCATACCCATCCATTTCAGCTCACTAATGCTTAGGATATCAATGTTTATGTATTCCATTTCATTTTTGATGATTTTTTGATTGTCCTAGATTCATGCTTCGTACATTCCAGGTTCCAATTATTAATGGATGTTTGTAGCTGTTTCTTCTCATTTTGAGTCGTGCCACATCAGCAAATGAAGGTCCTGAAAGCTTTACTCCATCCACGTCATTAAGGTCGACCCTACTTTGAGGAATCAGCTCTTCCCTAGTTGTCTTTTGAATGCCTTCCAACCTGGGGGATTCATCTTACAGCACTATATCAGACAATGTTCTGCTGCTATTCATAAGGTTTTCACTAGCTAATGCTTTTCAGAAGTAGACTGCTGTGTTCTTCCTAGTCTGTCTTAGTCTGGAAGCTCAGCTGAAACCTGTCCTCCATGGGTGACCCTGCTGGTATCTGAATACTGGTGGCATAGCTTCCAGCATCACAGCAACATGCGAGCCCCCGCAGTACGACAAACTGACAGACACGTGAGGGGTCTAGATTCTAGAAGGGTGTTATTTCTGTCTAGTGAGATTTCAGGTGATTTATTTTCTATATTAGGCAGTTCTGTATTTTCAAATTGATTGTAATTTATGGCAAGATAGTTTTGTATAATAAACTCAAACAACATAGCTTATAAAGTGAACAGTTAAAATTTCCCTTCTTCTGACCCTTGGCCTCATCCATGATCCAGAGATAACTATCTCTTTATAGTCTGCTACAAATTCTTCCAGATATTTTCTCAGTACTTATGCAGGAATGTACATAAATGTCTGTGCAAGTATATGTATATATTTTAAGTAACTGAAATTACCTAATCATCTACATCGTTCTTGCTTTACTCAGCAATCAAAGTAGGACTCCTTTCCAAGTCAGTAATATAGATCTACTTGTTCTTTTAATAACTGTAAAATATTCTAGTTATGGGCATACTGTAAATTAGTCATTCCATTCCCAATTGATGTACATCCAAAACAAAACAACAAAAAAAAACCCAATCCTGTTGCTATTGAGCTGATTCCAACTCATAGCAACTTATAGGACAGAGTAGAACTGCCCCATAGGGTTTCCCAGGCTGTAATCTTTATGGAAGCAGAATGCCAAATCTTTCTCCTGTGGAACAGCTGGTGGGTTTGAACCAGCGACCTTTCAGTTGGCAGCTGAGTGCACTACCAGGGCTCTTGATGTACATCCAGGTCATTTTAAATTCTTTCAAATAATTCTGTAATGACTACCCTTGTACATATATCTTGAATTCCTTTCATAATCAGGTAAAAATTACTGTTTCCTTTTGGGGGAAGCAACCGTAACAAATCTCTAAATCAAGAGAACCTAAAGAGAATATGGAAAAAAGACTAATTGAGGCTAAGAATATTGGAGAAATTCCCAGCCCTCATGGGGAGTTGCATCATAGTGACATAAATGTAGATGTTACAGGGAGGCGGAGCCAAGATGGCGGAATAGATAGATGCTTCCGGCGAGCCCTCTTTACAACAAAGACCCCCCAAAAAACAAGTGAAATGAGTATATTTATGACAAGCTGGGAGCCCTGATCATCAAAGGCAAGCTTAGACAACGAACTGAGGGGCAGGGGGAGGAGGAGACCATTCAGAAGTGGAGAGGAGTCACCAGACCTGAATCGTGGGGAGCCCTCAGGCACTATTCCTGGAGCGGCAGTGCCAGTGGGCTGGTACTGGCGTTCGGCCGCAGTTTCCTCAGGAAGAAGCAGCCAGCCTTACAGCCTACTCACACCTCCGGAGCCCGAGGAGAATGGCACTCTCAGCAAAAGCTAAGTGCCTGTGTATATTTTACCACGCCCCCCCCACCCCCAAGCCGGCTTCAGCAGCTGAATCCCTGGGCCTGAAATAGGTCCTGTTGAGCACCTACAGCCATCCTCCCAGCTTTGGGGAAGGAAAAAATTTGTAACTGGGGGGAAAAGATAATTTGCTAGCTCCATAAACCAGGGGAGCTCAGGACAGAAGTGGCTCCTGTCCAGGCATAAACCATCTGTGGACCTTGAGCACCTTCCCTTTTGCATGGACCTGTGTGAGCCTATTTCAGGAGAATAGGCCCTTGTTGGCAAACTCCAACCATTTCAGCTGTGCAGTGGAGAGGTGGGTATTTGACGTTTGGCATTGCTTTGCCTATTAAACAGAGTCCTCACTTACCCACATCAGGGACCTAAGGGACTGGTAGCTCCACTCAGATCACCCAGTCACCCACGATAGGGGATCAAAGATAACTGGTACGTCCCAGTTGTTAAAACCAAAAACTTTGGGTGCCCATGGTTTGTCTGCAGAATCCACCCACCTGTACACTCTAGGGAACAGGGACGCATTTTCCTCATAGACGCTCGGGGGTTGGTTCTCAGCCCCCTGCCTTGTTCAGAGTGTGACCCCTGCTGCAATCAGATACTGGTATATACGCCAATCACCCCTGCCCCTCTAAGACTGTAGGACAGAGCCTGTACCACACACATGATAATCAGCTACCTGGGCATCTGATCTGAAATCATACAAGAAAACTGAATGGATGCCTAGACTGATATGCCTGATAACAGCTCTAGCCATCTGGGGACAGGACGTCAGAGCTCCAAAGGTGAAAATAATCAAGCTAGCTCACTCAAGCAACTCATAGGGATATATCAAAACAAAACAGGGCAAGCAGCTAAGACACAGTAAGCAAGCATAAACTAGTAAAATAACTTATAGATGGCTTGGAGACAACAGTCAATATCAAGTCACGTAAAGAAACAGACCATGATCACCTCAACAGGCTCTCAAAACAAAGAATCCAGGGATCTTCTAGATGAAAGTGCATTCCTGGAATTACCAGATGCAGAATACAAAAGTTTAATATACAGAACCCTTCAAGACATCAGGAAGGAAATGAGGCAATATGCAGAACAAGCCAAGGAATACACAGATAAAGCACTTGAAATTAGAAAGATTATTCAGGAACATAATGAAAAGTTTAATAAGCTGGAAAAAACCACAGACAGACAGCAATCAGAAATTCGGAAGATTAACAATAGAATTACAGAATTAGACAATTCAATAGAAAGTCAGAGGAGCAGAATTGAGCAAGTAGAAGCTAGAATTTCTGAACTTGAAGATGAAGCACTTGGCACTAATATAATGGAAGAAAAACCAGATAAAAGAATTTAAAAAAATGAAGAAATCTTAAGAATCATGTGGGACTCTATGAAGAGAAATAACCTACGAGTGATTAGAGTACCAGAACACGAAGGGTTAACAGAAAATACAGAGAGAATTGTTGAAGATTTGTTGGCAGAAAACTTCCCTGATATCGTGAAAGATGAGAAGATATCTATCCAAGATGCTCATCGAACTCCATATAAGGTAGATCTGAAAAGAAAGTCACCAAGACATAATCAAACTCACCAAAACCAAAGATAAAGAGAGAATTATAAGAGCAGTGAGGGATAAACGAAAAGTCACCTACAAAGGAGAACCAGTAAGAATAAGCTTGGACTACTTGGCAGAAACCATGCAGGCAAGAAGGCAATGGGATGACATTTAAAAAACTGAAGGAAAAAAATTGTCTGCCAAGAATCATATATCCAGCAAAAATCCAGCAAAACTGTCTCTTAAATACGAAGGTGAAATTAAGACATTTCCAGATAAACACAAGTTGAGGGAATTCGTAAAAACCAAACCAAAAGTACAAGAAATACTAAAGGGAGTTCTTTGGTTAGAAAATCAATAATATAGGTATCAATCCCAGACTAGAACACTGGGCAGAGCAACCAGAAGTCAACCCAGACAGGGAAATAAAAAAAAAAAAAAAAAAGCAAGATAAAAAAGAAAAAGCCCAACACAGGGTAACGGCGATGTTATTATATAAAAGAAGAGAACATTAAAATAATAAAGAGGGACTAAGAAATGTAATCATACACCTTCCATATGGAGAGGAAGATACAGCGATACAAGGAAATAAAAGTTACTTTTAAATTTAGAAAAACAGGGATAAACAATAAGGTAACCACAAAGGAGACAAACTATCCTACTCATCAAAATAAAATACAAGGGAAAAACAGACTCAGCAGAAACAAAATCAACAACAAATATGAGGAAAGGACAAAATATAAAGAAAATCTACTCAGCACATAAAATTAAGTGGGAAAAAGAAACTGGAATACACAAAAAAAGACATCAAAAAGCACTAAATTCATACTTATCCATAATTACCCTGAATGTAAATGAACTAAATGCACCAATAAAGAGACAGAGAGTGGCAGAATGGATTAAAAAACAAAATTTGTCTATATGCTGCCTACAAGAGACACACCTTAGACTTAAAGACACAGTCAAACTAAAACTCAAAGGATGGAAAAAAATAAGCAAACAACAATCAAAAAAGAGTGGAAGTGGCAATATTAATTTCTGACAAAATAGACTTTAAAGTTAAATCCATCATAAAGGATAAGGAAGGACACTATATAATGATTAAAGGGACAATACATCAAGAAGATAGAACCATATTAAATATTTGTGCACCCAATGACAGGGCTGCAAGATACATAAAACAAGCTCTATCAGCATTGAAAAGTGAGATAGCTCCACAATAATAGTAGGCAACTTCAACACACCACTTTCAGTGAAGGACAGGACATCCAGAAAGAAGCTCAATAGAGACATGGAAGATCTAAATGCCACAATCAACCAACATGACCTTGTAGACATATAGGGAACACTCCACCCAACAGCAACCAAGTATCCTTTCTTTTCTAGTGCACATGGAACATTCTCTAGAACAGACCACATACTAGGTCATAAAGCAAGCCTTAGCAGAATCCAAAACATTGAAATATTACAAAGCATCTTCTCTGACCACAAGGCCATAAAAATGGAAATCAATAACAGGAAAAGCAGGGAAAAGAAATCACTTGGAAACTGAACAATACCCTGCTCAAAAAAGACTGGATTACAGAAGACATTAAAACATTAAGGATGGAATAAATTCATAGAATCCAATGAGAATGAAAACACTTCCTATCAGAACTTTTGGGACACAGCAAAAGTGGTGCTCAGAGACCAATTTGTATCAATAAATGCACATATCCAAAAAGAAGAAAGGGCCAAAATCAAAGAATTATCCCTACGACTTGAACAAATAGAGAGCAACAAAAGAAACCCACAGGCACCGGAAGAAAACAAATAAAAATTAGAGCTGAACTAAATGTAATAGAAAACAGAAGAACAATTGAAAGAGTTAACAAGACCAAAAGCTGGTTTTTGGAAAAAATCAACAAAATTGATAAACCACTGGCCAAACTGACAAAAGAAAAACAGGAGAGGAAGCAAATAACCGAAATAAGAAATGAGATAGACGATATTACAAAAGACCCAACTGAAATTAAAAGAATCATATCAGATTACTATGAAAAATGAACAAATTTGAAAACCTAAAAGAAATGGATGAATTCCTAGAAACACACTACCTACCTAAACTAACACAAACAGAGGTAGAACAACTAAATAAACCCATAACAAAAGAAGAGATTGAAAAAGTAATAAAAAAACTCCCAACAAAAAAGCCCTGGTCCAGAGGGCTTCACTGCAGAGTTCTACCAAACTTTCAGAGAAGAATTACCACTACCACTACTAAAGGTATTTCAGAGCATAGAAATGGACGGAATACTCCCAAACTCATTCTATGAAGCCACCATATCTCTGATACCAAAACCAGGTAAAGACGCCATAAGAAAAGAAAATTATAGACCTATATCCTTCATGAATTTAGATGCAAAAATCCTCAACAAAATTCTAGCTGATAGAATTCAACAACATATCAAAAAAAAAAAAAAATTCACCATGACCAAGTGGGATTCATACCAGGTATGCAGGGATGGTTCAACATTAGAAAAACAATTAATGTAACCCACCACATAAATAAAAGACAAGAATCACATGATTTCATCAATTGATGCAGAAAAGGCATTTGACAAAGTTCAACACTCATTCATGTAAAAACTCTCAGCAAAATAAGAATAGAAGGAAAATTCCTCAACATAATAAAGGGCATTTATACAAAGCCAAGTGCCAACATCACCGTAAATGGATAGAGCCTGAGAGCATACCCACTGAGATCAGGAACCAGAAAAGGATGCCCTTTATCATCACTCTTATTCAACCTTGTGCTGGAGGTGCTAGCCAGAGCAATTAGGCTAGATAAAGAAATAAAGGGCATCCAGATTGGCAAGGAAAAAGTTAAAGTAACTCTATGTGCAGATGACATGATCTTATACACAGAAAACCCTAAAGAATCCTCCAGAAAACTACTGAAACTAATAGAAGAGTTCAGCAGAGTATCGGGATACAAGATAAACATACAAAAATCAGTTGGATTCCTCTACACCAACAACAAAAAGAACATTGAAGAATAAATCACCAAATCAATGCCATTTACAGTAGCCTCCATGAAGATAAAATACTTAGGAATAAATCTTACTAGAGATGTAAAAGACTTATACAAAGAAAACTACAGTATACTTCTGCAAGAAACCAAAAGAGACGTAAGTGGAAAAACATACCTTGCTCGTGGATAGGAAGACCTAACATAAAAATGTCTATTCTACCAAAAGCAATCTATACATTTAATGCAATTCCGATCCAAATCCCAACAACATTCTTTAATGAGATGGAGAAACAAATCACCAACTTCATATGGAAGGGAAAGAGGCCCCGGATAAAGAAGGCATTACTGAAAAAGAAGAACAAAGTAGGAGGCCTTTCTTCACCTGATTTTAGAGCCTATTATACCGCCACAGTAGTCAAAACAGCCTGGTACTGTACAAGAACAGATACATGGACCAATGGAACAGAATTGAGAATCCAGACATAAATCCATCCACATATGATCAGCTGATATTTGACAAAGGCCCCCAAACAGGTAAATGGGGAAAAGACAGTCTTTTTAACAAATGGTGCTGGCATAACTGGATATCCCTCTGCAAAAAAATGAAACCAGACCCATACCTCACTGCATGCACAAAAACTAACTCAAGATGGATCAAAGACCTAAATATAAAATCTAAAACAATAAAGATCATGGAAGAAAAAATAGGGATAATCCTAGGAGTCCTAATAAATGTCATAAACAGTATCCAAAACATAATTAAGAATGCAGAAGAAAAACCAGATAGCTGGGAGCTTCTAAAAATCAAACACCTATGCTCATCCAAAGACTTCACCAAAAGAGTAAAAAGACTACCTACAGACCCCATGGGAAAAAGTTTTTAGCTATGACATTTCTGATCAGTACCTGATCTCTAAAATCTACATGATATTGCAAAAACTCAACTACAAAAAGACAAATAACCCAATTAAAAAATGGGCAAAAGATATGAATAGATACTTCACTAAAGAAGACATTGAGGTAGCTAACGGATACATGAGGAAACCGTCACGATCATTAGCCATTAGCAAAATGCAGATCAAAACTACAATGAGATTTCATCTCACTCCAACAAGGCTGGCATTAATCCAAAAAACAAAATAGTAAATATTGGAGAGGCTGTGGAGAGGTTGAAACACTTATACACTGCTGGTGGGAATGTCAAATGGTACAACCACTTTGGAAATTGATTTGGCACTTCTTTAAAAACCTAGAAATAGAACTACAACACGATCCAGCAATCTCACTCCTTGGAATATATCCTAGAGAAATGAGAGCCTTCACATGAACAGATATAAGCACACCCATGTTTATTGCAGCACTGTTTACAATAGCAAAAAGATGGAAGTAACCAAGGTGCCCGTCAACAGATGAATGGAAAAATAAATTATGGTATATTCACAGAATGGAATACTGCACATGAACAAAGAACAGTGAGGAATCTGTGAAACAGTTCATAACTTGGAGAAGCCTGGAAGGCATTATGCTGAGTGAAATTAGTCGCAAAAGGACAAATATTGTAGAAGACCAGTATTATAAGAACTTGAGAAATAGTTTAAACTGAGAAGAAAACATTCTTTTGTGGTTATGAGACGGGGGAGGGAGAGGGACATACACTAATTAGATAGTAGATAAGAACTACTTTAGGTGAAGGGAAAGACAGCACACAATACAGGGGAGGTCAGCACAACTGGACTAAACCAAAAGCAAAGAAGTTTCCTGAATAAACTGAATGCTTCGAAGGCCAGTGTAGCAGGGGCAGGGGTCTGGGGACCATGGTTTCAGGGGACATCTAAGTCAATTGGCATAATAAAATCTATTAAGAAAACATTCTGCATCCCACTTTGAAGAGTGGCGTCTGGGGTCTTAAATGCTAGCAAGCAGCCATCTAAGATGCATCAATTGGTCTCAACCCACCTGGATCAAAGGAGAATGAAGAACACCAAGGACACAAGGTGATTACGAGCTCAAGAGACAGAAAGAGCCACATGATCCAGAGACTACATCATCCTGAGACCAGAACTAGATGGTGCCCAGCTACAACCGATGACTGCCCTGACAGGGGACACAACAGAGAGCGCTGAGGGAGGAGGAGAGCAGTGGGATGCAGACCCCAAATTCTCATAAGACCAGACTTAATAGCCTGACTGAGACTGGAAGGACCCTGATGGTCATGGCCCCCAGACCTTCTGTTGGCCCAGGACAGGAACCATTCCCAAAGCCAACTCTTGAGACATGGATTAGAGTGGACAATGGGATGGAGAAGGCTGCTGGTGAGGAGTGAGCTTCTTGGATCAGGTGGACACTTGAGACTATGTTGGCATCTCCTGCCTGGAGGGGAGATGAGAAGGTGGAGGGGGTTAGAAGCTGGTGAAATGGACAGGAAAAGAGAGTGGAGGGAGAAAGTGGGCTGTCTCATTAGGGGGAGAGTAATTGGGAATGTGTAGCAAGGTGTATTTGGATTTTTGTGTGAGAGAGTGACTTGATTTGTAAACTTGCACTTAAAGCACAATAAAAATTATAAAAAAACAAAATACGTAGATGTTACATTTGGTCACATGTAACAAACCAGACTAGAGCAGCTAACCCAAATAGCGGCTTTATTTTTCCCCTCAAAGAGGAAGTCCAGAGGGAGATGGTTCAGGACTGGTGGTACAGCAGCTGTAAGCCGTCCTTAGGGACCCAGGTTCTTTAGCTCTTTGCTCTCTGCTATCCCTCAAGCAACTTTGGGCTTCCTAGTCACACCATGGCTGCCCTCCCTCCAGGCACCTCTTCTGTACTCCAGGCAGGAAGAAGGGGATGGGTAAAAGGTGAAAGTTAAAAGACAGCGCCAGCAGTCTCTACTTATCCATTTCATCACATCAGGGAGACAGTTTTCGTGGATGCGCAACCCAGTGGACTTTGCCTACACCTTACCTGCTGTTAGTGACATGGCTCTCCCTGCTTGCAAGGGCATCTGGGTGAGAACTTAAGTGAGCACGTTACCTCTGTCCCCAAAAAGGGGTTTCTGTTAATAAGACAGAAAGGGATAATAGAAACTTGGTAACTAGTAACTAGTAGGTCTGTCGTGCCTAAAGTAAATTATATGTGCTGAACACAGGGGAAAAAAAAAGAAATTTTCTGGTGATTTTGTGTGCTGTCAGGGATTGAATTATGTCCCCACTGAAATGTGTGTATTTACTCGGTTAGGCCATGATTCCTAGTATTCTGTGGTTGTCCTCCATTTTGTGATTGTAATTTTACGTTAAAGGGGATCAGGGTGAGATTGTAACACCCTTACCAGGTCACATCCCTGATCTAGTGTAAAAGAGTTTCCCTGCAGTGTGGCCTGCACCACCTTTTCTCTCTCAAGTGATAAAAGGAAAGGGAAGCTAGCAGAGAGTTGGGGATCTCATACTACCAAGAAAGTAGTGCCAGGAGTAGAGTGCATCCTTTGTACCTGAGGCTCCTGCGCTGAGATGCTCCCAGATTAAGGGAAGATTGATGACAAGGACCTTCCTCCAGAGCTGACAGAAAGAGAAAGCCTTCCCCTGGACCTGACGTCCTGAATTTGGACTTCTAGACTACCGGACTCTGAGAGAATAAACTTCTCTTTGTTAAAACCATCCACTTGTGGTATTTCTGTTATAGCAGCACTAGATGACTAAGACATAGGCCATTTTTCTCAGTGAGTGAACAAGGGGAAGCTGATGTCTGCTCCTGCCTACCTCTTTTTTATCAGCCTTTAGTTGGCCTAAATGTCAAGCAGCTTTTTAAAAACATGTATTTGTCATACAGAGTCCCTGGGTGGTACAAAGAGTTAATGCGCTTGGCTGCTAACCGAAATGTTAGAGGTTCAAGTCCACCCAGAGGCACCTCAGAAGAAAGGCCTGGCAATCTACTTCCAAAAAATGAGCCACTGAAAACCCTGTGGAGCACAATTCTACTCTGACACACATGGGGATGCCATGAGTCGGAGTCGACTTGATAGCAACTTGTTTGGTTTTTTATTTATCATGCAGCATAGCCCCAGAAACAAAGCCAGCCACTCCATCTGAGACCTGGCCCAAGACACAGATGTCTGTTCTCCAGACTGGAGGGAAGAGCACCCAGCTGTTAGGCCGTAGACAGATGGCATATATGTCTTCAAAGTGGCACATGTTTAAGAGACTTCTGAGAGTAATTTTGACTCCAGGCAGCTTCTACCTAGTACACTGACTTTAGTGTCCAAGACTGATGTATGACAAAAGTTCACTAAATATCTGGGTTAGGAACATAGCCTGTAAACAGAAGCGGCATTCATATTGGCTCACTGAGTTTGGAGGGACTAAGAAAGAGGGATGCGTTAGTTATCTAGTGCTACTATAACAAATACCACAAGTGGATGACTTTGACAAACAGAGTTTATTCTCTTACAGTTTAGTTGGCTACAAGTCCAAATTCAGGGGAAGGCTTTCTCTGTCGGCTCTGGAGGAAGGTCCTTGTTATCAGTTTTCCCCTGGACCAGGAGCTTCTCCACGCAGGAATCCTGGTGCTGCTTTCTTGGTGGTATGAGGCCCCCCTGTCTCTCTGCTCCCTTCCCTTTTATATCTCAGAAGAAATTGGCTCAAAACACAATCCAATCTCATAGACTGAGTCCTGACTCATCAACACAACTGCCATTGCCATTGCCAAATCCCATTGACTCACCCCCCCCCCCGCCCCAGCCCACTGCTGAGTTGAAATAGCGCCCTCTCTGCCTGTCTAGGCACTGTGCAAAGGGATGATCCTGCACAAAGTTGTTTCTGCCTGTTATTTCTCCCCAGACAAATCTAGTGTGTTCTATACAGCAATCTGCTTTTCATGACTGTCTTCTGCTTATCTAAAGTTTTGGACTTAGATTTTTTTTTTGTGAATGACCATTTTCTGAAATAGTTTAGCTTGGCATCTGAATACCATGTAAAGTTAATTATGTTACAGGGAAAGCCCACTGCTGATTGAAATGAATGAAAAATTAAACATCTAAAATTCACTGCTAAACATCTCTTTATTGTTAAGAAAAAAAAGCCTGAGTAGTAGGTCATTTGGAATACCGTACAGGCACACATTTTAACTTCTGGGGATGAAATATGAAAAATTGCAACATGCTTTTACTTTAGTGTAAAAATCAATTTATTATACAACAATCATACAGAATGCTTTTTATCTATGACGAAAAATGGCTTCTCCTGCCTCGCTGTCCATCCCAATCATGATACTATGTTCTTAAGATACAAGTACTTTCAAAGGAAAACCAAACCAAACCAAAACAAAAACTGATATCCGTATTTTCCAAATAAGCCTCCAGAAGCATTCATAAAAAGATACGGTAATACTGAAAAGAACTAATATGATCTCTTACACACTAAATGCTGTTCCGCCCATCACAGGAAATTCCATGTTGCCTTAAATAAAGTGAATACCTCTTTGATGGTGGTGGAGAGGACTTTATACTGTAATATACCTAAATAATTCAATATATAATTCTGATAGGTTGAAAAATTCTGTTTGATTCCAGTCAGTAAACATTCTGTTTTGTTAGTTTAAAAAAACTGGGAAAATTATTAATAGATACACTTATAATATTCATTTAAGTGTTTTCATTTTCATGAATAAGAGGAAATTGATTTGGGAAAAATGTTTTCCACTTTTATTTCTTTGCACATATTATACAGATTTGTAACTTTCTTTTACAGTTCTGTTTTAGGAAAATTACATTAAAATAAAACACTTGTTTTTTTAAAGTTGCAACACTTAATGACAGGATAAAATATTAACCTGATTCAGTTTTTGTGGCTAAGATTTCAAAGCTGTGTGTGTGTTTTTGCCAGCCCTTGAATACTTTAAAATTATATTTTTAACTAAGCTTCACTAGAATTAAAGACCAAATTGGAAATAAATTCCTGAAACCTCTAACTAAACCTCTAGCATTAACATGAAGGAATAAACTACCCAAGTTTTTCACTTTGATCCAAGGGGTTTCAAGCTGCCTTAACTTATAGCTGCTTGACTTCGTCATCTGCTGAAGGACGACCTTTGTTCCTTGCTAAACAGAAGGACATGAAGGCACCTGAAATGGCAGGTACAGTGCTGAACGGTGGGACTTGATGGCCTCATGACAATGAAGAATCATGTGAATACAATGAATGACCAGTCCTGTCTTCTCTCTCTCAAGTCGTTTTTCACTTGGAATGCACTTTGGTGATAGACTTTAGCCCACGCTTAAGACGTAAAACGGAACTAGAGTCTAGGTTCTCCACAGTCCAATCTGTGATTTTCCATATAGGAGCAAAAACAACCATCCTTGAAGCTAGCCTTTGTTTTAAAATGAATTGCTGGGAGAGAACAGTGTACTGACTGCAGTTATAAAGCAATGCAAGATGGCAGCATTACGCACCCTAGAGCAAGTCAGTTTTAGGAAACTGTTTAGAAGAAGAAATACAGGAGTGAGTGTGCATTAGACAGGAAGATGTATGTTCAGTAGAAACGGGTGAACTGTAGAGAAGGGGATACCACAGCTCATTCACCCTGGAGACTACAATAAGAGTTAGTCACCTTTCCAAAAGTCGGCCAGAATTCTGAGAAGGGTAGTTTACATGAATTGAAAGTTAGAGAAGGCAGTACAATCCTTTCTTTACAGGGCAAATAATTTTAAAACTACAGCTCAGAAAGAAAAATGGCAAGAAAGGCATCTCAGATCGACTGCAGTGTGTTAAGACAATGGGAGACACCTTTCTGATGCTTATACATTTGACGTTTGCACTCTGACCTCAAAGCTTACTTGAAAAAGCTAGGAAAGAAGATAAAGTGTCAAAGTTGGCAAGTCTCATTTTATAGGGTGTAAGTAAATATTCATCAGATCTTCAGAAAATGTTTCCACTCTTAATAAAATCTAACATAAATAATAGGGAGGGAGGAGATAGTCACTGCTCGGTTCTCAGTAGAGACAGCAACACCTGAGCAGGGAAGGGATGTGCTGCATTTGCCAAGTTGGCACTTTTCATTGTGGCTCATATCGCAGGGGTGAAATTTTCCCAGAGTGCTCCACCTTTTTTCTTCCTATTTTCAAAACTTAACCTGCAAACCAAGCTAGGCGGACAGAACGGGAGGTAGACGTGAATGTACGACTCACTGAGGAAACCATATTAAAACGGAGGCATTATTCCTATCCAAAGCCCCTGAGTTATGAGGATTTGGCAGAGGATGTTTTCTTTTTAGAAAAACGAATCTTGAAAATAAAAAATAAAAATTTTATCACCACATCACTAAGTTTAGAATCAGGAGTGGTTGTGGGAATTTGACAGACTCTGGCTGAAGAGTGAGTTTTGCTAGATTTTTCTGTCTTCTATTTATGATCCCATTTTAATATCTTCTGAGGTTGACTCCTAAAGGAACAGATGGACTGATTACGCACTGGCAATTATTGCTTAATATAGACTAGAACATACCCTGTATGTAGAAGATAATTAACATTTTGGTGTAAACATTTTAATCTGAACAAAACTCTTTATTTGAAGACTTCCTGTAGGGTGGGGGGACTTAGGACCTGTATAAGGCATCATAAAGAAAATTTTTGGTGAGGGGGTAAGGGTGTGTGGGAAGGTTGGGAGAGAGGAGCTGCACCAGTGATGAGGTCTGCAGAGTTCGGCATCATCTCAGTGCTGTCCAAAGCATTTCATTAACACGCTAACCTAATAGCAATATAGTAATACATTCTAGGTACAAATGCTTTATAAACTCAAAAGAAATTTGCAGACGCTAAAACATATATAACTTCCAATTCAGTCTGTGCTTGAAAACAAGCGAATCTGTCAGGCTATTTTATCTGCTTTTCCTGTTACTGTTTTTATTGCGCTTTCTTGCTCATCACTCCATTAGCTACTGCGAAGTAGGCTTTGGAAAAACCGTTTTTAACTTCTTTCTCTGCAGGCAGCGCTTCCACAACTTTCTTCATTGGCTTTTTGCGGTATGTCTGTTGGATGTGCACATTTTGAAGAGAAAAAAGAAAGAAAAAAGGATTCTTTAATGAGAATTAAATGTTGTCTTTAATGCTGCATATAGTCTCAAACAACGCATGATTTCGTTGGGTACTGGCCTTTCTAATAAGAATTCTTGCTTGTTTGTAATATGATAATTTTTAAACCTCTGGTTAAAGATAAAAATAAGATAAAACCCAAGGCAAACGCACAGACTTCAGTGAAGGGTGGTTTTTCTCGTCTTATGGACTACTTAGGCTCCAATGGCATGTTATATGATCAGCATTTGAATTATTCTGCATTAGTCACTTGCTTGGGAAAGATTATAATTAAAAAAAAATTCAAGTGACAAAGCGCTATTATTTTCAAAGTCCTAGTACCTGGTGCTGAAGAGGAAAATTAATAACAGACGTCTTCACTTTGATTTTAAGATTTTTCTTGTCCACAAAACCAAATATTAACCATAAAAAGCCTGACCTAAACTGCAAAAGCCTGTCAGAAACTGCTCTACAACAATGTAACTGTCTTATCCTGGTAGCAAGGAACAGCTGTCAAACCATTACCTCCTAATTTAAGCCTCAAAAAGCCTCCTGGCTGCAGGTGGGTGGAGACCCAAATTATCAACAGCCAGGCCAGAAGTGACCTGATGTCAGCTGATCTCAGTAAAGGGGAAAGGCAGGGTTCAATCAACCATGTTAAGATTAGCCAAAGGTTGATCATCTGTATTTCTCCCTCCTCTTCTCTTTATAAACCTTGGTAAAAGGTTAGCCTAACCACAGCAGGCCATAATCACAAAGGCCAACTTGTTTGTCAGAATCTAGAAAGCTTCAAACAATAGGAAACTACATTAAAGTAGCCAGACAGAGTGCTCTAACTGGTTCAATGGACAGTGGATGTGCATACCAAAAACTAAATAACAATTTACCCCAGGAAGTGGTTAAAGATCTACCCGGTATTATGCCCAGCCCATGTAACAAATAATAAAAAAAAAAAATTCATCATATGACTGACCCAGGACCTCTGAGGCAAGAAATGAATTGTTAGAAAAAAAAAACAAGAAAGGGTTACCCAATCATGATCTTAGTTCTTTGTAAGTAACTTACTCATAATGAATCAGCACCCATCAAAATTGTATAAAAAGCACTTATAGACCGTACTTCTTTGGATTTTAGTCTGCTTATATCCTGAGTGCTTACAGCAATTTCCCACCTCTGTTTTCTGATATGTCACAATAAAAATCTCTTTGTTGCAGAAGGCTTTGGTCAAAGTCGTTCCTCTACAACAGCCTCAGTGTACCTAGCTTCTTCTAGCCATTTGCTTTTTCTGGAATCAAAATGGTCTCCCTATATGCACATAGGATGACTGCTCAGAATAAGCCTTGTGTTCACATTTTGGTGAGTTTGGGTTATTTTTAACACTGGGATTCAGGATTGGTTTCGTTTTCTGAAGTCTTAAATTCTGGGAGCTGAGCTGGAAGCCTCATTTTTCCTTGGCTTCCCTCCTGAGCTTTTTTTTTTAAGCAATAGTATCAACAGAGGTCAAGACTTGAAACTATAAATTCAGTTTACAAAGGACAAAGATTCAATCTGAACCAGCGTGTAGGATTAAAGCTTCCAGCGCCATTACCTACCCTGGCTCGGCTACCTGCTTCTCTTCAAGTTTTAACACCAAAAGGATTCCCTTAACACTCATATTTTTGTGGCTTTGTTTCTTTCCATCACTGCTTATTTCTCTAAAAGGAAACTTTTAACTCTTATAAAAGACAAAGCCTAGCCAGTCCAGTTTCAGAAATACAAGAGCTGAAAAGCTGTCAAAAGCTTTGTTCCCACAGTTGTACTTTGTATAAAACCACCATGGGTGAACTTTCAGCAGATGCAAAAGAAAAAATAAGAAGGCACTTCCTTGTTTGTCTGAAGAAGAAAATACAGCTGAATACAATTTCCAAAGTCCTGTTTTGAAAATGAATGTACTCATTTTTTTCATGAAGAGTTCTATTTCCCCAGCCCTCAAAGGAGAGCAACTTAAAATCTACAACCATCTGATGTCTGTGTGCTGCTATTGCTTTCTTCAGTTCTTGTACAATAAAGTCAATTTAAGACTGCATTTTGAAACTCTCTTCATGTAAATTGTTAATTAAAAAGGAAATGACCCTTGATAAAAGAAAAGTAAATGTGACCTTCCCACACTGGTTTGTCGAAAGGAATTTTTTCTGAATAAGCAGTGAGTCTCTAGCATCACACAGTAGCTGCTATGGGAGTAAGTTTTTTAAATATTAATTAAGCCCATGTTTTTTTTTTTTCCATTCATATAAATTTCCTCGATCTGTCTTACTATACACGGTGTTTAACTTTGAGATGTTAGCCTTTGGTTCCATGATGTAAATACATAATGCAAACTGAGAACTGCATGTCTGACCCAATGGTATATTTGATAAATCTTTATGCACTGAATAATGTTTAAAAGAATACACACTAAACTATTAACAGTGGTTATCCTTTGAGGGGGAAGCCCTGGGGAAAGGACATAGGATTGCCAGTTTCACTTCTTACTTTATGCACCTCTGTTATTTTAGTTGTCAAGAAGCAGAAGATCCTGCAGGACCGGGCAACGTTTGTTCTGTTATACATAAGATCGCCATGAGTCACAGCTGACTCAACGGCACCTAACAACTATAATTTTTAATCAGTAAAATTAAACAAATACGTAATGCAAAAGTACATAATCTCTTGTTAGACCAATGAATATTTGCACTTCACTTACCTGGACATAAAAATTCAAGAACAGGATGACTAAGGTAAGCATGTAGGAAGACTGGAAAATGAGACACCCGAAGGGGAAGCCACAGGGCCTGACAACAGCGCTCATGGTGTGCGTGATGGTGAGCACAAACTGGACCTGGGGGAGCGATGGAGAGTGTCACTAGGAGGGGACCCTGGGCTGGGCTCTTGCAGCCACATAACCATTCTGAACTTTTGTAACAATTTAGGAATCAACTACCATTATGCCATACATTTTGCAGGAATGAAACAAATACAAAAACACTGAAGGCAGCCCACTATTCTATCCATACAGCTTATTTGAAATTATAGTAGTATGTAGAAATGCCCATTATAAATTTCATGGGAAAGTAGAGGTTAAAATGATTTAAGTAAAAATGATTTAAATAGGTAAAAATAGATTTTAAAATGTATTCATCTCCATTTCAAAATAAGGCACATCTTATTACAGTAGTCCACCCTTAACTGTGGGGGATACGTTTGTGCCTGAAACCACAGATAGGACCGAACCCTGTATATACTATGTTTTGTCCTATATGCACATACCTATGACAAAGTTGACTTTATAAGTTAGGTACAATAAGAGATTAACAACAATAACTGATAATAAAATAGAACAATTGTAACAATATTCTGTAATAAAAGTTATGTGAATGTGGTCCCTGGGCTGGACGGTGTGAGATGTCATCACGCTACATTTAACATTTTGGGACCACGGTTGACCACAGGTAACTGAAACCGTGGCTAGCAAAGCCACGCATGGGGTGGGGGGACACCAGTATCCACAAAGGACACTTTCATACACAAAGTTTAATTCTTAAAAGGCCAGTTTTAGAGAAAAATAGGCAGCCTTTATCACACATAGAAAAGCTCTGACTTCTAAGAAGATTGAGATTTCTGCTTCCTCTCCCCCATCCTTGAGAATATTTAGATGTTTCCCAGGGAGAAGAATTGAAAGAAAGGTTAACATACCAGTTGAGCCTGTGTGAGATATTTCTTCCACCAGAGATACTTGTGCATAGATGGAAACACAGAAAGTCCATAGTAGGAATACATGAGAATGTGGATGAAACTGTTCAGTGTTGGTCCAAAGAAACCTATAAAAGAATGGTGTGAAAATTACTAGTCGTTGAAAAAGAGGGATTGTCCATTCTTCTTTGCCAAATGAGGTTCTTCCTGTGCATCGCAGCTGAAAATGGATAAACAAACATGGCACTATCATATAGCAAAGCCATGCTGATATACTCTCCCTGAAGACTGTGCTGTTACTCCAGGATTCAGCAAAAACTCCCCAGATAGGACTAAACTGGGGATGGTTTTTCAGTCAGAATGCCAGCCAAACAGTTAATTCCTGATTTGCAAAGGTTTCACTGTCTCTTTAACTGTCATTACTATCAGCTAATCAGAGGAGAGAGAGAGGGGAAAATGTTTAAAGCTAGTGGCTAACTTTCTCTGAGGGAGAACTGCCTTCTCTTTAGTAGAGCCTTTACTGAGCCATTTTAACTATATAGAGATAGCTTTCAGTACTTGGCTGAACAGGGTACTAGAGAGGCAAAGAAATGTTACTCTTCATAATTAAGTAATTAAATTCTACTGGAAAGGGACCTAGGGACCAGGAGATGCTGAGGAAGCTGAGAGAACTTGGGAGAGAAAGAAGGACCAGGAAGATGGCGGGAGGCTGGGACTGAGAAAGACTGGCCAGTGAGGCCTTCTCAGTGGCCAGTCCCCCTCATGGACTTGTAGGAAAAGGATACCTAAAAGCCAATTTTAGGATATTTGCTGCTCTGAACTGTGCTGTACCACCACCCTTCCCCTGTCCCCGGCCGCCATCTTCATTAAAAGTCTCCACTAGAACTGCTGTCAGTACTGGTTGAGGACACCAAGAAGAAAGGGCTAGGTTCTATACTGGACCAACTGAGAGTCATATGTGAGAGATGGGTTACTTGTTGGAAATATGGAACTCACTGTTTTGAGGATGAAATAATATACTGTACAGTTCTTAGAACAGTGTGTGGCTCAAAGTGTTAGCTTGGGATCTGTGTTGCTGTTCTATGGGCCATCAATCCTATGGTGGAAGAGACTGTGGAGTCAGAAGACCACTAGTTAGCCATGACACCTTGGGTACGTTACTTTTCCTTGGTGAATTTTTCTCATCTGTAAAATGGCTATCATAATAACAACAAAAAACCCCAAACCTGTTGCCATCGAGTTGATTCCGACTCATAGTGACCCTACAGGACAGAGTAGAACTGCCCTATAGGGTTTCTGTGCAGTGGCTGGTGGATTCA